>NC_085844.1:199433684-200061184 GCF_035594765.1 Anolis carolinensis
ATTCTCAGAATTTTTCCCAATTCTTGCTCAGAGCTTTCAGGAAAAAGGGAACAATCAGTTTCGGTGCAAAAGCAGGTATGGAAGAAACCAATGTAAGCACTCTGAAATTAAAAGGCAGGAAAAATTAAGATGTATCAAAAGTTTGGATGTAATGTAATTATTAAAAGTTTTGTGTGTACATAAGGCCCAAACATAATGAGTAATTCTTAAAAATGCATGGATTAATCTGCTCAAAACAGCCTTCATTTTCTATCTAGAATTAATCAAATAACGGGTATTTCGTATCTTATAGAACCACAGAGCTGGAAGGAGTTCAAAGGGATAGATAGTCCACCCCATGCCATTGCAGAAATCCATGGTCATGTCGCCCAAAGATGAACATTTCACCTCAAAAAAGCTTCCTGTCTTAGTCTATTCTACTGTTGAACAGCTTCCTGATGTTTCATAGGGTTCACTTTTCTTATAATTTGAATCCAATGGTTTAGGTTCTATTTGCTAGAGCAAGCTTGCTCCATCTTCCACAAGACAGCCCGTTTAGTCTTCCCATTCTCAGAAGTCAGGTTCTTGCCAGACTTGTAAAAATATGCACCAAATGTGAATGCACCAATAAATATATAAAATATCCAAATCTAGGTATAATAGAAACAGAAATATGGCCTATCTTACCACTGTGACTAGGCAGCCTAGGTACCTACCTAAGAGCTGGCTTATGACAGCTAGCTCCATTATCCCTGTTCTTCTTTCTTTTGGTTATTTTTATTCAAGAGTTGTCAAATGCTAGAAAAGCACACATCTGGGACATTTCTCATATGTGAAAAGTCATGTTAATGCTTTCCATCTTAAATGCCAGAGGTGAGATAGTCAGGCTTGCTTATGAATTGTTTAGAAGGTTAAAAGAAAAGGGGACAAATTTGTACAGGAGCTTTCTGGACTGTGTGAATGGAGAAGAAATGGGAAATGCAAGGGCTAAAAGATTTTATCTAATTACTGATAGGGTCAATTGTGGAGCTGACTGACCAGAAAAGAGGTGTTAACGGCTCTGATCGTGTATAACTAAATGAAAATGTTGACTCTGTTTGTACCAGCTGTCAAAAATGCAAGTTCAGGGTTAGGGATTTGTTGATGTTGTGTGCCTTCAAGTTGTTTCCAACTTATGGCAACCCTAAGATGAACAGGGCTTTCCAAGGGATACCCAATGGGTTGGTTGAGTGGAGAATAAAACTATGACCCAATACTCAAACCACTACTTCAGATTGGCTTTCAACCATCATATAGAGATTGAAAATAAAGCTGCCCATGGCCATGATCCTGTTGCCTTAACCAAAGCATTCTTTATTTCTCTCCTAAAAATGTAAGCATGAAGTCATAATGGAATATATGTGAGAAATTGTGGAAGTCTGCAGAAATCGACAATTGTTTCCTCTTCCTCTTTTTCACAAATGCATTTTTCTCCGAGAGGAAGATTTTCTGCTGTCCCTCCAGGCTATGGCAAGGTCACAGTATAATTTCCTATATCATGAGCTGGTAAATAGAGCAAACCCTGTAACACTCCCAACAGAAGGCAACACCTGTAATTTCCTCATTAACCTTTTCAGTCTCCTCCTGCCTATAATTAAATGGGTAGATGGATGTTAGATGGTCAGCTTTTACCCTAATCAGTTCAAACCCATCTACCTTTTAGTTTCTTATGTATAAAACCACAGCTTGGGGGAGAAGTATGTTTTTCTGGATTCAACAGTAAGTCCAAAGAAGTAACTTTTTCAACCTCTGCTTAGAAGTTCCTTGGTGTAAACGACAGCCCAAACAGATGCCATTGCTACTGTTTTGAACTCTTTCCTTGGATTAGTTATTCTTCAAAGGGACAAGATTGCAGTGGCTAGAGGGCTATCTTTGGGTACATGAAATCTGTGCTCTGTAATGCTCTGCTGCAATCTGTCCCACATCACAGTTTTTTGGGACTTCAAATCTTTCTCTGACGTCTTCACAAAAGGGGTAGAATAAAGATATATGGTTCATTTGAGATTTCAGTTTTCTGTACTTACAATTAGGTGTGAACACATACAGATTTACTAGATGATGATTATGTCTTTCTCTCAAAACTGGGATTAAAGGCATCTTGCAAGTTAAAAAACAATATTAAAAACTTTACAATGGGATTAAGCTATCAAAATGATTTAAAATTACATTTAAATATAACGTACTATTAAAATGAAAACCTTGAAAACAATTCAGTATAGAACAGTATAAGACTCTTAGTCCATGCCAAAATAAAAAGGTCTTTGTCTGGTTAGGTTATGCATATACAGCAAGGAGGGTGCATTCTGGCTCCCTGGGAGAGGAGTTCTAGTCTAGGGGCCGCTACCAAGAAGGCCTTCTCTCACATCCCTACCAACAGTTGTGATGGTGGTGAGACTGAAAGGGTCTAGTAACAGTGAAGGGGCAGTAGAAATAACAAAACTTAAGGGTTTTTATTTTATTTTATTCTCTTTATTTCATTCTTTCTTTCATAGCCACAGTATCAGTTTACAAAAAGAAGAACTGCACAGATAAGAGTATTCAGGTCCCATTTTGCTCAATATAAATTAATTACTCCAGTAGGGCAAATAAAAAACAAAAAAGAGAACTTGGAAAGCCAACCAGAGGAAACATGGCAAGACAGTGCAATAGATTTTTCAAATCCAAAAAGTTACAAAGTGGAGATATTTTGCAGAACATGTTCCTTCAACTTAGAAATTCACCTTTAAAAACACACACACCTTGAACCAGCTTTCCAGACATATGACAAATAACTCATACTGCTCAAAAAAGCAATATCTTAAATACTGAATTGGGAAAAATTCCACCTGGACAAAATGAGACTTCAAGGCAACACAGGCTTGGATCATAAGGAATGTTTATCATCATGTTCACCATAGAAGGAGCACATCCAGTCCTCTTACCCCCACTCACCTTCCTGCTGATTGAGACTGGGGAAGGGGTACAGGAGACACACATACTGAAAGGTTTACCTCCAAGAATCTCTGTATCTTATTTTAGAACCTTAGTGACAATTTAAGATGTCTTTTTAAAGGCACATACATTTATCTTGTTTTGGAAGAACAAGATGCCTACTTCTTTAAAAGCCTGCTGTGTCTGAAATGTAAATCCCATCTCAGTTCCCCACTTCCCAAGTCAAGGGTTTTGATTTGGTCTCCCTGCTGCTTCCTTTAAAGAGTGCTGGCCAAGATGCATTTCAGAACAAACCACATTATGGCCCTTAGGAGATTATAGAGATGCTCTGATTCATTGGCCTTGAGAAAGGTTTCCTCTCTGCAAAATCCAAATGCTGCAAGAGGCAATAGCACTATTAAATTTCTTATGATAGATGGAAATGCAGAAAAGTAAATTTTAATTATATTGAGTCTCAATGCACATGTGAATCTGACTGCAACTGGTCTTTCCAAGTTTTTAGACAACTGCCATAGTTCATCTGAAGACCTGTTAGATGTTGATTATCTGGAAGATGTTTGTGTAGCAAGCTTTCTCCTGCTCCATCTCCACCACTTTTGGCTGGAGAATAGCAGGATAGTTGGACCACTTTTTGAAACTGTAGTACAGACACTTTCTACCAAAACACAACCGAAATTTTCAGCCAAGAGCTATTTCTTTTTCATCATCTTGCCATGGCATTGTACCACTTCAGAGGCATTTCTACCTCTCTTACTATTTTGTGCAATTAAAGCACAGTGCAAACAAAATAATCACCCTATTCCCTAGGATTAGAGATGATCATCAGGGTCTGTTTGGAGAGATGAAAGTGTTCCAGGACAATTAAATCTTCAACTTACTTCTCCTTTGCTGGTAAAGAAAATTTCAGATTTCCCACCTGCATCAAACCTAGTCCATTCCCACATCGATAGTAGGTATCTCCCCAATTTCTCCAGCCCCTCTGCACTACCCTTAGCTCATTTCCTACCTCGATCAACTTTCTATGGACAAGCTTTTCTCTCTCCCCAAACACATGCCCGTAACCCTGTTGAGCCACTTTTACAAGCCATTGTTAGAACATGGAGCATTCACCTCTTTACATTCTGAGAACAGTCAAGAAGTATGCAACAAAATAAATAGTTCAAGCCAGCTGCACTTCCTGCCCTGTCAGGGAGAAGACACAGGCTGCTGAGAGCCGTCTTGTCCATCCCAAAGGGAAGTGCAAATAGTTTGGGACTATGCCATTCTTTCTGAGCACAAAGTCAGAGCTGCAAGACCTCTGCATGTGTGTATATAAATTACCAAAGGTCCCTTTGGGGCCATGAGGGAAACAGATTCCTCAGCTCAGTTTCATGCTTAAAGCCACAGCCCGTTTATAGACTTCGGTGACATTTTCACAGTCCGCCAAAGAGAAGCAGCTATCCACCAAGGGGTTTTGGCACTGGGTAACTGTCCAACGGCGGAGTCGGCGAGACCCCATCTCCCCCTCTGTCTCTTCCAGCTGAAGCAGGTCATCTGCAGAGATGGCTGCACGCATGGGTGCTCCTCCATCTGCCTGTAATCGATCAGGCAAGTCCAGCTGATCAAACGATTCTGATGAAAGAATACTATCCTCACTCACAGCACTGGATGGACGACTACGGGAGGCCATAGACATTTTGGGCAAGTTGACCTCTACAAAAGTAGAAAAGACCTTGGCAGGCACACCTTCTGACTCGGTGCTGCTGGAGGAGAATTTGCCATTGTGCTTCAGGATGCCTTTCCGACTGGCATGAGCATTTCCCAAGGTTGGAGCAGATGTATTATTGTCAGCAAAGGCATTGGCATCGAGATCCAGGTTTTTAGAGTCTAAAACCTCTGTGGATTCACTACGCTCTGGGGAAGAATAATAACCAGATTCTCTCTTCTGAGGCTTCTTCAAGATTCCCTTCTTGGGCATGGGAGGAGTGGCTACAATGCCTTCTGCCTTGCAGGCTAAAGCCCTGGATGATAAGACACAAGCCAGGTCCATAGTAGATCCTGTATTCTCCTCTTTCCAAGAGTCAACAGAACCTGCAGTTGCTGGAGGAGGAGAAACTTGGGTCTTCTCACAGGAATTTCTCTTCTTCAAGATGCCTTTGGGCCTCTTCAGGATAGATTTGGATGGGTTCTCTGGAGGAGGACCAGTCTCTTGCAGAGCATGAGATATGTCATTCTCCTTCTTTGACTTCTTAAGGGAGCGTTGTCTCTCTAGCGTGACACCGGGAATATGTTGCTTGAAGAAGCAGCGAACCTTGGAGCCATTTTCAAAGAGAGGCCTCGAAGACCGGCGCAGCCATTCTGCTACGGTGGCTAATGAAGATTCATGGTCACGTGAGGACTCCTGTTCCCCAACGGGCACCTTGTAGCCCCAGTTCACCCACCAGTGGCTAGCAATATCTTCAATGGTGGCTCGGCGCTCTGGGTTCACCATTAGCATCCACCGTATCAGGCCACAGGCATCTGGAGAACAAAAAAAATCAATAGAAATAGGTAAGGGCAGAGTCCCATTCAGGTTTTCCATTTGGGAAATTTCACTATTTCAATTGTAGTTATTACATTTATATCCTACCCTATTTCATGGCACCTCAGGGTGGTGCAAACAATAAAACTGCATTAACAGTTTACTGCATTTTCAACTTTGGTGAAAAGAAAACTGAAGGATGATATGACTGTACTCTTTTAATAACTCAAGGACTATCACAAAGAGGAAAAGGCAGGTCTGTTCTTTGCAGCCTCAGAAGGCAGAGCTAGGTCTAATGGCTTTAAGTTACAAGAAGGTAGATTTTGATTGAACATTAGAAGGAATTTTTGACACAGTCATTCAGCAATGGAACCAATTGTCCTAAGAGGTGTGGGGGTCCCCTTCTCTGGATAACTTCCAAAAGAGGCTGGGAAGCTATCTGCTGGGGATGCTCTAGGTAGAGATCTTACATTGAGCAGTGTGTTGGATATGACAACCCACAGGACCCCTTCCAACTCTTATGAATCTAAACATATTAAATAGTGCACAAGGTAAGATTAAAACCACACCTCCACCACTACCCATTTCATCTGATGGTTTGGTCTGTGTAATGAAAATTAAATAGAAGCATGTACAGATAATTAAAAACAGAGGTTGATCTTGCTGCACTACAATTATTATTCATGGCCATTGGCAATGTTGGCTGGAGCTGATGAAAGTTTGGAGCCCCTAGAGGGTTACAGCATTTTTATCCCTTTAAAAAAGCTGCAGGTTCTGCTACTTTAAATTGATCCTCTACTCTAATCTGCCCTGAGTGCCCTTGGGGAGATAGTGTGGAATATAAATAAAGTATTATTACTCATGTCTGCTTACCTGAAAGTTTGGTGGGCTCTCTGTAGTCCCCACTTGTAATCTGCTTGACTAGAGTCTTGTAATCATGACCATCAAAAGGCATCGCACCATGAATCAAAATATAAAGGAGCACACCAAGGGACCAGCTATCAACCTGCAAGGAGAGAATAACTTTTTTAGGTGATGCAAGACAGGCTCCTTCTTGCCACTTCTGTTTCTAGACCCTTAGCTGGCAATAATCATACAAACATAACAAGAAAACCTCTTCAGCTGTTGCTTTACACCCAAGATATGTACAGACCCATTTTAATGCTGTGCCAAGCAGCTCATTTTTCCTTGTCAATGAAAGTATTTACCAACAGACATCCTACAATCTATTAAATGCAAGTAAAATACTTGTGGCTATACTGGGTTAATACCATCTTATTCAACATTCAAGATATTAAGCTCTTACCTCAGGTCCTTTGTAAGGCCTTCCATTGACTATCTCAGGAGATGCATAGAGAGGGCTGCCACAGAAAGTCTGCAGGAGTCGGTCCTGCTGGAAAACATTCGAGAGGCCAAAGTCTGCGATCTGGCAGGGAGAAAATTGGTCATAGGTTAGTGCTGTTGAGTGTTGGAAGACAAAAGTGCAGAGCAGACATAAAAATATATATGGGGGGTCTACTTTCCAGTGGAGAAACCCTTCAATAAGAATTTCAGGAGAAGCTCCTTACGTGCACAGAAGCACTGTGCAAGGGGTCACAAGTTGTTTCAAGATCATAAAATTAACAACAGAACCACTAGGTGACATTTCTCATTCACAAAAAAGGCTCTGGCCTTTATATATGAACAACAATTTTGTGGCTTTGCAGAGGGGCCTTTGAATAGTGTTGTTCAAATAGCATTAAAATCACAACGATACAAATACATTGTTTTAAAGGAGTGGTATTCTTTATGTTGTTTATTCACTTATATGTAAAATAATCCTCATATTAATTTTTTAAATTCATGTTGTGGCTTTCCTTGCATCCCATGTCTGAAGAAAGGTGGGATATAAATGAATAAATAATCAATTTGATTTGAAATCTGAACCCAGAGCTACAAACTGATGAGCACTGTGGAACTACCATCTATAAAGCAAGAAGTCAGACAGTTCCTTGCTTCTGTTTGTTGGAATTTGCATGGTTTTTTAGGCTCACTGTGCCCTCCTTTCTGACTGACTTTTCAAACCCACGACAAACACAAAACAGGGCCAGCTGACCCCAGCCAACAGCTACAGGGACAACATACTTCAACTTACTGAATTTTTGTCTATTTTGCATCTAACAACCAAGAAGCGATTCAGAGCAAAAACGGAAGCCCTAAAAGCACACTCAGTTCCTAAAGTGAAAGCAGATTTGTTCAGCATGTACCATACCTTTAGGGATTGACTATCACGCCCTTGGTTTATGACTCTGCTTGTGCCAATCATAAGTATTTGCTGATACTATTATTTTAATACCTTTGTTTATCCAACCTACAGCCAATCAGACAGGCTAGAAGGTACAGAACATGCTTTCAGGTTTCTTGTTGCGGAACAGCCTATTGTTCAGTAAAAACAGACTATGGTGAGGCTTTGTTTATTATTAACTGCACAAAAATCTGCATTGTGTTGAGGACTGCTTGGTCCTTCTTAAGAAAGAATAGACTCTTGTGTGGAAGGCTATGAGAATTAAAACCACACAGCAGAATTCTGAGAGTTTGTGATTCTGGTCTTCACAATTTAAATCCAAGAGGCTGCTGGACAAACCTCCCAGTTTTGAGCAGTGTTACTGGAATCAGTGTTCTATCATTTTCTCTTCCTACTTAAGAAAAATGAGAACTGATAGACTGTCACAATAATCCAGCTCTCCAGTGTGTTCACTAGTATCCCCATGAGCCCAGCCCCCATAGAGTAGTTTGGGGTAGGAGAACTTCTGACTTATGGTGAACCTATCGTGTGTTTTTTTCCTGGTACAATCTGTTCAGAGGGGAGTTGGCATTGCCATTCTTTGAGGAGAGACATTATATTGCCCAGATTACGCTGTGGATTCCCATGGGTGGGCAGGGATTTTAATTCTGATGTCCCTAGTCCAACATTCAAACCACTACATCATGTTGTCTTAATGGTAAGTGTTCTACCATGTCCTTATATATGTGCCTACAGACCTGCAAGAACTCCTTTTGCGGCATTAAATTTTCAAGCTAAGGCAACATATATCATCTTTGAGTAATACCTACTACTCTGCACTGAGTATGACTAAACAATATAGCATTTAGGCAAAGTTGCTTCTTTCTGATGTCAGAGTAGTCCCCACTCTGTAGCCTGGCCTTCCACCTAACCCAAGCAGTCTCCTAATGAGTCAAATTACAAACCCATCAACCCCAGATATGCCAGTTGGAATTATGAACATTATAGTCTAATATGTCTGGAGGATTCTGGGTAGCTCATTGCTGCAGTGTAATCTTTTTCTTAAGAGATCCTGAAGGAATGTAAGTTACTAATATATCTAGAGAATGTTGGGTAGCTCTTTTTCTCAAGAGATCCTAAAGGAATGCAAGTTACTAAAAGCAAGCTACTAAACCTCTAAATATAGCAATCCTCCTTGTACAAGAGGGCTTGGCTAAAGCTTGATGAATTATTTGTAAACCTCAAACAGACAACTGAATTATTTGGTCTAATTGATTGTTTTCAAAAGAATTTTTTTCTGTCTTGGAAATGAGTGTTTCCTTCATTTATTTTTTAAACAAGCTACAGAAACTTTTCCCTCTTGTATCTTATTCTGCCATGAGTCACCATTAGGATTAGCTCTTCATATTTGTATATTCAACAAGGGATATAAGTTAGAATTTCTGGTAATCACGGTGTATATTCACTTCCTTCCTTGTTGGAATATTCAGGTCCTTTTAAAATTCCTATTTGAAGTTTCATTACAAAATGTTCAGTTCTACATGTTTTGTTAATACAGGTAAGCAATCTCAGCTTTAAAGAAACAAGGCCCTCACAGGGTGAAGAACACATAAATGCATTTCAGTATTACTTGAGGACCAAACCATAGGGGACTGGGTGATTCCACTCACCTTGATGTTGCCATTTGCATCCAGCAGGATGTTCTCAAGCTTTAGATCTCTGTGAACAATTCCATTCTGTTGAGAGAAAAAATAGCAGGTCAGCAGTTTTTTTTCTGGGAGGGAAGGGAAGTCAAGCCACTCTGGAAGATTGCATCTATTCATTCTGTCGAAGTATACATATACTATCAACACAGTTAAAAAACTGTTTGCTGCTAGCTGATTTGAGTTTCTGACCTACTGAAAAGTAGTGCATGACAGTGCAGTTGGCTTTAAAGGGAAAATCAACCACATTTTTGAAGATTCTGAGTCTTATTTGCTCTTTTTTCCAGCTATTTTTTAAAAAGGTGTATGTGTTATGGTGTGTACAAACCACTGAGAACTAGGACAAGACAAAATTGCTGTCCATTCCTGGATTAAAGTGAAGGAATCCACACACTTATTCCAGTAGCACATAGTGGTTAAGATACGAGATGGGAGCAAAACCTTGCCCACAGTTCGGCATCTTCTCTCCACCCTGGCAGTGCAAGGACAAAAGAATAGTCCCCTATTCCTGTAAAATTTATTCATGTTCTTTGTGACAAACCTTTTGGTAGGCTAAGGAAAGCTTAATGTGACAGATTGAAGTACTTCTTGTATAAATGACTACAATATATACCTAAGAGATCTGGAATTCTATATCTTTACTGCTAATTACTTTACATGCTTTGTTCTTGATTTAAAAGGCAGAGCAAATACAAACAGGTGCATTCCAATTTAGTAAGGGAATTTATTATTCCTGGTATGCAAATTGCATGCTGGAGAGTCAAGAAGAACAATAAAGGCAGCCATACAAAGATCAGACTTTCTGGTGCTCAACAAAGATTGCAGAAACTTCCTTTCTCTGAAAGGTTCTTATGTTCAGTGAAACAAAGATTATGCTGTGGGCAGGGTTTTTGTCATAAGGATTTAGTGACATAGCAGATGGAAGTAAAGGGATTTAATCACATTCTTCTTAAGAGGCACACCTTTAAGTTCTTCTCTTCAGTGTGGCTCGCTTGTGTTAAATAAAAGTGAAATTCAAATTAGGATTCCTTACACTATCTGATAGCTATAGGCGTTTCACTGAGGGTAGTGCGGAAGCTGATAAAAATAGTGCTATGACTACATTTCATATGCAAACAACTCAGAGGTCAAACCCACATGGTCAGTTCCCAGATTTCACCACATAACTTTGGTGTGGGCCATAGTTCAGAGGCAATTTCTCTATGGGGATGATACACCAGTTCCATGCCTGGATAGGATTAAACTATTCATATGTGACCTGATCTGCTCCAGTGTTCAGATAAGGAAATTGGACAAGTGTCTGACACCACCTCTTTTGTTTTTTTATTCAACCTTTTCCATTAACATGATTCCTTAGGAAGCCAAGAATACCTAAACTTGGTCTCTGTTTATAGTAAGATTAGATAGATAAAAGATGAAACTACTTTTGCCATCTACACAAAACTTTACAGTCACTTCTATATGCCACATATTGATATTTCCCACAATACAATTTCACTCCAGGAGTCTATGTCTGATACTGCATGGTTACAGGGTAGAAAAAAGTCTGAATCCTGGATAAACTGGATAAAGAGCTTCTGTATGGGAAGGTGCCCAAATAGATCCTTCTAGATGACTCTTTCTTTGTCAAGATCTCCTGAGCATTCTAGAGGGAGCCTTTGATATCAATAGGCCAGTAAACTCAACTCACCTTGTGACAGTAGTAGACAGCAGACACCACCTGCCGGAAGAAGTGCCGGGCTTCTTGCTCAGTTAGTCTCTGGCGCTCGGCAATGTAATCGTAGAGATCCCCCTTGCTGGCATATTCCATCACAATGACAATCTTGCTGTTGTTTTCAAATACTATAACGAACAAGGAGAGGGGAATGACTTCATGTAAGATGGCTGACAACCCTGTGGCCTTAATTCCTATTCTAATTCACGACCCTGCTTCTCTGGGGTTACAGTGTGAGCTCTACTGTACCATTCCAGTTCCCTATGGCAGTGTTTCTCAAACTGTGCTCCTCCAGGTGTTTGGACTTCAGCTCCCAAAAATCCCACCCATCTTACCAGCTGCTAAAAATTGTGGGAGCTGAAGTCCAAAACACCTGGAGGAGCACAGTTTGAGAAACACTGCCCTATGGAACCATCATTATTCAATGTCTCTATATGTAAAGCCAACATAGAGTTATTGGTATTTATTTCTATAGTGCCTTCAACAGACATGGCACCTCACCTTTGACTACTGTAAAAGCTTAAGGCTTGGATCAGACCTAGTATAATTTTATGATCTTAACTTCATGTGTTATCCAAGTTATCTGTGGATTGTAAGAGCTAAGATAAGTATGCAACAAAATGTACAAATATTCAGATTTATGAAACACAAACCTTGTTTTATTAAAGGAAACCTATATTCATCCTTACAATATTGTACATGTCTGACCACACAAACCATGATATAATACCAGAATAATGGCTATTACAGCAGACTTCATTTGTGGCCATGAAAAAAGGAGTAACTTTAAACAGCCCTTTAATCTTATAGTTCGAAGTACAGGGAACTTATTTATATGAGTATGTGTTCCCACTATACATTGTTTTGTACACAATATGAAAGGCTAAAAATAAGGAAGCAAGTACTAAAAAGCAGACGGGAATGTTACTACTCTTGAGCCGAGCGCTCTGGGTGAGTCATCCAGTTGTGCCTGAGGCAGAGTCTGCAGAGAGCTTCCACCTTCCCACTGTCTAAAGTTGTCCATTTTTGGTGAATAACATCATTTGCTTTTACATTAACACTAAAGTGGGCAACAAGGAAGAGAATGTGGTTGCCAGCTGAATAGGGAGAAGTTCTGCGTCAGTTTTGTTTCCTCATAGTTTGTAGTCAGCTTCCCATTACAACAGTTTTTCAATTCCAGGTTTTCAGGGGCTAAGAAGTGAGGGTCATTATTCAGTTGTATATTTTGTGACATTTCTGGAAGTTGTGCAATTCTTCACCCTTGAGCCAAAGCAAGGGAGTAAATTTCAGACTGGAGTAGAAAGATATTGTGTTGGGCAGGATAACGTGTGGCCCATTAGATTTTTATTTTATTTTTTGGACTACAGCTCCCTTCTTCCTCCACCATTGCTCATGCCAATTAGGGCTGATTTTAAATGCCTTTATTAGATCAATTGTTTCATTTGTGAAACTTTTTATTATTTATATTCGGCCAACCCTCCACATTTGCTGAGGTTAGGAGTTTAATACCCCCGTGAAAGGGGGAAAACCATAAATATTTTTTTTAAAAAAAAACCTATAATTGTTACCTGAGAGAAAACCACTCTAGGAATCTCTAAATCCTCCAGCATAACTCTATGGTGAACTTCCCCAAAATCATAGAATTGGACTGAAGACCTAAAGATTCTGGCAAAAGGTGACCACAGATGTCCACTGGAGGTTTCTAGAGATAGTGTTTTAATCAAATCCTTGAGTAATCAAATCTACAAAAGTCAGACCTGAAAATGTGAAGATTTGACCGTATTGTAAGATGCCTTAGATGCCATATTGAGAATGAGAATCTTTACACCAAAGGTTATGACATCGCATAATCTCCCAAGCCCAGCTATTTGTGGGCTTAGGCTTGGTTTGTTGGGAGTCGTCTGGCACCAAAATGATATCAATAGTTAATCAATATATTGGACCAATACTATCAAATTAAACTGCTTGGAACAAATTCATACCTTCATGGACAGCAATGATGTGGGGATGATTGAGGGAGGACATTATTTCTATTTCTCTCCGGATATGGATAAGATCCTGCTCATCCTTTATTTTATCTTTCCGAATAGACTTGATAGCAACCTGGAAATTGAAGAAACAAAGATTAGCAGTGGGATAATCTCCTCCCTTGCTAATGGAAATGCAATCATTTCACTACCTTCAATACTGGGAGTAGAAAATCTATGACAAATCTATCAAATTGATGAGATCTAAATTGAATTTCAACTAAAAATGGGGTGGGCGCAAACTCTCAAAATAAAGCTGTATCAAAATTACAGAATGCAAGCTATTCTTAATAGTTAAGAGCCAAAGGTCTATCAGTGTGTGTGGAAATGTTAGCCACCCTGTATAGTACACAGAAAATGACATTTATATTGACAACTAAAGAAATACAAGAGCTGATCTACTAACCAAACAGACAATCCCTTAACAAACATTGTGGGGTGACACCTTTTCCCCAAATCGTATACATGAAGTTTAATTTGAACAAATAATACGTTTCTCTTACTATTTTAAAACAGGGCATTAAATATATGGATTTACTTTAAACCAGCACATTAACACTTGCTTAATGTGTCTGTCTTTCTGTTCTAACCAGTGCATGTGTCATAAAAGGTCAATAGCTTCATCTGATGCAATTAAAAACAGTACAGTTATCCCACAAGCATTTGACTTGAGACCAAGTCACTCCAACCTGGTTAAACGAAAACAAAGAAAATGTTGGCACTGAAAGAGAAGCCATTAAACTTAGGTAGCTCCTTTTCTGAAAAGAGTGGGTAGCAAAATGGAACTTTCCCCAAATTCAACCAGCTGGCTGAAATCTGAACCGGCAGGAGCAAACCTTCCAAAGTTTGCTCAGATTTCTTTATTATGAAAATTCCTCTACACGGAAATGAAGGGGAGGAGAGGGAAAGTGAGAGCACCAGAGAATAGATGCAGTTAATCCCTTTTCAAAGGAATTGCAGAGACAATGTGCTCCTTGGGTTGAATTTACAACGGAATCCGGCACAACCTCGTTTCTTCTATCGGACAAGAATGCGGAACAGCATTAATCCTGTAAAAGGATCTGGGAGGACACATAATACTAAGTCTCCCAGCAACAACAAGGAAAGGGAGGCCTCCCCATGCATCCTAAAAGCGATGAAGAGTTACAGCTCTCCCAACCAACATTCCCTTCAGATGTTGTCAAGAGTGTACCACCCAGCATTTCTTACCATTGGTTATGCCAGCTGGGATCAATGGAAGCTGCAGATGAATAATATATTTGCGGAGCCCAATATCAAAGAAAGCATAATTTTGTCATATGTATAGACAGCAATTGACACAAAGTGAATTCCATTAAATTCAAAACTGTGATCTGTAGTTTGCCCTAAGCTACTAGTAGGAAAGAGTATTTTCAAAGGAAAGTGGTTCAATAGATGTTTTACTCCTGATGTAATTGGCTCCTCCATGCACTGTGTCACTAGAGATATTGCTACAGCTTCCCCTTCTCTTAGGACTGGCCTTGAAATCAAGGGCTGCATCTCCAAAGATAAACGGGAGAGCTCACGCAGACCCATGCATCATCATGAGTCATGCCTTGCAACAAAATGACCAGCAGGATGAGAAGCAAGCACTTCCGTTCTTCCTCTCAGATAGACATTAGGACAAATGGAAAGACAGCAGTGATGACAAAAACCTAATGCCTTCTAGCCGTTGGTTTAAATTTAATCTAGAGTTTGTCCTAGAAACCAAAAGAGAAGTCAATCAGAAATATTGTGCTTATGTCTAACTGAGAGTTATCTTCGGAAGGCATAAGGACAAGTCAGATAAATAGAAAGTGGAAAGGACAGTAAAGCACACATAAGCTCTCACTTTCATTAGGTGGCCTTTGTGCTAGGTTGAGGAAGTTAATGTTTAACCCCTTCTACCTCAGCACCTGTTCCTCTGTTGTACTTTCTGGAATGTGCATAACTGCCCTTGGACAATACGCAACCTTTTCTAGTCTGTCTATCGTGTGCCCATTTATAAAGGTCCTCTCGTCCATCTCACCTCCTGCCTGCCCCCTCTGAACTCTATGCCACAAGTCCACGTTGCTCCACTTTTCATTGATCAGAGGCATGTGTTTGGAATGCCTGGCATCTGGCCCTGGCCTCAGCTACCCTGAAGATCTGGGCAGCAGACCTGCAGAAAGCAAGCAAAGTAGCTGCTACTGAAGAAGAGCCATTGTTAAGACTTAAATACCTAAAGGCACCAGATCCCATCTGATCTTGGAAGCTAAGCAACGTCTGTTTTGGTTAGTACTTGCATGAGAGACCACCAATGAACACCAGGTGCTGTAAGCTAGATTTCAGATAAAGGAATTGGCAAAAACATAGAAAACCTATGAACCTAAGTAAATGTATGGGGTCACCATAAGCCATCAGGCAGTTTGAAGGTACATTCACACCCTCCCACAGTCCCAGAAAACAAGGCTGCTCTACAACAATGGGGGTGATAATATAAAAATCCTGCCGTTACTTGGGAGCATCTTAGAACAAAGAGGAAAATAAAAGTGCCTTTTTGTTTCCTTCGCAGACAAAATATCAACAACAACAGTTAAGGAATCATCATATTTGGACTGAGCAAGTATTGCTTAAATGGGCAGCAAGAAGCAAACTATGGAACATTCCTGTTTTGGCCTGCAGATCCCAAACTGCCCCCCAACAGCATGATTACTGCTATATGCTTATGCCCAATTTAAACTCTTTCTTCAAGCTCAAGCACACCAGGTTTCCACAGATGACCATAACTACCACTATGAAAACAGATTTACTCATGTTCAGCTGAAAAAACACAGCCTTCACAGAATACACAAAATGCATGTGGTATGCTTGTTTTTTCCAATGCAAAGATATGCTACATTGGTTGTCTGTAAAGTCAGCCTTGTTTTATTTTTGTTTTCAAATCTGCAAAGCTAGAGGCCAGTACTGACCAAACAAAAGTATAAACATGCATGTTGCCCTCCCCAACTTGGTGCTGTCCAGGTGTGTTGGACTATAACTTCTATCACCCCCCCATCCACAGGAATTATGGTAAATGCACCTGAAGTACAACCATGTTGAGAAAGCTGAATTTATATTCTTAACCAAAATTAGGAGAATTTCATTCACAGTATTGTTGGGGTAACTTTCATATTCAAGAGATGGGAAAATACACAGATGCCTGTGGACAGTTTAGTGATGCTAAAAGGATCATTTTCTGAGATTTTGCATGAGAAAGCAAGTTAAAGGCCACCACATCTACAGGGCCTTTAACTTGCTATCTCATGCATAAAGTGCTCTGTTATCTTCTCTTCCTCGCTTCCTGACAATTTGAGGGGTATATGTTCCTACAGAAACCCAAAAACAAGGCTAGAGGCAAACGAATACAAATGGAAGGAGTACAAAACCAAGCTATATTGTCTCCGTTTCCCTGATCTCCACTGAGCCCAAAGCTGGATTGAGGGGCAGGCAGGCTCTGAGCAACACTATTGCAGCCTAGCAATGAGGTGAAAAGATCAGGTCAGAGGTCTGTAGCCCCTGACCCCTTGCTAACAGTTCATCTCTTGGAGGGAGTGTCTGGAGGCACACAAGTGCCCATTTGATTGTGAGAATCACATCCTTTTCAACTAGGGACCAGTTAGGCAAGACAGGCATTTTGTGAAGTCAGCCTTACCGCTTCATACAGGAAATGATGACTGCAGACGGACAATGAGTACCACCAGCCAACTCCACTTGATAAGTTATAATTTGGCTTTTAGGCCATGTTCCAAATCTGGTTTTAATTACAGTTTTAGTGAGAAAGAGATCTCTGACAAGAAATGAAAACTCTCCAGGTGCTTCAAAACTAGTTCCAGATTCAGCACACTGCCCTCTTCTTCTACAAGGTATGGATTATATCTTTTTCTCAGTGAGGCCAGTGTTCTTTTACTACTATTTTTTTGTTTTAAAAACAGTAAGAGTGTTTGCGGGAGGAGTTTCCCATTTTGCATAGCACAAGCCCTGGAGTCCACATGCCCTGCTTTGCTCGCAAAGGGGATCAAAATTCTGACTTCCTGTTTGATTTGGCTGAAAACCAAAAACTAAAAGCCCCACTCTAATGTATAGGAAGAAGCAAGATGGCAAACAGGTGCAGAAACCTGCTAGCCTCTTCATTGCAGCCAGCCTACAGTTTCATATGAAGCTCTGACAAACAAACAGGCCACTTGTAATCCCTGCTTAAGCAAATAAACTGAAAGTTTCACTAGGCCAGGTAACACATTAGAAAGCAAATAAATGTAAGCATAGTGAGTTAGAAGATTGGGACAGATGACTCCAGCTTTGGAAAGGTGTACATATAAAAGCTCTTTGGTTACTTAAACTGTAGCACCTCCAGTGTGAGTTGTACTTCTGCCGCTGACACAGCAAACACAGGATTTATTTCCTTTAATCAACGTTGTTGCTGAGCCAGGTTTGTTTGGATTCTCTCTTTGAAGTCTGAATATACCTTACTGCAAAAGAAAGTAGTTGACTCACTACAATGCAGCCATTTGGACTTAGACAACTTTGTCCAAGTTAGACAACATCACCAAGAGCATGTATAAGAATGGCATTGATGATCCTTTTGGACTGTAGCTTGTAACAGATCTTAGCATTGGGAATTGCAGTCTAACATCTGGAGGGCTACAATTTACCTGAACAAGAGAACTTGGCTTTCTTTATCCAGAAATTTTGCTTATCTGGAAATAATGTGCAAGTACTATTTAATATTTCACCATCTGGCAAAAAATACTGGTATTTCCCAACACATACTTTGTACATCAGTACCAAACAGTTGAATTTTATGAAAGGTGTTCTGTGTTAATGTAGCATTTCTAAAGAGACTCTGACATGATCTACAGAAGTCTATTTTGTTCCTTCAGCAGGGACATTGCTAGGCACTTTAAAAGATCTGAGATCTAGGCACATAAAACTCAATTACGCATAAAACGGTACACAGAAATGTATCTCTCTATTATAAATGTAGAATAGACCAAGATACTGGGAATTCATGGGCCTTGATCTTCATGGCTTTGGTTTGATGGAAGGTTTATGATTTATCACAACAAAAATTTTGTTAGTGGTTTAGACCCAGTCAAAAACATGCCTTAATGCATATTGCTAAGACTATGCTTCCCTTCATCTCCCAATGATAGCTATGATGCTTGGACTGATGGGAGTTACAATCCAATTACTGGAGGACCCCAAGTGGTCTATGGACCTGCAGAGCCAGTTGAAAGGGGAAGCACAGATTTTTATTTCCAATTACTTTGTGTTTTAAAAGCATTTTTCTGGTGAAGGGATTGAAAAGCTTTTATCAGATTCTCTAGGAAGCCCATGACCCAGAAAATATTAAGAGTGATGGCTCTAAACCAGTTGATCTCAAACTCTGAACTCCAGATATTTGGATTTCAACTCCCAGAATCCCTGACCACGAGCCATGATGCACAAGGCTTTGGAGATTTGAAGTCTAAAACATTAGGAAGGTCAAAGGTTGCTGCAAGCTGATAAAAATGTATTGTTAGCTCAACCAGCTACAAGTCGAGTGAAACTTTGCAAAATCTAGAGGCATATTTAAGATCATGGAAAAATCTAGCAGGACCAAAAGTAAGCAAGCTTCTTAGTTTAACAGCATTCCTTATCTAGCAGAATATTAAGGAAAAGAACAGAAGGCATCTGGGATGGTTTGACAAATGTAACAGGGCAAAACAGGATTGAGCTCCCTGCATTTATTTGTAACAGCCATATAAAACAACGTGGAGCTGTTATATGGACTTCCATTAGCTTAAACTGGACAAAAATAGATGTGGGGTCACACACCCTGGCTACCTGCATTTTTGTGTTTACAGTTTGTAGAGGCTGAAAACTGCTCAGAGAAAAGCTAAACATGCAACTGCAATACTGTTTATTCTCCCTTGTAAGAATAGCCGAGTCAACATGCAAATTCCCCCTTTCACAAGGAACAAAACCTGCCACTTCAGTCAGCATGACTGGAAGCTGTTTATCCACCACCCACATCAACACTGCGCGGAGATGTGCCAAGCTGACAATGAGGCCTACAAATAATTTATTCCCACACAGGCGTGCTTTGCCAAGACCTTGCATATACTGTAGGCACCTATGTAGATTTTTGGAGAGATCACTGCCATAATGCAGCAGGCTTCTCTAGCAAATCACTTCCCTTGAGGTGGATTATATAAAAGCCAAGAAACATTGCTAGCAGTCTGGAGGCAAATTGAAATTGTGATGAGGCACCCTAGTGTCTGCTGGAAATTTAATTTGCCACAGAATAGTAAGGGAACTTTGGGTCTATTCTGATTGTCTGCAATTTCCTTTTGCAAGCCGACTTGCCTGAACCTCAAGTGAGGCCAGCCACAAAGGCAAACAGTGGCAGGGCAGGAAATGTATGCCAGATCAATAAGAGTAAATGCGTTGGGGCTGGAAAAGAGGGGAGAAATAAATATAGCTGCAAAGGACTGGCTCGCTTTGTCCTCTGATTTCAAGGAGAGTTAGGCAAACTTCTGCCAAAAGAGGCCTTATAGTTCATGTGCACCCCCATTTTAAAAAAGTAAACTGTTGCCATGAACGCAAACCCTAAAGGGGAAAAAACCAAATGCATGCCAATGAATTTGCCACCATCAGCAAAGGGAGAAAGTCAGCCTGGCAAGAAAGCTGAGAAGTTTTACCAGTCTGGATCTGAGTTAATTATCTTTAATCCCCGCCACTCTTCCTCCGCAGCCAGAATGATTCACAGCAAGCTGGGTGAAGTTTGGCAAAGCCATCTCAACCTGCGCGGGCCTGTCCCCATCCCAGCCAGCTCTGAGCATTCACTCAGCTTTAGATCACATCACTTTTCAGCCTCTCTGCAGTTTGCATCACCACACTCACTTTTGTGAGTGTGAAGGGGCCTTGTTTCCACGTTTTTGGCAGATACAGAAGAAATCAATGCATCCAGAGCCAAGGCTCCCTGCAGCGCAGAGACCTGAACTAGCCTTTATCGTCTTTTCAGCACTATCCTGCATGCCTCTCATTAGAAATAACTCCTTTCCCCCAAAAAATGTTACCAGATAACATGAACACAAGACCCACTTTCCTCAGGAAAACAGTGAGACTGATGTCTGAAGAAACCTATAATGCTAAACCCAGGACCAGAGTGTGTCTCTAATGCCATTTGGCCTCATTTTAACTGCCACAGCTCAATTGTATAAAATCATGGAAATTGTAGTTTAACAAGATATTTAGCCAGAGTTCTAGAGCCTTACCAAACTACAACCCTAAAGCAGTGACAAACTGCTTTCATTCCACAGTAGAGATGCAACCAGAGATGGATGATTTGGCAGCTCTGGCCAGCAGATTAGCCTCTTGCACCACTTTTTTGATTCCCTCCCTGCAGAGAGGTGGAACAATTACTCTGCAGTATAATTATTATGATTAACATGCATTTAGGCAAGTCATTTCTTTAGTTGCCATGCCTTTGCTTTTCCACCTACGCTTGTTAACCCTCCCTACAAGGATTGTTAATGGGATCCTCCCTCCTACAAAGGACCCCCATAGAGTACATGATCCTGGTTGCTTCTACGGTGGAGTTTTCTTGGCAAGATCTGTTCAGTAGACCTTTGCCTTCCTCTAAGGATGCATTTGCAGAATCAGTGTAGTTGGACACCACCTAACTGCCATGGCTCAAAGCTATGGAAACCTGGGAGTTGCAGTGCGGCAAAAGCACTCTTCAACAGGGAATGATTGAGGCATTGTAGAATTACAATGCCCATGATTCCTTGACATTGAGCCATCAGAGTTGGGAGTGGATTCCGACAGCCTTAATTTTTATAGCACTGAGCTTGAGAGAGAATGACTCAGGGGGTTTCCATAGCTGAGCAGGGATTTGAACCCAGATCTCCAGAGTCCTAACACTCTCTAACGATTACACCACTCGAGCTTTTGTTACTTAGGGGCAAATCTGAGATACACTCACTGCAGGTATTTTTCCCAACACCACATGATGAGCCCTGAAAAGGTCCCCACTTGAACTGCCTTGTCTCGGGGCTATGAAATTTGGGGTGGTATATATATGTGTGTGTGTGTGTCAGAAGCAACTTGAGAAACAGCGAGTTGCTTCTGATGTGAGACAATTGGCTGTCTGCAAGGACGTTACCCAGAGGACACCTGGATGGTTTACCATCCTGTGGGAGGCTTCTCTCATGTCCCCACATAGGAAGCTGGAGCTGACAGACGGGGGCTCACCCTGCTCCCTGGATTTTGGTCAGCAGTCCTGCCGGCACAAGGGTTAACTCATTGTGCCACAGAGGGCTCATATATATACCTAATAGTAATAATACACACCTAATAATAGTAATGCAATAAAGACCTAATAACAGGGCCACAGCCAGAAAAAAATGGTGTTGAAACTTTTTTGGCAAATCATGAAGTTCTATAACACAAAATAATTTAGAAATCAGGCACCATCGATAAACTTCAGTGGACACTCATGGGGATTTGGTTAATCATTTAAAATTCATAAGTAAAGTAGTTTTTTTAAAAAATAACCTGGAAAATGGGGAGTTGGACCCCTACCACCCCCCCTTGGCTACAGCCCTGCTCAATAATAATAATACTATATATATAGTAGTGCTCTATTATCTGGGCAGAGGCGCACACATACATATACATACATAGTAGATTTACATATATAATTGTTATTACTATCGCAAGGTAATGGACTTTATAGGACATATATAATAATAACTCTTGTAATAGTAATGAACACATCATATATATATAGAGAGAGACTTAATCATAATAATAATAAATAGTATGTTATATTGCATATATAATGTTTATTATTATTACAAGCTCTTTAGTCTTCTCTGTCAAAGACGGATGTTGCCTCTCCTAAGTCCCAACTCCCTTGATTTCATAGCACTGAGCAATGGCAGGCAAAGCGGTGCCAAACTGCATCCATTCGACAGTGTGTTGATCAGGCATGGGCCAACTTGGGCCCTCCCTGCGGGTGTTTTGGACTCCAACTCCCACCGTTCCTCACAGCCTCAGGCCCTTTCCTTTTCCCCCTCAGCCGCTTAAGCGTAGATCCCACCCTGAGCTTCTCGGGCTGCAATCCCGATGCGGGGATGCTGCACGCTACAAGGTTGCCGCATTGAGTGGGGATTTCTTTCCCTGTGGGCGGAGATGCAGAAGCCTGCGAGACACCGGTGGTCTTTTGTTAGGATAGAACCAGAACAAGGACTAATCCTAGCCTGGCCTCCCTTCCTTACCAGTTTCCCGGAGCGCTCCCTCGCCTTCTTCACCTTCCCGTAGGTGCCTTTGCCCAGCGTCTCGAGGAACTCGTAGTGGCGCCGGAGGTTGTGCTTGTGGTAGTGCCGCTTCACCGCTTGCCTCTTGGCCGCGGGGGGCTGCGGGAGGGCGGCGGCAGAGGCATCCATCGCCCGCTTGTCTAGGCAAGGCAGGCGGCAGGAGAGGCTCTGCAGAGACGGGGCGCGAAGGCATGAGCCGGCCGGCGGATCCACTGCCCATAAATGCGAGGAACCTGCCCGCTGCGGAGCCGCCCTCTCTGCAACCATTGGCTGCGGCGGCCCACATGACCCTCCTCCCCGTTTGCAAGGTGGGAGAAAGCGAGGGAGGGGCGGGGAAGGGAAACCCTCCCTTTGTGGGCAAGTCCATTCATTTGTTTTAGGATCCCAGCCTAGGTTGTGGGGGGATTTGTAAAAGCGCTCAAGACTTGACTGTTTGGTTGTGCATTTAAGTAAATTAGATCTAATTTACCAAATAGTCACTGCTGAATGTTTTTATATTGTGGAATGATATTTTAAATTGTAAGTCGCTCGGAGCACTCTGGTGGAGAGCGACAAATTAAGAAATAAAGTGAAGTGAAGTGAAGGGATTTGTACCTTCCATCTAACCAAGCACTTGATGGACAACCTAACTAAATACAGTAGAATCTCGCTTATCCAACATAAACGGGCCAGCAGAACGTTGGATAATAAGGAGGGATTAAGGAAAAGCCTATTAAACACCAAATTGCATTATGATTTTACAAATTAAGCACCAAAACATCATGTTTTACAACAAACTGATAGAAAAATCAGCTCAATACATGGTAATGTTATGTAGTAATTACTGTATTTACGAATTTAGCACCAAAACATCACAATGTATTAAAAACATTGACTACAAAAACATTGACTATTAAAGTAAAAGGTAAAGGTTTCCCCTGACGTTAAGTCCAGTCATGTCTGACTCTGGGGTGTGGTGCTCATCTCCATTTCTAAGCCGAAGAGCCGGCATTGTCCATAGACACCTCCAAGGTCATGTGGCCGGCATGACTGCATGGAGTGCCCTTACCTTCCCGCCGGAGCGGTACCTATTGATCTACTCACATTGGCATGTTTTCGAACTGCTAGGCTGGCAGGAGCTGGAGCTAACTGCGGGCGCTCAAGCCACTCCCAGGATTTGAACCTGAGACCTTTCGGTCTGCAAGTTCAGCAGCTCAGCGCTTTAACGCACTTCACCACCGGGGCTCCTGGTGGAGAGTGACTAATTAAGAAACAAAGTGAAGTGAAGGGATTTGTACCTTCCATCTAACCAAGTACTTGATGGACAGCCTAACTAAGTACACTAGAGTCTCACTTATCCAACATAAACAGGTCAGCAGAACGTTGGATAAGCGAAAATGTTGGATAATAAGGTGGGATTAAGGAAAAGCCTATTAAACATCAAATTACATTATGATTTTACAAATTAAGCACCAAAACATCATGTTTTACAACAAACTGACAGAAAAATCAGCTCAATACGCAGTAATGTTATGTTGTAATTACTGTATTTATGAATTTAGCACCAAAATATCACGATATATTGAAAACATTGACTACAAATTGGCTTGGATAATCCAGAAGCTTGGATAAGTGAAGCTTGGATAAGTCAGACTACTGTATTTGAGAACACAGAAATGCTGGACCCCGCTAACAACCACCATGCCAGGCTACACAGAAAAGCCATTGAACTCCACAACCATGTGGATAATTTCAACAGAAAGAAAACCATGAACATGAACAAAAACTGGCTACCAGTATTTTTAAAAAATAGTTTTTATTAACAGATTGTTTTCCATAGAATACCGCATATTATGGATAGAACCAACACACAAAAAATAATGAAAAAGAAGAAAAAATAAAATAAAAATAAAAAGACAGGGAAAAAAGAGAAAAGGGAAAGAGACAAATTATATATACTGTATTGACTTCCATCTACTGCATGATGTTACTTTAAAAAGAGAGAGAGAGAGAGAGATTCTACAAACATCTAGTATATTTACAAGCTTCCCTCTTCTTTATCGATCATATTTCAGGAACAACCATATTCCTCCTGTCTCTTTTATTTGTTCAAATTAGTATTTTAAAGTTTTCATTTTTTAAATATTTTTTGAACAAATAGCAATCCGTTTGTTTTTGTTTTTTTTTTGTTTCCCCTTGTTTGAAGATATCAAATGTGTCAGTCTGCCCATATTCATAATGTCCATCATTTTCAAAATCCAATATTCCACAGCTGGTGTCTCTTTATCTCTCCACAATATAGCATATACTATCCTTGCTGCCGTTGCCATATAATTGAATAATATTTCCTTATTTTTCTCTTTATCTATATCTAGAATCCCCAAAAGAAAGAATTTAGGTTCCATTTTAATCCTTATTTGCAGGATTTTTTTGAATCATCTGGTGTATTTCCCTCCAATATGCCTTCGCCTTCTCACACGTTCACCAAGCATGGAAAAAATTACCCTCTTACTCTCCACATTTCCAACATTTATTAGATAAGTTTTTATAACACTTTGCCAATTTTTGTAGGGTAATATACCACCTATAAAACATTTTAAACTAATTTTCTTTCAAATCCGATGCATAGGTACCAGTATTAAAAAAAACTCTCTAAAATCAGGACAGTAAATAAACAACAACATTCAGAAGACAGGGGAATTCCAGACATGCAACACTCAGGGGCAGCTAATCACCTCCCAACAAAGAATTTTCCCCAGGCAGGAAACAGCCAGGCTTTGAAATTACAAGGCTATTCAGAGCTAATCAAGGTGGTTAATTGCAGCATTCACACCTGCCTCAAACAGACAAGAGATCTTTCTCCCACCCTAAACATTGTGCAGTAGGTTAAACCACTGAGCTGCTGAACTTGCTGACTGAAAGATTGGCGCTTTGAATCCAGGGAGCGGGGTGAGCTCCCACTGTTATCCCCAGCTTCTGTCCACCTAATAGTTTGAAAACATGCAAATGTGAGTAGATAAATAGGCTATGCTCAATAGGAAAGGTAACGGCGCTCCATGCAGTCATGCCAGCCACATCACCTTGGAGGTGTCTATGGACAACGTTGGCTCTTCGTCTTAGAAATGGAGATGAGCACCAACCCCCAGAGTCGGACATGACTAGACTTAATGTCAGAGGAAAACATTTACCTTAAACATTCCACAGATATATAAACCTCACTTGCCTAGTTCTCAATAGATCTCACGACTTCTGAGGATGTCTGCCATATATGTGGGCAAAACATCAGGAAAGAATGCATCTGGAACATGGCCAAACAGCCCAGAAAACCCACAGCAACCCAGTAACCATCGATGAAATGGGGTAGCGAATGGCAATTTAATGCAGTTTGATACCACTTTTAACTGCCATGTCTTAATGGCATGCAATCATAGGAGTTGTAGTTTTACAACTCCTTTAGCCTTCCCTGCCAAAGAGGGCTGATGCCTCACCAAATTACATACAACTCCATTGGATTGAATCATGGATTCCATTAGACTGAGTCATGGCAATTCAAATGAGTTCAAACTGCATTAATTTGACAGTGTAGAGAGGAACTCCATGCTGCCCTTGTCTTTGTGATTGCAAATGGGTTTTGCATTCCTTTCATAAGGAATTTGTTCTTCCTAATAGGCAGGGCTCTGTTTCTAATTTTGAACCATCTTACTATCTAATCAAACTATCATGCCATTGTTGTTTCTTTAAAAAGATAAAAAAGATAAAATCACACTTGCTTTTTCTGTTTTATTCCATTTCTTCACACATCTTGCATACCTCAAAGTTGGGATGCTACACACAAGTTGTTATCCTTAATGTAACAGGACTTGGCAGGAAATTTGATGGAAATCATTGGGAGTGATTCTTGAACAATGTTTTCTAGACTTAATATTAGTATCTCTTGCAAGAAATTTTATTTATTAATTTACTTTACAAGAATTTACAAGAAGTGATTTCCTGCTTCTTGGCAGGGGGTTGGACTGGATGGCCCATGAGGTCTCTTCCAACTCTATTATTCTGTGATTCTATGATTCTACTTTATTTTTATCCTGCCTTTCTCCTGGTATCGAGAGTCAAGGCTGCCAGCAATCAATATGACACAATGCAAATGAAAACCATGTAGATGCATTAAAATATGAGTATAAAAATAATAATACCTTTGTGTCATTAAACCATTAAAAACATAAAAGATTAAAGTACATTAAAAACTACACAGCCATCCCAAAATCCAGATCACACCATCAATACACAATTCACATGGATTTGAAATAAATGTTCTCATATCTGAAAAGTTTATGCCGGATTTTGTGTGTGTGTGTGTCAGGAGTGACTTGAGAAATTGCAAGTCGCTTCTGGTGTGAAAGAATTGGCCATCTGCAATCAGGAGACGCCCTGATGTTTTTCCATCCTGTGGGAAGCTTCTCTCATGTCCCTACATTGGGAAGCTGGAGCTGACAGATGGGAGCTCACCCCCCTCCCCAGATTTGAACTGCCGACCTTTATGTCAGCAGTCCTGCCAACACAGGGGTTTAACCCATTGCACCACAGGAGGCTCCTTATGCCAGATAAAACTGATCTGTTTTTCATATATCACATTTTCTTTGTATTCATTAAAAAGCATTCGTTTTCCCCAATGAATGCTATTATATCTGCTAACCTGGCACGTTCCAGAGATATTCAACTACAACTGCCATTATATAAAAATGATGGGACCTGCTCTGTAACACATTTGTACAGATGTGGTCCAGATATACCGTATGTGGAGAGTACCAACATCTAAAAAAAGATTACTAGTCTACTTTGATTCACAACCAAAAGTTATACACTAAGGAATCATATGAAAGCTATTACACACAGCTCTTTGTTTCTATAAAGACCTGTCCTAAAGCAATATGTTATTGTTAGTTGAACATTTCCTATGTATGTTTATTCAAAAGCAATTCCCAATGAGTTGTCAAAGGCTTTCATGGCCAGAATCACTGGGTTTTTGTGAGTGTTCCGGACTGTATGGCCATGCTCCAGAAGCATTCTCTCCTGATATTTTGTCTACATCTATGGCAGGCATCCTCAGAGGTTGAGGGGTCAACCTCTAAGGGTGCCTGCCATAGATGTGGGCAAAATGTCAGGAGAGAATGCTTCTAGAATATGGCCATACAGCCTGGAAAACCCACAACAACCCAATTCCCAGTGAGTTCAATGAGCATATGATTGCAGTATTAATATTTGAAGTATTCTGTGATCATAGGATATTTTATTGTGGCTTAATATACTCTTGCTTAGTTAAACAGACTATATGTGCATTTAATATTAAAAGTATGCTCTGTGTCTAAGAGCCTTTCCACACAGACCTATATCCCAGAATATCAAGGCAGAAAATCCCATATTATCTAAGTATGGACTCAGATAACCCAGTTCAAAGCAGATATTGTGGGATTTTCTGCCTTGCTATTCTGGGATATAGGACTGTGTGGCAGGCCCTACGTTAAACTATTCTATACATCAGCTCTTTCTTTTGGGATAGTCCCTCTGGGATATAAAAGGATAAAACTGCAAAGCTTTCTCAGTTTGTGTGTGTGTGTTTTGTAGAACTGCCTTCCTGTCTTATTTGTATTAACTATTTGTGACAATGGAAGCCTTAGGAATTGCACACATTTCTTTGAAAATCTTAATACAGTACTTAAAAAGAAAAACTCGAGGGTGCAATTCTCCCCTTCCTCCCAAGTTTCTATGAGCAACTTAAGAATAGCTGGAAGGACTGCCACATTGTGGTTTCAGTTTTGAAAGAGGAAAGTTCCAAGAGCAGTCAAAACAAAAGCTTCAGCGTGACTTTGGCATGTGAGATCATCGCAGTGATTGAAGAAAAAGATAACTCCAGGGTTACTCATCGGGACCTGGATTTTCCCAGAACTTCAAAGGGCTCCGGCAGGAGCAAAACATACCACAGGAGCACGCTAATACAATCAGTGCAGAGCAAATTTGTCTGGACATAGGGTTTCAACTGAAAGTAAATCCAGTTAATTCTGTGCCTGATAGGGTTTGAATAAGGTCAATGGGAGCATCCTATATCACCCATTTCAGCATGGATTTGGCCTGACAATGATATTTACATAACAGACCATTTAATAAATGGAGATAATAGCATCACCATCAACTGAATAAAATTATCTTATATGATGTTGGTATTGAAGTAAATCTCATTGCAGAAAACAATACATAGCGTGCACTGAGAATGGTCAGTGACTGCTTATCTAGATATAGATTAGTTATCTAGATATACTCCTTAGAGAGAGAAAAGAAGCCTCTGAAAATTGAACTTTTTTTTACAAGCCATAAATAAAGATGCATTTGTGTCAACCTGACTAAAACCTGCAACAAGAGATCAACAGAGACTTGAAGGCATGCAGGGCACATCTCTTATTTCCAGTTAATGCAATCACTGTGATTTATTTATTTTCTAAACTTTCTCCAGACCTTGAAAGAGAGATGGAAGAAACATGTTATAAGAGGGCATGCAATGAGCATGTTCCAACTGCTTTATCTTCACAACAGCCTTTGCCAGCTACAAATTATTTCTTCAGGTCAGCTTTGTTTGTAATGCTCTATGGTTAAAACAAAATGTGTGTGTTAATTCATTAAGCCTCATGAAAGAAACTTGATTTGCATTTCTGGAATGCACACCCAACATGTACATCATAGTAAATAAATTATCTGCCAGATGTTACTGGATAACAAATCCTCATAAAGTTTAGCCAGCATAGCAAGTGTTGAGGATTATGGGAGCTGAAGTCCAGAAATACGTTGAGGACTAGAGGTTGTCTATCTCAATGATCTCTGCTTAAGGAGTGATGTTCACATGTTGTAAAGCTTTGCATAATCACAGTTTTGAATAAGGAGTAGAGAAGAACAGAAGAGCCAAGTTTGATTAGCTAAAAGGCCTATCTAGTCAAGCATTCTGTACACGTTAGAATTAAACATGTCCTTGTGGCCCAATTTCTCAGCAATTGATATATAGTTGGATCCTAGTATCCACTGTTGGTTATTTCCAGGATCCCCTGTAGATAGTAAAATTTGTAGATGATAATGTCCCGTCATATGCAATGACAAATAAAATCGTGTCCTTTATGCAAAATGGCACATTCAAGGTTTGCTTTTTGGATTTAAAAAAGTATTTTCAAGCCATGGACAGTTGAATCTGTGGATATAAAATCCATGGATATGGAGGGCTCACTGTACAGAGGTATGCTACCTTTCTTACTGGATGGAATATATATCAGTCATTATGTGTAGACAATGACAGTTTGTTGAAGCATTAAAAAGTGATGCTGATATCACTTTACCTTGTGGCAATCAATTTTGCAGTTTGACTCATTTTTTTATCGTGTCAGAAGCAACTTGAGAACATACTGCAAGTTGCTTCTGGTGTGAGAGAATTGACCATCTGTAGAGATGTTGCTCGGGGGTGCCCGGATGTGTTACTGGAAGGCTTCTCTCATGTCCCCGCAAGCTAGAGCTGACAGACGGAAGCTCACCCCATCTCGTGGATTCGAACCAGCAACCTTCAGGTCAGCAACCCAACCTTCAGGTCAGCAGTTCAGCCAGCACAAAGGTTTAACCCTTTGCGCCACCACGGCTCTCCTAGTTTGACTCAATCATGAAGAAATGATTGAGCATTTATTGTGGCATGCTTTACAAAACTCATTAAAATAAATATATAGCCCTAAAATGTCTGAAGTATGCATGGAGCCATATAAAAACCACATCAAGTGGAAATTAAGGAAATTTCAGTTATTTCAGTCAGTGTGGTTTTCCTATCCATGATTAACATTTATTTGACGCACATATAGAGAGTCAAGGAATACAAGAGAACTTGCTTGAGAAATTATTGGAAAACAGAGTGTGGTTTAAACTCTTGTAACGCCCAGCTTCACAAAACCAAGCCCAACTCATGTGGATTTCACTGTATTAAAATTCACTGAGTTCCGCTGATAAATATTCAAATGACAGATATTAATGTACTCAATACACATTTTTTTATTGTGGATGTTTATTGCCTGAATTTGGTGTCATCTGGACGACAAGAAAGAAGGCTTATTGCCAAAGATGACGGAGATGAGAGAGATCATCAGACGGAGACTCAACGCGTGCATGATCTGAGAGATGCCGTGGCAGAACCCAGCAGCCCTTGTGCTCACACACCATTGCCAGGCACAATTCTGTGCATGCCTTTCTTGTTCACGCAAATGAGAGCATGCAGTTATCCAGCTACCTAATTGTGCCTAGCGACTCAGAAAGCTGAATGCCATGTCCCTATCCTCAACTGAACCCGCAAATACTAGAGCCTCATTCAATGACAGGCAGAAGGTTTTTTTTTCCTTTTTTAAAATATGAGGCCTTAGTGTTACTAAACTGATGCAGAGCCAGGCAGCCAAACATTTCTATTTCCACCTTCGTTTGCAAGCCAAACAGCACATGTATTTCTATTTACTTCCAGAATTTCTAAACTTTTATTGTCAGAGATAAACCCAATATGTACACATTTCTAACAGCAAAATTTGAATAAAGACATTTAAAACAATAAAATCAGCCTTTTTAACATAGACTAATTTAGTTGTACAGAAGCTACAACAAATGTTACAGGGAGAAGAAAGGGAGTGGAGAGAAACACTCCTTTGAAGAATGCAACATCAAAAAGAAATCACAGGATTGGTCAACTGTGAGGAAACATTTTCTGTCCTTTGACCACAGGCTGCACTGTTGCATCATTTCACACCCGGTTGTCATTTCTGGATATTTTCAATGCTTTACAAAAAAAATAAGCAGGGATTTGGGGATAACGAGTGGCTGGGTAAGGGGCAGAACATGGGATTTGTGGCCTGTTTGAGGTTTCTTGAACCTGTTTTCATTGGGGAGGAAATCACCTGAAAATCAGCACAATTTTTCAAATAATACAATCAAGAATTGACAGAGTTGGGAATTGCAAAAGAGGCTCAGACCCCCAAAAATTATTGCTGAGGGGCTTTCTTACAAAAGACACATAAGATGCACGAATGTAACAGAAAAATCTATTAATTTGTCTTATCTCAGACTGAATGGTGGTCATCAGACATGTAGCTGGCAGTCAAAACAGGATAAATAGCTTGTAGACATTTAATGGTTTGTTTCAAGGGCAAAGCCCAGAAAACTAGCACCAACTTTCGAATTATTACTGCTGTCTAAGAAGGAGAAGCAGCAGCCAAGACCCCGCTGCTGAGGTAAGGGAAAGGGGCTGGGCCGAGGTAGTTGGCCATGTGACTAGGTGATGGAAAAACTGGCCCAGGTCAGGCAAAGGGGGAGAGGAAGAGGAGGCTATGGGCCAAGGAAAGGCAGGAGAGATATGTAAGGAAGGAGGGGAGGAGGAGGAGGAGGAGGAGGAGGAGGAGGAGGAGGAGGAGGAGGAGGAGGAGGAGGAGGAGAGAAATGGGCGGTTGTTGCTCTTGAGACTAGGATATGGAGCAAAAGATTCAAACTGCAATGGGCAGAAAACATACAAAGACCAATTAAACAAATGGGAACAAATCTGGAACAAAAAATTAAAATACATTTATGTGATGGATCTAAAAGAAAATTGGTTGAAGATGTTCCACCGTTGGTACATGACACCAAAGAAATTAGCCATGATGTATAAAAAAACAGAAAAGAGTTGTTGGAAATGTCATGACCAAGATGGGAGTTTCTTTCACATGTGGTGGTCCTGCAAAAAAGGCTACCAGCTACTGGAAGAGAATACATGAAGAAAGCCAAAAAAATCTTAAAATGAATTTCCAAAAAAGCCAGAATATTACTTATTAGGTATAACAGACAAGGACCTGATTGCAGATCAGAATAAAGATATTCTATTCGCCTATATGACTACTGCCGCCAGGATCACTTATGCAAAATATTGGAAATCAGAAGAAACACCAGAGATAGATCAATGGAGAAATAAACTGATTGAGATCAAAGATATGGACAAATTGACTTTTTTAATAAAAAGGAATTCGGGAAATCCCATAAAACAAACACATTGGGAACAAGTTGAGGAGTACCTCAAAGACAGAAGAGATAAATGATTATCACGAAATATATAAAAGGACAGGGAACAGGAAGACAACAAATACCCCCAGTAAGACTGGGGGGAAGAAAAAAAGGAAAAGAAAAAAGAAAAGAACCAAACTGCAAAGGACCAGAAGGAAGTTGAATAATTTACTTTTAGGCTCTATTTACACAATTTTCCATGATTTCTTCTTCTTCTTCTTTCTCTCTTTCTTTTTTCTTTTTTTCATTCCTCCTCTCTCCCCTCCTTCCTTTTCCTCCCTCCCCGTTCCCTCCCCCTATAATGTTAAAAAAAACTCAATAAAAGTTGTATATAAAAAATTCAAACTGCAGAAAAAGGAGGTTCTGCTTCTTTGGATGTTTTTAAACAGAGGCTGGATAGCCATCTCTCAGAATTGCTTGGATTATATGTTCCTGCATGACAGGAGGTTGGACTGGATGGCCCTTGCGGTCTCATTCCACCCTGTGATTCTACACATCTTGAATTCATTAGAATGCCTTTCAGCATATTATGCTGGGATAACTAGGATCAGCCTGCTTCTCTACCAAGCCACCAAACTGTTAAGTTGCTGCAGCAATATGTAAAATCCCCTTGCTATGAAAACAAATGCCTCACCTTTTGCCAGGGAGTATTTATGTGTGATGGATTCTTGTGCACCAGGAGGCCCCTGTACCAGGATGGGCTCCTAAGCCGCCAACACAACTGTTTGATTACTCTCTTTGATGTGGTTACAGACATTCCATGTCAGATTCTATGGTTGCCTTTCCTATTTGATCTTTTGCAGGAGACCATTTGATAAGAAAGACCAAGCACGGAAATATAAAACAGAAGGGCATGAAATGGAATAAGAAACCCAAGGTTTAAATGTTCATCCCTCTGGGAAGCTTGCTTCCCCTTCTCTCTCCCCCCCCCCCCATGTGCACACAGACCCCACCATTATAAGGAACTGTTTGCTTTCACTAAGAAGGAAACAGAATCTTTAGGACCTACTTCAGACTCACAAAAGGTTGAGAAATGTCAGAGACTAAGAAACACTCCATCCTGCTCTGCGGCTCTTGATTTTTATCAAGAGCAATTTTGGGGCTTTGTAGCAGTGAAAGGTCATGCTGTACTGTATTGGGCGAGGGGAATTTGAGGAATGAAAGATAGTGCTTTCCCTTTTAATGCTTAGCATGGCCTAATGGTCTCATCTTGCATCAGTACTCCCCCCCCCCTACACGCCCCTCTCTTCCTAATGGCCCTTTCTTTCCTTTAGGCAAGTTGCAAGGTGAGTCAGTAGCTAGCCAGCCCCGTATGCCAGGCATGCTGGTTATCTTGGCTAGTTAATAAGTGATCAGTTCTTCTGTTTTTAACATGTACTTGTGCAGTTTGAGCAAAAACAGGCACCCAGAGCTGCCCCAAGAGACCTTTTCATGTTGGAGGCAGAGCACAAAATCACACCCACTTTCCTTAGTGATGATATAAAGGGCCCAAGGGCAAGCAAGTTTGTTTTGATACATGGGGTGGGAAAACCAACTTATCCCTACAGGAATAAAAAAGCGCCCAACAGTAATAATCATTTCAATAACTAGCAGTTGCTTACCCATTTGTGACACCCAACATATGCCACCTGAGGCAGTTGCTTTACTCTGCCGAATGTTAGGGCTGGTTCTGGCAAAGCTTTGGCAGAGGTCTGTAAAGTTGCTGCTTTAGACTACAATACCTAGAATCCCCTAGATTCCCAGAATCCCTCGGGTCAGAATAAACACCAGGCGTGCTGGTTGCAACATTGTGGAAACTGTAGTTTAAAGTAGCAACTTTTCAGACCTTTGTTTTGCTGACAGTAAAAATGACTAGCCCTTTGATATGGGAAATACAATGCTTTCTCTTTTCTTTTTCTTCTCTAATTATCTCTTATTTATAATTTGCATATGAGCATATCATCTTCCATCGAATTCTGCCAGATCTGTAAGCCGCCCTGAGTCCCCTTGGGTGAGAAGGGCGGGATAGAAATGATGGAAATAAATAAATAAATAAATAAATAATTCCATCCACTTAACCTACAGACAATGCGGTTGCCGTTGCCCGTTTTTGGTCAAAAAGTATTTAGCCGCTTGTGTTCCCTCTATTTTTATGTTTTATAATTATTTATGCAATGCTGAAATATATAAACCCACCTAACCATTCAAGGGGCAATCAATTATGCAGACATTGCTGGTAATTTGGAAGGAGTATCATTTTACTTCTATCGTCAAGGTCATATAAGAAATCATTGAAAAAGCCAGGAACAAACTCAAATCATTAACGGAAATTGTATTATGTATTTAATATTGCCTCACCTTACTGAATCCAAAAATTAAGCAACCTCAAAGATTACTGACAAAAGAATACCATGAATTAATGAAACGAGGAGACAAAGCAGAAGGTTTAAAAAGTCACACACAAAACTGAAAACAGCAATAAAAACAGGAGCAAACATAATCAAACTGTGTACATGCCAAAAAGCTGCTGTAACAAAGAGAAAACCCGCATACGATAGAGTGCCACATACAAATAACCAGACAGATTTCCTGAAGCAGGGTGTCCCCAAGGCTGGCTGCCAGCATTCAGATATGTTGCTGTGTGCCTTCAAGTCATTTCTGACCTATGGTGACCCTAAGGCAAACCTATTGTGAATTTTTATTGCCATAATTGTCTCAGAGGGCGTTTCTGCAGCATATAATGGACATGAGGTATAAATGCAAACCACAGAACTTTAATCATCCTTTTTTCCAGAAATAAGGCATTCAATGGAAATAATAAAGAATTTCCATTATAATCAGTGAGTACAAGACACTCACTGCAGTCTTCTGTAGTAAGAAGAGGTTAGTAATAGGAAATAGGCTGAATCTGGGCTATAAAACTTGCTTGTTATTTAATAGCCCTTTGTTATTGTGTGCCTCCATTTCCAATTTTTAGTGAACCAATCATACATTTTTCCTGACAAAAGTTGTTCACAGGGGGGGGGGGGGTCACTTTTCCCTTCCTCCGGGGATGAGAGAGAGTGACTTGCCCAAGGTCTCCCAGTGGGTTTCCATGACTGAGCTGGGATTTGAACCATAGTCATACTCCAACATTCAAATCACCACACCACACGGGTTCTCAGGACAGGTTGTATATCACTTTAAAATGCATGACATTCATTGTGAGGAAGGGTAATACAAATTCCCCCCAGACATTTATCTGTCAGTGTGGAAATGATGTAATTGTTGACATAACCTTGTAAAATCATTCCAAAAATGCCCTAGTCCAAGCAGAGGATCTATTTGCCAGCTCTTATCTGGATGATAAAGAGGGGAAGAATTGTAGGGTCATTAGTGGTGTAGCAAACTCTAGATAAGACTTCAGTTTCCTGTTTTGTAAAAAAAAAATCCCATGTCTTCTCTAAATTTCTAGCCACAGGAAGCTAAAAATAAACACAGGTCCTTTGTGCTTGAAAGTATTTATTGTTTCTCATTGTTTGAGAGATAGCTAAAGGGTCTTTTGCTCTGACTCACCATGGAAATTACCATCACTTCCAATACATTGTGGCAGAGGTGATTTGTATATTCACAAACACATTTATACTTCCATGTGGCTTTGTGGGACAATTGTGATGCCACAACCTGAAAATGAAAGACAGAAATATAAAGGATTGTTGAATGGCTACTCTTAAAATTGACTGTAAGGTATCAAATTAAGCAGAAATGTGGAAACAGATGAGATCACTGATGATCTTTTTCCACACAGAAATAAAACAAAACAAAATATTGTGGTACCTTAAATCCTAACAGATTTATTGTGGCAAAAGGTTTTGCGGTCTGTATCATATATTGAAGCAGTTGAATTGGAATATATGAAGGAAAAATAGTAAACCATGAGGGCTATATAAAGGCCACAAAAAGATGAGGTTTATATATACAGTACAGTTCAAATGGATTCAAGATTAGTACGAGGATTATAGAACAAAAAGTTCTGTCTCTGTGCAAAATAATAAACCAAAACATGAGCCTGGAATCAAAAACAACAGTAGTCCAGAACTGGTTGGAGAATATTTTGGCCTCATAGGATATTCGAACTGTATGTCTGGCCTGAAACAGCCAAAGGTTCACATGAAGCTCTGTGGCCATCTGGTAGCACAGGCACAATCCATACCCTTTTCCCTCAGGTGATAAGCATGGAGAAAAAGGGATGGTAGCGGTGCCTTGTGTGGACACTGAAACTCTGGATCAATGCATGGATTTGGGGACAACAGGATTTGGTCCATTTCTCCTTCTCCACACACTACAGATGGGTTGTCTGTCATGTCTGAAGGGGAACTGAGTGAGTAAACACTTGAAAGTTTCTGCAGTGTTCAGAAATAATATAGTGATAAATGGGCCCAATCATAGAAAAAAAATATTTTAAATTTGCCCATTGTTTACAAATTCCTTTGACTACAGGACTGGAATGAGAAGAACCATGCAGAATAAATGACACACCTTCTCATTGACAGATCCCTGTGGTCACATTCTTCAATTATATAAGCCAGAAGAGCAATCATTGGGTCTCTTATGTCATAAATTACCCTTCAGGTGTTCTTTTCTAGTGTCTATCTCTTCTGTTTGTCCCTGAAACTAGCAGGATTAGATTAGAGCTAATGTCTTCATTGTTCTTCAAAGGATGGGTGAATTTCACACCTGTCTGAGTTGCTGAGCTGTAGGTAGAGGGTGTCACTGGCTAGTAAGAAAACAAATTAAAGCCAATTAATGTTCAGACATCTCATCTAGTCAACCAGCTGCTCAACAGAGTTCATTGTCTCAGTGTACTCTTCTTTCCAAGAAAGTCTGACGCTGTCATCATAAAATGCCAATCAATAAGAAATCAGGTACATTTAGGAGATGATAATACAATAAAAATATCATGCAGGCCTGGAAAAGTTCAGATGACAACTCCAAGAATCCCCAAGCTGTTAGGGTCCTGGGAAATTCTGGGAAGGTTTTAAAGATAAACTCCCAAGCTTTTGTTTGTCTTTGTTTCTTTTACATCATGAAATTCCTATGCACAGTGACTTTTTTGGAAGAACTACTTTCCCTGCCATAAAACAGAGCTTATTCTATGATGGTAATCCTTTAAAACAGTTTTTTATACTGTCAGAAGCAACTTGAGAACATACTGCAAGTCACTTCTGGTGTGAGAGAATTGGCTGTCTACAGAGACGTTGCCCAGGGGATGCCAGGATGTGTTACCATCCTGCTAGGAGGCTTCTCTAATGTCCCTGCAAGCTAGAGCTGACAGACACGAGCTCACCTTATTTTGCAGATTTAAACCGGCAACATTCAGGTCAGCAACCCAACCTTCAGGTCAGCAACCCAGCCAGCACAATAGTTTAACCCATTGCGCCACTGCGGCTCCTATTTTAAAACAGTTAATGCTACTTTATTTGTGGGGGCCATGTTAGTTTGCTACAGCAAAAACAACAATAAAGCTTCAGGCACCTTAAAGACTGGCAAGTTTTTTTTTTTAGCATAAGATTTTGTGGATTGCAGCCGACTTCATCAAATGCATGGAATGTAACTGCAGTTTGGATGCTGCAGGCAAGGGCAGGGTGATTGCAATCGATGATGGTAATGAGCTACAAAGATTTGGGCCTTTGAGCACTAAATAACAGGACTTTTAAAAATGGTTTCCTAAACTCTGGTACTTTTTAAATTTTATTTCCTTCAGCCTTCATTGTTTAATCCTGTTACCAGTTATAGATAAATGTATCTGAAACTTGAAAGAACACTTCATGCACCTAATATTGTCCCTTCAGTGCATGAAAAGTAATGCCACAAATCACTTAGTTGTTTCTGTTGCAACAGACTAGCCATTTCTGGCCCTCTAGAATTTTTTATCGCTACTATTGGGAGTCATAACTGAAAGACAAAGGTCTATCAGGCCAGGAAAAAGTTGTCCCAAGTCACATTCCATATTTTCAGTTCATGTGATGAAGCTTCTTAGAAGAGTCTTGGGCCCATAGGGCCAAACAAAACAAAGAAAAACAAGCAATGCATAGTCTGGACTTTTTTGTAATCACTGGGACAATGTTTTCACAGGCAACATGACCTTTAGTGTGTTGGGTGGCACCTGTGTACACATCCAATGACTGTCATGCATCACTGAAATATCACACAGTAGAAACCTATTTTACAGCCACCAAAGAGACAGCTGGATAATAAAATTACTTTGGTTACAATGTCTGCTGGTGAATGAATGAAGTCTGAAGCCAGTTTAATACCATCAATATTGAAGATCAGACAGTCAGTTGCTGTCCTATACTGGATTGTATGCATGGTTGCTGCATAAAGTCCTATTATTATTACTGGTGCTTTAGTGTGCTCAACAGGCATAGATTCTCTTTGTCTTTCAAAAGTACTAGATATGTAAAAATATGGAAAACTGTTTTTTATATTTTGCCAAATCCTGGTAAAATCAGATGTGCCTGCATGAGTCATTAGTCAGGAAAAAGTATCTGTTTTTAGTAGATGATTTGTGGGTATGATGTGTCAGTTTGTATAGTGTTCTATTGAACTACTGATTCAGAAGGTTTGCAGATAATTACATTATACACACACACACCCACACACACACACACACACACACACAGAACATCATATAAAGTTACAATTGCCTTTCTAAAAAGGAAGTATTTCCCCTTCCTCAAAAGTTATTAACATCCTTATTTTCAGTTATGGTATGACTCCTGTATCCATGGGATTGGTTCCCATGGTTTCATTTGCCCATGTCTAACAAAATATGCCTCCTCAAGGCATTTTCTAGGTCCTCCAGGTGAGTCTATGGTATGCTTCCATCAGAAATCATTGGTACAATATGGTTTGCTATCACCCATTTCATGTGTAGTGACACAAATTTCTGGAATGTATCTCGTATGGATATGTGGGTTGTACTAGACAGTTGGCAATCTACATTCACAGGAGTTGGAGGTGTAAAACCCAGTGAAAGTGGAAAAGCCATGAATATTTCTGGAGGCAAAGCAAGGCTTCCTTGTGGAGTTGTCACCCCTTCTCTCCCTCCTCTTCCCAGTATGCCAGCTAAAAGTATCCCATGCATTACTGTTGATGGTTGCCGGGCTACTTATAACTACGCAGCTCAGAAAATTCATCACTGCAGTCCATAAAACCCTGCCATCCTGAAATGTTCTCCTGCAAACTGCAATGGAAAATGCTATTCCACTCAAACATTCCTTTGCATGTGTAAATTGGCTGAAGACAAACAAACTTGATGTCCTGAAAAAAGCCAGTTTTCTATATATGAACAAACTACAATGTATATTTCTAAAAGCAGGTACAAAATGAAATATCATACAAAACATACTACAGCTCAGTTTTGCAGTTGCTGCCATATAAAATAATTATCAGTGTATCTGGCACATCCTGCATAATTTTCATCAGGAGAAAATGATAAAAACCACATGGAGAGAGAACATATTGCCTTTGGTTGGTTTCTTTTCAGTAGTGCTAAAGGTGTAGTGCCAGTGATCATTTTTCAGCCCCAGATTATAAACACTAATGATTTCCCTCAAAGTAATGTAAACTGCTGAAGCCATGAAAACAGCATTCAGTGGCACTTCTAACAGCTTGATTTTTAAAAAGCATGCAGGATGACTTAGGCAGCAACCATTATATTTGAGGCAATCAGACAGATTTTGTTCATCCACAATTACGGAGTTTTTAATGAGGACAAATGTACAGGGCTGTAGGCATTTTCCTTCATGGAAAGTGGGGAGGGGTGTTAGCAGTGTGAAATAAGATTTGAAGCAAGTGTGGGTGAGAGATGGCCATTTAAAGAGTAAAGCTCACCCATAGCTAGAGAACTGAAAGTAATCGTTATTATGGGAACTCCATTGTAGATAGGAGAGATAATGGGGGCCTACTTTACTGTTTATTTACATCCTAGGAAGGTAGAGATGGAAGTCGGAATGAGGAAAGGCGAAGAAAGAGCCTGAGAATATCAGTCTACATCACACAATGGGGGCAGGATAGCTTGTACAAAAAGGGGAGGGTTTCAGGTTACACTGATTAATTAAACAATTTCTGTTGTTTCTCACCACCCCTGGGAGGCACTCTTGGTACTCTTCTTGTACAACGTGCTGCTGCTTCTCTAATGGAGAAGGACCCTTAAAAGATTTAGCAGCCTCTTAATTCCACACTGTGGGATTTGATCTATATTAACAGAAGGAAAAGTGCCATAGTTCATCTTGATCTTGATTAGCATTTAATTGCCCTCTCAACTTCAAGGTCTGGCTGCTTACTGCCTGGGGGAATCTTTTGTTGGGAGGTGTTAGCTGGCTGTGATAGATTCATGTCTGGAATTCCTCTGTTTTCCTAGTAGTGTTCTTTATTTACTGTCCTGATTTTAGAGTTTTTAATACTGGTAGCCAGATTTTGTTCATTTCATTTGTTTCCTCCTTTCTGTTGAAATTGTTCACATGCTTGTGGATTTCAATGGCTTCTCTGAGTAGACTGACATGGTGGTTGTTAGAGTGGTCCAGCATTTCTGTGTTCTCAAATAATATGATGAACTAACCTGGACACAGCAGATATTGCATTGCTGTCTGATGCCTACTGAAAAGATATCTCTTATTAATCAGGTTTTCTCCCAAGTATGTATAGGACTTCTAGTCTATTGACAAACATTCCTAAGAAACTGTACTCCTTTGGTCACAGACACATATATAAATCCATTAAAGTCCTACTAAACGCAGTCCAAACACAGCACTGAAAACAAGCTCTTTTGATGACATTGATCAGCAAAGACAAATCCTAGGTGCACATCTCTTGGTTTCTGAAAACCCAGTTCATGTTGGGTTTCACCAGTTTGGATCTGATTTGTTTTGTGTTCTGTTTGATTGCCCTTGCTTTGTCCTGCTAATACCAAGAGACTATAGGTATTTTCCCCCTTTTCTTTTCAGAACGTATTTTATTTCTACCTGTAGTGGCAGGCCAACCTTCACTGGTCTTTCCCAGGAAGTTCTGAATGATGTTATATGTAATCGCAGCTGGTAGAAAAACCTAAACCATCTAATCATGAGATTGTCTGTAGTTTTGATATGTCTCTGACATCCAGGTGTTCAAAAGCTAAAGCTTTTGTCACTTTGGTATTGTAAGAGATTGTAAGAGGGGGAATAGTTCTACCAAATTCGTTCTGTAAAGTACAACAATCTTTCCAATTCAATTGGCCCTCCACATTCACAGGGGCTGGGAATGGGGAATCCCCATTAATGTGGAATAACTGTGAATATCTAAGGGGGCGAGGCAGGTCTTCCATGTATAAACAGCAGGTTTTTGGTGGTCCTGCTGCCAAAGCTTCAGTGAGTGAAATAGTAGTGATTTCAGTCACCAATTACCCTCTACCCAAGTTTACAAACCAGCAGACTTTGGGGTGGGGGATAGCAACTGGTATTGGATACTCCCTAAAGCTATGAGAAGTGGAGTAGTGATGATTTTAGTTACCTTCTACCCACACCAAAGTGTATGAACCAGCAGGCTTCCGAGGGGGTGGTTGGTGACTAAGATCATCACTGCCCTGTACATTGAAGCTGCAGGGAACAGAGCAGCCATGAACTTAGCCACCTTACACTTGTTAGATGCAAATGATCACCATACACCCCAACTGAAGTCTGCTGGGGAATGGATGGCAACTAAAATTGACACTACTCTGCTTCCCACAGCTTCAGGGAGAGGTAATAATAATAATAATAATAATAATAATAATAATAATAATAATCTTTATTTATACCCCGCCACCATCTCCCAACGGGGACTCAGGGCGGCTTACATGGGGCCATGCCCAGAACAATACAATATAACAAAATATAAATAATACAACAAATCACGCATCAAACAATACAATAAAAGAAAATATACACTACAATAAACAAAATCAAAAGAACAGTAGAACAATAAAACCAAGGGCGGGCCACATGAACACTAGGTTAAAACTCGGGGTGAGAAAGGAAGTGGGAGTAAAAACCACAGAGAACAGGGTTATAGAGTGGTGGGGCAATCTGGAGGACAAATATTGGAGGAGAACAGCAAAAGGGATATATGTAGCAATTACTCTCCAAAAGCACAGCGGAAGAGCCATGTTTTCAGGTCTTTCTTAAAGGCAGCTAGTGTGGGGGCTTGCTGAGCACCGGGCAGTGAGTTCCACAATCGGGGGGCCACAGCAGAGAAGGCCCTCTCCCTTGTTCCCACAAGGCGGGCCTGAGACATCGGCAATGGTAACAGGAAAGCCTCCCCTGACGATCGAAGGGATCGGGCAGGTTTATAATAGGAGATACGGTCACAAAGGTAGGTGGGTCCCAAACCGTTTAGGGCTTTATAGGTGATGGTCTGCACCTTGAATTGGGACCGGAAAGCAAACGGCAGCCAATGGAGCTCCTTGAACAGGGGAGTGGATCTTTCCCTGTAACTTGCCCCAGTTATTAGTCTGGCAGCCGAACGCTGGATCAATTGTAATTTCCGGGCTGTCTTCAAGGGAAGCCCCACGTAGAGTGCATTCCAGTAGTCCACTCTAGAGGTAACTAAGGCATGGACCACCATGGTCAAGTCAGACTTCATGAGGTATGGTCGCAGTTGGCGCACGAGTTTTAGTTGTGCGAAAGCCCTCCCGGCCACCGCCGACAACTGCACCTCAAGCGTCAACGCTGAGTCCAGGAGGACCCCCAAAAGGTACAGTCTTCCCCCACCTTTTCACTTGTCATTTTTGGCCAAATCGTTTTTTTTATTTCTGTGAGCTTTAGAGACCTCTGAAATTCTACACACTACATAAGAATTATTCTTTTTGTAAGTATTTTTTCAACTGTGTTTGCATGCTATTTTTTCCTGGAGTGCGGCTTCAAAAACAAGTCCTTTTTTGACCATCATTTTTCTAGTCATCTCCTTTTTTAATTTCCTTTTCCTGGAAAACAAATGGAATGGTATGTATCTCCTTATTTAAGGAGTGCTTAAATAAGGAAGGAAATAAACCTTTCTCATAAAATGTCTCCTCAAAGTTCTTGTTGCACAATAGCTCTCCTGTTGCTCATTCATATCTATGTCTTAATTTATACTTTTGAGTACAGAACTATGTTAGTTTGTAATTTACCTGTATGCTGTACTTTTTCCTATTTACATGCTATGTGTTTTTGATGTTGGCATAGCATGCTGATTCCTTTCACTGTAGAAATTTATGTTCAAAGCTTGACAAGACAAGCTTTGTGTAAGGTTGCCATTGCCATATATGCAGATATCTTCCTTCACCTAACTAGAATCAAATTTTCAAACTTCTGTCTAAAATAGAACAAAGGACATCTGTATGGTGTTTTTTTTTTTTTGGAGGGGGGGGCGTTGTTGTGCATGAAAAGCAGCAAACAGGACTTTGAACCTTTACAATATTTTTATTCACTTCCTTCTCGGTTGCTCTTGATACTGTGTGAAACAGGTACTTCCTTAACAAAGTCAATTATGGAAATATTTACAGAGTATTTTTTTATTTTAACACAAATGCTTTGGATCAAGATGTAAATACATAGATGTTTTTAATGTATATTTAACAGAAAATATGCAAATCCCATTTCTTTCAATTTTCTGAATTTTCTCTTAATGAAAATAACATATACTGCATAAGGAAAATGAAAAGGATAGAAATCATGCCCAAAAATCCAGCTGCACTCCCAGTTACAGAAGACCCATTGAATCTATTACTTAATAGTTAAAGACAAGTAGTAAGTATTGTCCTTAGAAATTTTGAGAAATCCCAGGGCCATATAACCCAAAATATCAATGCAGAAAATCCCACAATATCTTCTTTGAACTGGGTTATCTGAGTCCACACTGCCATATATTCCAGTTCAAGGCAGAAAAATTTTATTCAGCTGTGTGGAAGCTGCCTCAGTAAGATAGACTCTCAGCAGCCAGCAAAGCTGTAAGGAATGGTTGTGGTTGTATGACTTGGAGTTGTATCTGACATATGGTGACTCTAAGATGAACCTATCATAGGGTTTTCTTAGCAGACTTGTTCAAATGGGTGTGCTGTTGTCTGCTGTTAAACTGAGAAATCACACTAGAGCAGTAGTTCTCAACTTGTGAGTCCCCAGGTTTTTTTGGCCTACAACTCCCAGAAATCCCAGCAGGTTTACCAGCAGTTAGGATTTCCAGAAGTTAAAGGCCAAAACATCTGGGGACACACTGGTTGAGAACCATTGCACTAGAGCCTGGATCAACTTTAAAACCAGTTGCTGCTTCCTGCAGAATTCTGAGGTTTGCAGTTTAGTGAGACCCAGGACTACCAGGCTGAGATGCTTAAAGGCCCCTCCCCAAACTACAAACTCCAGAATTCTATGGGAGTCAACAATTGGATTTAAAGTGGATCCAGGCTCTAGTGTGATGAGGTCTCTGTCTCATTGGAAAGTTGAATCCTGTATTAAACTCTTACTTTTAAACATACAAAGTAATATATTTCGAGAAACTGACTGAAAAAATAAAAGAGTTTTTAATACAGTAGAGTCTCACTTATCCAACGTAAACGGGCAGAACGTTGGATATGCAAATATGTTGGATAATAAGGAGAGATTAAGGAAAAGCCTATTAAACATCAAATTAGGTTATGATTTTACAAATTAAGCACCAAAACATCATGTTATACAAGAAATTTTATAGAAAAAGTAGTTCAATACGCAGTAATGCTATGTAGTAATTACTGTATTTACAAATTTAGCACCAAAATGTCACGATATATTGAAAACATTGGCTACAAAAATGCGTTGGATAATCCAGAATGTTGGATAAGTGAGACTCTACTGTATTTCAAATTGATGTGAAAACAGGTGGAACCTGTCACTACTAAGAGTTTATTATAGGCTTTTCCTAAGTAATAATAAGAATCAGAACCAGTTTGTTACTGCAGTAGAGCAGTTGTTATGGTTTAGTTGGGCGTGTTATCAGCATACTGTATAAAACAAAGCATTGAGCTTGCAAATGCTGCTGGTATCAGCAGGTGACTGCTGGCAGCCGGTAGCTGATACGTTGCGGTTGGTAGCTGGAAGCTGAAGTCGAAATCAACGCAGAGAGTGAATGCTTATCTGCACTACCAGTCAAGGGCATCCTGATTCTACAAAGAAGACAGCAACTAAACTGTTTACTATTTTTGTTTCCTGTCGTCATTTCAAGAAGACTTACTGAAGAAAGTGTTTGTTATTATCCTGTGGTTATGTCAACCACAGTGAACTGTTTTGTAACATTATTATACTAAATGAATGAACTGTTTTCTTTTCTACTTTAAAGACACAACTGGCTCAAGTGTATTTTTGAATTCAGGGTCACACTGCATTAAAGGGGCTGGTATATTTTTAAAAGGATATGTGATTACAAACTTCTGTAATCTGCTAGTCAGACAATATTGCTATAGTACTAACATTGGTCTGACAAGAACAGAATCATGAATTAATATTGCAGGATAGGATTGAAATTTCAACCCCACAGTATCCTTCCACGTGGAACACAAAGCTAGGATGAGCCCTGAACCTGAGCAGGAAGGCAAACAGATAACCATAACTTTAGCCAATGAAACTACAAAGCCCAGAATCACTTTCACACCAACTTAATCACAGAACTGGTTGAAATAAAACTTATTCGAGCCATCAGTATTTTATAGAACTTCAGTGCTACAGAGAAAAAATAAAGTGTGCATGAGCAATATCTAATATATATATATGGCAATTCTTATCTATGGTCTATGTCACCAGTGCAGAATATAGCCAGATTTCTTGTTGCTTATGAGGATCTAGCACTGCAGCCTTAATAGCTAATGGGATGGCCCTGGGCACATAATATTGCGGTTACAACATTTATAGTACAAGTGGCAGAGCTCAGCAAAACAATACAGGCCATGGGTTAGAAGTCAGACATTGTCAAAATGAAGTTAATCAAGCCAATTACAACAGACCAGCCAAAATTAATTCTTTACACCAACAATGGACGAGAAACTGACATAGGACTTCATAATTCGCATAGGACTTGCAGTTTCTCAAGTCGCTCCTGACACACACACACAAAAATCATTCACAGGAATAGACTGATCTGGGCATCCATAGGCCTTGCAACTGCATCTTTAAGCATGATATATGTACTTCAAATTATTGTGTCTACAAGTAAATAATTGTAGTGTTCACTTTGGTTCTTGTATTCTTAGAAAACAATTCTTTTCTTAGTCTCTAGACATGACACAAAATGAACTGTGGCATTCAATAGCTGAGTCATGTGCTGAAATTTTCAAGAGAAGCCCAAGTAGTGATAATACATCTATAGAAATGATCAATTGAGCATAATCTTTTTTGCCAGACTAATCCTGATAAAAGAAGAGCTCCCAAAGTGAGGGAGCCATGCCATACAGCAACTGGTGTAGGGGATTAGCATGCCATGAGACACTTTTTTATTCACTCTAAAGTGTGTTATATATATAAAATTTTAATTGTGGAGAAGATTTTTAACTAATTATTTTGGGAAGCCAATTTGGATCCTATTGTTTAGTAAGTTTACCATTTATTTTTAAAGGTACCCAATACAGTTACAGTAGAGTCTCACTTATCCAACACTCTCTTATCCAACATTCTGGATTATCCAAGGCATTTTTGTAGTCAATGTTTTCAATATATCATGATATTTTGGTGCTAAATTCGTAAATACAGTAATTACTACATAACATTACTGTGTATTAAACTACTTTTTCTGTCAAATTTGTTGTATAACACAATGTTTTGGTGCTTAATTTGTAAAATCATAACCTAATTTAATGTTTAATAGGCTATTTGTTAATCTCTCCTTATTATCCAACATATTCGCTTATCCAACATTCTGCCGGCCCATTTACGTGGGATAAGTGAGACTCTACTGTATGTATAAATTCTGCTCATGTATAAGTTGAGGACAGGTTTATGGGACTAAATTATGGAATTTGATATGACCAAAGATAAGTTGGCCCAGATTTTATCTTCAAAATTTCTAGACTTATACAGTAGTATATAGAATATGATCATTTTTATCATTGTTTAAGGGGTTTATCTTAGGGTTTTTGGAAGCCACCTTGGGTCCCAGTTTGGTCATGGGCTTCTAGCTACTCCAGTTCCATGTCAAGGGAGAAATAGGGTGCAGTGGCTGGGTAAAATTTTGCCTCCTCGCTGTAAGAACCTATCTATATTTGCTGCTTCTCTGCTGCCCAGGTAACAGCTGCAGAAGGCAGATTTGTAGTTTCAATCATTTCCACAACCATATTGGTTGGGGTTTCTTCTAATCCCCTCCTTGGCTGCAAAGTTGATGTCCACCAGGTCATTGGGGGCCCATGTTTCAAGGGGAGGTTTCCTTGAGGATGTTGTGATGACTTTGAGATGGGAAGGAACGGAAAAGAGGAAGGAAGGACTTTAAGATCCAGATGAGACTGCGATTTAGCAGGGATCTGCCCTGTGAGGGAGATCCAATCCGTCTCCCAGAAGAGGGAACGAACCTTGGCGAGCCAACCGAAAAGTTGGAAATAAACTGGAATATAATTTACCTGAAACCGAAAGGAAAAGCTCTGCCAAGTTGAAGGAAAATCCGTCAAAGTGTTTATTAAAGCGATTCAGCTGATCGGACATCAAGCAGCGATAGATCGACATGCAAGATGTAACGATACATTGAAAATAAAGCCATTTTATACATTTCTAAGTTTGAAGTCTGCTTGAATCTCCCGCCCTGTCCCTCTGCCCAATCTGGCTTCTGATAGGTCGAGGGCGCCGCACTAGGCGGGAGCTTGGTTCTCTGCCCCGCGCCTCTGCCAGGGCCAATCAGGTTGGGGAAGGCAGGAGTCAGCTAGACAATGGGTTCTGGTGAATGAATCATTTGGAGTTATCTTATGCAAAGTGATTACCCGAGGCTAGCGCCTTCCAAGATAATCTTAAGATTATTGCTGTTTTTGAATAGGGTCATTTGGGATGTCCGGGGTCCTTTACGCACGTACACAGTTCATGAACACCTTAAGGTGTGGCGGAGATGTCAGTTAATATTGACACTATGGGATTATGGTGGCAGGACCAGTGGGAAGTCTTCCTTTGGCTCCCCAGGGGTCCAGGATGGAATTGTGATCAACATTACCATATGAGACTTTATCACCCCGGGGACTGCTCCGATCTAGGGGGGTCAATCTCTGGCTATGGGCCATGCAGATGCAACATAGATTAAATCTTTATGGTGACAGTTTACCTTCTTATATGTGTGAAGCCCAGAATCTAGGGTGAGGGAAGGCAGGAATTTCCGGGGTCAGCTAGAGTTCAGACTGTGCCTTCATCGATTAAAACATACTAGGGAATATAGAGAATCATATTCTAGCCATTTCCTCCCAAAATTGCCGAAAAAAGTACTAAATATTAACATTTATAGCTTATTTTCCATTCCTGCGCTGATAGCGCAAGGCGGGAGGCTATCTACGCAAAGAACGCGGTTTGACAATCAGCTGATGATCAGAGAAGGAATGGTCAAAAATGATCTCTGTTGGTTGTATTTTAAAGATTAGGCGATTTTAGTCATAAATATGAATTGGGGTGATTCTTGGTGCAAAATTGAGTGAGTTATGAATGGAAATGCATGCTGGGGGTGGGCGATTCAGCAATTCAGCCATATCGCGGTTTTTCTGAGAACAGGGAGGAAATTCAGATTCCCTCCGGTTTAAAAAAACCCAGGTTTTTCTGTAATATAATATATATAAAAGGGAAATATATGAGTTTGGGGGTCTTCCAGGGAACCCACAGACCAAGTTACATTTGGCTAAACAGTTAAAAAAGAATTGATTCCAATATTTCATAAACATATAAGCATACAATTCATGAAAAGTCCATAAGCAGCTCAGGTTGATTTCTGTCCTTGGGAGTCCAGCAAGAGTATATGAGTGAGGAATCCTGTCCATTCATAAAAATGAATGAATGAACCAAAGAAGTCCGTCCAGGAGTCCTTGCCATTATGGGGATCGCAGCTGGTCCTTGAAGAAACTACATTTCTCTCCCAGGGAATGGCAGTCCGCCACCAGCAGCCCTAGGAGAAACTTGTGTCCCCAAAAAGGCATCCTGTCAGCCGCGGGAGCCGAGAAGTGGCGCGGGGCTGCAAAGAGCAATTGGAACCGGCTTTTTCTGACAGTCAGCTGTTTAGAAGTTTTAGAATGGACCAATCCAGGCGCTGTTGGTTGTCCCGGGACCAGGAGTCTTAAAAAGTGTTAAATATAAAAGACAGGCATGCTTGGAATATTTTTGAGAAAGTTATGGGTCAAATTGTTCCGTCCCCTATGTTACTCAATGGCAGGGAGAGCGTGGAAGGCTTCCCGCCAGGGTTGGAACAGCGGCTGGGTTAGTGGAAGAAAGGAGAGAGGTTTTCCATGCAGGAGACAGAGAAAGGGATACAAAGTAACCACTGGAGAGAGTTTCAAGATAAAAGGGGATACTTTTATTGGGGGATTAGTTACAATGTTAGGGTTGGGGGGGGGAAGTGATAAAAGAAATCAATAATAATTCGTTGTGGTCTGCGCACTGTCCCGCTCCGTTGGCGAACCGGATTTGTGGAACTCCCCGCAGCAGGTCAGATGAATTTAAAAGCGGGGGTCTCCGCTATCAAGATTTTTTTTAAAATGCAACAACTCTTAGCACTGAAGACTCAAGAATGACTCACAGTAGGCAGCAGTAGGATTTGATGAATTCAGTGACCTGAAGTTTCTTCCCTCTATGTCTATGTTGAGTCCTCTTTCATCTAAGCTGGTACTCTTAAAGATGTTTCTCCAACTCTTCTTCTTCCCATGAATAGTTATCTCTTGACTTTTGAAGAGGTAGCTAATGGAGGGACTATGGGCTCAGATGAGGTGATCTCTATCAGGCTTGAGATTTACACAACATTGATACTACAGATCTGATATCTCAAAAACATTCATGAAATGTAGCACTTTAGGTGTGGGTTAGTATGTAACTGTCATTACAACAAAACTATGCATTTGAAGGAATAAATTATTATTGTTATATTTATTTGTACTCCGCTTTATCTCTCCTGAAACAGACTCAAAGCGGCTTAACATAAATGCATTAGTATACAATTTAAAATACAGGAGATAAAAAGATTAAAAGTACATTATGAGAGAGGGGGGAGGGAGGAGACAACTGCAAAAGAAAACAAGAGTTCATATTTTAAAATGTAATAATAATAAATTAAATGACAATATACTATAAATACAAAATAAAAATGGAGAATACATTTTTAAAAGTTGCAATCCACACAATTAAAGTCTGCTCACTTCATTCTTTTTCCAGTTTGTGTTTATTTTACCCTTCAAAAACATACAAACCAAGAAGAAAAAATAAATATGATATAAAACCTTTCAAACAGGAGGGGAAAAAATTAGAATGCCAAAATATCAAAAATAAAAGAAGAAACTGAGAAAATATGTAAAAAGAATTTCAGATTCCAAGCCAGCATTCCATTATATCACAATACAATGGACCAGATCAAGGATTTGTCCCATTCAACTATATCTTTTTTTTCCAGTTTTTCACCAGCAGGTGGCTGCTAAATTAGGTGAAGCAATACATAAGGGATAAGCGTTGGAAATCAGCAGGACTATTTCATTTATAATCTCAGGTATGCACACAAGTGATTGAAATTCAGAAATTGGACTATCAAAGAAATGACTCATCTTGCTGACTAGCCGAATGTGGAATACGTGTCATGTTCTTAAGCGAATAGGAATCATTTATTTGTAATTTGATGGTATAGGATACCCTGCTTTTAGCTGCCATTTTCTTATCCCTCTAAAGTGTTTTTAGATAGTGCCTCATAGCACAATAATTACTTCCACCACCACCACCCTGACTTCATAAGAAAGTTGAAAAGGTTACCCATTTATTAAATGGTCTTCCAGTTCCTTATAAAATATGATATTATAAAGGAACAGATACGGTACTAGGGCTTTGCAAAAAGTTGTTTGTGCATTGCATGTCGTAAGATTCATACACATAATGCGATAATAAGAAATGCAGGTGGCACCCACGCAAAAAACTTCAGATTTAAAACACTGAGCTATGTCTTTTCAGAACTGTTATGAAGGTCTCATAAGTGGCTCCAGGTCTCCGTTGCAGATGCTGCCTCTCCCCCAAAATGGCTGGGTTTGGTTCCCTCAAAGGGCCCCAAGGAGCATAGCAAGGCCCGGAGTAGAGGGAGAAGCCCTGCTCCTTCCGCAAAGGGGGTGGCAAGGGGCCCCCGGGGAGCCCCATTATTCTGAAGTGAGAAGAATTCTGGGAAATGCAGTTTAGGGTGTGACCTTTTGAATTCTCTACCATAGGGGTTCTCACCTTCCCAAGCTACATGTTCTAGAATTCCTCCCTAAAAGTTTTGGAGGAGGAAAACCTATGTTCATTCTTTAAAGGGATTTCAAGATAGAAGAGGATTGTTTGGAGTTGAATCAACCTGTGAGGTAGACAAAGTTGAGAGGCAGTAACTTCAAAAATTACCTAGTAGGTTTATTATTATTATTATTATTATTATTATTATTATTATTATTATTATGTCAAAGGCTAGATGGGCATCTGTTGGGATACTTTGGCTGTGCTTTTCCTGCCTGGCAGAAGGGGGTTGTATGGGATGCCCCCTGGGATAGCCAGTGAAATAGTACTGCTAAGTTTATGTTGGTTAAAATTCCCTAAAAATTAGTGGATAAGTGAATTTTTCTGAAACTTGGGAGAAATTATGTCCTGGTTATGTTGTATCATTGAAAACAGAAATTCAAAGAAATAGCTATTGTAGCTTTTTTAAAAAAATGTTTTTTCATGAAAACTTTTTTAAATTCCCAAAAATCAGTGGATGTGTGAAACATTCTGAAACTTGGGGCGGTGGTGTAACAGTGATAAATGTGTTCTACAACTGTAGCAAGTTTCATCCTGATAGCTCTAAAAATGAAGGAGAAAGGAGCCATGAAGCTCCCCCCCCCCCCTTGAGCAATTACGTAACGAAATAGTAACGAAATTTTCATTATAATATAATAATAATAATAAAACTTTATTTGTATTCCACCCTATCTCCCCAAGGGGACTCAGGGCGGATTCCAATATACAACGGCAAACATTCAATGCCTCCATAAAACAAATACTGACATAAAATCCCAGATAAACTCTGCATATGAAAATAACATTAAAACCTAACATCAAATTAAAGCCTGCCATCAGTAAATTAAACTTAACATCAGTAAATTAAGCTACATGTAGTCAAACAAAATTATATAACATAAAATCTAAACAAACATCCACATTAATTTGCATCATAATAATTACGATACAAATCCCTTACGATATTTTAGAAACACTTTAGAAAAAAATTGCCATTGCCACCTAATTTAGTAATGAGTATTGTAATATTTTTTTTGTTGATCACACCCCCCTAGCCAGTCATGTAGCTGGGGGGGGGGGGCTTGAGGGGCTTCAGCCCCCCCCCCCCCCGAAATTCTCAGGGTGGTCCACGAGAAGGCCTTACATTTCTTATTTAAACTGTTATGTTTATTCATATCATGATCTGATCACCATGCTCAATATATCCCATATGCATGGGGGTATTGGGATAACGATACAAAAGGTTTGTTAGGGTAGATCCTCTCTCACTCAGACTCACCCCCCGAATCAAAATCCTGGCTATGGGCCTGCCCTTAGCAAATACTTTGGTGCAAAAGAAAAATAGGAAGAGTGGTCAGAACTGAATAAGTAATTGCTACATTTATTTAGTATTAACATCTGGAACTTCAAGTCAACTTCAAGTCCTGAAATGTTCTTAATGTGTATAAACTTTTATGAACTACATCTGATTTTTCTTTTGGAACTACAGGAGCATTCTAAGAGAAGAACCCATTAGATTATTGCTTTGGTGTGCTGAATACCTAGTGTCTCATAGTATGAAAAGCAGTAGGCTCACAGCCCCCAATTCTGGATTCAGTGTTCATATTTTCTCTGCCAAAGTGACAAACAGGGAGTGAAAATACAAGTATCCCAAGCATAGATGCTATTGCTATCTCTGCTACTCGATGTAAGAAAGCAAAAAGAATATAGCTGGGTGGTTTAAATGCACTCTACTGAGGACAGCATGCAAAACTGTTCCATTTCACAAAAGGAGCAGGATGGCAGAAGATGAATGACATGTTTTAGGCCACACATCTGCAGCCCTGAAGAAGTTTTCTTTCCCTGCCCTCCAAGCTGACACTGTATGATCTAAATCCCTGGCAAAATTCCCCTCTTTTGAAACAACTAGACGATAAAACTGCATAGCTAATTCTGGTAGTTACATAAAATGAAACTTCAAAGGGCCAGCACCTGTGTCCTATTAGAGATGGGTTATACTGGCAGACCGAGGTAGGAAAACAAACAAACACTTGCTTAGTACCATTCATTGTTCTCAGGCCCCTGTGGCAGACAGAATAACAAATCAGTGCTTGCAAATAGAGTCTGGGGATGCAATTACTAATGGCAGGTTCCATCTTGACTTGGTTGCACTAATATATCTGGAGCTTATTGGCCTCTAAATGCATTCAATTAATCTTGCTTCCTGGTTTCTAAACTAAAAAGCCAGGTCTTGTATTGAACATGAGATATGTTCAATCTACACTTGCATCTATACTATTTTGGAATAGACATCCATATGGAAATCCTCAACCACAACTGGTAGTGTCCAAGCATTTTAAGACTCTGAAATTCTTGCTCATCATGTTTCATCTCTAGCTTTTTCCTAAAGACACGCCTCCATAGTGGCAAATTGGTGATGACATGTGCTTACTGGGACATAAACATGCCGGACAGTAAATCCTGCCTCTATAATCCAACATAAAGATTCAGTACGTACCACTGACATTCTGTCCATATCCCTGAAACAAAGATAAATAACCTTTCTCCTTTAGGTGCTCTGAGAAGCCTTTACAACAGATTTCTCATTATAAGCTTTTTATGTTACTGAGGACAGATAGTTACCAATTTGTGGAATCATAGAGTTGGAATGGACCACAAGGGCCATCCAATACAAGTTCCTGCCAAGTAAGAATACACAGTCAAAACAGTCCCAATAGATGGCAATCCAGCATTTATTAAAAAAAAAAACAGAGGGAAAGCACCATGATGAAGCAGTATATTCCACACTTGAATATTCTCACCACAGGAAGTTCTCTATAATGTTTAGGTGGAATCTCCTTTCTTGGAGTTTTAACCCACTGCTCTGCATACTAGTCTTAGAAGTGGCAGAAAACAATCATGCTCCATCGTCAATATGGCATCCTTTCAAGTATTTCTTTCCCTTTCTGCTCATGCAGTGCCAGCCTATAAATACTCTGAAACTGGCATTCAAAGATACCTAGTTGACGATGCATTCTTCATGAGTGAATCAAAGTTGTATAGCTTTAAAGAAGTTTTGCCGTCATGTCCAAGTTATTATAGTAGGGATTATTCACACCGAGAGTCTGAGAACTGTATGGGTCTGCAGATATTCTAGAAGACCAAACAATTTCCACTGCTAATGGACATAACATACATGCCTACACAAAAACAAGTGCCTGCATCTTCACTCTCCAATGCAAATATAGCAAATGTAGTACCAAAGCCTGATTCCATTTCAGTGGAGGTTTGTGAAGATGTATTTCATTTTTGCAGCAGATTTTTAACTATTTGCTAGTTGCTTTGTGGATCTATATTGTAGAAGTTATAAGATCAAAAAGCATAGCAAAATCTGTTAATTAATGAACAAATAAATAATGTTGTTTTTGTTTGCCTTCAAGTCATTTCAGACTTATAGTGACCCTAAGACAAGCCAATTATGGAGTTTTCTGGGACTGTGTCCCAGTAGTGGGTTTCCATGGTCAAGTGGAGAATTGAACCCTGGTCTGCAGACTGCTAGCCTAATGCTCAGACCTGACTTTTCTCTTTCAAGAAGCCTGAAAGTGCACTCAGGCACAAAGAAATGCATTATGTTTTTCTTTGAAAATGCATTTTCCTTCTTCATTCACTCAGTTGTTTCCGACTCTTCGTGACCTCATGGACCAGTCCACGCCAGTCTCTGAGTTGTGTCTTCTTTCACATACATAGACACCTGGAATTACATGTATCGCTGTCTGAGAACGTAAGTATATGTCTGTATACGTAGATAAACAAGTTCAGATGCACGATTCCAGTGCACATAAGAAATGTGTTGTGTCTTTGCAGAAGCACACGTAGACAGGGCAATCTCTCCCTTCATCGCAACCCAGGTCTTTGAGGCTGAGTCTTCAGAAGCAGCCGAATAATTTTTTTGGCAGACAGACAGCTTCATTGTAATGTTTCATCCTGACAAGCAGTTTCCCGTCACCCTCAGCAAAGGTAACTAAGTCTGCCATAATTGGTAATTATGATCAAAGACCCTACGCAACAGAGCTGGTTTGATCACCAGTTAAAATTGCCTGGCTTATGTTTTCTCTTGTCGCCTTGGGCAGAGTAAGATCCATCAAGTATCACTTTCAAAGATGGAAACAGTCTCAGATCCCATTGCTGAAAAGAATGCTCAACGTTTTGCTTGTGGACTTGCAAAAAAGACCCCAGCCTCATTTCCTTAGAGATCACAAGCAGGAGATGTGCCATGGGATTCTGTCAGAAACCATTCAAATCTGCTTCTCTACTGGAGAAAAAGATAGTTGGATTTTCAGGTTCATCCACAGAAGTCAAGGTACATATAAACTGGAGGCAGAAAATCCCACCAACACTTCTAAAAATTGGCTACCCTTTGATGACACCACAAAACTGTCTCTGGAATTTCACACACTGATTAATATGAAGCGGGCAATGCAGTTCTTTCTTTTCCTGATATAAACATCCCTCTTTGTGCTTTATTTCTCATCTTCTGAGAAATTTGTACTATCCTGAGAACACTCCCTTTACAAAAGACATTAAGGATCATGATTTAAAAGACTACTTGTCAAAGAGATGGAAGCCACTTCTTCGCTACAGGTTACACTATGTCATTACATAAGTAGGTTGTGTAATAGGTTGTGCAACTGAAATTAGAACTACAGCAGCATGCTGAAAGATATTATCTTCATAAAAGGGGGCTCTGCTAGGAACCACTCCTAGAACAATTGACCTGCTATCACAGCAGTTGAAAAAGAAGGGGAGCCTGGACTGTATTGCCAGCACTTCATGGTCTAGCCTAGATATGTTGGTTCTCTAAGTAAAATAAAATAATAAAATAAAATAGATGGCAGACTGTGAAAAGCCATATCTTATTTAAAAAGTATTAACTAGAAATGTAAATTGATTGAGAGTTGTAATTGAATATATAATATTTGAGTGCTTGAGTTTTGTCTAAAAATATTCAAAATAGTAACAAGCACAGCATTGAATTTATGCAAAGTATTTCCCCCCACTACTGAGCAACCACAGACACCTAAGAGTTAGTTTTCCAAATCAGGTATTTTATAACGTTTTTTTAAAAAAGAAGCCAAAAATCAAAACCCAAAACAAAACCCTACAGTAGAAAACTTCTGAGTAAATCTTGCAGCCAGATGGTATGCATATTGATTGAGAGGTACATCTATCTTGTTTATGCGCAAACCCAATTATAATTTTTACCTTGGAAATACGAATAGCAGACACTGAGATCAGTAAAGGTCTGCATGGCTATAGCACCCATGTTTTTCTTTATGTTTAGAATAATCATTGTCTTTCCCTATGTCCCATGAGAACCCAAAGTTTTGAATATAAATGAAAGAAGGGTTTGCAAAAGGCTCTAACTGATGCTAACATTACAATTATGGCAAGTCTCTTGATTCCTCTTGTAATTTTAAGAGTTCTGGTGCCCTCTGCTGTCCACAGTGTATGCAATTAATTAAAATTATACAATAATATCAGTTACAATTTGTATGATGGCATAATTAATTCCATAGGAGTCATACACTAGAACAATGGCTTTAACATAGGCAGTCCCCGAGTTACAAACATCTGACTTACAAATTACTCACAGTTAAGAATGGGGTGAAAGACTTATCATGAGGGAAAGGTGTCTCCACCAAAGCTTTCTCACCAATCCTTGTTTCCACAACAAGCTAAATTTTTCAAAATCCAATTATCACAAAGACAGAAAGTGAAGTGAAATCCTCTGAATGGGGGCCCAGACAGCAAAACAAACAACACTGGGATGTTAACTCTTCCCTATGCTGTCCAAAATTTAGATAGATAGATAGATAGATAGATAGATAGATAGATAGATAGATAGATAGGGCTGGAGTTAAACTTTAAAATGTTCCTGTTCCAACTTACAAATTCAACTTAACAATAAACCTACAGAACCTATCTCATTGTAACTTCTCATTGGCAGACCCTTCACAGGAGTTGGGACAAGGTCCCAGAAACATTAGGCTGGTTAGTTTGGAGAGGAAAACACATTGGAAGAAGGGGAAAGGAAACACACTGTGCAAAAAAGGACAAAAGAAGACACCAGTTTGCATAAAATGTGCATGCACCAATTTGTCTTACAGACTTAAAATTATATACATGTGTGGATGTGACGGCGCGAGTGGCGCCATCTATATGTCAAACTATAAGTTTCAAGATTTGAATTGTTGTATCATGCCTGATTTTGCCCTTACCCTGTAAATGTAGTTGGATTGGTTATTTATATCTGTCAATCAATGTTGTTTGTACCTGTTACATTGCTCACTCAGCAAAACTGTTTGGCTCCACCTCTTCCTGAAGTAGGACAGTGTTTCCTCTTTTCATTCCATCAGCAAGTTCTCTTATCGGATGGATGTGAAAGAGAGGCTTGGCTCAAAAAGCCCTTCAAAAGTTACCTCTCAGCACCAATTCTGAGGTTCTTACCCTTGGGACTCACACTTCATGTTCAGGGCCAACCTGAACAACGTTGAGGAGTCTCAAGCGCCTTCACATCAGTCCTTTGGCAACAGAGGAAGACTCTTGTCTTCAGATATAGGTCATTGGACTGAGGCTGAGTTTGCTCCGGCATTCACAGCCAGAGAAAGAGGGATCTGGACAAGCTTCATGGACTTAAACAATCAAAGACTGTAATGTATATTTTCTTTTACCCCCTTTGTGAAGAATAAACCCAGTTTTTGAGTTAACTACAGTGTTTTGGTCCTTGGGAGTTCCAGTTTCCCTAAAGGAGGGCAAGAAGCAATCCCCTGGGGAAAGATGTCACGTCCATGCCTCTTTCACTAAGAGTACAGCCCCAGGCGCGACGGCACAGTGCTGAGAGAAGCCTTCTTTTCCAGAAGTACTGAGAGAGAAGCCTTCTTTTCCAGAACTGCTGAAAGAAGCCTTCCAGAAGTGCTAAGAAGGGAAAAGAAGGAGTGAAAGGGCCTTGAATTTGCCAAGCCCATAGTCTCCTAAAGATAAAGAAGTCAAAAGAAGCCTGCCTTTGCCTCCAGAGGGAAGCCCAGCCTTCACAAAATTGAGTCATTTGCAAGCTTTCCCGCTCTTTTTGCATCTCAAGCCACCAGCAAATTGCTACATTCAGCTCTTGCAGCTGCAGCAAGTTCAAGCCTTCTGCAAAGTGGATACATTTTGCTAGTTTTCCCACCCTTTTTGCATCTGAAGCAAGCCTTTGCAAATTGAGACATTTGCAGCAAGTTCAAGCCTTCTGCAAAGTGGATACATTTGCTAGAAGCCTAGCCTTTGCAAAATTGAAACATTTGTTAAGTTTCCCGCCTTTTCTGTTTCTCAAGCCAGCAAATCGCTACATTCAGCTCTTGCAACTGCAGCAAAATCCAGGTTTCTGCAAAGTAGATACATTTCTCCAGAAGTCAGCCTTTGCAGACCAACCAAGCCTCTTCAGAACCCAGTTTGCAAAGCAATAAATTTCCAACCTTCTGCAGTTCCTGCCATTTCTTCAGAGCCTGCTGCAAGTTTATGAAAGCCCAGGCTTAACTTCTCAGTTAAGCAGCTGTTTTAATTGTCTTGTTTAAAGTATTGCATTGCCCTTTTGTGTGCCTTTAATTGTATAGTTATATAGTATTGCATTTTGTACTGTTTGAAACTTGGGATAAGTTTCCTTTTGAATTACAGAATGTCAAGTCATAGCAATGAGATTTTGCAAACAAGGGTCAAATCTCCCCACCCAGTCAGAGAAAGGCACCCCACAGAGAAAACAATGCTCTGCCTTTTGCAGCAGGAAGGCCAGCTTAGGCAGAGGTTTAACAGAGCTTGGCAAAACCTGCCAACCATAGCTGATGCAATAAAGGCATCCTTTTGCCCTAAGGAAAAGGAAATTCTTAGGCAAGAATTTGTAAAGGCCTTCAATAATGGGAGTGCTATTGCAGAAGAAATAATCTATGTACTGAACAAAATTAACACTCCAGAGTCTTTAGATAGGGCTAAGGAAATTTCTTTTAGCCTACAAGAAGAGAGGAGGCGCTACAGCGCGGTTCTATCTGAACCAGAGCCCAGTTCCTTATTCAAAGGTGCAGAAGAAAGGGTTCAAGGCTCCCCATGTGTAAGCCTTAGATCCAGTCTGCTCAAGATTCCATCTAATGATGCTAGCCATAAATCCAAGCATTCATCTAGGCGTAGCAGTTCCTCCCAATCCATACATTCATTCATCAGTACTTCTTCCAAAGCAGCCCACTACAACAGAGAGGCTGTCCGTTTGAAAATTAGAAAAGAGGTTTTAGAAGCAGAGGCGTCTGCAGAAATGGCTAGGCAAGACTTTGCCTTCAATGAAGAGGAACTCCTCCTTCAACAGGCTAAAGCCAAGCAGAAACTGCTTCTAGCTCAGGCTAGGGCCCAGCAAGAAGCTGATCTAGCGCAGGCTAGGGCCCAACAAGAAGCTGACCTAGCACAGGCCAGGGCCCAGAGAGAAATAGAGCTTGCAATGGCTGAAGCCAAGCAAGATGAACTGCAACGGGATCTAGATCTGCTTCAAGTAAAAAGAGACACAGCACAAAAGATAGTCAGAGCTAACATTCTAGCCAAAGCTCTATCACAGGAACTAACCCAAGAAAACCTTAGTTTCCTGCCAACACAAGAGCCTACAGCAAAGGTTTCAGCACATCTGCAACTGGAATCACCTGTAGTGCAGAGTCATATCTCCTTTCGCCACCTTGAAGATCGCTCACCTGTTCCAGTGTTTGCAACTTCAAGGCCAGCCCATTCCTCAGAAGTACAGCAAAGCACGGCCGGGAGAGTGCCATCTCTGTCAGAGTCCATTCCTGTACTTAGGCCTCAGAGATACCACCTGTCTACTTGGGAACGAAAGGATGACGTCTTTCAACAACATCCAGATGTCCATTCAGATTGGCAAGGCATGGCCGGGAGTGAACCACCACATTCATCCCTGCATACCAAGTCAATTCTCCCATCGCTGAAGATGGAGGCTTCAGAGGTGCTGCCTGCCAGCAATCTGCTGAACCCAGCATCGCCTACCATCGCGACAAGATGTGTTCAACCGAAGAACATTGAGTTTGTCACGCCACATCACACTACTCAGATGTACCCTTACACACTGGAGTCTCAATTGGGTTCCCTCTTGAGAAATCCAAGAAGAGACATCAGAGACAAAGGCGTCCAGAAATTCACTGACCGACCGGATGACTACCTTCTGTGGAAAATCACCTTCATGAGGGCCATTCGAGATTTCAAGCTAGAAGCAGATGAAGAACTGTCCCTTCTTATGGCGTGGCTTGGACCCAGCTCAGCCGAGCAAGTAAAAAGACTTTATGCTGCTCATGTAGCAGACCCCCAAAGAGCTTTGTCCACAGCGTGGTCTCGCTTGGACCAGCGCTTCGGTGCGAGCACTGAGATAGAAGCGTCCCTCATGGATCGACTCAACAGGTTCCCATCGCTGAAGATGAAAGATTGCAAACAGCTTTGGGACTTTAGTGATCTTTTACTAGAGCTAGCTTCAGCCAAAGGAAATCCAGAGCTGCCAGGTTTAGCATGTCTGGATCAGTACATGTCGCAGAGTGCCATTCTCTGCAAACTTCCTTTTCCTCTTCGAGAAGCTTGGGGGAAACAGGTGTTCAAGTACAAAGAGGAGAATGCAAATGTATACCCGCCCTTCACCTTTTTGGTGGATTTCGTCACTAGAGCAGCCCGTGAGAGGAATGACCCTCAAACAGGTCTTCTCACTTTGTACCAAGACCTAAAGCCTGAAAAGACCTCCAAAGAAGACAAAGCCCAGGGCAAAGATCTTAGAAGGAACCTGAGTGTCAAGATGACAGACGCAACTTCTGCAACTTCTGCTCAACCAGTCAGCAACAACACCATATCCTGTCCCATTCATCAAAGGCCACACAGCCTAGCTGAATGCAGAGAGTTCGCAAAGAAGCCTTACAAAGAACGACTCCAAATAATTCAAAAGGCCAAGGTGTGCTTTAGATGCTGCGGCGCCACTATTCACTTCTCCAAAGACTGCAAAGAAAAGGTTAAATGCCAACACTGCAACAGCATCAAGCATTGCTCTGCAATGCACAACTTCGATTCCCCTCAATTCAAAGCAAAGTCAAATTCTCCTACCAAAGAAGAAACCAAAGAAGACCAAAGGCCTACAGAACCTCAGGTAGCCCTCAAGGCTCCTGCGGTTGCCTGCACCAAGCTTTGTCAAAATAGCCACAAGCCCAGGATTTGCCACCCAATCTGCCTGGCAGAGGTGTATCCAGACAAGCAGCCGTGGAATAAGAAAAGGGTCTACGTCGCCTTGGATGCCCAAAGTGATGCATCTCTTGCAACCCCAGAGTTCTTCAACATGTTCAACCTTCATACCGAGACAATAGATTACACCATATCCACTTGTTCTGGAAAGAATAAGATGAATGGCAGAGTTGCAACAAAGTTCAAAATCTCGCCTGTCGGACAAAAGGTCAGATACGATCTTCCTGACCTTATAGAATGCAGCCTGATTCCCAGGAACAAAGAACAGATAGCCACGAAGGAGGTGGTACAAGCCCATCCTCATCTCAAAGGTATTCAAGACCTAATTCCAGCTTTGGACTTGGAAACAGACATCGTCATGCTTATCGGTGCAGATTGTCCCACACTGTTCCGTGTTAGCAACCAGATTGAAGGTCCTAAGGGTTCACCCATGGCCCAGCAGTTGCCTTTAGGATGGACGGTGTTAGGCCCAGTCTGCCTGAACAAGATGTTCCAGCCTGTCACTAAAAGGCCTTCACTAATGCAAGGATGTGCCAGCCACATCTCAGTTTGCTGCCAGGGAGTAATGCCCGATTACTCTTCCATCATCGAAGTCACAGAGAGAGATGAGCAAACAGCCTTCTCTAAAAATGATCAGAAGTTCCTTGAGATGATGAACAGCCAAGTCACTCAAGTCTCTGAAGGTAATTGGATAGCACCTTTACCTTTCAAGCCGGAAAGACCATCTCTACCCAACAACAGAGATGTTGCCCTTCATCGTCTCCTGTCCTTAAGAAGAAGGATGCTAAAGGATCCGAAGGTAAAGACCCAGATCACCCAGTTTGTGGAAGACCTCTTCAGAAGCAACTACACTGAACCAGCCAGCATGTATGCGGAGGGAGAAGAGCAGTGGCATTACATATCCACTTCAGAAAATCCGGCAGATGTGACATCCCGAGGAACATCAGCCGCAAAGTTGTCCAAGTCATCCTGGATCACTGGACCCAAATGTCTTCAAAATCCTTCCTTTCCAGAAAGCATTTCCGTGCTCAAAGACACTGAGTTGCCAGAAATTCAGTCCTGCAAATCTACCATCGATGGCCAAGACTTATCAAGGCAAGGTTTAAATCCAGCCAAGTTTGAAAGATTTTCAAAATGGACTAGACTTCAGGCAGCCATTGCCAGGCTCATACATTACATCACTACAAAAAACAGTGGTGCAATTCAGCCCCAAGATCTTTCGAAAGCCTCAACAGTCATCCTGAGATCCACTCAAAGACAGTGTTTTTCAGAAGAAATAGCTTGTCTAGAAAGAAAAGCATCCTTGTCCAAAAATAGTTGTTTAAAGGACTTGAACCCCTTCCTGGACAATGAGGGTCTCCTTAGGGTTGGAGGTAGACTAAAAAGAGCAAAGATTAGATCCTGTGTTAAAAATCCTTTTATTTTGCCACACCATAGCCACATAGCTCTGCTGTTGACACAGCATTTTCACACAAAAGTCAAACACCAAGGAAGGTCAATTACTCAGTCTGCCCTAAGAAACTATGGGTTTTGGTTTGTTAATGCTCGTAAAGGTTGGGGATTTGGTGTTACTTAAACAAAAAGATGCTCCTAGACACCAATGGGCTAAGGGTATTGTGTCAAAATTATATCCTAGTCCTGACAATAGAGTGCGCAAGGCCCAGGTTAAGGTCGTCTCTAATGAAAAGGTTTCTTTGTTTGACAGGCCTATTAGCGACATGGTTATGTTATTTTCACAAGACATACAGTCTTAGAGTTATTAGAGTTAAAGGTATTTAACTCCATTTTGTTTAGATTTCCGAAAGTCCGGAAATCTAGGCCGGGAGTGTGACGGCGCGAGTGGCGCCATCTATATGTCAAACTATAAGTTTCAAGATTTGAATTGTTGTATCATGCCTGATTTTGCCCTTACCCTGTAAATGTAGTTGGATTGGTTATTTATATCTGTCAATCAATGTTGTTTGTACCTGTTACATTGCTCACTCAGCAAAACTGTTTGGCTCCACCTCTTCCTGAAGTAGGACAGTGTTTCCTCTTTTCATTCCATCAGCAAGTTCTCTTATCGGATGGACGTGAAAGAGAGGCATGGCTCAAAAAGCCCTTCAAAAGTTACCTCTCAGCACCAATTCTGAGGTTCTTACCCTTGGGACTCACACTTCATGTTCAGGGCCAACCTGAACAACGTTGAGGAGTCTCAAGCGCCTTCACATCAGTCCTTTGGCAACAGAGGAAGACTCTTGTCTTCAGATATAGGTCATTGGACTGAGGCTGAGTTTGCTCCGGCATTCACAGCCAGAGAAAGAGGGATCTGGACAAGCTTCATGGACTTAAACAATCAAAGACTGTAATGTATATTTTCTTTTACCCCCTTTGTGAAGAATAAACCCAGTTTTTGAGTTAACTACAGTGTTTTGGTCCTTGGGAGTTCCAGTTTCCCTAAAGGAGGGCAAGAAGCAATCCCCTGGGGAAAGATGTCACGTCCATGCCTCTTTCACTAAGAGTACAGCCCCAGGCGCGACGGCACAGTGGACATTGAATAATAGGCAAGATTCATTGTGCAGCTTATATGCTTGCTGTTCTGTCTGCTGTCTAGGTACCAAGTGTTGGTGGGACAAATCAATTGCCCCCCCCCAATTTTGTATGGCTTTTCTGTAATGTGAGCTTACATTCAAACAAGCAATACTTTCAAATACAGTACTACTTTCTGAGAGCTCTTCCAAGCAGAGAACTGTCCTTGGTAGGACTTATGGTTGACCTAACTCTCAAGGAGGTGATTTACATCACCGAGTAATCTGTACTCACATTTATTCTGACAGTGAAGGAACACACGGCATACAACCATTTTAATAGGCTGTGTTAAAGCTACTTTTAATATTAAAGCTTCTTTTATACTTTAACATAATTTTTAAAAATTCATATCTAGAAAAAAAAGGTATTTCTCTCCATATGTCCATCTGGCATGAGGAAGGGGGGGGGATAGCATGACAGACAGATTGGTGGGTAGCAAAAAATGTTCAGTGCTACTTGCTGGCGTATATGTGTATGTTTAACATCAACACAGCTGATCCCATTTGTTGTGTTATTATTGATGAAGAGTACTGAAGCTTCCACCCACTCCCCAGCTGAGCACATGGGATCAATTGTGAGGAGATAGAGCTGTTGAAAAGGAGGAAAATGTTTCTTTCTTCTTTCTTCTGCTTGGCGGGAAGGCAGCAGCATGGCCCCTAAGAAGAAAGAAACATTTCCTCCTTTTCAACAGCTCTATCTAAGCATCTCCTTGATAGGGCTCTGCTGGTCAAGTTGCTTGCTCTGAAATAATATGGGATACCTGATGGAGCCCCGGTGATAAACTAAGAACTAAGGCCCTTTTGGTGTGAAGAAAGAAACTGGGAGGTCCTTATCCAAAGGTCCTTATCCATTGGACGTATCAACTTAGACAAAATCCCTTCCTTTACTTATGCAGAGAAAAAGGCAATGTTAATGGCTGTCTCCTTTAGTCTCCCCTTTTCCAGATAAGAGAACTGAGGCTGACAAGCTTGATTTATCTGTGGCCACCCACACAGTGCAAGGAAATATGAACCCTGTCAAACACACTGTCTGCTTGACTTACACTTACGGACTGTCAGATTTACAGATATGAGATCAAAGAGGTCTTGTTGATGTTTTTCACTTTGAAGTTCCCTGTGGCTCACTCTGCTGAACAGTTTATAGAAAATATTTCACTGAAAGGATATAGTTGCAGAGTTTACAATAAATAAATAAATGAAATAATTCTGTAGAAGCATTTCAAGGATCACTTAGGCACTTAAGTCAAAGTGATTGGTCGTATTCAGTGAGGATATGTAGTGTTGGGATGGTCCTTCTGTGTGAATCTTCTATGCAGTTAGAATGTCCACATACTCTACTCATTTCCATTACTGTCAGTCCTTTTTTAATTACAATAGATAAAGAAGCAGTTCTCATAGCTGTCCTGTTACAACTAATGTAATGTGTAATGTAGCTATTCAAGACAAAGGAATATGACTGGACCTACAATTAGTGAGTTTGGTCTTTAGCACTACAGAGGACAAAAATAAGAATATTTAGCAGATGGTTCTTGGGTAGTCCTTTTTGGCATCAAGGCTGCCTTGAGGGATAACAAGATTTAATTTGTATTAGTGACTATAGGCAAGTCAACACTGGCCATTGAAGTCAGAGGTGGCCAGGTGCACCCAGCTGAACCTGTGGCAATGTCATGTTGGCATCCAGCTAGTCCAGTAGGCCATGCTGTCCCATCATCTCACCCTCCATGTCACCATCACCACTCTTGGCTGGCCACAGAGCTCCATTCACATGTTTTGCTGTATCCTGTCACATCTGTGGTATCATGATGCCTATATGATCAGCAAAAAGGAATATTGACCTTCTGTTTCTTACTGGTTACCTTATTCTAACATCACAGACATGATGGCAGTGGCCAAATGCTCAACTAGAGCTTTGTGAGTGATAGGGAGCAGTGATAGTGGGATAAGCCATCCTCTTTCTCTGCTGTAATTGGCACAGGGAAAGGGCTGATGGTGTGAAGTCTCAACAGTGGATTGGGCAGAATCAAACCAAATCCAGCTGTTCAGATTACCATGGAGTCCTGAGATACCTCTGAGATTCCAGCAAGCTCTGGATTATCTCCTGACTTTGCCAAAAGTAGAGAGAAGTCAGGAAGTAGAAAGTTGCATTTTTGGGGATAAAACAATTCCGTTGTATACCCTCATTTACACTGTCAAGCATGCTGAAATCCCATCACTTTGAAAGGAAAAAATATGGCTCTGCTCAAATTTCTTAACATATTTTATGGGCATATTTCATGAAGGTGGGGTTTGAATAGTGTCTAAAAATACAAGTGCTATTAAAATTCATTAATTTAATTATAGAAGAAGAATCAAAGCAAAGCAGTGTTTTCCTTAAAGAATTCTTCAAACACCACTTTGAAAAGGAAATACACACACACACACACACACATATACACACACCTAATTATGTTTTATTATTTTTTAAAAATCGCCATTAAATTCTGACATTTTGTCAAAAGTGTGAGTCAAAAGTGGAGACATAGTTTAACCCTCTAAGAAATCACTGCCTGACCAGACTCCATGGGGACCATTCTTTCTCTCCGGGCCCTCCCTCAACTTTATCAACAACGGTTGCACTCTTCTCATGCGTATCTTTATTTAATTTGTGAAACCTTTGCCTTCCTGATTTGGAGCCACAGAGGTGATTTTTCCTGACAAATATGATGGATAATTTAATGGGACCAAAAAGATAAAGAGCAACAGAAGTTACCAGTGTGGGAGAGTGCAGAAAAGTGGCTCCCCACCACCAGCACTCTTGTTTTTACAATGAATTATGTTATTTTCTTCATGACATATATTATTTGCTGGCCCTTCACATGGCTAATTGAGGGAAACCGTCTAATGCATTCCATGTCCCAGGAGCATTCTTGTGGCTTTGCAGTTTCTAATCCATGCTTTATTCTAGTCCTCTTTCATTATCTAATTTCCAGGCCAGAACTCTGGTGCCACCCATGATGTCTGCTGAACTCAGGACTACAAATGACTTTAGTCAAGCACACCAGGTATGACGCCCCTTGCATGGTCCATTTCCCCTGGGTAATCATTCAGTCTTGTCTGACTTTATTTTTCCCCTTCACTTCATAATTCAAAGTTCAGCAACTGGTTGTCAACAGTCAACTTTCCTACCTGCCAGTTTAGCATTTTGTGGTACTATGTAGGACTGACAGTAATTCAATAGTTGACATCAATTCTTCCTAAAGTATTACAGTACAATCAAAATTAGCTTTGTGACTAGCCTGTCTATCTGTTTGCATTTTCCCTGTTGATGCAAACTAGCCTTCCTCAACCTGGCACCTTCCAGATGTATTGATTTATATACCTTCCATCATCATCTACATTGGTGGTGAGAGTACTAGTGTAGCACATATAAAGAATGTAAAGTTAGGGAAGATTGCTGTTGGACATATCTAGGATGTCTTTTGAAACAGCAGAAACAGCAGCAAACCAGAGGCATAAGTTCTATTTAAGTTGCATTCAACAAGTAAACAAGCTCAAAGAAGCTCAAATTGGTGCAAAATGCAGCTGCCCGGCTCCTTGCGGGAGTCCCAATAAGATGCCACATAACACCAATCTTACGGCAGCTGCACTGGTTACCAATTGAGCACCGGATCACTTTCAAAGTGATGGTGCTTATCTTCAAGGCCTTACATGGTCTAGGGCCGATGTACCTGAGGGACCGCCTCACTCCCTACAAACCCCAGAGATCCCTCCGTTCTGAGGACCAAGACCTGTTGGAAGTCCCCAGTTTTAAGACCTTGCGTCTAACAACAAGCAGATGCAGAGCCTTTTCAGTACTGGCGCCATCTCTTTGGAACACCTTGCCACCTGAAGTTCGTGTCTTGCGGGACTTGTCGGCCTTCCGCAGGGCATGTAAGACACACCTGTTTCGGCAGGCCTTTGAGTTCTGTTGTTGATGTTTTAAAAGGTGCTTTTAGGATGTTTTTAAGATGTTTTTTAAAGATGTTTTAAAGATGTTTTTTAAAATTGTTGATTTTAGCCGGTTCTTGTAAGCCGCTCCGAGCCCTAGGGGAGTGGCGGCATATAAGTTTGAAAAATAAATAAATAAATAAAAGCTTTTCTTGTCTTGAAAATGCAGGATACCACAAACCTTCATTTATGTATCATGGTTTTACTGTGCAGCACTTAAAAGCTCTACTTTATCATTTCTGTCAAAGTCACTTTAAGGTGGTTAATCTAATTTACATCCCCAATTCAAATGTCAAAGGATACTATCAGGATTATTATTAATTATGACAATGAAAACCTCAAATGGTATTAGTAAAGTTGTAATCGTAGTCAAGGCCATTGGAGATTTTGGGGGGGGGGGCAACAAAATTATGCCATTAATAGAAAATATTAGGAATACTTCATTTCCTAGAATTGCTTTAGCCAGCACAACCATCACTCTTGTTGGTTGGTAGAATTCTGGACTTGCAATTCAAAAAACAAATTTTGCACATCTTGCTTATCCTTTAGTTTTTGAGAGAGCATATTTCCAAATTTTTCAAAACTCAGATTATTGAACTAGCTTTGGTTGTGTCTATGTGTGTGGGGGTGGGGGGCAATTATAGCCAGCATTCCTTCTGCTGGATTGTCCCCCAGATAACTTGTATAAACTTCTCCCTCACATACACACCCAAACAGAAAGACATACAATTGTTGAACATGACAGATTTATGGAGTAACGGAGATGATAACATATTTTGAAAACACTGAATAAGAGCACATTTTTTAAAAAATGCAGCTTAGTGGTGGTGTTAGGGTGGTCAGATACAAGGAAGACTTCTGAACCTTTTGTTTCATAGGATGAAATTTCAGCTTGTGAAATCCTCCTCCCTTCTATGTAATTGGAAAAGTGCTTTGCTCATATGTCATTCAATGAAACGAGCAATAGCCTGAACTAGATGCAAAGAGTTGTGTTACTAAGAATTGCTGTCACAATATAAGTCACTGTTGACTCTTTCTGTGGCATGTCTCTTGTTCTATACATTGATTAATGAACAGAAGATTTTTCTTGAGCTGGCTTAAATTGATTCCTGGAATGTTTCCTGAGAATAAATTGAAGATTTTTACAGTAGATACACTTGTTTCCCCATAACAAATGTATGTGTCCATGTATTTGACTTCAACCTTGCAGATAAAAAGCATTTTATCTCTTCTTGCTCTGCAAGAAATCAAAAGTGTAATTTAAGAAGCTTTCCTGGCTGGAGAATTGTAGGAAATGTAATTCATCATTTGTGGAGGCCATGGCATAGGGGAAGGCTGTTATAGAGCAGTAGCTCTTAAACTTTGCTTCTCTGGGTGTTTTGGATTTCCTAGAACCTCCAGGCATCTTTTGGCTGAGGTCCAAACTATCAAGGAACAAAGTTTGGGAGTTAGTGGCTTGGACAAAAACAACAACAGCAACAACAACAACAACAGCAGCAGCAGCAGCACTTTATTTCTAGACCACCCTCTCTCCCTGAAGGGACTCGGGGTGGTTTACAGACACAAAACAAAAAGGCAAACATTGAGTGCCTCAAATGAGTACAAACACATCAAGATAATGCAAGAATGCACACTAACAACAGTAAACTTACAACAACAAAAAGCATTGAGATGAAAATAATCAAAAGCAATTTAATAAGACACAGTAAACTAAAACATGAGTAAAACATTGCAACATATACCCTAAAAGCAATTAACTATCCCATAAATGTAGTAATCTTTATTGCAAAGGTTAGTAGGCTGCTTAAACCAATGCCAAAGGGCAGTCCTCTTTTTGAATGGCTCCTCAGTTCAAGTCCATTGAATAAGAATAGGATCTTTATTTACTCATCAGCCTTCAGCATCTGGATAGTGGGCTGAGTTGGCACACCTGCTAACTAATCTTGATTATTATTTGTGTACTGTCATATGTACATATTAATTAGTACATGCAGATATTAAATATGTGTCTATCTTTATTTTCACTTCCAGTGACGTGTTTCATTTTCTTTGCGCTGTGGGGACAAGACACAAATTGCTACCTTAACAGAGGCAACGAATTCAATTTCTCCCAGGAAAACTAAATAGTTCCAAACATACATACTGCCTGTATGTTTCCCAACATCTTGTCCCATTAACTATGACTTTTCTCTTCACAATCTTCATGCCACTAATATTTACAACAAAATAAAGCTGAGCAATAGTGATCTTTTATGACATTTTCCTATAATTACACATGAAAAAAAATCTCAGCATAGAATCCAAACACATAATTAAAATGACACCTAGCTTGCCACTAAATATGGCAGGATTTGTGGGCACTGAAAACTAAATATAATCCACATCAAGAAAAACTGAGTCTTACAACTTGCTACATCTTTACACCCCCTCTCCCTTATGTTTAGGAGATGAATCTGGAGAATGGGAGAGATTTTGATTCACCCCAACAAATCTCCAAAAAGGTGGGGGGGGGGGCATGGGGAGGAGATATGTACACAAATCTGTATTGTCTTTCAGAAGAGACAAATACTGAAGATAAGGAAATGTCTTTTTAAAAAGTGGACAAAAAAGGGAATGTTTCCCATAGCTCTTGCCCTGGTAGCATAGCACAAATAAAAGTGCATTTTTTCTTGCCTTGTTTAATACTTAGAAATTCACTGTAGTTTTTTACTTACTTATTTGAAAGTAAAGCTGTATGTCCATACCTAATTTCTAATCCCCACCCCCATGATTCCTCAGAATTTTGTAGACACACTACTTGATTTGTACTCTGTTGTGCAATCCAGAATAGCGTAGTATTTCCACATGCACTACACTGCTATTTATCACAACTCTCTTGAGTTGCTGGAACTCCCCTCTGGGGCTGGTTTTGCCTGGAGGAAAAGGAAGATTGCAGAAACATCTGCCTGCCAGATACAAGCAATTATATCATCTGCTAAGGTCAACCAGGATCCTCTGGTGGTCTTAGCAGCTGACATAATCATTTCATATCTGGCGACAGGGACATAGCCAGATTCTATTATGATTGCTCTCTCCCCCCCCCTTTCCTCCAGGCAAGAATGACTGTTGGTGAGGAGTTTCAACAGCTTTACACCCAGGGTGAGGGGATTTGGTCACTGTGGAAGAAGGAAGGGAATGTCAATCTCTACAGCAACCAAAAACTGACATATGAAATTGTACGGTTAATTTACACCTGTGTGTGCAATTAGCAAGATCTCCCTCACTCCCTCACTCTCACTCTCACATAAGGAAGGCCTGAAGAGGACAAGATAAGGCTGCATTCCAGAAAGATACAATCAATTGCACCAATCTACAAGTACCATGAATTCCATGCTTAGATCCCAGGAATTATACAACTACCACTGGATACTCTTCAGTGTTTGGAGAGGTCATCTGGAATTTTGCTGTCAGGTGTCACCAGTATATTGATGACACCCAGCTCTACTACTCCTTTTCATCTAATTCCAAGGAAACTATTCCTATGCTAAGCCAGTGCCTGGCATCTTAATGGGCTGAATGAGGACAAACAAATTGATGCCTAATTCAGACAAGACAGAAACATTCTTAGTCAGTAAAAAACAGCTGGGAATAGAGATTCACCTCGTGTTCGATAGGGTTAAATTCCCCCTGAAAACACTGCTTCACAACTTGGGGGTACTTCTGAATTTGACTCTGCATCTGAAGATTCAGAGCCAAATTTGGCTCTTGGTCAAATCTTCTATGGGTAGAAAATATCTTTGTCTTGGTTGCCTGGGAAGCTAATGTCAGGCTTCTGGTGTGTTTTTGCGTCAGCGAGCTTTGACTTGGTGACCTGATTGGACCTTCTCTCGGCTACTTCTCAATGCTGTAACATAGATAAACTGCAAATCTTCCTCTGGCTACCAAGAAGTGAACTGCAGGTTTATTATACACTTTGGAAGTAGATGTTAGCCATAAATCACCTGTGCACTCAGAATTATATGGTGAGTATCTCCCACACAAGCAGTACAATTTACACAGGAGCTCCTGCAGCACATTTGTATGGCCAGTAACATTTGCCACACTCAAGGTGTATATGTTTCATTAAATATGCCATTCTTTGAACATGTCTTTCTTCAAGGATGCAATGAGTAATTATAGCTATTTTCTTATCAGTGCAATAAAGTCTTTAAAACTGCAGTTTTTGAAGATTGTCCATAGTCTATTCTGCACAAAATTGTGTGTACGTTTAAATGAGTGAACAGTAGAGGATTGTATTTTCTGTGTAGGGAAGAGTGGTTTCTGCACAGAAAATACTGTTTCCTATGCAGAAAACACATAGCATCCTCCTAAATACATTAAAAAGCCAAACTAAGATAATCCTCATGCTGTAAACATTTAGTTTTGATTGTATTATTATCTCCAATTTTGAAGTTACGTTGCTGGTTCTCAAAAAATAATTGCTGATATGTTTATTTTGGTTGTGATTGTATACACATTTCTGTTTTTCGTGTTTGGGAACCATTCCAAAGGCATTTGCAGAATGTGGGCAGAAATGGATTCTTGCCGATGTCTATCGCTTTGCTACAAATCGTATGAACAAAGCTTCGTATCATACATTGATGCAAAATCACTCCCCAAAGCAGAAAACTACTCATCGACAATTTACAGGTGAAATTGTGTGGTGTGTTTTTCCTTTCAAAGAGTGGGAGACATAACTCAATTATTTTCAGAATGAATGGCACTTTAAAAACATGGATGTACAGGCAGTCCCCAAGACAGATTCTGTATGTTTGTTCTGAGATGATAAAACTTCAGTCGAGACACCTTTCCCCCATGATAATTCTTTCAGGAGTGAATTTCCCTTTCAAGGGATAGATTTCTCTCACTTCTTGTTGTCTTGTCCCAGTTCTTAACATCAAATATTTGTAACTCAGAGACTGCCTGTTTATGATTTTAACATTAAAAATACACTGAGTATAATGTATGTAAAATGCAACATTTCTGAAAAAGGGAGACAGCAAAAATGTGAACTTAATCCAGCACACCTGTTACTTCCATTTCCAAGAAGGAAGGAACTAGGGGAGAATGTCCTCCTGATGGTTTTTGGGTTGAGGGTATACTGTACTTCTTATTGTACCTTTCGTTTTCCACTAAGAGAGGAATCTCGCCTGCATTCTCCAAAGCTGGCGCCCCACCAGGAGACCTGGGCTCTCCTCTCTTGGCTGCCTGTTGTGCAGCATTGATGATGCTGGAGAGCACACATTGATGCGAGGAAAACAACGAGAATGGAGCTCATCGGCTTCTTGCCAGCAGACAGCCTCATTCTCATAAACAGAGTTTGGTACTAATGAGAAGAGTCATTGGCGCCGAGGGCATGTCCTCCTGGGGACAAGGTGCTTTCAGGACAAAAGGAAGTGTTTCATTAGGGGTAGATAAATGGCAGTGATAGAGAAGGGAAATATGAAGTCTGACATGAGAAGGAAGATAAAATGATGCTGATTTCGGGGGGCGAAGGGATGACAGGATTGTCATTAATAAGACACTTTTATGTCACATCAGCCTATCATATATGTTAATTATTTCTAAGGGTGCATTTACACTGTAGAATCAGTACCATTTGACTCCACTTTAACTGCAATTGCTCAATGCTATGGAATCATGGGAATTGTAGTTTTACAATCTTTAGCCTTGTCTGCCAAAGAATGCTGGTACCACACTAAACTACAACTCCCAGGATTCCACAGCATTGAGCAATGGCAGTCAAAGTGGTGTCAAACTGCATTCATTCTACATTGTAGACACCATCAAATATTGGCTAACTCTGGACTCCACAGAGGATGGTCCTCTTTTCTCCCCTGCCTGATCCCATTACAATAAACCGCAATTATGGTAGAGTTTTGATACCATCATTGCTAAACAGAATGCCAGATGGGCTCCTCTGCATGTAAGCAGGTGAGTAGTCACAGTTACACCTGTAAAAGGGTGCACCTGCACTATAGAATTAATGCAGTTTGATCCTATTTTAACTGTCATGTCTCAATACTATGGGATCATAGGAGTTCTAGTTTTACAAGGTTTTCAGTCTTCTCCTCCAAAGAATGCTGGTGCTTCACCAAACTACAAATACCAGGATTTCATATCAATCATTCATATCAAACTATTATTTCTACAGTGTAAAATGCACTCTCAGTAATACCATAGGCCAGCAAATACCGTAATGTGTTTTCAAAGAGGGCAGTATGGCTAATACAACCATTAAGTGACCTCTGTTCAGACTCACCTCAGCACCCCCAAGTGAGACTAAGGTTGGATCTACACTGCCATATATCCCAGGATCTGATCCCAAATTATCTGCTTTGATTATATGAGTCTACACTGCCAGATAATCTGGAATAAGAAGATAGTCTGGAATCAAATCTTGAGATATAGGACACTATAGATCCAGCCTTAGGGTCTGGGATATCGGGAGTGGGGACAGGAAAGCTTCCCCTGATGAACGAAGGGATCGGGTAGGCTTGTGATAGGAGATACGGTCACGAAGGTAAACGGTTTGGGACCCACCTACCTTCGTGACCGTATCTCCTATCACAAGCCTACCCGATCCCTTCGTTCATCAGGGGAAGCTTTCCTGTCCCAGACCCGCCTTGTGGGAACAAGGGAGAGGGCCTTTTCTGCTGTGGCCCCCCGATTGTGGAATTCTCTGCCCGCTGAGATTAGGCAAGCCCCCACACTAGCAGCCTTCAAGAAAGACTTGAAAACATGGCTCTTTCGCTCTGCTTTTGGAGAGTAACCATTTTATATTTCTTTTCCGTTGCTCCCTCTAATATCTATCCTCCAGAATACCCCCCTCCCTTATGACCCTGTTCGCTGTGGTTTTTATTTTTATGTCTTTCTCACCCCGAGTTTTAACTTAATGTTCATGTGGTCTGCCCTTGTTTTCATTGTCTCCTTGTTTTATTTTGTAATGGATATTATTTATTGCATTGCTTATTGTATTGTGATGTGCTGTTCTTTTATATGCTGTTTACATTGTATTGTTCTGGGCATGGCCCCATGTAAGCCGCCCCGAGTCCCCGTTGGGGAGATGATGGCGGGGTATAAATAAAGTTTTATAATAATAATAATAATAATAATTATTATTATTATTATTATTATTATTATTATTAGTAGTAGTAGTAGTAGTATTCTAAGCCAGCAAATAATGTTTCCAAAGCAGTATATTCCATATTTAGTACAAGCATCAAGTAGGGATCAAGAGGCCACTTTTCAAACATATCCCACCCCTATCCCTCATGTGAGGCTTAATATTATCATAGAACAGGGAATAATGGTTTCAGTTAAAGGACAGTTTGCTCAGTGGTTGGTGCAAGCAGCAAGCACAAAGAGCGGGATCAAGTGACCCCTCTTTCAACACAGGCAAACACCCCCACGTGGGATTTAGTAGTACCATGGGCCAGGAAATAATGGTTTTACATAGTATCCAGTTTCTCATCTGGTAAACCTGCAGGAGACCTTTGCATATTGTGGAGATAGGTCTGGTGTGCCATAATTGTTCTATCCATTCTTATATACCCTAAAAATCCTCAATGTTGATTCTTTTAAGGATTGTTATGTTGAATACTTTTAAGGTCAAAACTGATAAAGAGAGTATGGCCCTAGAATGCAAGAAGATACCCTAATCAATAAAGTTGCTTGCTGTCCACTGTAAGTCTCCCATAACCCATAACCCAACACAGGTAATGTTTCTGTGCTGGCTGGAAAATCCAAAGTCCAGAACAGATCAATGCTTCAAGTCTGTCTGTCATGCTTAATAGCAAACAACTTTCCCATAATGTTTTGGATTGTAATTTAGAGAAAACACAAACCTCATATGCAGCTTCCCTTAGAGCCTTTATAAGGAAAACACTTTCCCCCACAGCTAACATCCTGGTGCCAGCCATCATTATTCAATATTTGCCCATACATATTAACCAAAACCTAATATACATTTAAATTAGTCCAGTCACAAAATGCCATGGAAACAAGCCGGCTGTGCTTCCTGTCAGCAAGCGGTTGTCAACCTGGGATAATCAATCCCCAGAGCTTCCCAGGATGGGTTTGGAGAAGGCATCCGATTCGTTCCACATCTTGCTTAGTAAGTCAGAAGCATTAGAATCTAGCCCAAGCCATAATCCTCTGTCCCTTTGCAAACACCCCTATCATTTCCTTCTTGACACCTCACTGCCTAGTCCCTCTTTTAACCTGATATTTTGTTGACTTTTCTCTTTGATATTGTTTGCACCTAGCACAGCTTGAGAATGCATCACTTCTCTGGGGCCAAGCAAGAGGTGTTCGCTCAGAACATGCTACCAGATCCTACGGATGTTTCTGCAGAAGTGAAATCCAACCAAGCCCAATGACACTTGGCTCGTCCAAGTGAGCATATGCACTAATTTATCAAATGAATACCTAACTTTTCTGCCAAAGAATGGTAGAAAGGTGGGGTATTCATCCAATAAATTAATGTATATATTAATTTGGAAAAGGACTGGAGGCACCTAACAATAATGAAATCAGATAAAACAAATGTAATTGAAATATAAAACAACTTTTAATGGATTAAAAACATTTAGATTAACAACACTGTAAAGTCCTTCACGTGGTAACCCATCTAAAAATCCAAAGGCCTGCCAGAAAAAGATACATTAGTATTGGGGTGGGCAAAAAAGAACTGCCTGCAATCCCTGGGCTGTTTGGAAAGGAAGGAAGGGTAAAACCACCCCCAGAATTGCTTTAAAAATGAATGGGAAGGAGTGTTTTTTTCTAAATCCCAGCTGCTCATTGAGTACCATAAAGTATGAAATTGGTGATATTCTTTCATCTCTGAGCTCTCTATGATTGGAGGGGAAAAAACTACCAAAAAGCTTAAGGCAGACCAATTAAATGGTTTTATATTCTATTTATTTAGAATTGACTCAATTATTAATGGATGGTCCTGTTCTTTTCAAGGCCCATAACACAATGTTATGCTTGCAATGCCCCCAACAGAGTAATTTGTCACCTGTGGAAGCGTGTCTTGTAATCAATAAATGAGCAAGCCAAAGGTAAAGCAGTCTTCTTCCATTTTTATTAATCCCCACTCTAAACTTATTCCACCTTCCAATGCTACACATTCTTCCAGTGGAGGAGTGTCCCTAATATGTGGGTTGAATGGCTTCTCAGTGGAAGCAATAACCCATTTGTTTTCTGCCACAATTCCCTCTTTAAAGATGGGCTTCACCCTCCCCCGCACCTCCCCATTGAGTCCAGCTTGAAAGGAAGTGAGGCAACAAGCCGAGGTGGGCTGGAAAGGGCATTGATGTCCCAGAAGGGAAAGTCCTTCTGCTCCGTTACCTGGAGGTCTACTCAGCTGAAATCCCTCTACGTATCTTATACTAAAGGTAAAGGTAAAGGTTTTACCCTGACATTAAATCTAGTCATGTCCAACTCTGGGGGTTGGTGCTCATCTCCATTCCTAAGCCAAAGAGCCAGCATTGTCCGTAGACACCTCCTAAGTCATTTGGCCAGCATGACTGCATGGAGCGCTGTTACCTTCCCACAGAAGCAGTACCTATTGATCTATTTACATTTGCATGTTTTCAAACTGCTAGGTTGGCAGAAGCTGGGGCTAATAGCGAGAGCTCACTCCACTCCCCAGATTCGAACTACCGACATTTCGGTCAGCATGTTCAGCAGCTTAGCAGTTTAACCTGCTGCACCACCATGGGCTCCTATACTATGGAGACCTATTTACATTTTGAGAATCCAAGACAAAGCTTGGGAAGTCTCTTTCATATAGGACAAACATTTGGGGGGCAAATTCCAGGAATTGAATGGATAGAGCTACATCTAGAGGACCAAAAATATTAGGCATATTTTAGTTTAAAACTGTTAATGCAGTTTGACATCACTTTAACTATGATGGATCAATGCTATGGGATCATGAGAGTTGTAGTTGTAGTTTTATACGGTCTTCTGCCTTCTCTGACAAAGAGTGCTGGTTCCTCCCAAACTACAACCCCCATGATCCATGGCAGATAGAGTGGCATGACTGATTTTAGCAGCAGTTAACATTTCACGCCTTGCAAAATACTGGCACCCACTGGACAAATATTAAATTAAAAGGGTTTTTAAAAATTCTTTAGGAACCGAGTGTGTTTAAGTTGATGGAATGCTACCATCTAATGGCCGTAAATATAACTGCAGTTAAAATTACATGTCTGGGAAATACTGTCACCCAGTGGATAACTACATTTGGAATTACTGTATAAGGTGTTGGGGGTTTTTTTGGTTTTTTTTTAAATGACAGTGGACGTCTCCAGAGTCACAGAGAGTGCTCAAAGCCACCTTGACTCCTGTATCAGAAGAAAGGCAGGATAAATGTAAAGGAAAATAAATCACAATTGAATATATCAGATGAAAAGGTAACTTCAATATTAATGGCTAAAAAGAAGCATGAACTGAAACACAAAGGACTTGAAAAAATTTGACAAGCAAGAAGAAAATCAAGAACTAAATCAAGAACTGACATTGGAAATAAGAAGGAACCCTTTTAATCAGCTGGACCAATATTAGTAACCCAGAAACGCCTGCTTGGAAGGCGATTCTCTGACTTACCCAGGAGTGGCATTTACAGATTGGCAGAAGCAGAATGAAGCAGGCACCTCTTTCTCTGACTTCAGAAATTTTCCTTAGAGCATGTATAGTTTACCATCATATCATAGGCTATCACTCATGGCCAAGTATGATTATTTTCCAGGGGTATACAAGCTCTGGGAAAGGATGTGTAAACTAACTAATGAGATCCCAGGTGTTTGGCTGACAGGGTGAACCATCAAAAATAGAGGTTTCTCATCTGAACCCTCCTTCGATGCCAGGCTTTGAGTCACCAGTTAGTTTGGTAGTTGCATCACCTTCCCTCCTTTGCCCATCTCCGGGGTTAGTTGCTTTGTTGCATCTTGCATTTACCACTGCATCTTGCATTTTTCTCACAATTTAAATTCAGTTGGAGGGAGACAGGGACTGGGCATCCATTAGACCCAACTGGAGGTCCCCTTATGGCTCTGGCCCATACTCAGGTAGCAGGAGAACCACATAACGGAATACAAATAAATTATTATTATTATTATTATTATTATTATTATTATTATTATTATTATTATTATTATTATTATTATTATTCACATCTGAAATTCCACATATGTCATTCTGGAAGTATACCCAGCATGTGGACTAGGTGTTTTGTTTCATTGGTCAGCAGGCAGGTCAAATGATGCCTACATCCAAGTCTCTTCAACCATAAGCAATACAGTGTGGATTGTTTTATCCTAACAAATGTTTTTCTGTCTTTATTGCTAAGTAGAGATGCATTCTGAATGAGCTGAACACACAGAAACCTCCCTAAATTGTTCACATATCTTTTTTGTCATTGTATTGTGGAATAAGCCATTTTTGCAGGGTTTGTTGTTTCCTGAGATAGCCTTTAGGATGTGGCCTCAGTCCAAAGATTCGTTTTTGCACATATTCACAATAGATGTATGATACTATGAGGGAACCCAACCTTGAGAGGAAAGGACATAAATAAGGTGGATGAATGAACAAATGACCTCATTTGCTCTCTCCTAAAAGTAAATTAAAATGGGGCAACCAGAAAAGCACTGATTCTGGGTGAGAAGGGGAATGTGCTGTAATTTTTTTAAAAGTTTACATATCTTGTTTTAAGAATTTTTATTGAAAGATCAAAGGGGAACCTACTTTTACTTAACTTTAAATAAACAAAGAAAGAAAAATATTTTTTCTTACCAAGAAAAAGTGGATTCTATGTAATTCAAAAGATTAAATAAGTAACTGTTAGATATTAAAACATTGCTGAAGAATTCTTCATGAACGTAGTGTGTTTAAGTTCGTGAAATGCTACCATTTAGTGACCAATGTATAACATTAGTTGAAATTACATGACTGGGAAATGCTGCCATCCTGATGATATAAAAATTAAATTATGTTGTGTATATTTTTAAATGACAGCTAAAGTCTCCAGTCACAGATTATCCCAAAGCCATCTTGAGTCCTATCTCTGCAGAAAGACAGGATTCAGGTCACTAAACAGATACATCCATGACACTCTTTCTGTCTTCCTCTCCTGTTTGCTTCTTTCCAGTCCTTCACCTTTTGAAGAGTTTAATCAGTTATCCACTGGTTTTCCTTTCTTTTTAGCTACATTATCTTTTTGCCTTCTTCTTTAACGAAGTCCATGACATCATCCTAGGATTCTTTCAAACACAGTGCCACTGATTAGAAATAGTGAAAAGCCTTTCTTGGCTGGTTCCTAATGCTTTCAAGAATGAACATCTTAATGCTCCTGACTCACACACCCATCAAAACACATATCCAATTATCTTACCTCATTATCTACTCTGCTGATAACATTTGCTTTTAGCTACCCAGCACTGTTACATGCTCTGCTTTCTCACTTTCCCTAGGCAACCCATTTCCCTGTCCAAATACCTATCCATTTATTTTCTTGTAATATCCTACCTAAACCTCTTCCCACTAACATCCATCGTGCTTTTACTATTATGCTATAAAGTCAATAAACATACATATGTGGAAATGAAATAAAATAAAAACATGAGAAACAAGTTATTCGCCAGACCTGTAATGTCTTGTTTTAAAAAAGAAATGTCCATTTTGTATCATATACTTATACTTTCCCCTTCGATGGATTGTCACCTTGTCATGGTGAGGGGCTTGTGTGTTCCAATGAACTTGCAGGTCTAACCTCCGGAATCATGCACTCCCAGGGAGCGGAGCAGGGGAGGTTCCAGACTGAACACAATCCAAAGACTTCAACAGTGGATCAGGCGGAAGATAACACGGTGCATATTACAATAGCTGTGAAGGTGGAAAAAGGCTGCAACAGATTGAGAAGCCACTGTCATCATGTTAACCAAACCGTTGGTTGGGACCCTCACTCTGTGAAGACTATGTGCACCACCCTCCACACATTAAAAAAAAAACCTCATGCACAGGTGTCTTCTAAGAACTTGGAGGGCCATCATATTCAGACAATGAGGGATCGCCTAAATAAGTATAAACATTTGACTAGTCAGACTTCAATCACCATCTCATCTCAATGGAACTGTATTATTCTCAAATAGCCAGTTCCATATGAGATTGAGGGAATGTCTAAGACCTGATCCTGTTTTGAGCTTCCCTTGAACTAATTCCAGATAGATAAAGGTAAAGGTTTTCCCCTGATGTTAAGTCCAGTCATGTCTGACTCTGGGGGTTGGTGCTCATCTCCATTTCTAAGCCAAAGAGCTGGCGTTGTCCGTAGACACCTCCAAGGTAATGTGGCCGGCATGACTGCATGGAGCACCGTTACCTTCCCGCCGGAGTGGTACCTATTGATCTACTCACATTGGCATGTTTTCGAACTGCTAGGTTGGCAGGAGCTTGAGCTAACAGCGGGTGCTCACGCCGCTCCCAGGGATTGAACCTGGGACCTTTCGGTCTCCAGCTCAGTGCTTTAATGCACTTTGCCACCGGGGCTCCTGTAATTCCAGATAGGAACACATTAAAAACCTTGTGCAGCTAGTCAAGACATTCTAGTCAAGATTTGTCTCTCCTTTACCATATGAAAAATGACTGAATTTTCCACAGCTTTCCACAATGTACCTGAAGGCAGCAAGAAAGCTCCTGGGGTTCAAGAGAGTATACAGGGCACTCACGGTTCTGCCCTCCAACACATTCCTATCATTTAACACATCCTTCCCTGTAAGGTCTCAAAACCAGTTGCTTCATTCTGTTTAAAATCAGTGGTAGCTAATTCTTTCCATATCAATGGTACATTGATCCATGTTAAGTTTTAGTCCAAACGTTAAAGGAACAATTTGGGCAAGAGGTTGGATGTCTCCTTTAAAGTTCAGGTTGAAACCAGGAGAAGATTCACACCCCAATAAGGTATCCACCAGGTACTATTGCCTAATGGTAGGGCCAGTCCTGAAAACCCTACTTGCCTGAGAGAGAATAACTGCTCACAATTTCCATGCTGTTGTTTCCTATTGCTAATAGTCAACACGGATTTACCAAAAACAAGTCATGCCAGACTAATCTGATCTCTTTTTTCAATAGAGTTACGAGTTGGGTCGATACAGGAAATGCTGTGGATGTAGCCTACCTAGATTTCAGTAAGGCCTTTGACAAAGTCCCCCACGACCTTCTGGCAAACAAACTAGTAAAATGTGGGCTAGACAAAACTACCGTTAGATGGATCTGTAATTGGCTAAGCGAACGAACCCAAAGAGTGCTCACCAATGCGTCATCTTCATCATGGAAAGAAGTGACAAGTGGAGTGCCGCAGGGCTCCGTCCTGGGCCCAGTTCTGTTCAACATCTTTATTAACGACTTAGACGAAGGGTTAGAAGGCACAATCATCAAGTTTGCAGACGACACAAAACTGGGAGGGATAGCCAACACTCCAGAAGAAAGGAGCAGAATTCAAAACGATCTTGACAGACTAGAGAGATGGGCAAAACTAACAAAATGAAGTTCAACGGGGATAAATGCAAGATACTTCACTTCAGCAGAAAAAATGGAATGCAAAGATACAGAATGGGGGACGCCTGGCTTGACAGCAGTACGTGTGAAAAAGACCTTGGAGTCCTCGTGGACAACAAGTTAAACATGAGCCAACAATGTGATGCGGCAGCTAAAAAAGCCAACGGGATTCCGGCCTGCATAAATAGGGGTATAGCATCTAGATCCAGGGAAGTCATGCTACCCCTCTATTCTGCCTTGGTCAGACCACACCTGGAATGCTGCGTCCAATTTTGGGCACCGCAGTTGAAGGGAGATGTTGACAATCTGGAAAGCGTCCAGAGGAGGGCGACTAAAATAATTAAGGGTCTGGAGAACAAGCCCTATGAGGAGCGGCTTAAAGAGCTGGGCATGTTTAGCCTGCAAAAGAGAAGGCTGAGAGGAGACATGATAGCCATGTATAAATATGTGAGGGGAAGTCATAGGGAGGAGGGAGCAAGCTTGTTTTCTGCTGCCCTGCAGACTAGGACACGGAACAATGGCTTCAAACTACAGGAAAGGAGATTCCACCTGAACATCAGGAAGAACTTCCTCACTGTGAGGGCTGTTCGGCAGTGGAACTCTCTCCCCCGGGCTGTGGTGGAGGCTCCTTCTTCGGAGGCTTTTAAGCAGAGGCTGGATGGCCATATGTCGGGGGTGCTTTGAATGTGATTTCCTGCTTCTTAGCGGGGGGTTGGACTAGATGGCCCATGAGGTCTCTTCCAACTCTACTATTCTATGATTCTATGATTCTAAATTGTGTAAAGAAACCTGTGACATTTCCCTCTTGTAGCCACTCTGCTCTGAATATTTTGACCACACAGCCATTGCGGTGGGCTCATTGCATCTAATGATATTTATTTCACTAAAAAGAAGCTGCTCCACTGAGAAAGTACTCAAATATGTATAGGAAAACATAATATTTGCTTGTAGATTTTGTTACCCCTTCCAGCATTATTGCTATATTCAAAGCTACTCTTGATCTTGATTCTCTAGCCTGAATACATCCCATTTGTCTCCCTCCCTCTTGATATAGGTTTCAGCATGCTCTATCAACTTGCAGCAGGAAAGCCGAGGGATGTTTTGCCTATTGGGTAGTTATGTACGACAGAAACCGATTTTTTCAGAGGCACTCCCTGCCAACATGTGCGTCACTCAGTGATTCTGCCAGTCCTGTATGGGCAGAGGATTAGCACAGATGGCTCTATCTGCCTGCCAGGGGGAAAGCCAGCCTTTTATATACTGCCTGAGAAACTCTTGCTATGACAGCTCCTGCCATGTGAGAACCATGGAAGAAAAGTAACAGCATCTGAAAGAAGGCAAGAGGCTTAGGCCATTTACACTTGAGATCAGTGCTTGCTAAGCTGCCACACAGCTTTCTCCTCCCCTTCACGCTGTACAACTATAGGCTGTGATTATAATACGCTAAATCCCATTTTTCCTCCTCTAGGCAAAGTGACTTTATTAATGCGTGTATGACATGATAAGATTTGCAGTTGGTGCCTGAGAAAGCATGAAGGTTATCTCTCAGCCAATATTGCAGTCACAAGAATCATGTTACCTTTTCTGTCTGCTATGCTTCGACTCTGTGCTACCTAGATGTCCAATGCATGTTATTAAACCCTGACTACATTCTGAAGTAAACTAAAGATTTTCCATTATTCCAAGAGGATAGATTTATGACCCCTTAGTATCTGCAAGAGATATGTTCCCAGACCACAAATTAAAGTAAACCCTAATAAAATGAAGGCCTTTTGATTCGTAATACTATAAAGCTGCACTGGAAGACCTAAAAAATGCCTACAGATGGCATATTTTGTTGGATATGGATAAATGAAATTGTGACTACCAGTCTCACAGATACAATGGCTATACTATATGGGCTTAATTTTTCATGTGAAATCAGTAGGTATGCAGTTTTGGCATAAACCCCATGCAATTTAGTACATACTTTCTACTGTCTTTTCTGCTGTGGGCGAGAATAGGGCATGTCCACAAAACAACTGAGAAAACACATAGTACTAATGCCTTCCTTGTTCTGCAGCCAACTGGCAAAGCTGGGTAAGATGTCCTACTTTGGAACATAGTCTCACCTGCAAAGTTCTAGATCCATCCCCATCTCCCTCAGGAAAAGCAGTCCCTTTATTGGAAGGAGTAGATAAGTGATTCAGACCGTGAAGTAGCAGCTGGGCTCAACTTGTTGCAGGAAGAGGGGGAGAAATGAGGATGCATTCACAGATGGAGCTCACTCTCTTTTTCTTTCCCATGGGTGTCCAGAGCAGCTGTATTCTCATGATCTGAGTCTCTTCCCTCTTTTCTTTCTCACCAGTAAGAAACAGCAGCAACAGCTGCTCCCAGGACTTGATATTATTAGGAATTGATTTGGTTGGAGAACAGCTTCCATCACCCATTCAAAAGGGGACATATGCATACATAACCCTAGAATGACCACCTCACCCATATATTTCCCGGAAACTCCTGATTTCAGTTATTTGGGGGAATTCTTCCAGCTCCCAAATTACTCTTCTAGTGGCTGCGTCCCCCCCCCCCCTTGATATGCCATGAAAACTTCTCCTTCACCAGGAAGGCCATGATAGCTCCCAGACCCAGAGGCCACTGACATCATATGCTGGTACTCAGGGTCCTTGTGGGAGCGTCCATTTCTGGTGGGTCTGATGTGGGAGTGGGGGTGTCTGGCTGTCCCCCCATGGTGGGAGTGGGGATGTCCAGCTGTGTCATCCTCCAAGGCATGGAGAATGAGGAAGGTGTCCCCAGGAGGCCCCTCAAGGCAAGGCTCAGCAGCAGCTTGGCAGGGCCTAGTGCTGGGAGGAGTTGTATTCCACCGGAATCAGGAAGAGGATGAAGTAGGGCACCGTGCTGATCAGGAGTGTGGCCCTGACAGTGTAGGCCCACAGCCTCATCATGTCCAGCTTCTCTCTCCTGGGAGGGGCCCTCTCATGGTCAGGGAAGGCCTGGCTCTGGCTGGGAACACCAATGCGGTTCTTGTGTGAATAGTCATGAAGGTGGTCGTGGGATTTTTCCTGCCCATGGTAGTGGCTGTGCCCATGCCAGGGGCCCTCGCGCAAATGGCTGTGGCCATGAAGGAAATCCTTGTAGGCATCATGATGGTGGTGATGTCTCCAGGATTGTGCCAGAGGTGCTCATGCGTGTTGCCATGGCCAGCATGGCTGTGGCTGTGGTGCAAGTCCTCATGGTTGTTGCTGTGATGAAGGTTCTTGTGACTGTGACCATGATGTAGGTCCTCATGTGCATGGCTGTGGAAGCCTTCTGGCTGTGCAGATGATATCCCCAGCAGCAGAAACATAGAACAGGTCATCAGGAAAGTTACCACATTCCCCAGCTGCTGGCAAGCCGCCATCTTGACCATTGCTTCTTCTTTTGTGGTTCCAGTCCTCCTTGGCAGAGAGTTTTTTTGGGGGGGAGAAGAGTGGGGGCAGAGAGTCCTTCTGGGCCTCCTCTTTGCAGAACCCTAAGACTGCTCTCCCGGATCCATTAGCAGCATCTCTTATGTACACAATCACTCTCTCTGTGTGTATATATGTGTATGCACATTGTTAGGAAATGTTCGGGAGACTCTTTGTGGGGAGGCAATTCTTGTTACAGAGAGGTGAAGCCATGGATTACCTCTGCTTCTGTATACTTGGAAATTTCTTGACCTGCCTCACAGGAAACAAAAAGGCAATAATATGCTTTTTTCCATATCAGGCAATTGGCTGAGAAGCACAAGGAGGAGGAGGAAGAGGAAGAGAAGGCTAGTCAGAGGCAACAGCAATAGGTACTGAATGAGCAACTGGTACCTATAGCCTACCAGTACTGGTAGGAACTCTGTAGAGGAATAATTATAGCAATATGAGCCTCGTTGGAAAGTATATTTTTCTTTTGGCCTATCCTCAAAGAAACAAGCACTCAGGTTAATTTGAGAACATAACTTTTAATTGTGCTACTTGTTAACAATTCACAAAAACTGAAACTGATGCACCGTACTTAATTAGAATAACAGTGACAATTTCAACCTACAGGTTGAAGTAAGGAAGGACAGAGTGTGCTGCACATTTAGTCGTGTGAATGCACACACATGTTCATCCAAAACAATTAAAACAGAAGACAACACTGTACCTAAGCTTTGTTGTTTGATGAGCTCAGAGGAACTGTTATGAGCTGAATCCAGAATGTCTATGTCACAAACATTATGCTACATTTTGCTCAGTCCAGGTTTGGCAAATGTCCCCCAGAGTGCAAAGGAGTGGACTAAAATAATGAATATGACTAACACTGAAATTGTGTGTGTTGTGTGTATGTATGCTTGTTCACACTTGTCTATGTGTATGTGTGTGTATGTGCACACATTTCAGACTAAAATCTAAAACCCTTACTTTAAGGCGTTCCTCTTGACAAACACTGTTTTCTTTCTCTGCAGCTTTTAACCTTCCAGACAAGCAATATCCAACTCTAATTGCAGGAACTGTCAATCAAGACATCAGATTTGTTGCTCTCCCACCGACAGAGATGGTTCTCCATCCAACTAGCTGCATGATTAGGAAGCTTCTTGGAAATCCATTCCATATGCTTTGAATCTAACGTCACAGCAGGCAACGTCTGGGGTAATGCACTGCTGCAGAGCTTCTACAAAATGAAATTAAGAGTCCATCACTATCAGGACAGCGTTTTAAAGTGCACTGGAGGCACAAGCTCTAACTCTGTGTGATTCGCTTTCTTCTTTGTTTTCATGGTTAACTTGTGAAGAACCCAACAGAGGCCCTTATGCTTCACTCAACGGGTGTGTTTCAAACACAGTATTTCGGTGGAAGACAAAATGGCTTCACACTATTCATAGCTTGGGCTACTACTAATCCTTGGCTGAAATACCCTGACTTGTGTGGCAAACCTCTGCTGCTTTGTGAGAAAGTTGGCAGGTTCCTCAGCCATTTAGAGTTGGCAGGAGGGAGTGACTCTAGATTCATCAAGTGGTGCAGCTCAGTGATGCTGGCAGAGATGACACTCCCACAACTGTCTGAACTTCTGTTAGCTGACAGAGTCACAAAACTACAGCTACATAAGGCAAGAAGGGACCTTCTCCAAAATACAGAGTGAAGGGAGCTACAGGAAAGCTGCAGAGTGGGATGAATGAAGGTGTCAACTCTTCCTGTGTTAAGCAGGAGTGACCCAACACTCAGAACGGCAGAGTAATGACTTTTTCAGGTGGTTTGTGTAAGCCCCTTGTACAAGGAGCATCTGGAGATGGAGCAGCTAGGAGTCAGAGACACACAGAGCTTCCACTGCGTCACTCAGGCCCTGGTTCACTCCTCCTACAGCCAGAAGGCAGTTTTTGACCACAATGTTGGAACAGGCACATCGCGGGGTGAGCATAGGAGGTAGGCTTTCCCATTTGTTCTTCTCAGGATGAAAGGCCTCAGCTGATTCCAGAACAGTTGGTTGGTTTCCTGAAAGCAGGAGATGTAGATAGAGGGACAAGGAATAAAGCTATGTTCTCAAAGTGAAGGCATAGAACTTATTGCTAGTTAACACGGGAAAAAAAACCCCAAACCCCTTATGTTACATAATATCCACTAAATCAATGGCTCTGTCCTAATGGGGACTAACCACTAGATTTAGGTCAAAATGTCCAGACTACAGTAACCTGCTTCTAGTATAGTAAAGCATTTTGCCTTTTTTCTACCTAGAAAATAATTAGGACACTATTTCAGGGGTATGAAACCTATGCACTTTCTGATCTTGTTGGAATGCATCTCCCCTAATCTCTCACCCCTGGCTATTTTGGCTAGATCTTATGGGCAATGCAGTCTGATAACATCTGGGGAGCTATACATTGCCCAGCCTTTTTATGGACTCCAAGTTGGCACTTTGCTTTGCCTGACCAATTGTGCATAGAGTGGGGATCGAGGAAGAAAATAAGGTCACATGTGACAAAGCAACATCACAGTATAGTGAAGAGCGCAAAAGATAATACTGAGGAAACAAACATAAGAGAAGTTGCAGCACTTTGGTTTGTCCTGAGAAAGCCACTGAGAAAGGTGAGATACCAAGAAAGTTGAGATTCCACCCACTTCTCTCTTCCCCTATCTATTTCTGCTAGGGGGGTGCAATTTTTTCATTAGTAGTAATAATAATAATAATAATAATAATAATAATAATAATAATAATAATAAACTTTATTTATACCCCGCCACCATCTCCCCAATGGGGACTTGGGGCGGCTTACATGGGGCCATGCCCAGAACAATACAATATATCAAAATATAATAGAACAACAAATCATAGCACATTAAACAACACAATAAAAGAAAATATACACTACATTAAACAAGATCAAAAGAACAATAAAACCAAGGGCGGGCCACATGAACACTAGATTAAATCTCGAGGTGAGAAAGGAAGTAGGAGTAAATCGTAAGTCATATCAAATTTGTTAAATTTGTTCTTATAATATGCTATCTGAAAATCAAAACTTACCCAACAATTTTTATTTGATTTTTGTCAACCTCAGAAGCCTCCCAAAGTCAGTTTCATTTTCAGTGCAAGGAAGCAAAGCAAAGCCAAAAAGGCTGCCTTTCCTCTTTAAATTAATGGCCTCTCACCATTAGGAGAGAGAAGAAGTAGGGAAAAAGCAGAGTTTGCTGGGAAAGGGACTGAGAAAGCACAGAATTCTGGGAAATGTAGTTTGGGAATGCGAGGAGCCCTATGCCAGAGCATTCAAAAGGCTCTGCCCTAAATTACATTTCTCAGAATTTTGCTCAGCATCAGAAAGACTCAATCAGGATAGGGAGAGATTTGTCCCTCCGTGGCAGCAGCCAGCCAGAGTTCCAATAAATTGTGGAATTTGCAAAGAGGAGAACTGACTGATACAATTTGATGTAGTCCTTTTACCTCCACCTATACTCAGCCACTGCACTTTATTACTGGCCCATCTTATTAATGATCTTGAAATATATTGCACATGTATAATTTATTGCCTTGCCTCCAATTTTTGAACATGCCCACTGCACCCAGCTATTGGTTATCAGTTATTGGTTGTGGTTGTGTTTATGCTTATGATATTTTATATGTTTTATGTATTAATTCATCATAATTTAAATGTATTTTATATTATTGTATTTTATTGTTATATTCCTGGGCTTGGTCCCCATGTAGGCCGCCCAGAGTCCCTTCGGGGAAATGGGGTGGGATGTAAGAATAAAGTTGTTGTTGATGTTGTTGTTGTTGTTGTTGTTGTTGTTATACTTCTAGTAAGTAAATCTCTGTGCTGGGTTAGGAAGAAATCCCTAAATTTTATTAACCAAAAGTTCTATTGGTTAATATGAAAGACATTTAATGATACAGATGTTGTGGCTGGTTTTTTTAAAAATGTTTTTGTCCAAACTTTTAAAAATTTCCTAAAATCAGTAGATGTATGAATATTTCTGAAAGTTGGGGAGAATGATCCCCTATTACTTTGTGTCATTGTATAGAAAATTCAAGGAGATAGCACTTTTTTTGAAAAAAAAATGGTTTATAAAAACTTTGAAAATTCCCCATAAATTTGTGAATAAGTGAAACATTCTGTAAGTTGATGGGCTAACATTGATAAATATGTTCTACCACTGTAGAAAGTTCACCCCAATAGCTGTAGAAATGAGGGAGAAAGGAGCCCCTGGAGTTTCCCCACTTGAACAATTACTTTAACAAGAAAGTAACAAAATTTCGAGACTCTCATTATAGTAACTAAATTTTTGCTAATGACACTTTAGAAACACTTTAGAAATGAAATGCCTGCACCCCCTAATTTGGAATGAGTTTTGAAATCAGACAGTCCTACTTAATTGAGTGCAAACTATTTTTGCATTTCGAACTCAGTTTGAAGCAGATGAAGTAAACTGAGAGCAAAGGAGAAACGGAGAAAACAACTGGGACATTTTAAAAGCAGATGAAAAAGTGGGACGGCAGAGAAATAATTAGGACTATGCCCAATTGGAGGATATGGTATAGAAGGACACAGTTCATTCTCACCTAACCCTCCAGCTACAACAATTCTTCCTTTCAAGTAACCAGATACAAAATCAGCCCGCCGTTTCTTCAGAAATAATGAATGCTCAGTCTTCATCCAGCCTCCTGAAAATTAACCAGATTGCATGTTACATAAATGTGACTTCTCCTCACTCATTTGAGCAGGCTCTATCACCCTTATAGTGTATCAAAATAATAGTAAATGAAAGCTTCGGTATGTGTCTCATTGCAACAGTATAATGCTTTTTAGTACACATATTTTTGTCACACACATTTGATCAGTGGCAGGCCTCGTAATGACAATGAGTACATCTAGGCAAAGGCTAAGCTCCAGGACTTCAGGACGACCCACCACTGTTGATGCTGGGTTTGGTCAGCTCCTTGGTGCAGATAGGAGGACTATGTGGCTGAATTCAACCCACTGCTGTTCTCATTCTGCCAACATGTAATAGCATGTGAGTAATTAATATGGTGACAGGGTAGTCAGGCTACCTGGCATCAATTATTGAATGGCTTGGCCACACACTTTTAAACTAGTAAGCCCTTGAAAGGTTATATTTTGCTGGAAGAAGTATTTAAGGTCCCCACTGAGATGGACATCAGTGGAAAAGATCCCCAAGGCAACTTTAGATCTGAAGTCAGGTTCTGAATGATGGGTAGCCAGATCTAAAAAGTGTAATCTAACACTGGGTGTATATACAGTAGGCCTGCACAACGTGGCAATAGTAATGGTCCGAAATTAAATAGGCTAAACCTCTCTGGGTTGCAAATAGGTTTTTAGCACCTCACTCTGGGTTTACCTTTCCCTCAAAGCAAGCAGCAAAGTGGTTTTGCCTCCCCTCAGTGTGGTGGCAGGTTGCAGTTCTTTTCTGAGGGACAGAAGAAGTGCCCCAACTCTTGCCTCTGCTCCTCTTCCTTTTTCTTTGCCTCTGTTGTTTGCTTCTTCTTTACACTGTTTATCTCCCTTATTTGTGAGGAAGAAACTTGAATTCTCGATGAAGACACAACAACACCATCTTTATGGTGAAGCTACACTTCTCTCTTACAAGTGAGGGATATGAATGGTGGGGAATGGGTGTTTTTTTTCCACTGGAGGAGGAGAAGGAGATGACAGAGGCAACTCAGTGGCAAAGAAAAAGGAAGAGAGGCATTAGCCAAGTTTCTCCCTCATATGCAAACAGTGAAGAGTTGGAAGTTTTGCCGCTGAATGAGAAGAAGATAACAGAGGCAAAGAGAAAGGAAGAGCGGCAGAGGAAAGGAGGTCCTTCTTTATGGCCTCCCTCTAAAATAACCAATCTAATGGAGCCCAAGATTCCAACCTCCCTGAATAAAGGTCTGATACCCTTTAAAGCTTCACCCCCACTCCCCACTATTCCAGCTAGAATCCAACAACTCACTCAGGCCACTTTTCAACTGAGACAAGCACCTCCAGCATCTGACTGGATCTGTCAGTGGTACCCCCTTTCCACGTTAGTTTGCTAACATTGGTGCACAGGGAAAGGAAACGCGTAGATGTAAGACACTTGGAGGGTGGAATGGTGGGTTCTGGTGGCTATTCTGCTGTAACACTGCATATGACCTCCTTGACCTCCTTCTCTAAAGCTTAGGCTCAGAGCCTCTGTGGGCTGCACCAAAGCCTTGTGAGGGTTGCATTTGGCCCCCAGACCACATGTTGTGTAGACCTACAATGTAGAATGAATGTAGTTTGAAACTGTTTTAACTAACATGGCTCAATGCTCTGGAGCCATGGGAACTGCAGTCTCATAAGGTCTTTAGCCTACTCTTCCAAAAAGTGCTGGAGTCTCACCAAACTCACCAAACCCCAGGATTCCAAAGCATTGAACCATGGTACCTAGTTAAAGTGGCATCATACAGCTTCTGTCTCATCAGTACTGCTCCATACTACCTGCATCACTGTATTTGATGCTAATGAAAAGGTTTACTAGATTTATCTTCCAAACCATCAGCAGACTGGACTGCTACTCCCATCAATCCCCAATTGCTGGAGAAAATAGGATATGTGGGCTGAAATCTTTTGAAACATACTGGGTAGGAAAGAGCATCCTAGGAGAAGGTAAGAGATCTCCTTTCTAGCTTTCATTTCTTTTACACAGAAGACATGCCTTCCCTTACATGCTTTGTTTCTATGTAAAGGGAGGTCTTTCACTGGGTTAAATCTGACTCCTGCACTCATTATTTTCACAAAAGGTCTGTTCTGTTTCCCTGTTATAGTGGATCCTTATTTATATGTAGATGAGTTCATTACAAAGCCCTAGAGAAGTTGACAGTACAGTAAGAACAGAAGGTTTGCCTGGCACAGATACAGGGCCCATAGATTTTGCTACTATTCTTTTTGCTTCTGTAGTCCTTGAGATGACATCCACTGTCCTGAAATAAAGTAGAAACGCTTTATGATGGCATAAATTGACTGATGGATTTCATTAATATTTAGCAGTCAGTGTGTAGCCTGGTAAAATATATCCAACTCTGTAAAAACAGAAACTGCAATGGATAGGAATAAAATTTTCACATTTCCTTTCTTTTATTTGCATATATTTAAACTTCAAAGTTTTTTCTATACTGAATATGAAGAACTTTATAGATTTTGGTAGATAATTATAAAGAAATTGTTGTAGTAGAGCCTGTGAGTAATGTTACAAACAGTAGTATGGGTGCCAGAAGGGGAAAAGGGTTACTCGGGAGCAGGAATCTGATGATGAGCAGCAGGGAAAGAGGATCCGGGACATACTTACAGCACCTACAGATGAGGAATCATTTGAGGGATTCTCTGGGGACGATGGGTCAATGAGTGAAGGAGAAGAAGGAGACACCATGGACTGGACTAAGATAAGAGAAGTGCAAGCAATTTGTGAGGTGCCAACAACTAGTAATACCTTTATGGGGTTCTGTGGGGGTGAAGACTGGCAATCAGGGGATCCAACTGATTCTTGGGGGATCTAAGTCTTGACAGGAGATGGAGGAATTGGAGGGAAGGACAAGGGTATTCACGTGAAGAGCTGGGAGCAGCTGCGGGGGATAGTGATGGGGTGGTGGTCAGTTCATCTTCTGATGATGGTCTGTAGATAAAAGTGGGTTCAGGGGTGAGGGGTCTTTACAGAAGGCAAGGTGTTGATGTGCATTCGTGTGCTGGGTGCTGTGTATTGGTTAAGATTCTTGTAGACTTGCTGCTGCCTGTTTCATGTTCTGCGCTGGATTTGGATTTGCAGTTTGGACCTGGACCGGTTTGGCTAAAGATGCTGCTTCTGCGGACTCTGGAGCAACACTGTTTTGGATTTCTCCCGTTTTGACCTTGGACTTCGGCTGACGATGCTTCTCTTCCTGTGACTCCCTTTTGTTAACCATTTGTGTACTGTGCCTTTTTGTTTTGCCTCAGAGCGCTTTGTTTGACTTGTTGCTCTTTGCATCTAGTTAATCTGGATTATATTTCTGTTTACCTTTTGGACCAGGTCTGGTTTGGTTTTTTGAGTTTTGACCAGTGGAACTGCATTTTAGTTTCTCTGCATCCCTTTTCTTTTGTTTAAATAAACTCTGTTTTGAAGCCACTTTTATGTCTGGCCCTTTAAGGCATCTGTGATTCCAACAGGAATCATCATCATCATCATCATCATCATCATCATCATCATCTCTTCCCTATATAGCAGATAGTGGCAATAATGAATAGGTACAATTAAGCTCAGCATGAGGAGCACCATGTTGTACCAACATGACATTTAGGGATAGCACTAATATGGTTGAGTATACCAGGATTTAATCCTAAACATTTAAGTTCTAAGTACCCAAAGCCCTGAGCATTTTTTTCTCCCAATTTCATTTTTAAATAAGTCTATTTTGGAAATGAACAAATTGGCAAAGGTTTTGGAAATGTCTGGGAAAGGCCTTCACACAGGTGTGGCTATTTATTACCATTACATGTTGTCCCATGCTGTCTTTTTAAAGTATTATAATAGTACCAACATTTTGAGTTCAGTGAGTTTTTGTTATCCACTGAGATTGGTTCCAGGACCCCCTTTGGATACAAAAATCCACAAATACTCCATTTCCATTATATACATATGGAGTAATAAAATGGTGAAATAAAATGGTGTAATAAAATAGTGCTGCTTATATAGAATAGTAAAATTAAGGCTTGCCTTTGGAATTAAAAATATTTTCAAGTCATGGATGATTAAATTGGTGATTACAGAGCTCGTGGATACAGAAGGCTGATTGTATTGGACTAGGATTCTGACAGGTCAAGGTATGAATCCCTGCTCTGCCATGGAAACTGACTCGGTGATTTTGGGCAAGTCACATTCTCTCAATCTGAAAGGAAGGCAATGTGAAACACATGAACAAATTTTGCCAAGAAAATCTGTGACAGGTTTTCTTTAAGGTCACCATAAATCACAATCATTTGAAGATACAAAACAGTAGGAATAATTGTGGAAAACAGAGGGAGACCTCATAAGTACTCACCTTGCTCAATGTCGAACACATCCACATTCTTCATGAATTTAGGTTGTCGGTATAACCTGCCTTGCCGTAATCCCCCAACACTAAAGATCTTATTCTCTGCACAGACAAAGCTGGAGAAAGCCCTTTTGCTGGGAATGTTGGGAAATTTTGTCCAAGATCTTGTTTCAGTATCAAAGACTTCAAAGGCATTCACGGCATATTTGGATTGTCTTCCACCTAGGAGGATGGAAGAAATTCAGTTACTACCTTGCACAACCAGAAAAATGCTGCCACGTCCAACATCTTTGCTGGAATCCAGCAAGCATCAGATGCAAGGTGGTCCATCAGAAAATGTCCATGGGTCATTGCCTAATCTTTTTTAGGTTAAATTTAGATTAGAGTCCCTTCTTATCTATGAATTTACTTTCTACTCACCTCTAATATAAAAGCAATCAGATACTTCACTCTTGCTTGTGACAACAACTTTCCAAGTACAATGCAAAGTACATAGCAGAGTATCAATGCCTCTAAGAGATTTATGGAAACTAAATGGGCTGTTGATCGATCTATCAATAACTGCCAATACACAAAAAGCAGTCTTGTATGACAAGGCTCACAATTTTTCTCTCATTTGATTGGCAAAAGTTCTTAATGATAAAGGAACCGGATAATCCTCCGTGCAGAGTGTTTGTGGGTTAGAATGGAATGAAGTGAAGTGGGGACCACTTGCATACGGACAGCAAGGTGATGCGTGGTAGAAAGTGCCACTTTAGCATTGTGTCATCATCTTCCTTCCAGGGGCCTATATGCTCTGATGCAGCCACCGATGGAGTGGAGGTGGGGAAATGGGAATTATCAGTCAATGAATTTGAACTCAATTTTAGATCATGGTTGGTGAGCCTAACTGGAATGGCCCAGATGGTGGCTTCACTCATATCAACTGGAAGGAGATATATTGACACCTGCCTGCAAGTTCACCAGACAGTTGTTTTCTGTATCAGAAAGCATTGGCTCCCCCATGACTATGGAATGTCGTGTTGGAAGCTAAATAAGCAGTTAGAATTTAAAACAGTATTAAACACTATATTTTTCAACAGGCCTATTAAGTCAACTCTGAATCATGAGTTTTCAAATGTATTCTATTACCATTATATGTTGATTTTGTTCCCTGTGTTTGGTGTATGTTTTTATTATTATGTGTTTTTATCTATGTATTAGCTATGCCTGGCCATGCGTTGCTGTGGCGAAGTATGGTGGTATGGGAAATAAAGTATTGAGGAATTGGTGGTAGCTAAGGTAAAGGGTAAAGGTTTGCCCCTGACATTGAGTCCAGTCGTGTCTGTCTCTGAGGGTTGGTGCTCAACTCCATTTCTAAGCCGAAGAGGTGGCGTTGTCCGTAGACTCCTCCAAAGTCATGTGGGATGACTGCATGGAGCGCCGTTACCTTCCCGCCGGAGCAGTACTTATTCATCTCCCCTCATTTGCATGTTTTTGAACTTTAGGGTTGGCTGAGCCATCAGGGGATATTATTTCCTAAAGGTTGCAAATATACAATATTTTTGGGTTTTTTTGTCTGTGATAGCTGGCCCTGATTGTTTCCTTTGTGGAATTTCCAATTTCCCTGCTTTCAGAGTGTTGCTCTTTATTTACTGTCCTGGTTTTAGAGGTTATATTGTTCTGTATTATTCTATCATAGTAATTATTTCATATTAAAGTAGAATCTCACTTATCCAACATTCGCTTCATTCAATGTTCTGGATTATCCAACGCAGTCTGCCTTTTAGCAGTCAATGTTTTTGTAGTCAGTGTTTTAAATTCATTGTGATATTTTGGTGGTAAATTTGTAAATACAGTAATTACTACATAGCATTACTGCGCATGGAACTACTTTTTCTGTAAAATTTGTTGTATAACATGATGTTTTGGTGCTTAATTTGTATAATGATTACCTAATTTGATGTTTAACCGGCTTTTCCTGAATCCCTTCTTATTATGCAACATATTTACTTATCCAATGTTCTGCCAGCCTGTTTATGTTGGATAAGTGAGACTCTACTGTATATTGATAATTTTATATTCTCTGCTTAGAACTGGATTATATGAGTCCCCTTCTTCACAGCTGTATAAAATGCACACTGAAGTGGATTATATGGCAGTGTGGAGTCAAGATAATCCAGTGCAAAGCAGATAATATAAGATTATAAATGGGTTATATAGCTGTGTGGAAGGGCTTTGAGTCTACACTGCCATATAATCCAGTGCAAATTAGATAATCTGTGGAAGAGGCCTAAGTGAGGCCTAACTCTGCCTGTCCCCTGGGCTGAGTAGGTTGCTAGGAGACTAAGTGGGCAGAGCTTAGCCTTCTAACTGGCAGCAATTGGATAAAAACGATTATTCCTCTCCCTCTAATTAGGACTTTATTTTTCTTTTCTTTTTGTTGTATCAACCTAGAGGCGTGGATGATGGGTTGTGTTGTCAAATTTTGAGGTTGGGGGGCCTGTAGTTTTGTTGTTTTGTCAGTCACCGGGATTCCATCACTCTTTTATATATATAGATTTTATTGTATGTATTTTATGTTCATATATTTTGACTATGTTGTACTCCACCTCAAGCCATTAGGAGAAGCAGGAAACAAATTATCATCATCATCATCATCATTATGGCTGGAGTTTAATATTTTATGTGCTATGGAGATACTAAAAAACATTTACACCAAGTTCTATTTCTCTCTTCCTCTTTCTGTCTCTCTCTCATAACATGGAGGATTCTGTGGTAAAAATATTCTAATCTTGGACATTGTCCAATCTTTCACAGTGTTAACCATTGCCAATGATGAGGGCAAAGGTGGGACCTACTTACCATTACACAGAGTGAGACAGCTGAAGTGGAATGCCCTGATAAAGAAACAAATTAAACTGTTTTTTTTTAATTATTGGATGGGATTCAGAGTAAATTAACTGAACCTGGGTGCTGTTGATAACAGTGGGTCATGACTTTGTTCCCACTGAAATCAATAGGGTTTATGTGCAAACATTTATTTCTGGATCCAGCCCAAAGATGGGAAGAGGTGATTGTGGCATTTTAAGACACAAATGCCAAACTAAGGAGTGACCTAGAGTAGTGTCACCTGAAAGGAAATATGTATGTCTATGTGGTGGTGCAGAGGGGCAAACAGCTGAGCTGCAGAACGTGCTATCCGAAAGGTCAATGGTTCGATTCCGCGGAGCGGGGTTAGCTCCTGTTGTTATTCCCAGCTTCTGCCAACCTAGCAGTTCAAAAATATGCAAATGTGATATAATTAATAGGTACCACTCCGGGGGGAAGGTAATGGCACTCCATGCAGTCATGTTGGCCAAATGACCTACGAGATGCCTACAGACAATGCTGGCTGTTTGGCTTAGAAATGGAGTTGAACCCGACTAGACTTAATGTCAAGGAGAAACCTTTACCTTTACCTATGCTCTATCTCAGGTTGCAAAATACTTTGACCTAGGCCCCATTCACATTGGTATAAAATTTACATTTAACTGGATTATATGATAGTGTGGCCTCAGATAATCCAATTCAAAGCACATATTGTGGATTATCTGCCTTGATATTCTGGGTTATATGCCTGTGTGAAAGGGCCCCTAGTCTTGGAAACTTTTTCTTACAGACAGCAAGCGATTTGAGTACTGTCTGGTGGAGTAACATATCTGCTATGTACAAGATCATGTTTAATAGCACCTGATACCCCAAAATTCACCTGTAAAAGCCTTTTGTGGTTGCCTAAATGAATTCCTAGTTGTTCCCATGATTGCTTTTAAAATCATCAAGCAGTGGCATAAGGCTGAATAGAAATCTAACTGAATGGAGAGGTTTATACAGCCAGAAGGTAGAATTAAACTGAACAGCCTTCCAGAAACTATAAAGCATAAACAGCAGAGAAATCTTCTGGCACTTTAAAGACTAACTGATTTATTACATCATAAACATTTGTGTTTATGCGGCAATAGATCTGTTAGTCATAGGGGTTTCACAAGCTTCTTTTTGTTTCTGCTGTAATGCAACTACTCCTCTTCTGCAGTCATCTGGGATAAACTTTGTCAGGCTAAAAATAAAAGCCATTGGAACTGTGGCACCAAAGTGTTTGTTTTACCTCTTAACAGCTTCTAGAAAAGTGTGAGAATCACTCTCTGTTTCTCAAAATAAGTATACATCAGTGGGCAGTGCTATGTGCAGTAAGAAACATTTCATCTCAAAATAATAAGATTTCATTTCTTTTTTCATTTTAAAACTCTTTTTAAAATGACTGGTTATTCCTTTTTAAAAAGAAAAGAAAACGATAAATCTCAGTAAATCAGTCTTCCACAAACACTGGAGTTAGGGGCACAAGACCCCCATGAAAGTGGAAAAAATGTGAATGAAAAAAACACGATTATTATTTTTACCTGAGAAGACATCTCTCAAGGAATTTCTAGGTCCTTCCCACTGAAGTTGACCACAGAGCCATACTAAAGGGCCTAGAGATTTCTAGAGAGAACATTTAAATTAGATCTGCAAAAGTCAAACCTACAAATGTGAAGGGCTTGATTGTATTATGGATGCTACACAACTTCAAGGCAATCTATACTTATATTTAGAATTTTACACCTATCTTAATTTGCTTCAGGTATAATACTAGCAGACTTATGAAGCAAAACACAAGGAATTTGTACAGGAATCTGAAAACGTAAGGGATTATAATCTGTCAAAGGACATGGAACTGGAGGGGCTTAAAACTACAAAATAAAGTGTGGAGGGCCCCTTGTAGCAGCATTTTGGACTTGGTTTTGGACCTCTTTAAAGACAGAAGAGTTTGTAAGATCATCCATTTTTCTTGGGAGTTTTCTGCCATAGGAGTGGCTATTCATCTTGAATAACTAATGGACCTGCATGACTAGTGGTTTGAGTGTCAGACTAGGACTCCAGGAGTCCAAGATTTCAATCTCTTCGCCTCCAAGTGAGGAAATGACAAACCTTCACTGAACAAATCTTGGCCAAAAATGCAGTTATAGGATTAGGGAACCTCAGGGTCATTATAAATCAGAAATTACTTGAAGGTAAACATCATACATATATGTTTTTTTTCTGAAGGAAAGCTGATTATCAGGACCAGCTTCCGTCAATCTGGCATTACCAATCCTAGGCAATTCCTGACAGTGTGCTGTGTATTAGACAGGCAGTGCCATAGGCAAGGAAGTGAAGATTGCTGAACTTCCTTGAGAAGAACAGAAAGAGTTAAAAACAGATTAATGCCCACTAGTCAGTCACATGCATAACAGCAGATCACTCCAATGCCAAAAAGTATTTTAAATACATAAACAAAATAACATATCAGTATTTAGCCCTATTTTAACTTCTAAAATTATTTAACATTTTAGTCTGCTTGGATTTTTTTGCTTTAAATTGTTTTAACTTGTTAGTACTGGTTTTATCTGTATGTGTCCCCTGAGATCTTTTGATAGACAGCAGGATATTAGCCATTAAAAATAGGATAAATTTAACAATAGAAGAAAAAGGCCTTAGACTGATTCTTACCCAGCACATAGATCTTTGTGCCTCGCAGGAAGGATGTAGCAGCATATCTCGGTGTTGGCATGGTGGCCAATGATACCCAAATGTCCTTTAGCATGTCATAATGCTGCATATAATTGTGTGGGCGCAGATCTGCTCCCATTCCACCTGCTGCATAGATCCTGTAATCTGGAAAAGACAGGAAGAGAGAGGTAACCAAACTTCAAATACAAAATTAACTTCTGGTCTATCTCTGCTATATCTTAGTAGTCTAAGAAGAGGTCCCTTCAAATGTTACTCCAATGGGAAATTGGGTACTGAGGCCCTTTTATCTGAGGCCCCAGATAAAAAGTAAAATACAGGGTCAATATCAACTTGAAAATAAGAGAATCTGACTGCATCCTTCCTCAAAGCAGAGGTGGGAAATATATATGGTCTTCTGGCCATATATGACTATCCTAGGTGGCCTCCTACCTCCTCCCCATCCCTGGCAATTGATGGCAACAATGGAGCTGAAATGGGCAATTGTAGCCCCAGAAGCCTATGTAGGAACTGTCCATTTTAATGCTGTTACCTTCACCAGTTGTCTTGAAGTGGAACAGATAAGAGCTCAGAATCTCTCCAGATGTCCACCCTCATCCTATACATAACTGCATTTTTAATCATGAAAAGCAGAGTATATGTCCTTGCTAAAGACAAATACTGAACAATATACACATCTGCTTTAGATAATATGATGATGTACAGTGAAAAATGGGAATCTTGTGGCTATAAAAATACCCTTGGACTATAGCTCCCATCATTCCTCAATGTTAGCTATGTTGACTGACAATCACACCAATTGCAGTTCAACATCATTTCAACTGCAGGGACATTGTTAACACAACTTTGCATCCATTTTTTTCTGAAAGATGCTCACATTCATTTTGGCTATATTAATAGTATATGGAATTTATCTGTCGTGCAAGAATAATGGTTTCTTTGGGCATGGAGAATAGTCAAGAGAATAATAGGAGTGTACCATTCCAACACAGCCTTCAAAAGATCCATCGATTCTATTTGAAGTGGAAGAGGCTCAGGGTTTCAAAAGCAGCTCTACAAGAAAGAGCTGCAGTTAAGGAGGTGGAGTGCTTTACAAGAGATATACAGCTTTTTGGACAATGACCTTCACTTTCTCCGTTCTTGTGTCCTGCTCTAGCTAAGCCTTTCAATTTGTCTCATGCACTAGAAAGCACTGGTTCTTTTGTCCTTCAACAATGAGTAAAGCCATTCTGCAAACAAAACACAACAATCAAGCTGTCCTATATATTTGGCAGGAATACAGAACATGTCTGCCTTTTCTTGCTTTTAAAAAAAAAGTAAGCAGAGAGAGGTCAGTGAAACAGATGGTGCACAGCAATTATGAGACAGATTTCACAGCTAGTCCTAGACTAGACTGTTTAAAATTGCCTGACCTCACCTCTAGCAATTCAGAGATGGTCATTCCAACACCTCGGGCACAAGGGTCAAAGCCAGGCCATAATCACAGTGTAGGAGAAATTGGCTGATAGCTGTCTCTGAAGGAGCAATGTACTTGACCCCATCAATCAAATTGCTTAGAAAGAATACACAGGGGTTGTAAATACTTCACTAAAAGCCAATATCATGTTGTCACGGGCTTTTTTGTAAAATAATCTCTCTTGCCTTTCACTGTCACGGAGATCCCCATCGAAGCTTCCCTCAAGGAGTTGCGTTTCTTCCACTTGCCCTCATCTATGTTGTACATCTCCACAATCTTCAAGGGCATCTGGTTAGCGCCAACTCCTCCAATCACCATGATTCTCTTGCCCAATGTAGCTATAGCTACTCCAGCCCTGGCTGTGGGCATTGGGGGAAGAGAATTCCACTGGTTGGCTTCAGGAGAGTATACTTCAAAACAGTCCATGGGGGTGCCATTGTCATTACAGCCCCCAATGGCAAAAACTTGGCCCCCAGCTTCAACCAGGGAGCAATAGACTCTTGGGCTAGACAAGGGTGCAAGAGTTTTCCACTGAAAATCCTTGATGCTTGGCACTTCCATCTCAGGGACAAGATGACATCTGCAAGGCAGTCTATTTATACTGCAACAAAGCAAAACAAAAGACAGAACAAAGTCATTCCAAAAAAAGAAAAAGAAACTAGAAACAAAGAGTTTGAGTATTCAGAAAACCAAACAAGCAATGCATCTTTGTTCTCATGGCCTTCAACAAGAATATATTATTTAAGCCTTTCCCAACCCAATGCCTTCCAGATGTGTGAGGGTGTAATATCCATTATTCCTATTCAAGATAGCCAATGGCACACACAATCAGGATAATGGGAACGACAGTACTAAATTATGGAAGATGCTAGGTTAAGGACAGGCTGGTCTGTCTGTTCCACATATTCACAAAGCGGTGTTCATACCTTTCCTTGTATCCTCCATTTCTGCATCTCCTGGATCTTGTTCCTAAATAAACAAATCAGGTTAGTCACACTCTACTTTCTGACATTCATACATATCAGATCCTTCCCTGCTCAAAAGATTATCCTTCTGAAAACTTTATTTCCTTTACAAATCCCACAGTCTGTCTATACCATGCTGCACAAGCAATAGCTACATCCTCCCCATTCCCTATAGCCTGCCTCTGTCTTATGCAGCAGAGTCTGAGCTGTAAGTGCGCTAGAGAACAGCCCATTAGTTAGGACACAGTCAGAGTCACAAGCACCTATCACAAGCCAAGGGATTATTTTTGCTCTCTTGCTCTGAACAGATGACAAGTATGTAGATGAGAGGAGTAGATGCAGGAAACTAGAGCACCGCGTTGTCCAGAGGGAAGCAGCTGCTGCACTCTCCCCCTCATAAATATAAGCAGATCCAGACAGAAAAGCTCACAGAGTCATTACAGAACCAAGGTATTGTTTTTCTGCTTCTCTTTTTCAGTAACTTATTCCTAATGTATATGTTGTCATGCAAATGGGCCAAATGAAAGATTTTACACATAATACTGGACAACAGTGTTGTACACTGTAAACATGTTTTGTTATAGTGGAGGACTCTGGTTCATTCCCATGGCTGCCACAAGGATAGTTCCAGCCCCACAAGCTGTTTAATGTTGATATGCAATTGTTAGGTAAGGACACCAAAAGTATCCTGATGGCACTTTGTTCCTCCTTGTCATTGGAGCAGTGCAGGTGCTGGACTAGTGTTGGCATGTCATACAGAGTAGATAAAGGCCAGTTAACTTAGGCTGTATCCTGATAAGTCAGAAGATCTGTGGAGTGGCAATTCTCAGGTCTTCAAATTGGGCAAGCAATGTGATATAGATTGACAAGAACTGTCAAGAAGAGGATATGAAATATAGTGTCAGTGCAGAGTTCTATGGATTCCATGGTTTGCCAAAATGACCAATGAGTGGGCCCTACAGTGAATAAAGCCAGAACACTCCCCAGAAAACAAAATAGCCAAACTAAGCCTACCACACCTTGGCCATATCATGAGACAACCGATCCTATCACATGGCCACCAGAGTTGCTCTACTCTGTTGGGCGACATGGGGAACCCAGTGGCCCACATCTCACTTAACCTGGCTCCAGCTGAGAGTGAAGCGTGAAGCATGCATGGAGTGCATGGCTTCCCTCTATGTCCAATGGCAACACAGGAAGCCCGGTTGCCATGGTGGCGGCATGCGCCGGCTCTGCCCTCCTTCACCCACGGAGCCACGCCAGCATCATTTGATGGGAGCCAGCAGGCTCTGTAGGTGACCTGGGCTAAACCAATGCATGCTGCTGATTTTAGCCTCTTGTGAAAAGGTCCAACATGACTCATTAGAAAAGGCAATAATGCTTTGTAAAGAGGGAGGTGGTAGGAAAAAACGAAGATCATATTACAGGTGAATAGACTCAATCACTTAAGCCACAGCTCTGAGTGTGTAGAACGTAAGCAGAACTGCTGATGACAAGAGTGTCTTGGAAGTCTCTCAATCACAGGGTCAGTATAAGTCAAAGCAGACACAATGACAATTTAACAAAAACAATACATTTGGCTGCCCTTGAAGGTGGTGGCACAAATGTACTACACTCTCAATAGATTGCTGACAGGAATATCCCACAGAAACCATACGTCAACTGTAAAGGTTTTATGCTGTTTGCCAGTATGCTTCTGGTCTGAATTCAAGGTGTTGGTGATGACATTTAAGCCTAGGACATAAATATGTGAAAGAATGCCTCTCCCTATATACATTTGCCAATGAATTAAAATATGTTGGAGGAGCAATATATTGTGATCATGTGTAAGAAGTTGCCCAACCTAGTTATGAAAAGAGATCACTTTAAAGGGCCAAAGTGGCAGTGATTCTTACTTTGTTCCAGCTCCACATTTAAATGTGTTTATAAAAAAAGGCATAAGGATCTTGATCAAATAGTAAAATGGTTTTAAGACAGTTCTCACTGTTTGAATGATTGTTTTAATTTTGTTTTTTTATGCTACTTGGAGGTCTTATAAGGTAGAATAGAAATGTTAAACAAACAAATTAATATTGCATGATCATTTCCACCTCAAGTAGCATCTGCTTGCCAACACTAGATAATTTCTGATTCACATACCAAACACACAGCATTACCCACAAACAATTCAGCAGGAGAAGGAAATAATGCCCCTCTGTCACATTAAATCATGGAGGCAAGTAGGAAAGCAGGTCGTCTTGGAATAAATTCAGGTTTACTTAAATCTTACAATTTGATTTTGTAATAATTCAATAGTATCCTGGCCTGCCTTGAATACCATTCTGGGGAGAAAAGTAAGGTCATGATGGCACAAACAAACCAGTATAAGTTTTCCCTCTCAACTTTTAAACTTACAGGTGTTGGCAGAAGTAATGGCAGAAGATAACTCTGAAATAAAAGTGATCCTTGAATGATTTAAAACAAGGTGTTGTTGCAAGGTCACTTAAGAGAATGCAGCATAGTAACTATCTTTTGTTCACACTGAAAACTGTGGTTGAAAAGAGAGGTCAGAAACATAAAGAATGTTAACTAACAGCTGGATGGATATAAGAAATCTTCCTGTAGCCCAGGCTTCTTGTTGGTTAAGTCTGTTTAGCTTTTTTCTGTCATTTGTAGCCAAGTTAAAAAAAAATGCTCAGCTTTCACTTAGCAAATTCAATCATTCAGCTACTTATGCTAAGTGTATCAAAAGTATGGAGAATTGAGCTTGGAAATAAGTATGTATTAATAATTACAAATGTGTAATTCACTTTCCTAATAACAAAGATTAAGGGTGCATATATGCTGTAGAAAGAGCCGTGGTGGTGCAGCGGGTTAAACTACTGAGCTGCTGAACTTGCTGACCAAATGGTTGGCGGTTAGAATCCAGGGAGCGGGGTGAGTTCCTGCTGTCAGCCCCAGCTTCTGCCAACCTAGCAGTTCGAAAACATGCAAATGTGAGTAGATCAATACCTTTCCAACTCTCCATTGGAAAGGTAACAGCGCTCCATGCAGTCATGCTGGCCACATGACCTTGGAGACGTCTATGGACAACGCCAGCTCTCCAGCTTAGAAATAGAGTTGAGCACCAACCCCCAGAGTCGGACACAACTAGACTTAATGTCAGGGGAAAACCTTTACTTTTACCTTATATGCTGTAGAACAAATATAGCTTGACACTAGTTTAACTGCCATAAGTAAATTGGAGCTGTAGTTTTTAAAGGCCCTCAGTCTTCTCTGACAAAATGTATTGGTGCTTCACTAAACTGGCAGGATATTATTTATTTTATTTTATTTTGCAGATGTCTGTTTCTGCTTTGTTGCTGCTTGGGAGGGAGTCTGGTACATTTACAGATGTAAATCCTAAATTATTTTGTCCTCATGTGAAGATCAAAAAAAAATCTCAAGTGTATTCTCCTATATTTGAATGTTCAAAAGTGTTGCTGAAGAATTATTGTGCATAACAAAACACATTTTGTGCAAAAAAAAGGTCTGTTTTCTTCTGCACAAAATAGTCTTCTTACTCATGAAACACTGTTTTTTGCAATTTTCTCCAAAAGATTACTCCTCTGCAATACCTTGAGATAGCCAATATCAGGAAAAATTGTACAAAATTCTAGCGGGTCTTCTATTTTAAACCTTGGAATGAATCATAATGAATATTATTTCCATCCAGATTACATTAGCCTTTTTATTGCATGTTAAATTACTTATACAATAACTAACCATTTACTATCCTGCAGTAGCCACTCAGCCTGTCTAAATACCCCGAAGGCACCAGATTCCGTCTGATCTTGAAAACTAATCAATGTTAAATAAGATACAGTGTTCCCTCACTTATCGCTGGGGTTAGGTTCCAGGATCACCCACAATAAGTGAAAATCCATGAAGTAGGGACACTATATTTTAATGTTTATACATTATTTTAGTAGTTATACACTATTTTAAGTCTTTCTTAACCAATCGTGTGTTGATAAATCGCCTCCTTCTCCTCTTGTTGCCACTTGGGCTCTTTTTCTCTCCCTTTGGCTTCTCCTTCCTCCCTTCCTTAGACTGTAAATTGTATTTTTTATGATTTATAATAGTCTTTTAGAGTTTATTGAAAAACCGCAAAACAGCAAATCCGTGAAAAGTGAACCATGAAGTAGTGAGGGAACACTGTACTACAGAGGAAGGAATTGGTAAACCCCTTCTGAGTTTTTCTTGCCTAAGAAAAACCCAATGAAATGTATGGGGTTGCCCATAAACTGACAATTGAAGCTATTAATTGAAGAGGCATAGAGAGAGAGAAAGCAGCCACTTGGAAAGCTGATGATATGTTCATGTAAGTGTTTGGAAAGATGATGTTTATGTTCTACCAGAGTAATGGTGAGAAATTTGCCTCAGGTTTGGTGCACATGCTTGTTGGTTTGAGGATGATAGCAATTGCTGGTAGTTTACCTACAAGAGTTGCATGAATACTGTCATAGCACATAACAAAACATACATCTGGATTAAGCTAGTGTAATTTATGAGCATGCCAAAAAAATCTCATTTCCCACTGAGGTTGCATTTGATATGGTACATTTCTGGCCTTTGCCATGATGGTGTGTTTTTTATGGCTTGTCACTTGTCAGGGGCTGAAAACATACCCAGGGACTTAAGAGTTTGCACAGCCGAGAGCTGTGATCGTATTTATTTGTTTCTGGATAACAGCAGCTGATGGAGCACCACAATTCATCTCACTGAGATGAAAAGAAAGAAAACATCCCATTTGTTTTACGATGGCCATGTAGGGGGCATATTTTATCTGCTTTTAATAGAGAAGTGATAAATCACAGACATAATTTTATAATGCAGAGCTGCCTTGTTTACTCTAAGATGGTAGTTGTTGTTGTGTGAGGGGAGGTTGCACAATCTTCTTCACAGAAATGTTATTTTCTGCAAAGGACATGCATTTTCTGTAGAAAAATTAACATCTCTACACATAAAATATTGTTTTCTTCACTACACCCAACATTTAATTTTTTTGCAGAACACCTCCACAACTGCAAATAGTTGTATACATATTTTCATTGCAGAATTACAGCTCTGCTGAATCAGGCCAATAGCCCATCTAGTTCAGCCTCTTATCTTTAACAAGTAGAACAACTGCTCACTTTACAGAGATAGTTTAAAGATGGAGATTTTTGGCTTTTATCCTGAGCCACTTTGTAGTGTGGGTTATCAATACAGAACTGGTGTAGAGGAAGCTCCCTGTAAAAACAATTCCTTCGTGAAAATGGATCTGCATCTCTCCAAAATTTGAGTTCTGGCATCAGTAGTATTTCTCTCTTGCACAAATCAGCCAGCCAATGCAGTTTAATTTAGTTTGTGTGTCTGACATTTTCTGACCTCACATCAAATTGAACAGTTCCCCTGCCATGACAACCACTACAAAAAGAAAGCTGACTACCTTCATTTTTCACACTTGGAAAATACCATGTGGGATAATATAAATGTTTCAAGTGTAGGGCAAGATTAAAATAGGTCTTCAGATGATCAGGAATGTCTTCATAGCTTGAAAGTAATCAGAGAAAAGTCTAACATATTTGTCCCTTTTCTTTCTAGGACATCTTGATTTCCTCAGAGCTTCTGAGAGCTCTTGCCTGTGCACTATGTTTCCATGTTTCTCTTTTAATGACTGTGTTTCCTGTCTAAGATATGACAAGATTTCTGCTTATTTCTTCCCGGCACCAGCTGCCCCTGTACCATTTATTTACAAAGCTGAGACATTTTACTTTTTTGAAATATGATGCTCAGAATTTTCCCATTAGCACAGTAGAAGTCCAAAAAGTAACTTTTCAAAGCTCTGGTCAGGTGTGAAGAAGCCCTTGGCAGAGTTTCTTTTGGAGGGCCTCCAAATACACAATATTCAAATGAATATCTAAGAACTACTTTGATTCACTGTTTTAAATGTCCATCATGACCTGGGTGCAACATCAATCCAGGGCTTTGTGGAATAGTAAACAACTGCAGAAATAATGCTTGTAAATATATGAATCTCAGAAGTAAAAGGTGAGACTCCCTGATGAGGGGCAAACTGCACAGTTTGAGGCAATTTTCTTCACATTAATGTTATTTTCTGTATAGGGTATACATTTCCAGTTACAGAATCATAGAGATGGAAAACACCACCTGAGCCATCTAGTCCAACCCCCTGCCATGCAGGAAAAGCACAATCAAAGCACCCCTGACAGATGATCATCCAGCATCTGTTTAAAAACCTCCACAGAAGGAGCTTCCACCACACTGCAAGGCAGAGAGTTCCACTACTGAGCAGCTCTTACAGTCAGGAAGTTTTTCCTAATGTTCAGTCAAAATCTCCTTTCCTGTCATTTGCAACCTTTGCTCTGCATCCTAGTTTCCAGGGCAGCAGAAAACAAGCTTGCACCTCTTCCTTTAAAATATTTAAACATTGTGGTCATGTCTCCTCTCAACCTTCTCTTCTGCAGGCTAAACATACCCAGTTCTTTAAGCTGCTCCTCATAGTATACAGACCCTTGATCATTTTAGTCATCCCCCTCTGGACACGTTCCAGCTTGTCAATATCCCTCTTGAAATGTGGAATTGGACACAGTATTCTAGGTGAGGTCTTACCAAAGCAGAATATTGTTTTCTTTGCAACACCCAACATTTAGATTTTGTGCAAAATAATTTCAGAATTGTGAATAGCTGTGAAAATTGTACAATTTCCTTTGCAGACAATGACTGCAGAATTACAACCCTACTAAATCAGACCAAAGAGCCCATCTAATTCAGCTCCTTATATTTAACAGCAGAACTCAGAAAAATTATCTTGTGGACTACAATTTCAAGAATCCTCTAGCGAGGACTGCCAACAGACCCAACCACTCAGTGCAAGGAATGAAGAGGAACAGAGCTACAGACTGAGTCTCCCTTGCCAGAAATGCTTGGGACCAGCCACTTTTTGGGTTTTTTTTTAGAATACCTGTATTTGTACATACTTATCTGAATGAGGAATGGGAGCAAAGAGTGGTAGTCATATATTCAGCATTTGCCAAACCCCCTTTAGGGAACCCCATTCTACCAATGTAGAAACATAATAGGGGAAAGTGAAGAAGGAACAAAATCACTTACATATAGACCCTGGCAAAAAAAAAAATATGCCTCAGATACTTTTCTGGCTGTCAGCACATTTTCTGCCCTTTAGCAAAACCCTGGAAAAGAAGAGGAAAATCAGCCCACTGTGAGTCTTTGTCATTCCCTCTGGGCTAGATACAGATGGTGGCTGATAGGGTCACTATATGCTTCCCTTACAGCCCATCCCCAGGGTGCTCACCCTGCCACATACCACTGTGGGTTGGGTGGAAGTCGAGTGTGAAAGTGTGTGTGGCATCTGCTTTTTACAGGGGCCTTGTCTGGATCCTAGGGTTCTGGCAGTTACCAGAGGTGAGAGATTCTGTTGCTGGATCTGGCTATATCCATATCTGCTAGCCATCATTATTGTAAAACATATTTAGAATCAGAGGATGTATGCTTTTTGAATGCAGATTATTAGAAATAGACAGAAAAATCATATTGACTGCATGTTCTCCATCTGGACTCTTCATAGGCAACTTGTTGGCCACTATAGGAAAGAGGAGGGTAGTCTATTCTTTTGTTAATTGTCTATGGAGAAACAGAATGATACAATGACCAGGAGTGGCCCCCACTAAAGCTGTTCACAGAATTTATACGAGCAGCCCTGACATAGTTGTTATCCACTTGCAACCCTCTTGAATTTTCCAATTGCTTGTCCTTCTTCTTTTTTCCTTGTTACCATAGAGAACATGTTGAAGGAGGGAAATCCTTCTGACTCATAGTGGTGATAGGATATGCCAAAAGGAAACCTCAGCCATTTTTCTTCCTGAAGCAAAGGACAAGATGCTGCACCAAACTTGATGTACAAAAGCAAAGTGGAATGCATCTCACTACAGCCCTGGTGATGTGACAGTGACTTCCACACCCCTTCAGAGAAATGGGCAAGATTAGGAGGTTCGTGGCATGCTTTAGGAAAGATGCTGCTCTATATTCCAATAGAATATCATGGTCCCCAGAGTTCAGGGTAAAGTTCACCACCATTGTTGCCCCCAACATTTGCTTCCAGATGCAATAGCCTCATTGTGTTTATGACACCATCCTAAATACTTTTGGGAAAATAAAATATAATCAATTCTGCTAGTGGCTGTACAATTCTGTGTCCGTGTTTTCATTTTGTCTTCTTTGCAGTAATCATTTGATTTTGTGCTCTTCTTAGCCTTCATTGGATTGGAAGGAAATCTGAAGGAAAGTGTTGCACAAATCCAATTAGTACAAATTAACTACTTTAAAGGAGAAGTGTAGTTGATTTCCAACTGTTTACCCTTCTAGCACAAGTTGATATCTGACACTGGGCATCTGTAAAGAAGTAGAAATAATTGGAAATGGCAATGCTAGAGATTCAAAGCAAGGCTGAGAGTCTTCCAGATAATAAGAAAGTGAGTAGTGGTGGTTGTCATTCAATTGTTATGGTTTTTTTTTAAACTCTATGTGGGAAAAGCATCTAGACCTCTAAAATGAAGAATAGGTGGGCACTTCTTCACCCTGGATAACATGTCTTTTCTGAATGAATGCCTGGAGGAGGTAATAGGCTGAATGAGGAAAAACAAATTGAAACTGAATCCAGACAAACCAGAGGTGTTTGCCATCAAGGTCTTAATTTGGGGGTGGAGGTGTGTCAACCAGTTTTAGATGGTGTTACTCTCCCCCTGACTGTGCCTGATTGGGAGCTTGGGAGCGCTCCTGGATCCGTTCCTCCAAATGGCAGCCTAGGTAGATGTGATGGTCAGGAATGCTTATTATCAGCTTTGGCTGATACGCCAGCTGCGCCCCTTCCTGGATGTGGAAGGTAGAAAGCGGCCAGGCTTGCAAGCAGCAAGGCTATTCAGTGCTACTCAACCTGGCCAACCAAGATTTCCCCTAGGTGAAAAATCCCCAGGCTTTGAAGCCATGAGGCTACTCCGTCCCATTCAACCTGGCCTAGCATGGATGCCCTATGTAGAAAGCAGCCAGGCTTTGAATCAGCGAGGCTATTCAGTGCAATTCAACCTGGCCAAACAATGATTCCCCTACAAAGGAATTAGCCAGGCTTCAAAGCAGCTCTTTGATTGAGGGTGCTACTCCAGCTACTCCAGAAAACAGCCAGGCTTTGAGGCTGCAAGGCTATTCACTGCTATTCCACCTGGCCAACAAATGATTCCCATAAGCCACAGCAACGTGTGGCCGGGCAAAGCTAGTTGTTGTTCTTGTTGTTGTTGTTGTTATTATTATTATTATTATTATTATTATTATTATTATTATTATTATTATTATTATTATGTGTCCAATCACTTTAATTTTACACTGTAGATACACCCTGTGTCATATATAATGTGGAAGAGGAAAATCATCTGGATGCAGACAATCATTCTCTTTCCAAGCTGCCCTTCATTGCTTGTTGATATATAACTTTGGAATTAACTAAACTGTATTACTGCAATCAAGAATTAAACACACAGTTTGAATCTCATAATCTAAGCCCTGTAATTCCCCAACCTTTGAGAGTTTAACAAATACAATAATTAATATTGAAAAATCCAAAGAACTAGGCTTTGGGTAAAAAAAAAAAAAGAAACAGCTGGGAAGTTAAAAATGTTAGCTCTTTATCACTGTCTTATATTTAATTAATTAACAACTTAATCACTTAATTCTGGGATTAAGTTAATACTAAAATTCCTATTTAGATCAATTGCTTTAGTTAAAATATGAATTTAATTAAATTACCCATTTAAGTTAGAAAATTTGCAACAGTTCAAAATGGCATTGATCTTGATTTTTAGTTCCTATCTCTGCTATCAGATTAAAGGATAAAAAGACATCTGCCTGAGGCCTACAATACCCTTTTCTTGCCAGTCAGGAAAACAACTCCTACCTAAATAGATTTACAATCTGACATAGTTTGGAAACTTTGCACATTGTCACATATGTAGTACAGTAGAGTCTCACTTATCCAACACTCGCTTATCCAACGTTCTGGATTATCCAACGCATTTTTGTAGTCAATGTTTTCAATACATAGTGATATTTTGGTGCTAAATTCGTAAATACAGTAATTACTACATAGCATTACTGTGTATTGAACTACTTTTTCTGTCAAATTTGTTGTATAACATGATGTTTTGGTGCTTAATTTGTAAAATCATAACCTAATTTGATGTTTAATAGGCTTTTCCTTAATCTCTCCTTATTATCCAACATATTCGCTTATCCAATGTTCTGCCGGCCCGTTTACGTTGGATAAGCGAGACTCTACTGTAATTTATCAAGACTATAGTGATCCAAATACTGAGCTCAAGCGTTTGGCTGTCAAGCAAGCGCCAGGTCTAACGAAGGAGTCCTGCCATTATACTTTCCACATTTCTTCATATCTCTATATTCTTTTCTTTTGGATGGGATGTGATCTGATTAATTGTGAAATAACTTCTAGAATTGGCTTGATAATCTCTAAAAATACAGTTCTCACGAAAGAGGGAAGACACTTCACGATAACAACAAATCCGCCTTGAGTCCTTTTAGGTGAGAAAGGCGGGATAGAAATGATGTAAATAAATAAATAAATTCTTATATTTTCAATTTCTTCTCTGAATCTTGATGTCACAAACACAAAAAGGATCAGCCACATTACAATTCATTTTGGGGACTATTCAGACATGTTTGTGAAACATGTTCCAGAATGTCATATCTTGTTCTTTGACATTTAGAAGCCATTTGGTATGCAATGAACAGTATTGTATTCTTCCCTTTATAAATACAGCCTCACTTGTTTAGATGATGTACCTTAAGCGATAGTGTGCAGATTTTAAAAATAAGCTTATATCTCATTCTAGTGTCCAGAAATGTGAAACTTTACCACAGTCTGCCTGCCAGTTTCTAATGCATCAAGACCTCAAGTTTTGACACTACCAAAAAATAATAATAACTCCCCAAACGGACCCACAACCTTCTTTTCACAGTAACATTGATGATGAATCTTACCCCATAATTTAGGCTCAGAGAGAAGCTATTCTCAAGGCAAAGCATAAATGCACAAACAGATACACACTGCAAGAGAATGTAACTTAATGACCTCTAAAGAACATATTTTTATCGAGCTGCCAAAAAAAATATTAAAAAAAATTCAAGATGGCTTTATATGTTCAATTTGAAGAAGGAACTATATATTCCGGCAAAAACAATGTACAGCAAGTTTCACCCAAGAAAGTCCAAATTTCTCCATACAGCCAGTCTCCGTTTCTCTCTTCTTCCCTACACACCCACTCTCCAAGTCTGCTGGTATATTACTCACATACATCTGTGATGGCTGTTCTCTGGAGGATGCCGTCCTTTCTAAGTGGGAAGTAAGCCCCAAGGAAATGCAGACTGTACGCTGGTAAAGGAAATGAATCACACCACTGCGCAAATCCAACTCTCCTAATATTCACTTTTCGTTATATAGGAGCTCAGCTACTATCGGAGGCGGAGGAATCCCCATCTGCTGGGGTGACCTGTATTTTCTCAGTGCTTAGACTAGAGGCAGCTAGAGGAGGAGGAGTGAGTGTGTGTGTGTGCATACATGCACTGGATTACAAGAGCTAGAAAAAGCCTTTTATGGTTCCCATGCTTACACAGGAAGTTTTCCAATAGACTCTCACTTGGCAAATTGCAGAAAACTGGCAGGAGGGGGCTCAGTTGGGAATGCAAGGCAGAGATGGGTGAAAATATCCAAAACACTGATGATGTAACTAGGAAGGGTTTCAAAATTCACAGTACTTTACGCACAGTGTCTCCAGATGACACTTGCATTGATATCAGCTTCTATCAACCACTTTGGTTCAATGTCCTCACTGCGAAAGAACATGCAGATCTAGAACAAGTCTCTACAGCCACCTACGAACCCACCGCCAAGACCCTACACTTGGAAGGCAATCATACTCGACCACGAGGGATTGCCTATGATGATGATCAGGTAAACCCATTTCTAACATCCAGCTGTGTCCTATTTCTTCTCCTGCCCCACACATGCAGCAGTAGTTCTGGCAGCTCTGCATTCAGATAGCACCAAAACTACTCACTTAAGCATCACAAGTGCTTTTGTACCCAATGGAGCCTCCATCACAAAGAAGCGCCGTGAATTACTGTTTCTTAATAGCAACAGAGTTATGAAGATAAGGATAAATGACAACTGGAAAAAATTAAGTTTTTGCTTCCTATTAACAATAAATAATTATACAGCCAGCATTAGGAAGACACAGTTAGATTGCAACTTCTATCATTACTCTCTATTGGCTGTATTTATTTATTTATTTATTAAATTTATATCCCACCCTTCTCACACCGAAGGGGACTCAGAGCGGACTGACTACTATTAGGTAGGACTCACAGAAGTTACAGTCCAATGTAAGGAGATTTGCACATTTCCTACTCCTACCATATATAACCATACTTGCTTACTTCTTTGGCTTCAGCACATAGACTGAGAATGACTAAAAATGACTTAGCTATAGGTCACCGACATGTTCTTTTCACACTGCCTTTTTGAGGGTCCTGTGAAATGCTCAGTTCATCTTGGGGCTGCTAAACTATGCTGGGCCATAATACTATGTAGAAACAGAAGGCAGGATCCAGAAACACTGTACCAGGATGCCAGGCTTTCCCTGAGGTTACAGGTAGGCTTACACATATACATATTACACATTCTTGACATCTGCAAAGAAAAGATGCACTAGTCATTCCACAATTTAGGTAACACAGAAATATGTGTATGTTAACTTTTCAGCTATTTTTGATAGCCTTTTTTTTTTTTAAAAAAAAGAGAGGTTTGAACATGCTATCTTGATATGAAGTATGTGGATGGCTGTCAATCAAAGTAACCTCTTTCAATTCAAGACCCAAATTTCAGAAGTGAGTGGTGTTGAAGGATAAAAAAGTGAAGCTCAAAATGCCAGCTTGTTTTTGCTGAAAAGCCTGATGTAGCAGAATCATTTCAACTTCTTTATAATGGAAGAAAGATCACACAAATATTAGGAAACCACACAACAATGTTATTGCAACAAAGAAGCCATGTGAGTTGGACAGATCTTCATGCAAGTATCTGCTTTGGTTATAGATGAAGCAAGTAATTGGTCACAACAAAACAATATCAATATAATGGTTTAAAGACTGAAAGGGGAAAGTAGTCATTTTAAATTTTTATTTATTCCTTTTTCCTCTTCTGTTTAAGGAATAATCCTGTACCTCATTAGTCCAGACAGCCAACTGCATAAAACCCTATTTTCTATGCCACAAAATGTGTTCAGTTGCATATTTAAACAACATCTGGATGCTGGAAGTCGCAATCCAAAAAGTCTGTTTTCCAGTACTCTGGAATGTAACCTCCATTCCTGTTGGTGGAGTCGTCTCTTCCTGAAAATTATGCAGAAACCTTTCCCTACTACCACAGTGTGGTTGTAATAGCCTTCTCCCCAATACTAGATAGCAGAAATAACTAAATAATCATAGGAAATGTGGGTACTTTCATTATCCGGGCAGAGGCCACAACGAGGCGCTAGAGAGAGAAGGATATTCCATTTTACGGGCATGAAGGGTGGGTTGAAAGAGGAAAATTATTTCCCCCTGTTTACCTGTTATTCTTCCCATCCATGTCCCTGTTGTGAAAACAACCTTAATTTATAACATGGAAAGTGAGGAGGGGGAATAACCAGCAAAAACAGGGGAAATGGTTTTCCTCCTTCGACTCCCCACCCCCATCCCCGCTGTAAAATGGACTCTCCCTCTCTCTCTACCACCCCCTTGTGGCCTCCACCTGGATAATGGAACAATAACAAAAAGTGTTTAAAAATTATTCATCATACGTGATTGATAGCAAAGACTTAATGGCAGTTGCTCAAATTATTCATACAGTTTGCATTTAGAGTTAATGGGAAAATGTTGAATCATATTTTATAAAAATATTAGCTCACATTTCTCATTAAGGGAATTATATGCAGCCAACTTTATTAAAACCTGTCAGCGTTTGTAGGTGGTTCTGAATGAATGCAAATAGATTTCATGGCAAGCTGAAATCTGAAGTTTGAGAGCAGGAACCCAAGAAGGGATGCTGTTTTTAAGTTGTTCACTGATGAAGCTGCCTCCTGCTAATCTATTCACTTTTCTAGTAGGCAAGCTGGGCAATTTTCTGCATGGCATTTATGTAGAAGAATCCACACAACGAGGGTTTGAAGAGTGTGGCAGAGAAAGGGCCGTGATCCAGAAAGCCCCTGCTTCAAATGTCAGCTCTGCTATAAACTTATCAGTGTAGATGGGATGGTAAAGCCATCCAGGCTTTAGTCTGAACTTTAGAAAATCTAGAATAAATTCAAAATGGGTTTATTGTTCCATTGGCACAGAAGACATCAGCCAAACTCCAACCTAGATCATGGCACATTGACATCCACAAGTACCCCTGTCTCTCACTCAATATAATAATAATAATAAATTAAATCAACAACAACTTGCTGTATTTTTATGACACCCAGAGTTACTCCCAGAGGACTCTTTGCCTCTGCCTAATACTGCCCTTGAAACTGACTTACTACCTTACATTACTTTTAGTTATTCATTGTTTACTTATTAAATGAATAAATCTCACCTTCTGCCTACCAGGAGCTCTGGTGATACACAATTAAAATATCATAAAATAATAACATCATAAAAACAGGAAACACAGCAGCAAAAGCATAGACCAACTTTGGCAAAAACCATAGAAAATAAATGTCTCATCATTTCATTATCCTGCATCTTAGTCACGTCAAAATGAAAAGATAGGGAGCTCTTCCAATCTTACCTTGAATGAACTTAGGACCTGTTTCATGCCTTCTGTAGTACAGTGGTTATAGTGTGGGACTAAAGCTAAGGAGGGTGATCACTTCACAGATGACTTCACTAATTTTCTCTTAGCCTTGTTGTTGTTGTTGTTGTTGTTGTTGTTGTTAACTGCCATTAAATCAACTCTGATTTATGGCAAACCTATGAATGAGAATTCCCCAGAGCCTAAATGCCTTAAAGCACCAGATCCCATCTGATCTTGGAAGCTAAGCAAGGTCAATGCTGGCTAGTATTTGCAAAGACGCCCATCAATGAATACCAGGTGTTATAGGGCAGATTTGAGAGGGAACTGGCAAAACCACCCTGAAGTATTCCTTTTCTAAGAAAAGCCTATGAAATTCATGGTGTCACTATGAATCAACAGGTGACTTGAAGCCACATACACAGGGTCATGAATGAATCAATGAATGAGAAACCTTCAGGTCATCGTTGAAGACATAAAATGCCTTCCTTGACTGAGTCTACCAACTACAATGTTGTCTTTTCCTTTTCCTCAATTGCCGAAATGTTATCTTGTCTACACTGGCCCCAGAACCCAGACTCACCACAAACAGACTACTGGCTGTCTTTATAACACGCCGCAGCTTCCAGAAAGTATCCTGGTTTTGGTACGTGGCTTGGGGTTGGGAACTTTGTCCCACGTTGAGCAAAGTCAGGCAATGTTCTGGAGTGTGCTTGAAGCTCTGGCATATCCTGGGACTTCAAGGGAGTTTTGGCAACTGCATTTGGTCTGATTCGGCCCAATTCACTGTCCAGACATCAGGCTAACCAAACATTCCCTTGGCCTCATCTGAAGCCATTCGCCAACCAAAGAAATGTAGAAAAAATACATTTCTATTCTCAGGAGTGATAGTTTTGCCTTACAGCAAGGTACAGCATCCCGCTGCATCTTGTTTCCCACCCAGAAAACAAGGCATGCATTTCCAGGCTCTACAGATTTGTTATTGTTTTTTGTGTATGTTTGCATACAATATTGGTAAACATCTGGCCAGAAAGTGCAACAAAACTCTACTGATGCAGTCCTGTACCTCAACTTGGCCCTTGTGGGAAACTGCTTTAATGGCCAAGACTTTATCATATGGAATCCTGGAATGTTTAGTTTGGTGAGGTACTTAGAATTTTGTGCCAGAAAAGATCTAGAGCTATATTTCCAGGGAGTTTACTAGAGCTCTCAAGGAGAAGGTTCTATGTATCTCACCAATCCCAGGATTCTGTAGGATATTAAAGTGTTAGCAAACAAATATAAGACTGTAGCATGAAATAAATATTAGAAAAATTAATAGCTATTTAGGTTTTTAAAACTCTGATATAAGAGATGTGTGTTCTAGAGTAGAAATAAAAATGACAATTTTGAAAGAGATACCGGAGGATGCCTGCCATAGATGTGGGCGAAACATCAGGAGAGAATGCTTCTGGAACATACAGCCTGGAAAACTTACAACACCACACTGGAAAATAATGTTTTTCAATAACAACAAGGCAGAGTTTAGGTTTAGCACAGCAAATGCACAGTAATCACTTCAAAGTGTAATTTATGCTAGCTTCCAGTGCAGAGTGACAGCCATCATCTGTGGTCACGTGTGTATTCATTCTGTAATTTCTTTCTTCCCACTCTGACATCCAAAGATTATTTCCCAAGTGGTTTAGGAGTGTGAAAAGAGGGACAGCCAGAATTTTATTGAAATGATTTTTGAAATGATTTTCAAAAATTTACAAATGAATATAATTTTTCTGTACTTAGAATGGGAAACATTAGAGATTGTTTCTGCAAATGTCAGACAAACCAAAACTAAGCAGACTGATCCACCCAGATTCAACACTTTAAAATCTGAACTTTATTTTTTGTGTATTCAGCCATGTAATGCCCACAGAGTTAATGTCGTCTCTTCCCTTTTGGGAAAATACTTGGCAGGCAGGTATAACATGCCCCTCTCCATAGCCTCACTGTTTAATTTACCTGATGGAGATGGGAGAGATTTCATTTCAATTTGGTTTCTGACAAATTCAACCAAACATGCAAATTCCTTTTTATGTATCACTGAACAAACATATTCTTGAAACTTCTCCATCTGTGAAGTTAATGATGGATTTACTAAGAGGTCAGAGGCGATAAACAATTGCCACCATGCAGTTACAAAGCTGTTGGAGGCAACTTTCATCTTCTTTTTTTTTTAGAGCTAGTGAGTCTTACATGGAAGAGGCTATGTAGGTTTAATGCAGCTTTGTTTGTAAGACTGAAGCAAAGCATCAGAAATGTGGAAGCTAATAAACAAGATGATTGTAGTTGTTCCATACCAGAGCAACCTGCAGTCCCCTATCAGCTATTTTAATCTGCTAACTATCCAAGGGGAGGATTTAATTTGCATATAAATCGAATGTTTTCAAATGGAATGAATGTAATGTTAAAATGCTAATTAAAGCTTCATTTATACACTAAAAAGAAATGAAAACAAACCTTCTGGCTCTATTTGAGCATAATAGACGAAATAGCTCCTGTCTTTCACTCCTGTTCATTACGAACTGTTGCAAAGATTTGAAGAGATCTGAAATCATGTACAGAACTTTTGAGCGAGTTTGTTATTCTGTACTTTCAAGTCATTTCCAATTTATGGTGACCCTAAGGGGTTTTATTTGCAAGATCCTTTACTTCCTTGCAGATGGCCAATTCTCTCACCCCAGAAGCGACCCAGGTTGCTCCTGACACGAATTTTTTTTTGCAAGATTTGTTCACAGGAGGTTTGCCATTGTTTTCCTCTGAAGTCCCGCAAAAGGTTTCCACAGCTGACCATATAATCCACATTAAAGGTAAAAGTTTCCTCTGCCGTTAAGTCCAGTCATGTCTGACTCTGGGGGTTGGTGCTCATCTCCATTTCTAAGGCAAAGAGCCGCCGTTGTCCGTAGACACCTCCAAGGTCATGTGGCCGGCATGACTGCATGGAGCGCCACTACCTTCCCAACAGAGCGGTACCTATTGATCTATTCACATTGGCATGTTTTCGAACTGCTAGGTTGGCAGAAGCTGGAGCTAACAGCGGTCGCTCCCGGAGTTTGAACCTGGGACCTTTTGGTCTGCAAGTTCAGCAGCTCAGCACTTTAACACACTTTGCAACCGGGGCTCCTATAATCCACATTATCAAAGCAAATAATGCAGACTGCTTTCAATTGGATTATATGATTCTACACTGCCACATAATCCAGTTCAAAGCAGATAATCTGGATGTTATTTGGCAGTGTTATTTGGGATTGTAGTCAAACACCTGAACCACTACACTAACTCTCCATGAGTATGTAGATTATCAAATTCACACTGAAATTGATGAGAAACATCTTGTAGGCACAATATGTACACAATAGAGTAGTGTATCTCAAACCATCTGATGTAGGAAGCTAGCCATTTTCTTTTCCTATGTGCCAGGAACAGGTTCTGTATTTGTGCCCACTGTTTACAAATATTTCTTTTTTTTCCCCTTGGGAACTCACCAGAGAAGAGCAGCCAATGGCTCACAGATAGATTATGGTCCATAGTCCACCACTTTGAGTAGAATTGCACTACAGCTCTCAGAACAGCTAACAAAACGTTAAATTAGAGTACTTATATTGAGAGTTTACTAGTTACATTTACATGCTTTTCTTCCAATAAGGTTAAGGTGGCACACAGGCCTCTCCTCCCCCCCCCCTCTCTCTTCACAAAAATCTTTTGAAATAGATCAGTCTGAGAGAGAATGACTGGCTCAGGGCCCTTCCAGGCAAGACCTATATACCAGGATCTGATCCCAGGTATTCTGTTTATCTGCGAACCCATATAATCCAGTTTAAAGCAGAAAATCTGGGATCAGATCCTCAGATATAGGGCCTATTTGGAAGAGCTCTTAGATCACCCAGCTCCACTGAAGACTTGAACCATCAGTTCTCAAGTTCTTATCCAACACTCTAACCACCATATTATGCTAACTTCAATTGAAACATGTGTAAATAGTGTTGAAGATTAATATCCTAATTTTCTATGTGAAAATCTTTTATTTATGCAAAATCTAAGTTGTTTTTCTATTTGAAATTCAAGACAGATTTGGTTCCAGTAAACAGGCCAAGTTAAAGGTAGTCTTTTTTGGATCATCCCATCCTTTAGAATCAATATTAATATTCCACCGGCCTGCTGCTTAAAATGAAAACATACCAAAAGTTAAGATTAAAACAAAGCCTAACTATAGAAGGATATAAGAATTAGATCAATAATAGTATAGCACTAAAACAGAAAACCAGTGATATAAAACAAGCAGTTCTGAAATGTCTGCAGGAATAGAAAAATCTTGACCGTAAAAGGGAGCCAGTTTTGGAAGGGAGTTCCAGAGTGTAGGACCAGCCACAGAGAAGGTCCTCTCCCATGTTTCCACAACATGCCTTCTCCACCCTTTTGAGATTTAAAACCCACTTTTAAGCCAAGCTTGAACAATAGTACTTTTAATTCTTTTTTAAAACTGTCTCTCCCATGTTCTCCTACGGAAAATAGTGGACATATCACAGTTGCAACCCATTCAGGCTTGGATAAATCTCAGAATTTCAAGCACCAGTGCACTTTACATTATCTGGACAACAACAATGAAAAAAAAATGTTGTAGAAAGGATTCAGGCCCAAGTTATTCAATTTTACAAATGTGGAGAGATTAATATGTTTTGTTATCGGTAAAATCTCCTCTCATATGAATAGATACAGACCTGTATTTTGTTGGTCATAAAAAGAATAGACTCATGCAGTCAATTGTTGGATTGTAGATTAATACAAAGATACACTCCAGCTGTGTAGTGGGTCAAGAAATTAAGAATAAGATTCAGACCACAGTATATGGTTGTTTCACCAAATTCCCATCACAGTACACAAACAAAATAGTTTTGAGTTCATCTTTATCCAGGATTTTTAAAGGACAGGGAGCAATTGAAGAACTGGGACTGTTACATCAGACTTAAACTTTTCTTCTGACAGATTTGTCAGGAAAACAAAAAACTAGTTTTTGGAACTTGGAAAGCAAAAGACAAAGCAGCACAACTTTTCCTTTCTGAATATAAGAAAAAAGCTCAATCACGAGAAAAATACCTAGAAATGTCATGTTACTTTGTTTACTTATTTATTATAATCTGCTTTTTTCTCTCAATATGGGAGTCTAGGCAAAACATAATACAAAGATAGCACCATTTGCACTAACATTAAATGCATGAGTCTACACCTGGTGCCACACTCTACCAGAGTTCAAGGTATATTTTCTGCAATCCTATTATCCTTTGTACTCAGTGTGTTAACGTAGTCTAACAACTTCATGCGTACGAAGATCTCCTTCATTGCATTGCATCTCAGAGATTCATAACCATGCAGTGGAGTGCTTTCTTAATCTGCTTCATGGGTTTGATGGTGTTGGTCACTGCCACAACAAATAGACTAGCTCCAGCAATTGCTGTCCCTGGGCAAAACATCCCACAATTTACAATCTGCAGACTTCACAGTGGGCAGTAGCTTTAGCTACATGTGCTGCTGAGAATGGAGAAAACTAACAGCAGCAGATAATAAAGAGATTCTCAATTAATGCCTCTCTATGACACACTCAAAACCCGACATCACTCTTGTACATTATTGGTAAAGCTAGAGATCCCCTCCACTACACCTTCTTAGAGCAAAAACACCTAGTTCTGCAGCATCTTCAACTGTAGGCCACACCACACATGTCTGGAAAACTTGCAGAAGCCCATGTTTGTAGGATCTAGTCAGGGCAAATGTTAAAAACCCTTCAAGTTCATGACTTCACAACAAACTAGCTCACCTTCCTTAAAACATATACCTATGTGTTACAGCCATGCCTGTCAAGGGCAACAGATGCTGAAAATATTCATAAATGAGCTTACCTTGTCAGGGAGAAGACACCGCCTCTGAATATCAGCTGTACAATAAAAAAGAAGGGGCATAACAATCCTGGGAAGAATCTAGTAAAGAAGGACTACGGCAAATAATAACCTGATTTGATGTGGAAAATACATTCAACTCAGGCACAATACAAAATCCAAGGTATTCAGAGCAGGACTCATGCTTTCCCTGTTGCCTGGCTTGTAGCTGACAAGAATGGATGCTTAAAAGCCATGCTTATATAATAGCAAGCTCCTGATAACAATAAGGTAGAAAGGCAGAAGTTGGCTTTCTCTAGCTGGTCCTTTTCATAAGGGAATAAACACACACAGAGAGAGACAGAAACAGAGAGAGGAGAAGAGAAGTGTAGAGAGAGAAAAGAGTCTCTAGAGCTTTTTCTTGCTTGCTGAGGTCTGAAGAAAGGGAATATCGTGTTGTGTAGAAAGAGGCTGCTAACAGTTAATGCCATGGAAACAACCCCATCCAAGAGATTGAAGGAGTCAGGCTGTTGAAGGAAAGGAAAAGAGGGGAGGGAAATGCACTTTGCATATCAGGGAGAGCTTGTGTAGTGGCTTGTTAAGCTGAAATATGATCAGAAGAGCCACGTATAGCTGAGAGGGCAGACTCCCAGCTGCTGCTTGGGTCTCACACAGATGGGTTTTGCTTTGTCGTGACATTGAGGCAGGGCTAAATTTGTTGCAAGATGCACAAGAGCAGCTCCTCCAGCCTTCTTGGTGACTAGCTCTTGTAAAACAGGCTGTGGGGAAGCTGTGAATTTATGAACATACAGTTAAATTATAGATGAATTAACATCTGTGGGTTAGAGGCCAACCACAGACGGTAAGGATTTTTTTTTTCCAAATCAGCATCGGTTTCCATGGGAACAAGGGCAGAAATGTTCTTTGGACTTGTAAATTAAACATAGGTAGAACACTCTTATGTTGTACACGATTTCCTCACTGAGCATGCCGCTTTTAATGGTCCAACTGGTTTCCAACTTAACAGTATTTAAAGAATAAAATGTATTTCTCCTCCAATTCTCGCTACCCAGTGGACAGAACATACTGTACGTGCATAAACCTTCTGTATCTACCAAAACGGGGTATTCTGACATAATTTCTGAGGCTCTTGTGAAGATAATATCTGCAACATGATAAGAGCACTCAAAATGCACCATGTGAATGTTATGTATTTATTCATTAATAACATGGCGCAAAAGTACTCAAGTTGCATAATTAATGCCAGTCAAAAAGGTGTTGAATCCCTGGCAGCAGACATTTAAAAATATATACAGTTCTTCTAAAAGTATTTCACTGTACACATTAGTGGTTTCACTGGAGTGAGGGATATTTACAGGACCAAGGCAGAAAATCTTTAACCATAAAGTTAAGGAGTGTCTGTATATGAGTGTGGAGAGAAATAAAGAGAGAGAGATAAAGAAAGATAGACAGGCAGACAGACAAGCAGACAGATAAGGTAGGGCAAGGCACCTGGCTCAAGAGGCTTACAAGACACAGTAGAGTCTCGCTTATCCAACCTTCACTTATCCAACGTTCTGTATTATCCAACACAGTTTGCCATTTAGTAGTCAATGTTTTTGTAGTCAGATTTTCAATAAATTGCGAAGTTTTGGTGCTAAATTTGTAAATACAGTAATTATTACATAACGTTATCATATATTGAACTGCTTTTTCTGTTGTAAAACATGATATTTTGGTGCTTAATTTGTAAAATCATAATGTAATTTGACATTTAATAGGCTTTTCCTTAATCCCTCCTTATTATCCGACATTTTCCCTTATCCAATATGCTGCCGGCCCGTTTATGTTGGATAAGTGAGACTCTACTGTACTCCCAAAGTGTAGCAAATGTCACAACTGGAAACAAGTGGCAAGAGGAACAATCTGTGTGTAGGTCTCCTCAAGTTCACAACTTGTGTAGAATTTGATTATTTTGGAAAGGGAAACTGAGTCCACCAGGCTCTCAATGAAAGGCAATGAAATGGCCATGGAAATGTTATTGTATCACAGGCAGAGGAAGGGATAGGAGCAGATGATGTTCTCTAACCTCTGGTGGGGAACCCATTGTGTCACTTCGGGCAATTCAAGTGTTGACAATCCAGGTTTTATATAGATCATGATATTTCTTCACAACCAGAGAAGTCATAGTTTAGGATCTGTTTTCTGGAATCAGAAGTATGTAAACTGCTCCAAGCCAATTTTTTCACAAACAGCAATTTATCATGATTCATGATAGAGGAACCATACTGAGATTGATTTTCTTTTATTTGTTTTCAAAATATATTTCCAGTTTTTCCAAAGAATTCCTTCAAGTCCATGTACTATGGAGCACCATGGCCCACAGCACAAGAAGCACTGAAGGATCCAGTAGAACTAACATACTTTCCAGAAGTATGTATTGTATATAAAGGCACTTGAGTTCCCACACAGATTTTGGGATCCAGCAGATGTAAGGGTTAGCTGTATTTTCAATGTCTCACTCTTCAGTGCTAAAATGTGGGGGATGAAGGAAAATGTTGTTTTGGGAAGAAGAATTATTCTTCAGCATGGCAATATTTTCCATCCAGATGGAAAATCACTATAGTCTGCACTTTCTTTTAAAACTGAATCTAAGGCTGTGTTGTGCAGAATTAATTAGGCAAGTGGTACTATGTTCAAAATGAATCCCTACAACACAAAGGCTGCAGACACAAAGAAACAATAGCTATTTTTTTTTGAATATATGGTGTGTTCAGATGTACAACAAGCCCCCTACGGGATAGAGCGCTGAACTAGAAACGTTAGGAAAAACTGGTGCATGTTGATAGATTCCCATGACTCAGAACACAATGTTACTCAAATAAATAAACAACAAATAAAAGTAGCTTCCATTGTTCAAAGAATAACTTGTCAAACTTAGTAAATAACAAAAAAAGAGAGACACAAATATAGTTGCAAATGTTTGGACCAAAAGTTCCCCTTTCCAAAATAATCAAATTCTACACAAAGTGAGAACTAGAGGAACTACCTATGTATAAACAAGGATTAAACTAAGAACATGGAATGAGCCAGATGCAACTGTTTGTTTAATGTTAACAACAGAGCTTACTTCTGAGTTGGTCAATGTATGTACAATTGCATTGGTAATGTAAGTAAAGTGCTGCCCCATAGAGAAAGCACTTTTGCCCCTTCCATACACACACTTTATTTGCATCACAAAAATAATTTCAGCCCCCACCCAAATACTCACAAATGCTCTCATACTCACATATGGGTAAACAAACATCCCCACATTTTCTTAAGTGGCTGGAAGAAAAACTTTGAATTGTTCCTAGTCCCCTGCTACTCTTTCTCACTTTCTCACAACAGAAAAAAGAGCGCTTGTCCATTTGTATCCACTTCTGATTGGTTGACAGGTGATTTCCATCTTCCCCAATCAACCTCCCATTCACTTTTTCTATTGATTGATGGGCTACCACAGGCAAAACATCCATGTTGTTGATTTAATGCTAGGGATTGGGACTGCTCATGATAAAGTTACAAATCCACTTTGTATACTAGAGCCTTTTTATGTTCCCAAGGGCATTTTCATGATTTTTGGGACAGGTCCACTCATAAACAATTAGAGGAAAATGTTCAGAATCACTTCTTAAAACTTCCAAAGAATGTGATGCCCTTCTGCCCCCCTTTCCAAGCCTGTTTCAAGCCAAGATGGGTATATATATATTAAATGTATGGAATGGTATAATTGGTATAAATTATCCTTTGCTTTATGTGTTTTTTTTGGGGGGGGGGGGGGGATTTGGATAGTGAGAGTACAGAGGATCAGAATGTAAATGAATCCCCAAATATTTCACATATGGCTGATGCAGTCTCACAACCTTTGGAAATTTCTCACTCCTGCCCTATATTCTATTCAGCTTATGCACAACTCCAGCACTGACTAATTTAGGAATCCAAATATATGTTTAAAACTGTGCCTGTATGGATGACCAATGGGCTTTGTTTGTTTTTTGGTTACTACAAAACAAAAGTCTAATGAGTAATGACTTAAATAAAAAGGAAGCAATGTTTTGTTCATGATCCTTTTCAAGGCAGACCATGAACAATTTGTGCAGTATAATCTTATCTACATCTATTCCAAAGGAAACTCCACTGAGTCCAGTGAGGTTTATTCTCCATAAATGGATATAGGATTGCCTGCTGATCTGTCTAGGCAGTGCTATGATTTCAAATTCAAAATAAGCAAGGATTTGAATTCTTTAGATATACAGCAGCAATGAATATTTCTGCAGTAATCCATCAGTCCTAATTGCTTGTGAAATGCTGGTTTTATCCCTTGCCTTGAAGAAGGGCCTTATTAATGCTTCCCTAATACTCTGGCAGTTACTGCCACTACTAGTCAGGTCAATATTTGAAGATTTGTATTGAGCTGAGAGATTCTAGCTGGTATGGAGCCTAAGGAAAGAAGTTCACCAGCTGGGCCTGATCAGTCCACAAAACCCAGGGAGGCATCATTTCAAAGCAGACAGCTGCTATGAAAAGGAGTCCAAACCTAAAAGATAAAAATAAAATGCATGTGCAACTTCACAGTTTAAAAATTTAGACAAAAAAGGTTTAAGCTGCTTTCAAACTACTTGGCACTAATGGGATAAAAAAGGAGCAAATGGCTTTCTAAAGAGCCTTTGTTAGCATTTTGATCCTACAAAGAGAGCCAAAATATCTTCCTGGTTTGCATATCTTTTTTCTGATAATTGGGAGAAGAAATAAAGCAGGCAGTTAGCCAAGATAATTCATTAGATGTTCAGAAGACCAAGAATTCACTCCTGCTCTATAGAAAAGGAGTGGCATTCATACTGTCCTCCAGGTATTTTTGGACTGGAACTTTCAGCATTCATTAGAACTAGTGGGACCTGTAGTTCGGGAAGACTGAAAAGTCTGATTCCCACTCCTATCCTGTACTTAAGTTCTCATGAACTTTTTCATATTAAGAGAATGTGTGCCACATATAGAAAAGGTTCTTTGTTTCTAATGCAGAGCCATTTGTGAACTGACCTTGCTTGAAAATAAATGCAAATAAAATATTTTTGCTGGAATTATTAAGTTCCAAATCTGTGACACAATATGGGTTACACAAGCAAGGCAAAACTGCTTTCTCATAATAACAGAATAAGCTGTGTGGTATCAGTTCAAAATTCACCTCAGTCATGAGCACATTTCATTTTATCTGTATTTCAAATCAGCCATAGCTTCCTTCTGAATGATCTTGGGCAAGTCACATTCCCTCTGCTTCAGAGGACAAAAAGGGCAAACCCTCTGACCAAATCAAAGGCAACTCCATAACTGGTCCACTATGTTAGAAATAATATGAAGGGTCACAAAACAAAAAAGCCACCTCAATCATGATTCGGTGCAAAGGCGTATCAAAATATAGCACACGACATAAGTGGACACACACAACCACTCTCCTACAATCAACCACTGGCACTATAAGAATATAGTTCGAACTTGAAGTAACATCCATTGTATGGATGACTTTAATGTATACAAAACTTGATTGACTACCTGATATGCTCCATAAGTACTTTGACTGGGAACATTAGGCTTACATATTTGTGTTTAGGGAGTCATCAAATGCCAAATCTGTAAACTGGAGTAAAATTAAGATTTCCATAGTTCCCTATGCAGTTCATATTAACCATTAACAAAACTAAACACAGTAAAGAAATATGCATACAAACATTGCTTCAATGTTTTCAAGAATATTTATTTTGTTTTATTTATATGCCACCTTTCTGTTGGATCGGGACCCAAGGCATCTCACAATAAGAACTAAATCTGACAATAAAAATTTAAAACAATTTATCATTATTACAAAAAAACATATAAAATTATTTTAAATGCATTTAAAGGTTTAAAACCGAAACATCTCTTTCAATAAGAAACCTATCTGTGAGAAACTATACATTAAAAGCCTGCTTAAACCAAAATATCTTTGCCTGCTGGTGAAAGGAGAACAGGAAGTTAGCAAGCTTATCCTCCATTGGAAAGAAATTCCAGTAGGTGGGAGACACCAATGGGTCTCCTGTCCTCACTAAGTAAGCCTTTCCCTTGGAGTTGAAACCTCTTGTCAAGGTTCGTATAAGAAGATATGATCTTTCAGAAAGCCTGAACCTACATTGCATAGGGCATAATAGTGACCAACACTTTGAATTACACCCAGAAACAAACCAATGAAGCTGTTTTACCAAGGGTGTTTGTTACATGCTGTAGGTTATGAACAGTTTCCAAGTGCATCTCCATATACAGTGCATTATAGTATTCCAAATAGAAAATAAAGGCAAAATATGATTGCAAAATATGTTGATTTGGAAAGGTCAGCATAACGCATAGAACTGAAAGTGTGTAAAAATATGTGTGGAATTCATTTTAAGTCAACAATTTTTTTTTTAAAAAATCAGAAATTGATGGTGAAACTGCACAGAATGAATGTTGGGGAAATGAGATAGTGAGTGAAATCAGACTTAATAAAGGCATCATTTTCTAAGAAGAATAATGAAAAAAAACTACTTTAGAATGTGTCTCTGGACAATTATTTTTTTTCTCCATCTTTAAATTCTGGCCCAACTCTTAGCACTTTGATCAAACAGAATACAATTTGTTAACATAAGATGAACAACTACTGCATATGCTTCCATGTGCTGTTGAGATTTCACTCTGATTTTACCTCCTTGGTCTAGCACAGACAAAAAAATGTTGAGTCATGACCAAACAAGCAAGTGCTCCACGCAGCCTGCCAAGAAATATGTGAGTAATTTCAGAATGACTCAAATGAGAAAATGAACTCGCTTTTTCTATGTGTTCCCAAGACTTCCAAAGTTTTCTAGAAGTGCATCAGCTGACCAGATGAAGGAACAAAACCAGAATGTATGGCATAAACATTGCAGTAAATAAAACAAAGATTACTAACAGTTAAGAAGAGGTGAAGAGGTAAACAGTTAAGAACAACATGGAAAAGTGAAAAACAATTATCAAGCTGCAAAAGGTAAGTCAATGTGATGATAGGGAGGGTGTATGGATACATCCTAAGGCCACAATGGGGCTTCTGATGGTCCAAATTAAATGTCCAAACAGGGGTTTCACTGTTCTAGATTCTTAGAAATCTATTCATGTACCAACAAAAAAGGGACAAACTTTGAATTTCAGTGTTCAAGTTTTCTTACTCTGGGCTTTTTGTACATTATTACAGGATTATTGTGCAGTATTATTTTTGAAGATATATTGGGGATATCGCACCATCTTTCATTCTCCTTTCTAAACCATATGCCAGGAAGTAATCACAGGAAACATTCACTGTAAAAGGTGAGTGACAGCTAGATTGTTGCTTGTGCCCCCTCACTGCCACAGAGCAAAATCACAAGCTGTACAGTTTAGCAGAATGGGAGTAAGGGTGTGCAATAAAGGTCTATATTGGAGGTTGTGAAATCTGAAGTCACAGGTAAACTAAAACACAAAATTTGTCACAGCGCAACTTTTAGGTTTACACCATTTGAAAGCTACTCATGCTTTAAACAAAAAACAATTAACAGCCACACCACTTCAACACAGTATTACATTCTGTTGCCAATTAGAAAGAACAAGTTGAGTTGGACTTTTTGTTAGTTTTTTCATGTTTTAAAAATGCCAGCACATGTGAAGAACTTGGCTCCAACACTTTAAAGATAGTAAAATAAGGCATGAAAAGGTATTGATGTTTATTTCTTTGTCTAGTAACCAGTCTATAGTTTTTGAACTACATATTCCAGGAAATTCCCCACAGGATGATCAATGGGAGTATTAAAGATTGCAAGTTCTCAAAAGCAAAATACTACACTGTCCATCAAAAGAAAACAGGTACATGGAAATGGACAAGCTGTAGCTATGCCTGTATGATCAGCCATCAAGGGCTCTGTCGTTTTACATTTGATTACCTAGCAGGTGCTTCTCCTTAGACTAGGATAGGCAGCCCAGCTCCACAGCTGATGTCTGTAATAGAACAAAGGCTTCTGGATGAATTAAAGCACCGGGCTATGATGGTGAGAGTGATGGGATCAACTTCCCATGCTATACTTTGGGAATGGATGGATTTTGGTGGGATCTACTTGGCTCTGAGAAGCTACCCTGCAACTTGTATTCTGTATGGGTATATAACAGCTGAATTACCCCACAATCATTTTTGCAATCTTTTCCTTCTAGGTTTATGCTTCTTACTAGTCAGTTCATTAGGATTTGACAAATTGTCTTCTAGCCATAGGGCCCACTTGCATAATATAAACAATGGTGGGAGGACTGGCTGCTAACAGAAAACTTCACCTTCTGAAATTAAGAAAGGAAGAAATTGGTTTTCATTAAACCAATTAAGAAAATCTCTACTCATGAGCTAAATCATGAACCACTGTCAAAAAACGTAGATGCTGCCAGATATTTTAAGATACAGACGCTGGGAGGCATTTTAAATTCTAAACAAAGAAAACACATACATGGTATATCCACTCTTGCTTTTTAATAAGCTACCCAAATTGCTTATTCCTAAGCAGCTGAACAGAACCACCACCTTTAGTCTTTTGATGTCATCTCTAAATGATGAGATGCTCTCATTTTCCCATGCTAAACCTTGGGAATGGATTCCCTACATTAGTTTCCATAGTGACATACACAAAAAGAAGGAAAACGAAGATAGCAAACACAGCAATCTTTACACGGGTTGGTATAAGTTCTTCTACTGGCTTCTCACACATCTGAGATTTTGCTACAGAAAGTTGCTTCACTGAAGGGGTCTTTGCTTGTACTGCCCTCTTTCTAGTACTAGAAGAATAAGAAACAACATGAGGATCTTTGTAAACATGCAGATTGAAACATTATCTGGTATTTCACAAACGTAGGCATGCAATCTCGACCCAGAGCAGCATTCTCATGAAGTGAGAATGTAGCACAGTGTCAAGCTGCTACAACCTAAAAAGATTATTTGTAAAAACAAAAAATGCTACTATCTCAATTCAAGACTAGCTGCAAGGTTAATTCCTGCATATGATCATATATTCTAGTAATTTTAGTTGAAACACTGATGCCAAAAAAACTAGGTTGAAATATCCACAGGTAAGTATTGTACCTTAACTTTATTTTAAATAGGAGCCATCCCCTTCTCTGAGTATAATGGGAAAAAGTGACAGCTTGGCTCATCCTGAGAGAACCTAAAAGAAGCACTGGCCCCCTCTACTCCCTCCACAGAAATGCCACTTCTGGTCTTTTTAAAAGGGATAGGGATAGCTGGCCCCTTGTAATAGCATAATTTTGCTGTCAGCCTGGGTCATATCAAAATCCGTAATTTTGGCCCCAAACCTTCCCTTGACTTATACTTGACGTTGACATACACACAAGTATATGCAATAAATTAATTTTAACAAGACACAAGGCCGTATAAGTATCTGGTATGTAAGCTATAATTTAGCGCAGTGGTTCTCAACCTTTGGTCCTCCAGGTGTTTTGGATGTCAACTCCCAGAAGTCTGAGCTAGCTTACCAGCTGTTAGGAATTATAGGAACACCTGGAGGACCAAAGTTTAAAAACCACTGGTTTAGAGGAATGAACTGGCAAAACCACCTGCCATTATGCTTTGCTTAAGAAAACTGTAGAAAATTCAAGGGGCCATCATAAATTGACAGGTGACTTGAAGGTACATGCACACACATAACACTGTGGTGCCCAAAATTGGACACAGTATTCCAGGTGTGGTCTGACCAAGGCAGAATAGAGGGGGAGCATAACTTCCCTGGATCTAGACGCTATTCCCCTATTGATGCAGGCCAGAATCCCATTGGCTTTTTTAGCAGCCGCATCACATTGTTGGCTCATGTTTAACTTGTTGTCCACAAGGACTCCAAGGTCTTTTTCGCACACACTGCCGCCTGGCTTGACAGCAGTGTGTGCGAAAAAGACCTTGGAGTCCTTGTGGACAACAAGTTAAACATGAGCCAACAATGTGATGCGGCTGCTAAAAAAGCCAATGGGATTCTGGCCTGCATCAATAGGGGAATAGCGTCTAGATCCAGGGAAGTTATGCTCCCCCTCTATTCTGCCTTGGTCAGACCACACCTGGAATACTGTGTCCAATTTTGGGCACCACAGTTGAAGGGAGATGTTGACAAGCTGGAAAGCATCCAGAGGAGGGCGACTAAAATGATTAAGGGTCTGGAGAACAAGCCCTATGAGGAGCGGCTTAAAGAGCTGGGCATGTTTAGCCTGCAGAAGAGAAGGCTGAGAGGAGACATGATAGCCATGTACAAATACGTGAAGGGAAGTCAAAGGGAGGAGGGAGCAAGCTTGTTTTCTGCTGCCCTGCAGACTAGGACACGGAACAATGGCTTCAAACTACAGGAAAGGAGATTCCACTTGAACATCAGGAAGAACTTCTTCACTGTGAGAGCTATTCGACAGTGGAACTCTCTCCCCGGGGCCGTGGTGGAGGCTCCTTCTTTGGAGGCTTTTAAGCAGAGGCTGGATGGCCATCTGTCGGGGGTACTTTGAATGCGATTTCCTGCTTCTTAGCAGGGGGTTGGACTGGATGGCCCATGTGGTCTCTTCCAACTCTACTATTCTATGATTCTATGATTCTATGAACACATAGATGGAATTTTAACACAATTTAATATCTGTATAAAATAAAATAAGTCATAGGGCTGTTGTTAGTTTTCCGGGCTATATGGCCATATTCCAGAAGCATTCTCTCCTGACGTTTCACTCACATTTATTGCAGGCATCCTCAGAGGTCTGTTGGAAACTAGGCAAGTGGGGTTTATATATCTGTGGAATGTCCAGGGTAGGAGAAAGAACTTTTTTCTGTTTGAGGCAAGTGTGAATGTTGCAATTGGCCACCTTGATTAGCATTGAATAGCTTCGCAGTTCTTTCTCCCACCCTGGACATTCCAGAGATATATAAACCACACTTGCCTTTATCACTGACAAAGTGGAGCTAGGAATTCCAAGATTCTGGACGCCAGTGGGGGAAAATGTATATACTGTTAGCAGCTTTTTAAAAATCTATTCTTTCCCTGAAAGCTTTCAAGGCAGGCCTTCTATAAATAGCTTTCTTCAGTCAACTGCTCAACCACTGCTACAAGTTAAACTCCATCCCAACCCCAAACATCCATGAGCTACATCCTTGGAATGTTAGTCCATTGGTACTATCTTCCTCTCTCAAAAGACAAGTTGATTAGGAGAGGCACTTCAGCCTAAATTAATCAATCCTCAACCTAGCATATTATTAACTTACTTCAGATCTACTTCATAATCAAATTATACCTTACACACACAAGCACAGAACAGTCTATAAGCACCCAACATAATTTTTAACATTTCATAGCATTTTTTGCATACAGTTTCTCATCAAATAAATATAAACAGTAGTCACATATGCTTTTGATTTACTCCAATTTGTATCAATCCTACTTAGCGTTGTTTTATCTATGACTATCACTGCTACCTAGTCTGATTTCTCTTCTGACTGGGAATATTCAGAAAGTTAATACCTTAAACAAGAGTTATTTCACAACACATTATAAGCCGTAAAGCAGCTTCTAGCACATTTCCAAGAGCAAGGGAAAGCCTACTGATTTATAGAGCATGCTTGTCAGACATTTTTAGGAAATCCTTAAGAGATTACCTTAGTCCTACACGGTTAGCATCAGGATAGCCATAATCTATGTGTGGAGGATGATTTATCTGCAAAAGGAAAGAAAGTTTATAAATAGGTGAACTTGCAAAAGCATCCTACCTATATATTATGTTTTTCATGCAAAGCAAAACAAGCACTTCTGAAATAGGGATATTAATGTGTTGTTTTATATAGTACACTTTAATGGCATCCTGCTTTTTTTCTTTTATCCCTGAAGATAGCTAAAGATGCTTTAAGAATGTCCTGCTTTTGTTCTTTTATCAGGTTAATTGCCATAATCTGCCATAGGCCTCTCTTACTCCTAATGGTTTCTAACATCAAAACATGACAAATAGTTTATCATAACACAACTGCAAATGTGTTAGTTCATCTTGAAGTGTCTGAACATGACTTGTTCCAAGATCTCTACAACTGTAGAATGGTACAGCCCTCAAAGGAGTCCTTTCAGAAGAAGAGGGTATTATTTGATGACTACAGCAGATGTAACTTCCAACAGGGGAAGCACCTTGTATTGTTTCAACTACTGGCATCTTACCCCCACTGCTTGCTACTCTCAATGGCATCTTTATCTGATCTGAAGCAGTTCACCAAAACTCACAGCTATAATATGACCTACATATGAGATAAACAGATCACATAAAGGAATAGCTTTCTAAGGTCATAAACATAACTATTCCAGATTTCTGAACTTCTTTGGAACCAAATAAGACAGAATTCATGCTTTTAAAGCTGCTCTATAAAGTTGCTAAACTAAAAATCAATATTATACAATACTTTTATTTTCTTGCTTTAATGGGCCATAATTTATAACCTCCTGTACATTACAACTAATGGTGCACAACTGCTTAAATCAGAAAAGCTGTTTTGATTTTACAGTTCTCAATATCTTGACCATTTGGTTCCGCTCCTAGAGGATTACTATATTCTTTGAAAGAGTAGGTCTGAGACAGATCACTAAACCAAGATAAAACTCCATAACTGAGTTTTAAATCTTAAGGCATACATACCTTAATTTATTGTCAGTAAACCATTAAAACAGCACATCACATATATTATAAACAGCAAATCAGGGCATTCAAATTAAAAAAATAAATACATTCAAAGCTCTGGAGCAGGATAGCTACAAAAGACTCAGATGAGCGCTCAAGGAAACCTTACATTATGGGATATAGTAGAGCTTCCTTAGCCTGTGTGTGTGTGTGTGTGTGTGTGTGTGTGTGAAAGTACATGTGCTATAGTTTTGATTTTGTAATTATCACAGGGGACAGCAATTCTGATTCACTAAAATTATATCTGCTTGTTAATAGGTTAGAGGGAAAGACATTAAATTTTGCCTTGGAAAAAGCTTTTCTGTATTTTGGGACAGCTAACCAACCCCCCCTCCTGATCCACTCTGGTGTTGCCAACTGTTTATGAACTTTGAATGTTCCATGGGTTCTCTTTGGCCCAGGGATTGACCCCCTCCCCAAAAATACCTTCTCCGGCATGCCTGCACAGGTACGCACCTTGATATGACATGATGGCTAAACTACCACTGCCACCAAGTCTGAGGACTTCCACACCTCTCACCACTAAGAGGGAGGGCTTCCCCTTGTCTCAACCTCTTCTACTAATGTAAAGATCTCATGCAGCTGTGGTCACCAAATGTAGGTACATCTTAGATGACAAGTTGTTAAAACGAATGTAGACAGGGTGTTAGAAAGCCCCTGTATGCCTCAAAAACCATGACTCCAAGCAGTCAGAGACAAATAGAATATTAAACAAAGTGAAAGAAGGGCGGAAATGGCATCAAATCGTGCCTCCAATGAAGACAAAGGTTTTTGAACACTAGTACTTTGTAGCTGGTATAAAAACAAGTCCGGATGTCCACTGTGAAAGCCAATAGAAGTACACTTAGACACAAAGCCAGCTGGCTGGACTTCATCCTATTTCAGAGGAACAGCTTTCCATTTCCTCCCCCACAGGAGACATCCTGTCAGGAGTATAGGCAAAATCATTCCAGTTTTCAACAGAAATATACTAACTTTCAGTTGCGCAAGAACAATACTATGGGAACAATAATACTCGTAATTCATTCATGCTGGAGGAACATCAGAGGAAGTAACAGAGGGAAGTTTGGATAAAAGACAGCTTGAGATGGAGAGGGTCAAGGATTTTATTCAACAGCACCTAGTTGCTTTGATGAAAGACCTTGGACAACCAGCTCCAACATTAAAACTTGCAGATCAACCCACACAGTATCTCTGAAAGAATAGCTATTAAAATTGTGAAGAAAATCTTTAGATTTGACAGAAGCATTAACAGGGTGATGGTGCTACTGAAGACAGAATTGTCTTCAAAAGTCAACATCTCAGGATTCCATCCATAGAATAAAATATTCAGTTGCATCACCATTCTTCCTGGCAATCTGAACAGCAGATTAACATAATCCAAAGAGGTGCTTTCAAATCTCTATAAAACACCTTATAAAACCACTGAAATATCTGATTATGTTCTTTGCCTGAATGAAATGAACAAAACTTCTGGGCTGCAGGATGTGAATCCTTCATATGCTCAGTTGCAAATGTGGGCACTTCTCCTGCAACTCCTACCTATTCCAATAACTTTTTAGTTCTTTTCAACTTAACAGATGAAGAAAGCAATCCTAACAAAAGCAAAGAAGCAGAGAACAGCTGCAAAATGAGTAATTCAGCAATAGAGAGTTGGGTGCAAATCCTCTCCAGTTATCAGATCAAGTTCTCAAAGATTTTCTCCACTTTCCTCCCATACCAAAGATCAGTTTGTACCTGAAGCTATCCAACAGATTATAGGGCATGACCTCATCTCAGAAGCCTGAAATCTTAATGGCTTGGGTCAACAAGCCCAAAAGCATCACTCCCCAGTGGAATATCCAGAAGGTGGACCATGATGCACCCCCCCCCCCCCCCATCAAAGGCTGCCATCCTCCTCTTCCTCAAGGGCAGCAAAAATACAGCAGAGTCATTTCACAGCAAACCATGTACTTCTTTCAGTCTATTAGCAGAGTCCAACTGCCAGCATTTGATCTTATCTACACATTGTATGTTAAACACAGACTTTCATTCAAAATACCTAGAGGCTTTGATTTTCACCATTGCAATATATACCAGACTGTGCTTCTTCAGATGTTTTGAACTTCAGTTCCCACATTTCCTAACAGCTGGTAAGCTGGCTTGGATTTCTGGGAGCTGAAGTCCAAAACACCTGGAGGAGCACAGTTTGAAAAACACTGATATATACAAATGTACAAACAGGACATGCAGATTCACCCTTCCTTGTACTTACAAACAATCAGAGTAATCAAACAGTCACATACAATTATTATTATTATTTATTTATTTATTTATTTATTTATTTATTTATTTATACTCTGCTCCATCTCCCGAAGAACTCAGGGTGGCTTACACTGGGACAAGCCCAAAACAGTATTACATCAATAAAAACAGTAACACAATAAAATCACCATATAATACTGTAACACATTCACAGTCATTATCCAGGTGCTATCAATATGCCACATGTTCATCAAACAGTATTTTCTTTTATTAGAAATGCGTTCTCATTTCCATCTAACAGAATATGATTTTGGAGAGGAAACAGTACAGATCCCTAGAAAACTACTTCTTTAGGGCTATAGCTCCTAGAAGTCTCCAGGTTCCAGGAGATTTAGAATTTGTAATCCAAAAAGGTAAATTTCCCAGACACACCAACATTGAGAGAGGTGAAAAGTCCATCTACAAATGCAGAAGGAATAATGCTTGATTTTGTGTTTTTAAAAATAAAATGCTTTTTATGTTGAGATTCCATGCACCTTCAAGTGAAATGACAAACACCAAAAAGAAAAGGGGCATGTGCTGTTGAAGGCTTTCATGGCCAGGATCACAGGGTTGTTGTGTGTTTTCCGGGCAGTATGGCCATGTTCCAGAAGTATTCTCTTCTGATGTTTCAGCCACATCTATGGCAGGCATCCTCAGAGATTGTGAGGTATATGGAGAAAATAAGCAAGGAAGATTTATATATCTGTGGAAGATCCTAGGTGGGGAAAAGAACTCTTGCCTGTTGGAGACCAGTGTGAATGTTGTAATTAATCAGCTCAATTGGCATTAAATGGCCTTCCCAGCTTCACCTCCTGGCCTGGGGGAATCCTTTGTTCAGAGTCATTAGCTGCCCCTGATTGAGTAATGTCTGGAATTCTTCTGTTTTTAGAGTGTTGCTCCTTATATACGGTTCTGATTTTTGAGTTTTTTAATACTGGTAGCCAGATTTTGTTCATTTTCATGGTTTCCTCCTTTCTGTTGAAATTGTCCACATGCTTGTGGATTTCAATGGCTTCTCTGTGTAGTCTAACATGATAGTTGTTAGAATGGTCAAGCATTTCTGTGTTCTCAAATAATATACTGTGTCCAGGTTGGTTCATCAAGTGCTCTGCTATGGCTGATTTCTCTGGTTGAGTTAGTCTGCAGTGCCTTTCATGTTCTTTGACTCATGTTTGGGCGCTGTGTTTTGTGGTCCCTATGTAGACGTGTCCACAGCTGCATGGTATACAGCTTGATTTGAAACTGATTAAATTGAGTAGCCTAGCTCTTTAAATTTCTGGCTCCTATTGATTTCTCATGTCATCATCATCATCATCATCATCATCATTTAATTACTTATTAATCGCCCTCCATCCACGATGCTCTAGGCGATTTACAAGATAAAAAAGGATAAAAATACATACATACAAATATTGATTAAAAATATTAAAATAGATTAAAAGCTCTAGTAAAGAGCCAGGTCTTGAGTGCGAGGGTAAAAGGCCCCAACTCACGCATGGCTCTCATATAGGGCGGCAAGGCATTCCATAAGGCAGGGGCAGAAACAGAAAAAGCTCGGCGCCTGGTCCTCTCCAAGTGCACTTCTCTAGGACCTCATGCTAAATGTTCTCTTAAGACATGATAGAAGTAATCACTCTGGTTGAAACTATTCTTTTAAAATAGTGGGATTCAATTATGAATAAAGAATTCAGAAAGTGGTGGAAGCTAGTGATCTACAGAGCATTTGAGGGTCAGTAGTGGAATCAAAGTGACTAATTCTCTTCCACTTTATATTAATAAAACACAAAAAAACTGATAGAGAAGCGGCTGACAAAGGATTCAGGCCAAGGACCCAATTTTGGGTTTTGATGAAAAGCCAAGCTGTTTGCACTAGGACACATGATTTGTTTTTGTGGCAGTCTATACTATCTACACTATCTATAGAATTGTCATTCGACCCACATTCAAAATTATATGACTCTCTTCCTATCAGCTTTCTCATTGGGCAGCTCTCACATCCATTCAAAAAATGAAAACTACTATGGTATGTGTTGTCTATGGTATGAATTTTTTTTCATGACAGGAGCGACTTGAGAAACCACAAGTCGCTTCTGGAGAGCCAACATGGTGTAGTGGTTTGATTATCAAACTACAACTTAAAGAGTCCAGGATTCAAATTCTTGCTCAACCTTAGAAACCCACTGGATGGCTTTAGACAAGTCACATTCTTTCAGTCACAGGGAAAGGCATAGGCAATCTCTCTCTGAATAAATCATAACAAAATCCCATGATAGAATCATATTAGGGTCATCATAAGTCAGAAATGACTTGAAGGCATGCAACCACAATGGCATGGATGATCCTGATTTGGTAATCAATTATGTATCTTCACATTTGATAAACTTGTTCCTTTACAACTGCCCTTCTATGTCTTAGTCTTCTTGAGATTTCTCCATTTTGATTACTGACTTACCCAAGGTTAAATATTTTTTTTAACAATTTCAATGTCATCGCCCACTCAAAATTATACAAATCTTCAGCAGTAGGTTTTTTTGGTTTCTTAATATCAAATTGTAACTCACTTTTTTCACACATATTCTAAGTCTATGCTATTTGCTAATAGTATCATAGCATCATCTACATACTTAAGTTACTGATGTTTCTTCCTCCTATTCTCACACCTTCATCTTATGTCTAACCCTGCTTTCAACAAGTTATAGTCTGCATGTAAATTAAACAAGGATAGTGATAAAATGCAGCCTTGTCCAACTTCTTTGTCAATCGAAAACCGTTCTCTTTCTCTATATTCTGTTCTGACAGTAGCATTATGTCCAGAACAGGACAAACAAATGCCTAGCCATCACGACACTTTTATCCAACCTATCTTGATAAAGGAAGGTACTTAACACAATAATTCTAAGTTACAATACTAGTATAGTATTCTACAAAATAACAGTTTTTAATGTCTTCTTGCCTGCATCCTAGCAGATAAAAAAGAAGGAATTCCAATTTTAAATGCAAAATAAATGTATAAATGTATAATTTTTCCAAGAACAGGACAAATTATAAAGAGCAGATATAAAATGTGCAATAATTTTGGTAAAGAAAACAAATATAATAAATTTCAGCTGTTAGGCAACTGACAAGAGACATATAAAATCTGATACGATAGCTACCAGCGATAGCTCTTTAGGAGAATACCTATGAAATGACTACATAGCACACTGTTGCAAGAGTACCTTTTGTTTGTAGCTCGTTTCAGGACTGCTACAACGTTTTCTTCTTGTGGTTGGTCCTTGTGACCGATTCAGTGCTACCTTGCTCTCTGGCAATATTTCCTGTAGCTATTAATAGACAATATTATTATGTAAAGTTATCTTGCAGTACCTTAGAGACAGAGAACAAAGTCAGTAGTATAAGCTTGGGTACACTATGTCTTCTTCCTTAGATGCAATATTATATTAATTCCTCGTGCATGCACTATTATATTAATGAAATAACAGGCAGAATGACAAAACAGCTACAAAACAACATTTAACTGCTGTTTCTGAATATCTGCTACACAATCTTTGCAGTGTATTAAAATATATCTGCTTGCAGGCAACAGTTATACCAGTTTTTTTGCATTATGAGCTACAAAAAGATATGCCTGATCTACTAATGTGAGTGGCTGTGGCAAACAGATCTGACCTTAACTGTCTAATTATATGCTTGCAAGCAATTCATTTTCAAGCAACCTGCCACTGGTTATAGCACAAAGAATTTGCACAATGTGTTTCTCTGCCATCATCTTTCACTGATGGTCCCCAATTAAGCTCTACTATAGGTATGTGTGCATCCATGTGTATAGCAGAAAAGCTCATAAAAAGGGAAGACTTCACTCCTTTTCTTCTATTTAATGGAAATGGAAAAACAGGCATGGTCCAGGACAGAATTCTGGATAAGTATGCCAACTTCACTTACAGATGCTTGGCAGGAGAGAGGGGAAGCTCTCCAGGTTTTGTCCACTTTAATGTTCCATACAGATGGTGGCTAGTGGATTAGGGAGCAGAGCTGTAGAGATCCATCATGAGTCCACCTTCTTCATCAGGTCTGTTGGGTGTGAGTGTATGTATTTGAAGGTGTGTGGCCAGGACAGAAGAGAGATTATGTTGGTTTATCACCCATTAAACTGCTCATCAGTCTCTTATCATGAGCTGACTGAGTCTTGCCATTGGTATCACAGTGTTGGAGATCTTCAACACCCACATGAAGACTGCTCTGTCATGAGCAGTTGAGGACTTCAGCCAAATATGTTTGACTGGGCTGGAATTTTTTACAGGAACAGATTGTATACTACACAGAGCCATAAATTTCACTGAATAATCTTGGGCCACTCCTTGGCTCTTATTCTTTCCAAATAGATGTAAATAAATTAGAAAGCTCCATGTACCATATTTACTTGAGTCTAATGCACACCTTTTTTGGCTAAATTACATTGCCAAAATTGAGGTGTGCATTAGATTTGATAGCAGATTAGAACTGCACAAGTAAAATCTACTGTGCCATTGGGTCTGGTGTCAGGCAGCAGCATAGCCAACAAGCAAGGGGAAGCCGCAGCCCTCTGTCAGGTCAAGGCTGGTAAACAACAACAACAAAAAGGAAAGGCAGGGCTCCAGCTTTGACCCCTCTTCTCCCTTCATCCTCAGCGGAAATGGTGCTTTAGCCTCTCCTTCCCTCAGTGCCAACTCCCATGGAGACAAGGAGGCTCCATCTGAAGAGAAGCGAGAGTGCCATGGAGGATGTCTGCCCAGTGAAAAGAGAGCCATGCACTCAACATGTGACAAGCTCCATCAGCACTAGGCCACCTTGGACTCAAGGAATGAGGAGAGGAAGAGCTGCTTCATGGCATCCCTCCATCAGGCTAAGGCTGGTGAACTTGTCTCCATGTGCACCACTGCTGAGGGAAGGAGAGAGGAGGCTGAGGCGCCATTTCCGGGCGGGAAGAAGGAAAAAAGGGGCCAAAGCCAGAGCTCCCCCACTGGAATCCATTTTTCCTTCTTTTTTTTGTAATGCACTTTCCAAACTGAGGTACATATTACATTTGATGGTGCAATACACTCAAGTAAATAAAGTGTATCACCTTGAACACACTGGAGGAAAGGTAAACTATACATGTAACTAATAACTTTTAAATAAATTTGGATACCCCAAACAATTCAAGATTTATAGATACATTAGTCTAACTGAATCAGAGTAACTACTTACTTCTGCCACTATTTTGGCCAAACTGTGTTCAATATCAGATGATAAGAGTTTCTTCTGGCGTTCTTCAGTATCTACAGTTGGTTTCTATGACAGAAGAGAAACAGTTAAAACATGACTGAAAGTTGAAAGATAGATGTAAAATGTGCTGCACTGAGATGACACGAGTTCTTATTCATGACTCATGTCCTTCAAGCGGTCATTAGTGCAGTCACATGGATGGGCTCCATATCAGCACCAATCCTTAATCAGAGCTCTTGCGATGCCTACAAACTGGTGTTTACCCATCTCTTGAAGATAAAAACATATGCATATGCTTCAAAGGGTAGTGAGAGACCTGCTGAAACCAAGAAGTAAACATTCCCATGCTGCTGCTATGATAAATAAGGAAAATTAAACAAAGATGGCACAGTGTTCTAATACAAAATGCATAAAAGGAAGATTTTTTTCCCTTAGAGAGAAGCTATAGGAACTGGTTTACAAGGTATTCATTCTTGACAGTTCTGAACCATTTATTGACAGATAAAGAATCAATGTGTACTTACCCAGAGTTCACAAAAAAGATCTTCCCAACACTGAAATTAAATAACACTCACAAGTAATTTGAAAGAGAAAATATATATTCCATCTGCAATGTATTGGCATGGGCCATATCAGTATCTCATGAACTCCCAAGTGACTTCAAGAGCAAAAAAATTGAAAGAATCATAGAATCACAGAGTTGGAAAAGACCTCAGGGGCCATCCAGTCCAACCCCCTGCCAAGAAGCAAGAAAATCACACTCAAAGCACCCCTGACAGATGGCCATCCAGCCTCTGCTTAAAAGCCTCCAAAGAAAGAGCCTCAACCACACTCCGGGGCAGAGAGTTCTAGTGCTGAACAGTTCTCACAGTGAGGAAGTTCTTTCTAATGTTCAGGTGGAATCTCCTTTCCTGTAGTTTGAAACCATTGTTTCACATCCTAGTCTCCAGGACGACAGAAATCAAGCTTGCTCCCTCCTCCCTATGACTTCCTCTCACATATTTATACATGGCTATCATGTATCCTCTCAGCCTTCTCTTCTGCAGGCTAAACATGCCCAGCTCCTTAAGCCGCTCCTCATAGGGCTTGTTCTCTAGACCTTTAATCATTTTAGTCTCCCTCCTCTGGGCACTTTCCAGGTTGTCAACATCTCCCTTCAATTGCGGTGCCCAGAATTGGACAAAGTATTCCAGGTGTGGCCTGACCAAGGCAGAATAGAGGGGTGGCATGACCTTCCTGGATCTAGACACTATACTCCTATTGATGCAGGCCAAACTCCCATTGGCTTTTTTTTGCTGCCGCATCACATTGTAGGCCCATGTTTAACTTGTTGTCCACAAGGACTCCAATATCTTTTTCACATGTACTGCTGTAGAACCAGGCATCCCCCATTCTGTATTGTTGCATTCCATTTTTTCTGCCTAAGTGGGGTATCTTACATTTGTCCCTGTTGAACTTCATTTTGTTAGTTTTGGCCCATCTCTCTAATCTGTCAAGATCGTTTTGAATTCTGCTCCTGTCTTCTGGAGTGTTGTCTGGTAGTGACGTGAGGCTGACCGGACGGTAATTGTTTGGTTCGTCCTTTTTTCCCTTTTTGAAGATAGGGTCCACATTTGCCCTCCTCCAATCTGCTGGGACTTCTCCCGTTCTCCAAGAACTCTCAAATATAATTGCCAGTGGTTCCGAAATAACTTCCGCTAGTTCCTTCGATACTCTTGAGTATAGTTGATCTGGCCCTGGAGACTTGAATTCGTTTAGAGCGGCCAGGTATTTGTTTAGACCGCATTGCAGTGTGTTTCAGGTGAGGTTAGATCCCTAACTGAAGCTGGCCTCAGAAGAAGCAGAGGAATGAAGAGTAGTTGGACACTGGAAAAGTTGCTGAAGAAATTGTGGGATCTAATATCCCAATTAAGAGACTTGTCGAGTACAGCTGGCCCTCCATATTCATGGGTTCTGTATCCAGAGTTTTGATTTTTTTTTTAATCCCCAAAGCAAACTTTGATTTTGCCATTTTATATAAGGGACACCATTTTACTATGCCACTGTATATAATGGGATGTGAACATTCATGGATTTTGACATTCATAGGTATTCCTGTATATTGAGGCCCTACTTAAGGATGATTCAAAAATATCACTATTATTGATACAAAATGGCTAGACCTGATCAATACTTAGATGTAAGGGTGGTCTCTCTGTGTAAATGTGACAGGTGACAAAAAGTTCAAGTTTATAATGGACCCCTTACTCAGAATATCATTTACTAGACCAGTGGTTCTCAACCTGTGGGCCCCCAGGTGTTTGCCTACAACTCCCAGAAATCCCAGTTTACCAGCTATTAGGATTTCTGGGAGTTGAAGGCCAAAACATCTGGGGATCCACAGGTTGAGAACCACTATACTAGACTAAGTATCAAAGCAGAAAATTGAATATTGAAGATTAATAAAATACCTCTACATGTATATGATGTTACTTGATTCCTTTTTTAAATTGTATAACACTTACATGATCCCAGCTATAATTCCCATTGACATGCAGTTTCCATCCATAAAATAAAGTTTGCTCATCCTTAAAAACCTGAGTAGGCTATTTTGCATCAGATTTCCTAGGGCTCTAATGCATTAACAGAAGCCATGGAATAAATACATTCTAATTATGTGATTGGTGTAATTGCCTCACTAGTCAAGAGACTGACACAAAGTACATCAGTTTATATTATTTTATAATTTCCTGCATTTAATTGCAGCCATAAAATATTCATACTTTGGGTTACTTACATTACCAAGCCCAGGGGCACATTCAGCTGTCACTCTGAGGTTGTTTGTTTGGAGGACTACTTCTGTGGTTTTCCCTGTGTTAAAATGGGAAAAAAAGAAATTGAGTAATTTCCACTGAATAATCTGAAATATGGGTATCCATTACCAATTAGGAACTACATGTTTCAGGAATCACATTTCCCAACATGTATCCTTGAGTGTATGTGTGAATAATACCCACAAGTGCAGTCTGAAAGCACATATAGCAGAGACTAAATCCTGATAATCAACTGCTCAAGAAGGAGAAGCAGGATGAGGATCACGATGAAGATGTGCATTCTGTCATGAGGCGGTACTGCATTCTGAGACCTCCATGGAAGCATTTAAAAAACAAAATAAAACCTAACTTTAAGTAGAAAGACATGTGTACCCTCAACAGCTACAATAGGGAAAAACGCACTCTGCTGCTATAGATCTAAGAAAAATATTTTAAAGGATTCTGATGTTACAATTTGAGATGTTTAAGCCTTTCTTCTATTATCACAATTGCCGAAAATATGTTTGTTCCCCCCCCCCAAATATTTACATATGTAGAGTCTGTCATCATAGCATCCATGAGAAAATTCTGATCCTTCTAGATCGTGGATAATTAAAATTATCTGTCTGGAAATCTCAAGTTTTAATTAATGTTTGCTCAGGCATTTGCCCAATGTAATCAATACCAATTGCAATACTAATTGTATTGAAGTTTGACCTCCTGGTGTGAACTTTCTGATATAAATGTGAGCTGTGGAAACAAAGGTATGCATTATGCAGGCACACTAAGGAAGTAAAAGAACATCTACAAATTGAGCAGGTACACACATCTCTGGACCCATGTATCAATATAAAATGCTTACACACGCAGTTCCCAAGTTACAAAGAAGATATGTTCTGCAGGTTTGTTCCTACCGTTTCCCCCCGAAAATAGGACAGGGTCTTATATTAATTTTTGCTCCCAAAGATGCGCTAGGTCTTATTTTCAGGGGATGTCTTATTTTTCCATGAAGAAGAATTCACATTTATTGTTGAACAAAAAAATGAACATTTATTATATACTGTACAGTAATTGTCATCACAAACCAGCAGAACTAGACAAACTGTGAATCCTATCAAGAATTTCTAGTTACTACCACTATTTCCATGTACAACAATCTATGGTACGTACAGTTACCGATCCTGCATGTTCTGGTGTTCTGTTCGATGGGCATGCTTCCAAACAAAAACTTTGCTAGGTCTTACTTTCAGGGGAGGTCTTATATTTAGCAATTCAGCAAAACCTCTACTAGGTCTTATTTTCTGGGGATGTCTTATTTTAGGGGAAACAGGGTAAGTTGAATTGTATATAAGTCAGAACTGATACATTTTAAAAGTGAAACTATAGCCATATATAGAGAGGGGGGGAGGGAGAGAGAGAGAGAGAGAAAGTGAAAGAGAGAAAGAGAAAGTCAGACTTTGTCCATCAATACCCCAGGCAGCTTTGTCGCAAAGAGCTGGTGGACCAGTAATGGAGATTACATGATGTTGTGCGATAGGGAAAGGTGGCAGACCTGTTACTGTGAAGGTCTGCCAACTCAGTGCAGTGAAGTCCCTAGTTTACTTTTTTCTCTCCAATATTTCCTATTTGTGTTATGCTTTTTACATTTAAAGCATGAGGGCGGGAATGGTTTTATTATTGGTCTTTAGAAACAGCTCCAGCTACCCTGCAGACCTGGCCCAGAAATCACATGTCTCAATCTACAGCAAGACACTGTTTGTCCCCTGCACCTGATGTTCAAAGCAATATAGGATCACACTGGGAAATTTCAGCTTCAGATGTCAGAGATATAAGCAAGCAGAAAAATTAAAAAGGACATAGTTTTTGGATTTACATGCATTGGCAGTAACAGTGGCTCTCGGTTCCTTTGCTAAAATGAAGAAAATACTTGTAAACATTTGATGAATACACAACTGCTGGTTCAGAATTTATCAGTACATTTTCAAGCTGCCCATTTTTCTGTTCTCAACCGTTGTAAGAATTGCCCCAGTCAACCTTCTATTCTGGTAAAGAAACCTGAAGGCTTCGCTTTCTCATCAGTAAGTTCAAAGGCAGTTTGAAAGCAGAAAATAGGTTTGCCTGATATCACTGAACAAAATTTGCAAGATTCTAGTTCAGATAAGAGAACAGACAATTATAGTATCTTCTCATTTTTAGTTCACTCATTTAACTATTGAGAAATCTGCTACACTAAAGACTGGATGAAATGCAGACATATTTTTAAACATTTTAGTAATCTTCAATGGGAAATAGAGTAACAAAAATTAGAATAATTCATAAACTTATTCTGGTTGTTCAATCACAGGCTCCCGCTATTGGATGTGGTGGTTGGGGTGGATGCTGTGTGAGGAGCTAGTAAACAGTTCCTTGTGAAACATCCAAGACATATATGCACATAAAGACAAATTGCATTTGCTTATGTAAGCAATAAGACCTATGTTAATAAAAATATCAGTCATCATATAATCCTCATGAAACTGAGTACCTAGAAGGGGGGGGTCTTGCATTCATATACTTTAAAATATGGGACATAACTGCTTTGTGAACACATTTTGCTATTCTAGAAACCAATTATTAAAACTCAAGGCCAGCAAAATAATATGTACTATTCTGCAAACAGACAAATGGATAAACCAAGACAACTTGCGTTCACCAATAAGGAATGTCTGGTTTGGTCATAGGAAAGGGTCTTAGTGAGACCACTGGTCAATCTAGCATCCATCTTTGACTGGAGGAGGAACTGAAGAGTGTCACTCCTAGCCCTACCTGGGCACACCTGGCCTTTGGTCCTCACTGAGGGTTTCCCATCCAAGTACTGAAGAGACTCAACCATATTCAGCTTCTAAACTCAAATAAAAGCACATGTACCCAGGATTGTGTAGTTCTTATATAAGGAATCCCTCTGAAATTAATTAAGTAGCTTTACCACTTTTGAATAAAAAGCTTTGCTATTTAAAAATAGCATTTGTATTAGAACAAGAAACCCTGTGTACAGTCACTATTCTTTTGCACAAATTCCTTACAGTATCAACGCTAAAGAAGCAAGGAATTTTTTAAACTAAATGACATTTTGGGATCACAGCTGCAGATGGCAAACAACAGTACAGAAAAAAGGAAGGTGGGTATGGTTTCCACTTGCAAATTCCTAATTATATGACAGAGTTTGGCAACTGAAGGTCGTATTAGCTCTCCAGGAAAACCCTGAAGGCCACACCCGCTACTACACACAGACACACATAGAAATCACCCCAACTGCCACCCAGAACCCTTCAGGAAGCATGTTTTTTTTGGGGTCTATATTGGACCTAGATAGCTTTCTGGATATAGGCCAAAAACATTTTTGAATTTTTTTTTTTGAAAATTCCAAAACCATACATCATTTTCCTTTTTTTCTGAAATAAGTGTTGGGAGTTTATGGAAAAGATGCACATGTACACATATATTAAGGTGCACATTTGAAGATGTCCGAAGGGGTCAAAAAGCTGGTCTGTGGTGACCCTGCCCAAAGTAAGGCTGATCAACATTGTGCAGTCTCACATTAGGTTGTTTTGTTGTTGTGAGAGGAATACTGCAATTTAGAAACACAGGATGCCACATGATGGTCAAAACTAATGTAATGTAGTCACACACTCCACTGTTGTGTCTGGATGTTTGAAAAGGTAGTGGGGTCTTGGCTAGGATATAAAAGATCTCATTTTCAGTCGCCTTCGAGTAGACATAGACAAATTTCTCTGAAATCCAGGAAAGCTACTGCAATTGTTGTAGAAATACAGGCTAGACAGAACCATGGTCTAAATCAACATAAGGTAAGCTTACAGAAAAAAGGACTGTTTTCATAGGGACTGCAGCATCCCGCATCTCTGCTATAATAATTAGAAATAAAGTTTCCTTGTATGTAATCCAGTTCAGTATTTTGACCCCAGTGAGGAGAGCTCCAGACATAGTAGAAATGCTGTCCATATGCCCAAATATAATTGTTGGGCATTCTAGAGTAAAAACAAATGTATTCTTAACCCCTGGGGAGTTCTAAGGGCCAGAAAAACACTCCTGTAGGGAACATGATGCCTATGGCCTAAACTTTGCCCTCTCCTGCTCTAATGCAATGAAATCCAAACAGACTACATTGAAATCTCTTTTCATTTTGCATGACTTTATTTTTGTTCCAGGTGGATTTGTTGAACAACTGAATTGCGTATTTTTACTGGTATAACCACTGAGGGAAATATAAAGTCATTATTGGTAATGTCAGTAATAATAATTGACAAGTAGTCATTCTTGATCTCTTATCTGCAATGTGGAGCCCTCGATGGTGCAGCGAGTTAAACCACTGAGCTGCTGAACTTGCTGACCGAAAGGTTGGCAATTCAAATGCGGGGAGCGGGGGGAGCTCCCGCTGTTAGCCCCAACTTCTGCCAACTTAGCAGTTCAAAAACATGCAAATGTGAGTAGATCAATAGGTACTGCTCTGGCGGGAAAGCAGCGGTGCTCTATGTAGTCATGCCAGCCACAGGACCTTGGAGGTATTTACGGACAACGCCGCTCTTCGGCTTAGAAATAGAGATGAGCACCAACCCCCAGAGTTGGACACAACTAGACTTCATGTCAAGAGAAAACCTTTACCTTTACCTTATCTGCAATGTACTACTCATTCGCAGAAATTCTTAAACCATTATTTGGTGAATCCATACCATGTTCTCCATTTTTCTTTTCAGAATCATCAAGCCTGTTATTTTCCCCAGCTGCTATGTTTGGGTATTGTTTCATCAATTGTAGCAGCTTGTTCTCATAGGTAGTCCTTGTGGAAGCTAAAAGAAGCAGGCCAGAAAACAAAAGCTTTAGTACAGGCTTGTTATACTGTACCCAATGAACTAAGATTTCAGGAGACTGTATGTGCTCAGAATGGTTGACAGCACTGGGGAATCTTACATACCACTAAGCCCCATTCTGTTCTCAAAGCATCAAATCCAGACACACAGTAATTCCAGCTAGACTAAAATTCTACTGCAGCAGCTTCAATAATTTATGTCTGTTTGGATCTTATAGTGTTACTTGGTGCATGAACACTGATATAATTTTTCCCATTCAATCTTTTCTTTTTCAGGCTATGCATACTTATTGCTTGAACTCACCTTTTCTTTCCTACCACTGACTCTCTTCGTTGTCTTCTAAGCCGGTTCCAATTTATCTACATGGATGGGATGGGGGTGGGGACACATGTTTTTCTGTAGACGCTGATGACCTAGACGTAAATCCCTAGCCAACCTTGCAAATGTTGAAGATGACAGGAGTTGCATTCCAACATCATTTGAATGACCATATAGTCTCCGGCCCTGCCCTGTATCATTCTTATTCTGTAGTGTCCAATATTGGACACAACACTCCAAAAATGTATCGGGTGTATTTCTGAAAACTTTAAAACTATGGTTCTGTCAATGCAGGCTAAATATTCATTGGTCTTATTGCAGCAACTTTACACAAATAAGTCAAGTTTAGCCATTCACTAGTTTTGCATATCCTTCAGTGCAGAATTTTGCATTTATCACTGAGCAATTTCAGTTTGTTAGTCTTGGATATCTATCTGCTAATTTCTTCTATAAATGTTTGTACTAATGGTAAAAAAGGAGATGTGGCCTCATAATAAGTTTCCAAATTTCTTCTCCAGACTACTGTATCAATAAAACTTGCAACTATTTGCCAGTGGCTAACCAGTGACAGCTAGGGTTTGTGACTGGCATCAGACAGTATTGTTCACTGTAATTTATACATTGAACGGGGGAAAGCAGAGTTACCCTAGCTACTACATTATTAGAGGAAAGCTGAGCTCTCTCCCCTTCAGCTAGTGATGGATTGAATGGTGGCAGTGGTAGCAAATATGGCTATAGAAATGATGGTGGGAAAGGAGTGTTAGAGGGAAAATAACGAGACTACAGTGCTAAGTAGTAGGATGTAGAAGAGGATGAAAGAAGGTGCTAGGGAAATATTTGCAACTGCTAATTTATAGACAAAAGAGAACAAGGCTTCAGCACTCTGAATGGTTTCTTTTCCTACCCCAAAGGACCATCAAAAATCAAGTAAATCTATTACCAAATGTGTACATTTGCAAATATAAAATGTACAGAATGTAATCTTTCTTGATGGCTACTGTGGGTTACTCAAATGATATCATGGTTTTTAGCATAGAAATTGTACAAGCTTGTTTACATTACCTAAACAAGATGTGTATTTTGGAACATATTCAAAATACCTGCAGGATAATACAAATTAGGAGTCTGAATAAATAAAAGCATATGTTCTACAGCAAGAGCTGAACATCCGGTCCTGCGGTACAGAGGCATCTCAAATCATTTATACCTACCTGGTTAAAAATAGCGTGACCCAGACTGGGATTGTTTTAAGAAGTAATTAATCACTTCTTTTTACCAGCAAGATTTAATTTCAGTCCCTACCTACATATTGGGTTCTGCTGACCTTTATCCCTTTCAACCAGTTTAAATCATCATTAAAGTGATGCATACGTAGTATCGGTCCAGCATTGATTCCATGTACAGAGAGCTGTTCCCGTAATTCGGTGTCATTCAGAGAGCGAACTTCAATCTCATCTTTGGAAGCTTGTTCTACAGAGTCTTTTTCTTTGCTTTCTATGCGCACATCTACGGTAACCGTCTCCATCTCCTAATGATACAACCTATAAAACAGGATACAAGATCAGTTAAGAATGTTGTTTTAATGAAGTTTTCCATCAACCCCTGTTATATCTGAGTGGTAAACATGATTTAACTAAATTATTGCATCTGGATTCCTACTAATCTTGGAAAGATTTGTACATGTATTTTCAGAACTATCAATTGAACAGTACCATGATTTGTAATATCAAAGCATTAGTAAAATCATTATTATTTTATAAAGTGACATATTCTTTCTGAAACAGAAGCAAAATGGTTCTATCTGTCAAATCAAATAATATAGTTTAAGAGAAAAACAATTATTTTTAGCTTGACAATGAAGACAGCTGACTGGAGGAAAATCAACTCATCTGGGATATGGTGCTGGACAACAGTGCTGCAAATATCATGGATGCCTTCAAAAGGCAAGTTAATAAATCTAATAGTAAATAAGACTCAACTCTGAAAGCCAAAATGATTAAACTGAAGCTCTTGTACTTTGACATATCAGGAAATGACATGACTCACTGAAAAAGCCAATGAAACTGATTGAAGTTGAAGGTAGAAGGAAAAGAGGAAGACTACATTACAGGTGAATTGACTAACTGAATAAAGGCACCCACAGCCCTGAGTTTGAAAGACTTGAAAAGGTCTGTTTATAGTAGGATCTCTTGGAGGTCATTCGTCCATAGGGTTGCCATAAATCAAAGGGGATTAGATGGCACATAACAACAAAGCTGTGTTAGTCTACTGCAGTGAATAAGTAAGCACCTTGCGGTAATTTTAAAATGATAAAATTTGAGCATTCACTTTTAAAGGTAATTTTTTAGAAATATGACTAATGGATATAGATTTATATGTTTTGGAGTAGACCCAAACTTCAAACTTAATGGGGTACAAATCTGACTTTAAGTGACCCTCAATCTCATGTGTCATCAGTATTATTAAATAGGAAAAAACAAATACAATGAAGACCCCAGCTAGGCAGCGTTTGTTACTGTTCTTCCCATTTCCCTTTTTTAAAATATCCAAATATTATTTTGTCAGCATTTACAGCTATATTTTTAAGAATTCTGCTCTTACCTAAAAGATTAATTTTGTTAAACTAATAATTCACTGATCACTTGAGTTGAAATAGCTAAAATGGCTGTGTCTGGTCTTTCACCTCTCTGCTGTTTCAGAGGGTTGCTGATTGGACTCTTTTCTCTTTCCCTCTTCCCTTCAGATGAGCAATTTTATTATTATTATTATTATTATTATTATTATTATTATTATTATTATTATTTTTGCAAAGGCTCTCTAAAGCAGTGGCCTGTTACTATGCTATTGTTGAGCTTGGAAATATCAACTTTCCCCTTCCTTCCACCCCTCAATTTAATCTGAGATTGATGGTGGCACTGACAAACAGAAGAACATAAGACCAGAAAAAGAGGAGGAGGCGTCACTAAAAGGTCTCTTCTATTGGAATTCAGAAGAAGAAATATAGCTTGTAAAATGCTTTTGATGTCTTCACACATAGTCTTAAACATGGAGGAGTTGGTAGTGCACTCATCTTGAAGAGGGAAGTAGGCAAACCCTGTCAGCAATAGTTGACATTTGATCTTTTCAGGCATAGGAATGTTATCACTGGAACTTACATTTAATACTAAGGCTGCAAAGAAGGTTAAAAAACATTTCAGAATTTATGCTAATGCAATAAGACTTGAGTGTTGTTTTTTAAATTTTAAATATTCAGATTTTCTGAGATATTAGAAAAAAGGATTATAGTGTACAAGAGGAGAGGTAATCTATTACTGTCCACAAAGACTTATTTCTCCTACACCCAACCTTCTACTTTCATCTGTGCCTTGTTAAACATAGTACTTGGGCAGGGAAGTAAGAGAAGCGACATTAAATAGTATGGGTAACACTGGTACAAACTTCTAGTGCAGTTAACCTCTTGTTAGCACCTAGAATAGTTGACTATCCGGCTTCAAGTCAATTCCAATGTAGGATTTTCTTGGCAAGGTTTAGTCAGATGAAGTTTGCCATTGCCTTCTTTTTAATAATAATAATAATAATAATAATAATAATAATAATAAACTTTATCTGTATCCTGCCCCTCTGCTCAAGGGGACTCGGAGCAGCTTACAGCAATGTAAAAATATATACAAGGTAAAGGAAAATAATGATAAGCTACAAAAGTGTGTTTAACCCAGTGGCGCAGTGGGTTAAACCGCTGAGCTGCTGAACTTGCTGACCAAAAGGTTGGTGGTTCTAATCCAGGGAGTGGCGTGAGCTCCCGCTGTTAGCCCCAGCTTCTGCCAAACTAGCAGTTTGAAAACATGCAAATGTGAATAGATCAATAGGTACTGCTCTGGCGGGAAGGTAACAGCGCTCCATGCAGTCATGCCAGCCACATGACCTTGGAGGTGTCTACGTACAACGCTGGCTCTTCGACTTAGAAATGGAGATGAGCACCAGCCCTCAAAGTTGGACACAACTAGACTTAATGTTAGTGGAAAACTCTTACCTATAAAAGTGTGATTTGCCCAGGTCATCTCTATGGCTGAGCTGTAGAACTTACTGTTAAATTCGAAACTCAAATCACCATGCTGGCTTATCCAGTTCATATGTTTTTTATTTCAATGTTATACACAAAATAAAACTATCAGCTATCCCAAATAGAAACTAATGCCTATTAAATATTAAATAATCATAAAGTAACAGGTAAGGTCCATACCAGGCCCGTAGCCAGGATTTTGTTTCAGGAGGGGCTGGGATTTTGGTTCGGGGGGGGGGGGGCTGAGTCTGAGCAGGAGAAGGTCTACCCTAGCAAACTTTTAGTATGGTTATCCCAAAACCCCCATGCATATGGGATATATTGAGCATGGTGATCAGATCATGATATGAATAAACATAATAGTTTACATAATAAATGTAAGGCTTTCTCACAGGCCATTCCCCCCCCCCCCCCCCGGCTACATGCCTGGTCCATACAGAGAAATGCAAACAGGTTGGATTAGAATTTAAGACACTACAAAATACATGGTATTGTATTTTCAGAATTTCAGATTATACAGTTCTTTAAACTGAAAATCAGTCAACTCTTAGCACTAAAGAGGGAAGAATGTCTCACAGTGGGCAGGAGGAATAGGGTTAGATAGTTTGAGTGACTTGAAGCATCCTCCCTCTATGTCTACCTACCTTGACCAATTTGCGATGTAAATGTCACTATCTCCTCCTCTTCTAGGAGTCCCCTCTCGACCTTCCAAGAGAGAGATAGCTTAGATCAGCACCCTGAGCAACTTTCCTGTCTTAGAATGGAGTTCCAACAATTAGGCTCAGTTTCTTTCTCCTAGCATTTGCTCCTTAAATCAAGATTTCTAACTGCTGAATACACTCCTAACACTTTAAACCACCTAGAGGTCACCAATTGGCAAGGATGCTTCTCCAAGAAGAGGGAACCTTCATCAATGTAGTGTCATATCCACTTCCAAAGTTCCCTTTCTTGGCCTCCAAATGCACCACACGTACAAACCAACAGTAGTGTTTGAGTCCCCCAAGTAGAGGGGCCTCCAGAGAAAAGTCTGGTCCAATTCCTTGCCGATTCCTTGAAATGGCATTGGATCAGACAGACGTATATAACACACACACACACACACACACACACACACACACACACAGAAAATGCGAGAAAGAGAAACCACCTCTCGTCCCTTTCTGTCCTTGTTATTGTCATGATTGAAACCAGCTGGGGCCAGAACATAGAGTTGTCAATGGAAAGAAATCCTGTATTTTATTTTATTTTTTATCGTGTCAGAAGCGACTTGAGAACATACCGCAAGTCGCTTCTGGTGTGAGAGAATTAGCAGTCTACAGAGATGTTGCCTGGATGTGTTAGTTGGGAGGCTTCTTTCATGTCCCCGCAAATTACAGCTGACAGATGGGAGCTCACCCCGTCTTGCAGATTTGAATCGGCAACCTTCAGGTCAGCAACTCAACATTTAGCTCAGCAGTTCAGCCAGCACAAGGGTTTGACCCATTGCGCCACTGTGGCTCCCTGTCTTTTTAATAGCGGTATAGAAAAGGGAATTCCAGCAGGTGTGCTTATCACATAACCAAATTACAAGCAATTCCTGTTAAAATTTCTACTGCTACACTATTATTAAAGGTAAAACAACTGTTATCAAACAATTCCCTAATCTCTTAAAAATTCATTTTAAAATTACTATTTATTTACACTATCTTTATCCCACCTTTCTCCCAATATGGGATTACCAGTTGCTAGCAATAAATATAAAACAATCCAAACTAAAATGCAAATGCACTAAAATATATAACAACTTAAAAAACCAAAACTAAACAGTAAAGGTATTGACTGCATACTTGGGTTGTTCAAGCCATTGAATATTAAAAGGCATTAAAAACTACACAGCCACCCCAAAATCCCAATCACACTATCCTCCATCAGTCCATATCTGTGTGATGGAATGCATCTATATAGAATTAATGCAATTTGACATCGCTTTAACTGCTATGACTCAATGCTATGGAATCCTGGGAGTTGTAGTTTGGTGAGGCAGAGAAAGCCAAAGACCTTGTAAAAGTACAACTCCCAGCATTTATTTATTTATTTATAGTATTTATATTCCGCATGTTCTCACCCGAAGGGGACTCAGGGCGGATCACATTACACATATAGGCAAACATTCAATGCCTTTTAACATAGAACAAAGACAAGACAAACATAGGCTCCGAGCGGGCCTCGAACTCATAACCTCCTGGTCAGAGTGATTCATTGCAGCTGATTGCAGCTGGCTTGCTCTCCCGCCTGCGCCACAGCTCGGGCCTTCCAGGCATTCCATAGCACTGAGCGACAGCAGTGAAAGTGGTGCCAAACTGCCTTAATTCTACAGCATCCTTGGTCTCTCTAGGGAGCGAGTCTGGGAGCAGTCACTCTTATAACACACATTAAAACCTATTTTGCTTACATGTAATACCCCTAAAGGCACTGGGTCCCATCTGATCTTGGAAGATAAGCAGAGTAAGCCCCCATTAGCACTTGGATGGGAGACAACCAACAAATATCAGGTGCTGTGGGCTGTATTTTAGAGTAAGGATCTGGTCAAACCACTTGCTTAAGGCCCCTTCTACACAGAAGAATCAAATCCCACATTTTCTGCTTTGAACTGGAATATATGGCAGTGTGGACTCAGATAACCCAATTCAAAGCAGATGTTGTGGGATTTTCTGCCTTGATATTCTGAGTTATATGACTGTGTGGAAGGGCCCTAAGAAAGCCATATTTTCAGGTACAGTAGAGTCTCACTTATCCAACACTCGCTTATCCAACGTTCTGGATTATCCAACGCATTTTTGTAGTCAATGTTTTCAATACATCGTGATATTTCGGTGCTAAATTCATAAATACAGCAATTACTACATAGCATTACTGCATATTAAACTACTTTTTCTGTCAAATTTGTTGTATAACATGATGTTTTGGTGCTTAATTTGTAAAATCATTACCTAATTTGATGTGTAATAGGCTTTTACTTAATCCCTCCTTATTATCCAACATATTCGCTTATCCAACATTCTGCCGGCCCGTTTATGTTGGATAAGTGAGACTCTACTGTAATTTGAAGACAGGAGGCCCTTCCACACAGCCATATAACTCAGAATATAATGTTTTGAATTGGAGTATATGCCTGTGTTGACTCGGATAACTCAGCCCTTTCCCACACAGATGAATTAAATCCCACATCATCTGCTTTGAACTGGAATATATGGCAGTGTGGACTCAGATATTCCAGTTCAAAGCAGATATTGTGGGATTTTCTGCCTTGATATTCTGGGTTATATGGCTGGGTGGAAGGGCCCTCACGCCCAAACAATTTAAGATAACCACCACAAAGCCTCAGAGTCCTTCCACACAGCCCTATAACCGAGACAATCAAGGCAGATAATCCACACTATCTGCTTTGAACTGCGTTATCTTGAGTCCACACTGCCATATACTCCTGTTCAATGTGGATTTTGTACAGCTGTATGGAAAGGACCTAAACTCCCAGTATTTTTTTCTAAATGCAAAGGATGTTTATGGTGACATTTGTTCTCTCTATCAGATCACCTCCCCAAATTACATTGTTCTTAATTAAAATGACTAGACCTGTCCCAATCATCTCTTTCTCGCCATTCTTTAAAGGGTTCTGGGGTGCCCAAGGAAATCCTCCTTTGATGGAAATAGGTTTTATAACCCTCCTCTGGGTGTCCCGCCTGGTCTTCCTTTCCAGGGACTCTGCACTTCGTGAGGTTAGAGGTTCAACCAGGTTACGCCCCATGCCTTTGTTACGTGTCATGAGTTGTGTTTTGACGCTCACGTGGGAAAACCCTTCATTCGCCCGGGCTTTCCATCCTTATCCCTTCTTATTGCCTGTGTTGTCTTTTGGCTGCCGGCTTTTAAAGTGAAGCCTCGGGCAAATAAAGACACCGAAACCTCCCATTTTCCTTGATTTACGGTGTAAAATAAATCCCCTCCCACGAGGGGCATTCTGTGACCCCGACGTGATTCGAACACGCAGCCTTCTGATCTGGAGTCAGACGCGCTACCGTTGCGCCACGAGGTCTCCGGCAAGCTGCTTGGAAGCGAAGCTTCAAGAGTCTCCGGAATGCCTTTTTACGCATGCGCACTAGATCTTCTTTTGTACTATACATAGACTCACCGTTTGGGGGCACGTTATTTCCTCAGCATTCTTATATTTGGCTACTCTTTGCTAAAGGTGAAAATAAACGACATAACTTCAGTGCTTCAACCTCGTTTTTCTCCGCAACCCTACATGAGGGAAAAGGCCCACATGAGGGGAAAAAACACTTGCGGGACCTCCCAGGTTGCTTTGAATGCTTCGTTTTGACGGACAGCTGCTTCATGCCCAGGCAGCCAATTACAAATGAGACCACGCCTCCTCGGGGAGGGGCCTACAGGGAGTGCGAAGCGTGCCAAGTTAAAAGGACCGTTAAGGCGGAATGTACCACCTGCACCTCCCGAAGAGGCGACGTCATCATTATTATTGTCATGCCTCGTCCTATTGAATCATGGGAGTTGTAGTTTCGCAAGGCCTTTGCCTTCTCTGCCAAACAGTGCTGGAACCTCACTGAACTATAGCTCCCATGATCCCATAACATGGCCCAAGTTTGCCCATGCCTGTTATAGATAGATAGATAAATAGACAGGGAAACATTCTGTACTTTCTGTAGACTCTTTAAGGCTACTTCCAAAATACAAGCAGAGATGACTTTTTCTTTCACTTGGCTCCAGTTTTCTAATGATTCTCATCTTGGCAGCTGAACCTCTAGATCCTCTTAGCGCTGATGCTGCTAAAAACATCTGCTTAGACTGAGGATGAGGAGCAGGAAGCTGTAGGTGTATAAAGACTTTGGAAAAAGATGCTGGAATGTCTGTAGTGATATGAGAACAAGCTTGCACCCTGAGCCTGCACATAATTAAAATGCTATTGATTTCAGTGCAATTAGTAATACAACCTTGTACCAACCTGAAGCTCAATTTATTATGACACTAGCTGTGCCCGGCCACGCGTTGCTGTGGCAATGGTGGGATGGGAAATAAAATATTGAGGAATTGGTGGTAGTTGAGGTAAAGGGTAAAGGTTTTCTCCTGACATTAAGTCCAGTCATGTCTGACTCAGGGGGTTGGTGGTCACCTCCATTTCTAAGCCAAAGAGCCGGCGTTGTCCGTAGACTCCTCCAAGGTCATGTGGGTCAAAGCAGATAATATAAGATTATAAATGGGTTATATAGATGTGGAAGGGCCTTGAGTCTACACTGCCATATAATCCAGGGCAAATTAGATAATCTGTGGAAGAGGCCTAAATGAGGCCTAAGTCTGCCTGTCCCCTAACTGAACCCTGGCTGTCCCTTGGCTGAGTTGGTTGCTAGGAGACCAAGTGGGCAGAGATTAGCCCTCTAAACTGGCAGCCATTGGATAAAAACAATTATTGTTCTCCCTCTAATTAGGACTTTATTTTTCTTTTCTTTTTTGTTGTATCAACCTAGAGACGTGGATGATGGGTTGTGTTGTCAAATTTCGAGGTTAGGGGGCCTGTAGTTTTGTTGTTTTGTGGGTTGCCGTGATGCCATCACTCTTTTATATATATAGATGAGATGACATAGGCTAGAGTTTAATTTATTCAGGTACACTGTACTCTTTTGTAAACATATACAGACCCACCCTGTCTGAAATCTTGTACATATGCGTAAACAGCCCAAAGTTAGGAACATCTTAGCCCATCATAATCAATATACATTTTACCATACTTAGCATAGCACAACGGCTTTACAGACACCATGAAACAAGGTGCATGTGCAGTAGAGTTTCACTTATCCAAAATAAACAGACCGGCAGAACGATGGATAAGAGAAAATGTTGGATAATGAGGGATTAAGGCAAAGCCTATTAAACGTCAAATTACGTTATGATTTTACAAATTAAGCACCAAAACATCACGTTTTACAACAAATTGACAGAAAAGGCAGTTCAGTACATGGTAACGTTATGTAGTAGTTACAGTATTTATGAATTTAGTACCAAAACATCAAAATGTATTGAAAACATTGACTAGAAAAACATTGGCTACTAACAAATTGACTACAAATAAAGACAGAATTGCATAAAATGAACTTTCAGTAACAAAATTGTCGGAAATTAAATGGGTAAAATGTTCAGTCCTTGCTGCCTAGAGAAACAACTGTGGATCCGGGCGGGAGGCAGACTGCGTTGGATAATCCAGAATGTTGGATAAGCAAATGTTGGATAAGTAAGACTCTACTGTATAAGTGGAATGAATGGAGTTTGACACTAGTTTAGCTGCCATGGCTCAATGGAATTGTGGGAATTGTAGTTTTACAAGGTATTTATTTATTTATTTTATATACCGCTCTTCTCCCCCGGGGACCCAGAGCAGTCTTACACAATGGCAGAATAATACAAAATGTAGTAAAATCAAACAATCATAAAACAAAATTAAAAGCCAGTATCCTAATCCAATTAAAACAATAAAAACCGTGTGACCATTACAACAGGGGCAGTAGAACTGAGCCAAAAGTCAGAGCCAGTCCATGTTCAACTTCATATTAATCCAAAGAATCCATTAGGTCATATCAGCCCATATCCTAGGATGGCTCAAAGGTTGAGGACCACTGGTCTACAGAGACATTGCCCAAGGGACGTCCAGATGTGTTACCATCCTGCTGGGAAGCTTCTCACATGCCCCTGCAAGCTAGAGTTGACAGATGGGAGCTCACCCCATCTCGCGGATTTGAACTGGCAACCTTCAAGTCAGAAAACCAGCCTTCAGGTTAGCAGACCAGACGGCACAAGGGAATAATCCATTGCACTATCGCGGCTCCTGTCAAGGCAGTTAAAGTGGAGTCAAACTGCATTCATTTGACAGTGTAGATGCACCCAATGTAAGACACAATGTATAAGTTTGCATTAGACAATGGTTTATAAAGGCAAGGCATACTTTCTTGGGTGCCTGTGTATATAGTATATTCCACAGACACCATTTGTTAAAAAAAATGGGTTCGTTTTGTGTGGGTGCAGGATGAACTACTCTTCAGACACAGTTTCCAAAGGACTTGTGTTTAAAGTATTGCAGTTAAAATGCTTCCTAATTAATGGGGTAGATTTTTAAGTCAATTAAAACGGATTGAAATTAATTGTTTGATCTTTCTTATAGAGAATTCCCTTTAATGTTGTGGTGTGACATTTCCTTTTACTGTTCGCCTAAGGCAGTACTCGAAGCAGTATGGTTCTGAATATTCTTTACAAGCAAATGTAAGTGGAAGGGCATGGTTGCGTTTATGTCCAGCCGATGGGCTTCTCATAGGCAGCTTGGGGATTTGCTCTGATACAACAAGGTTCTTGTGTATCCTATATATTCATGTATAAGTCTAGAAATTTTAGACAAGAATCCAAAAAACCTGGGTTGACTTATCCATAGCTCAAGGTGAGTATAGTAACTTAACTCTTATATACTGGAAGTTCCTGAGTTACAAGCATCCGATTTACAAAGAACTCATAGTTAAGAGCGGGTGTGTGTGTGTGTGTGTGAAACAATGGGAAGTGAAAAAAAAAAATCTGCCTCTAAGAAGGAAAATTCACTCCTGGAAGAGTTTTCATAGAAAAGGTGAAGCTTTATCACCAGTTCTTGTTTCCACAACCAGCCATTTTTTTCAAAACCCAATTCTCACAGGGACAGAAAGTGAGGTGAAATCTTCTGAACAGGGACACTGACAGCAATGCAAACACCACAGGGTTGTTAACCCTTCCCCATGGTATCCAAAGCCATCGCTTGGTCTGTCTGTCTGTCTGTCTGTCTGGTGGAATGACCCTCAATATATCCCCCTTTGTGGAATGATCCTCAATATATCCATGAGTCATATCAAAATCTTCAATTTTGGCACCCAAACCTACTCTTGACTTACACATTAGTATATACTGTACTTCTTGTATGCTTCTTGTAATATTTTGGAGGGCATATTCTGCCATGAAAAAGCGGGATATAAAATGATCTAAACCAATTAATCTACCTAATTAATGAAAAGTGCTAACCTTGATATTAAGGATCATTAATTATGTGCCTAAAATGAATTACTCTGCAGTCATTCTTTCTGACGTTTCCAGCTGAAGTTTCAGTAAATGGGTTTTTTTTTATTTCTCTCCTACACTTCTGTTATTTCCAGTGAAATCTAAACTTAAATCCCAATTTGCATTCTGGTTCATCTTCTATAGCAGTGATTCTCAGTCTGTGGGTCCCCAGATGTTTTGGCCTTTAACTCCCAGAAATCCCAACAGCTGGTAAACTGGCTGGGATTTCTGGGAGTTGTAGGTCAAAACACCTAGGGACCCACAGGCTGAGAAGTATTGATCTATAGTATGGAGTAAGGAATGCTATGGAGAACTGGAGTTAGGGAACAAATGAGGCTAGCCCTATACAGTTTTGCCAGCTGTTCTGTGAAAAGACATAAGAGAAAGCCCTGCAGATGGCACTAGCTGATCTTTTTTCTTCATTTGCTCCATCCTCCCGCTCATATAGCTCCAGGCAGTGCAGAATGCAAAAAGAAAAAGCATGTAATAATATATTTCGCATATTTGAACAAAACTGTCAAAATAGTTATTTTTAAATTGAGGACATCATCATGTTGCTGGCTGACTGCTTTAACATTAAAACACTTGAAACTCTTGACCAAAGAGTCATTGGTGTTCTAGAAAGAAGAAACGTATGAAAACACCTTTATATGTAAAGTGAGAAGTTAGATTAGACAACAGAAACACAGCCTTACAAATGTTGTCATAGAAATGTCATTGAAGTCATGAATTCCACATATTTTATTTGAGGGTGATCTCAGCCATCATCTATGAAGCTTTAGTTCCAATAATGTGGTATGTTAAGTTACATTTCTTAGCTATATTTCTAACCCACCATTCCCCAAGGAGATTCTTCACTCTATTTTACTCCTTACAATAAGCCTGTAAAGTTGGTTAGGCTGAGAAATCATGACACTTCTAAGGTTACCCACTTAATATCATGGAGATTTCAACCCCATTCCTTTGAGTCCTACTCTTTATAGACAGTACTGGTTTTCTCAGCTGTCCTTCTGACACAAAATAGGCAGTCATTAATATATGTTAGCAAAATTACGCTCCCAGGTGTGGTGTAGTGGTTTGAGTGATGAGCTAGGACTCTGGGAGAGCAGAGTTCAAATTCCTGATCAGCCATGAAAATTCAGTAGGTGGTCTTGGGACTATTATATTCTTGTGATCCGCAATGGGTTTCGCTCGCTTGCCAACCTGACCAGGCAGAACAACGTTCTTTTCCAGTTTTCCACCGAGGAAGGAAATGTCAAACCTCCATTGAACCAACTTTAGCAAGAAAAAATCCACATGTGTTTTATTTTAAGAGTTGCCATAAGGTGGAAATGATTTGAAGACACTTTTAAGGTAGGGAAAGGCTGCATATTGCAAAGAATCCTGAGGAAGCACAATATGTTTCTGTGTGGTCTTGCTGCACATAGTGACAATTTGGAAACTCCCCACCTCCTCATCTCGGCTGGATTACTCACAATTAGGTCTGTAGGGAAAAAAAAACCCTCTTTTATGCAGCAGCATCCCATCTACAACATTTCATTTTTTTCTGAAAGAAGTGTTCGGGAATCATCTGTTTACTCAAGATACATGCATGCACACAGATGTCAAGGTGCACATTTGGACACATCTGAAGGGGTGACAAAACTGGTCTCTGGTGACCCCTGCCCAAAATAAGGCTGATCCACATTGTGTAGCCTCACATTAGTTTGTTTTGTTGTTGTGAGAGGAATACAGCAATTTAGAAATACAGGATGCTGAACGATGGTCAAAACTAATATTAATGTAATTACACACCTCACAACTGTGTCTGTATCTCTGAAAAGACAGAAGGGTCTCAGCTGGAGTGTAAAAGATCTCATTTTCAAGTGCCTTTGGGGAGACTTAGGCTCCTTTAACAGAGTTGAATAAAATCCCACATTATCTGCTTTGAACTGGAATATGTGGCAGTGTGGACTCAGATAACCCAGTTCAAAGCAGATATTGTAGGATCTTCTGCCTTCATATTCTGGGTTATATGTCTGTGTGGAAGGGCGCTGGGTTATATGGCTGTGTCAAAGGGCCCATAGACATATTTCTCGGAAATCAAGGAAAGCTATTGCAATCTTTGTTGAAATAATGACTTGATAGACCCATGCCCTAAGTCAGTATAAGGTAATTTACAGAAAAAAGGGCTGTTTTCATAGAAACTACAGCGCCCCCTCCCAATCCCTGCTATTATCATTAGAAATGTTTGAATGTCATCTAGTTTAGTATTCTTCCATATTAGCAAGTGAGCTGCTTTAATTGGGTTTTAATTTTTTAAAGTTTTTTTAACTCATTGGACTGTCTTTCAGAGGTCTTGGTGGGTCAACTGCAATGAATCAATGCCATATATAAAAAATCAATATCATCTAAGTCAGTGGTTCTCAACCTAGGGTCCCCAGATGTTTTGGCCTTCAACTCCCAGGAATCCTAACAGCTGGTAAACTGGCTGGGATTTCTGGGAGTTGTAGGCCAAAAACATCAGGGGACCCCAGGTTGAGAACCACTGAGTAACAGCAGTCCTTCAGAATTTTGGACAAGAGTCTTTCTCACCCCTTCTTGGAGATGCAAAGTGTGTGAATGTCAATATATTTAGATGGCTCATTGTATACATCTACTGGGAAAGAAATATACAATTTCTTTCCGTTTATACCATTTTACACCAGTATGCACAGCCAGCTCACCATTAAACGGTATATTCGAGGATACTTCTAATGTACAGTAATCTATACTTTACATGATTTGTTCCCATGGAGAGCACTGATTTACCTACTACAGTCGTCCAAATATCATGAACAATTTTTGTTGTCAGGGTTGTGTAAATTGTGTAAATGAAGCTCCATTACACAGTGAAGCTGTGAAAGTGAGCTGCGCTGACTAGAAATAGAAATTTTACAGAATTAAAAAAAATCTCTATATTGTTTACATTGGATAAAATAACAAAAAGGAGATTGGACTACTGAGTTTCACTGCCATGACCTTATTCATTTTTCTCTCTCAACCATCCTTTTCACATTCTATTTTTGAGCATTAACAACAAATGTTATCTTTATGCTTCTTTTAATTGTTTAAATATGTGGTTGTTCAAGTTAGGGGTGTAGCAGAAATTTTAACTCACCGATTCCAATAAGTAAAGCAGCATGGTGGCAGATGCAAATTTTAGACGATGAAGAGATGGAATAATAAACTCTGTTTATTAATGCAATTAACATTTCTGCTCTCCTTAGCATGCTTTCACAGTTACAGCAAAAAAGTGCTTACTGCAAGTGCATAGATCTGAACAAACAAACATAAGAAACCGAAGTCAAGCAATTTAGCTGGTTCCAAACTTGGCATCAGGCAGAACAGGGAATTAATCAGCCAGGAGACCAATCAATAGGCAAGTATTTCAGTGAAAGATATAGACATGATAGGCATCTATAATTTATAATACAACCTTGTAAACCACCTTGTTACAGCAAAAGTCTTTTGGAGTCCATGTACTTACAACCAAAAGATATCTGTTAAATGCTGAAAGGAAGTCAGCAATGCCATAGGAGTTTTCCTGATTTGATTGTAAGATGCTGTGCTCCACTGGCATTGAAAAACACTGGAATATACCCAGCAGACTTCCTTATCAGTAATAAAGTCAATGGAGCTCTACTTTACCCCAACAAAGGTTTTCAAGCTGTATAGATCTATTGATTCAGTTTCACAAGGTGATCTTCATATTATCCAGCATGACACAGATGAATCTCCCTTTGTATCCATGTCCGTAATAATACCACATATAATTCAAGAAGATTAAGCTTGTTTAGCACCATTTTTTCCACAAATGTTTTGCATCCATCACAAGACTCCTATGATTATATGAGCATATAAAGTTTGGGAGCTTTTGTGATAACTGTTCATATATATACTATTCAATGCAGTACCAGTTTGTTGAAAAGGACACTGAGTTATTTAAAGCATTCAGATAATCAGGAGGCTCATATAAATGAAGTTACAGTTGGATACAATAAATATATAAATATCACAAATAGGTTTACAGTTGGATACAAAAGTTCTAGAGCCACAGTGGGTGGTACATAGTGAAATCAGCTAAAGATTTTAGGTACCAAAAAGAATCTGTTTATAGGATTTGAATATATAAGGTATCTGTTACATATACTTCAGTATCTTCAGCCCTACCCAAAAAAAAAAAAAAAACTTGGTGAAGAGTTGGCTACCAGATAGAGGAGACAGATTTATCAAAATCCTCACAATGCAGGATAGTGAACTGATGATTCCTGAAAAATAATACTGGCTTGAACAACCCAGCGGGGTGGGGATCCCAAATTACAATTGTTATTCTCCTTGTAAAGTGCACTTGATTATTGACCATATAAATTTGATTCTTTATCTTACTATATAAAAAGCCTTCCTTAGCAAAGGCTGGCAGCATTTCATAAAACAATAACCTTATTATTGGGTAGCTTTCTTTAATTTTACACTTGTGTTTTCAATAGCAAGAATTTGTTTAAAAACACAGTGGAGTATCCTTTTTTTTAAGGTATCAGTTGTCTTAGGAAACAAGATAGCTCATATATTAAAGAAAGATTGCCATCCTCACCTGGCTCTGAAGATATATTTTTTAAAAAATAATCAGTACTACAAAAGGGCCTGTTCTAAAAATTCTCACAAATATTTCTCTCTCTTAAAGGGTATTTCATGGCGTTCAAATAATCTATCTCACAGATTCAACTGCATGTGTACAAATAATCCCTTTTCTCTTTTCTTTGATATACAATATTATACAATCAATTTGCATGGCTTATAAAGAGCATCCAGTTCACATGAAGCTGGGTTGACCTGTCTATCCAGTATAGAAAGTCATTTATTGATATCATGCAAAATAGATAGAAATAGCTGGTTTCTATGGCTACTGAGGCTGGAAGACTCCGGGGGAAGATTTCTATTTATGCTTCTATATAATAGAATCTGGAGAGCAAAAAGGGATAAAGAAATAAGCACAGACTGCATCAGATGTATTTTGCCCTGTTGTTTGCCAGCTTTTAGATGAAAGGATGACTCCTGTTTCTTATTTACAGACATTGGAGACCCAGATTAAACCAACCATGTATGGCACTGGGAAGCAAGTGCTTTCTGCATGATAAGAACATTAATATTACAAGCTAAAAATAGGCATAACATCTATTTTCATTTGCCATTATGTCCAGGGGGTTTCCCATTAACTCAAGCCTGAAGCTTAAGATATATTTCAGAAATGCAGTTTGAGCAAAGAAAACATGCTATATGGAAGATTCACATTCTCCAAAATGGGTTCAAGATTTTTCTCAGCAGTCAGATCTGCACATATCTTCTGCATCATAGGGAGTAGCTATGTAAGTAAAATCAGCTTCTCTGCTCCCAGCTGCCAAGATGTGTCCTCATATGACCTGGCTGCTCATTCCTCATTAATTATGATTGCATTGGCTCTAAAAGTTGTCAAAATGTCATAGCGGAAAATAATGAACAGTCAGCTACCACTGATCCAAACAGGTAATGTTTTAATATCATGCTTGATCCCCATTGGTTATCACAGTGGAAGAAACTGGCTATCCTTTATACTGAGTTTTTGAGGGGCATACAATTGTTCCAGACAATTTATTTTGCAGAATATCAAAGTCTGTGCCAATTTACTTTTCGCCTGTTGCCCAAACTATCTCTCTTTTTTACTTTCCTTTTCAACAACAATGCTTTTGTGTTTTTTCAGCTTCTAAATGCCACATATCTTACCATTTTTGATAACTGGAACGCAGGTTTATATCTGGAAAACTTTCAGAGATTCTATTGCCCCCCCCCCCCCCCAAGAATGAGATATTCTTGCTGGATGGCTCCACCCCCAATCTAATAAGTGAATACAGATGTCTCTGGTCCTGAGTTGTGTGAATCACTAAAAACATATATTATGACAATGTATTTTGTCTTTTAATATAAGAGCTTTGAATATTAATAAAGGACCATTGGAGCTACAATAGCAATGAGTATGGACCATTATACTTAGGTTCTGATGATAGCACAGTGCTTAGAAAGAGGCTTAATTCCACCCCACCTTTTTAGCAATATATATAATTGATATAAGGCCTCTAGCGCAGGCATGGGCAAACTTTGGCCCTCCAGGTGTTAGGAGGCTGTTAGGAATTGTGGGCTGTTAGAAATTGTCCAAAACACCTGAAGGGCCGAAGTGTGCCCATGCCTGCTTTAGCCCTACACCCGCCCTTTCCTGTTCGTTGATTCAAAACATGGTTACTTCTTTGTAGCCATGCATAAAATCACATGGTCTCCAAAATGTCATAAATGAAAACTCAAACAGATGGCAAAAGTTAGTAAAATGAACATACAAAGCAGAAGAGTCTGCATGAGTTTTCTTTTGCCTACGTTTACTGGGAAGGGCAAAATGTTACCGTTCTCCCTCCCCCCCTTGTTGAGTTAAATGTGTAGAAAATATGTTTGCTCTTTCTGTTTACACCAATTGATGTAAGCTGAACACAAACAGGAAAGATGGAAGGAAGGAAGAGAAACTGGGATGTTTTAAAAACAACTTAAAAATGGGCTGGCGGGGATTAACTGGAAGTAGAGTCAAACTGTAAACCTCATTGGGTATAAGATAAAGGTTTTCCCCTAACATTTAGTCATGTCAGAATCTGGGGGTTGGTGCTCATCTCCATTTCTAAGCGGAAGAGCCGGCGTTGTCCATAGACACTTCCAAGGTATTGCATGGAGCGCCGTTACCTTCCTGCCAGAGCAGTACCTATTGATCTACTCACATTTGCAAGTTTTTGAACTAAGTTGACAGAAGCTGGGGCTAACAGGAAGAGCTCAACCTGCTCCCTATATTCAAACAGCCAACTTTTCAGTCAGCAAGTTCAGCAGCTCAGCGGTTTAACCCACTGCAACACCAGGGGCTATAGGGTATAGTCGGGCATAAATAGCTAACTGGAAAAAAAATACACCAAAGCTTGTGCTTACTGGCAACACCTAGCTTTTTAATAGCACCCTAAATATGTAAAATATAAAATTATTTGCAAAGCTGCCAGTGCTATGGAAGAGTTTTGTTATAACTTTACAGCAAGGTTTCAGCTTTCATGTGGCTAGCTAGAGCCCAGGTATCTCAAAGCCTTTTGGTTTGATTGAAACCCGTGTCTAGGTAGCATATACTGTATTTCTGAAAACATACAGTGTGAGGTTATAACCTGATGTGCTAGACTCCAGCATAATTAGCTCAGTGCAAACAAATGACTATACCCCCATGTGTGTACATGTCTATAGATATTAAACAGAATCTAGCTGAATCACTAATATTCTATATACACCACCGTGGTAGCCTTTAGTGACCCAGAGATGCAACTGTGCAAAATGAATGCAGGTACATTCAATAAACAGCATGTAACTGTTGTTCTCATAAATCAGAGATATAAAATCAATACAGCACACAATGCTGCATATCTAAATGAGCACAGAATTGTGATTTGTAACTGCCTAGAAGCAAAATGACTATTTTTTACAGTGGCAATTCCGGCAACATTTGACTCATGCAATATTTTCTATGGATAAAAAAATAACTAAAGCATGACTGTAGTAGATGCTTATTATTGGAGTGTGCAACTTGAGCAGCTTGAATTTGGGGGGAAGTCTTTAGTCAAACACCTAAAATTAGGATAGTCTCATAATTATAGTAATCACCCAAGCATTGCCCTTTGTCAGTCAAAGCATATGTCAAATGGCTAGAGGCAACCAAGGTGGAAAATAAGCAAGTAGGGCTTTTTTATTTCTTCCTCTCAGTGTGCATATATTTTTTTCTGAAATCCAGAAAAATATTTTGATGATGGTCTAGCTTATTCTTTTCAAAAATCCATATGTACTGACCCCGTAGAATAAAGTGCTTTATGATATCATCCTTATTGCAAAAAGTATACCTGTCACTATAATATTTTTAAAGAATTATTTCTATATAGGATAATACTGGAATGCAGCTATTGTATAATCCATATAATACTCATACAATTATTTTTAAATGTTGAAACCAGTGTCATCAGAATTGCTGGATTTACACTATACCCTATTTCACAGTTTTAGAATTTCTTCATTAATAGTGCAAATGAATATATTAAGCTATGTTGCTTCACACAAGTTGGTCTACTATTTTTTTTTTTTACAGTTTCATCTTGCACAGGAAGACATTACACAAGGAGCTGGTGTGATTTTCCTTGCGTTGCTTCTCATTCTTTGTCCATGTCCTTTACCATTCCAGCTTGCAATATAAATATGAGGGTTTTTTTTATTATCGTTAACTAGAACAGTGGCGATTTTCTTGGAAAATTGAATCTGTAAAAAGATAAAAACAGAACAGAACTTCAGAGAAAGTTTTATTACACATTTTAAAAACTTTTACTCTACTATTTTCATGCAAATTAAACAGCTGGAGACATTGAAAGAGTATTTGCATTTGTTCAAATAATGTACTGCTATCTTGAAAGCTATCCTGATACAAGGTTTCAGTGTTAAAGCTCTTCAACTGCTTGTGACTGACTCTTCCTACACACTTACACATTTCACTGATGCTCTTGCCTTTCACAGAATCTCCCTAGATTGAAAACCTTGAGTTATTGCTGTGATTTGTATTGATAGGACTATGAAACTGTACCCTTGCAAGACACACCTCTATCAATATAATACATAGAATATGATTAATATTTGAAAAAGTAGCAACACTTTTGAGGAACACTTCTAAAATGTATGGCGATTTCAGGTTTGTATCAAAACCTGCGGATGTAATTGTAGAAACATGATTGAGGAAAAGGTAAATGTCACCACTTCATTAGGAGCTCCTAGCACTGTGGTTCTCAACCTGTGAGTCCCCAGATGTTTTGGCCTTCAACTCCCAGAAATCCTAACAGCTGGTAAATTGACTGGGCTTTCAGGGAATTGTAGCCCAAAACACCTGGGGACCCACAGGTTGAAAATCACTGTCCTAGCAGATCCTTCAAGTACATATACATGGAATACTGTGACAGTGGGTATAAAGGATTCTTATATCATGTTTGGAAGCTCCCAGAACCCTTTGGGGGTGAAGATCTCCCACAAGAAATGCTCAAAAATGTCCATTATGGGATATGGGTTGCATTTCCACTATATTTTGCACACACACACACACACACACACAACCAATGCAGGACCAAGAGAAGCCTTTTTTGTAACCCGGAACAAAGTGAAAATGCCCCATACCTCTAGAAGTTTTGGGAATTCCTTGTTTGTTTCTGGACAAAACAGGTATGCATCCCCACCACCCACCACATCTTCCACAGTTGCCCAGCTCTGATCTAAGGTGAAGGGAAATCAGGTGATGGGTGCCCATTAGTTAGCATTCCTCAGTTTGTACAAGGCAGCATTTACAGCACTAACCTAAAAAGATTGGTGAAAATGGCTAATAACAGTATATTTATTTGTCTGCCAGTTATATAGGAATGTAGAGACTTCCACACATTTCAGTAGTTAAAATATGGTAAATGAAATCCTTGAGTGCTTTCTTGTGGAGCCTTACAATAGTCAATCAATTTAGTTATAAGTACATTGCTTGGCTCTCCTCTGAATCAAAATGAGGATGAACAACTAATAAAGCACACCACATAACAAAAGTTAAAAGAGTATATTAAAATCTATCAAAAATACTTTAAAAGCCACAACTTAAAAATAATCTGGATAGGCCTGATAGAAGAGACTGGTCTTTACTGCTGATTTAAACTTAGACAACAATTCAAACTGACAAATTTCTTCCAGAGTCATTCCAGAGTCTGGAGGTGGCCAAAGAAAATGTCCTCAGGGCAGCAGACCTCTTCACACTTACCTCCTTGTTACTTTGTTTTGCTGGCAATTACCGCCAAAACAGCAGGTGCACAAGACCCATCCACCCTCCCTCCTTCCCCCATTTTGGCTGATTGAAGTAGATGTCTCCTAGAGAACCTGGGTATACAGGGTGAATTATATGAAAGGGGGAAATCCTGTAGGTAACTTGGGCCATGTAGGGCTTTAAAGTAACAACCAACACTTTGTACTTTGCCTGAAAACTAACAGGCAGTCAACGCTGGTGTAATATGGTCACTCCTAAGAAGCACCAGTAACCAAACTGGCTGCCGTGTTTTGAACTAACTGAAGTTTCTGAACTTGGTATAGAGGTAGCCCAATGTACAGTTCATTGCAGAAGTTCAGCCTTGAGATTATCAGTGTTTGCAGGTAACATTATTTCCATAAGCCTGGCCAGGGACTCTTATATGCAGAAGGAGGGATAGTGCACTAATAATCCCCAATCTATCCCACGTTTTAGGCTCAGGCATACACACTCAATGGCGTTCAGCTCCCTAATACATGATCTGATCAGGTTAAGATGGTCTTTATTGATCACTTTCTCTCACCTGCTTATTAATACATTACTTGGGGGTAGAGAGCCGGGGCCCATGTTGGGCCACTACCATCTTCCAGCCAAGTTACTGTACAACATATCAGCTCAGCCTCCTCATACATAAAAACAGTATACTCTGCAGTTCGCACAATGTTAGAAGGATGTTCCACTTTTTTGAGTGAGGCTTAGCTGAAGTGAAAAACAGATAGTGTCCTGGTATCAAATGGGGCATGTCGGAGGGCATAGCCATTGTTTGATAAGTTACATTCTTTTCATAGCTTAGCTTTTGAACTAGACAGAATCTTGTATTAGTGTTTCCTTTCAGCTCCATGGCAATAGGATGAAAGAAAAGTCTTACCCTGTGAAGATTTCAGGGTGATACAGTGAGGTTAATGGCTGAATGCCAATTGAATCCCATTGTAGCTTCAGCCCATTATTTTCCTGCTCTTCAGAGTTACAGTTTTGAAGCAACTCAGTCATCTCCTACAGCAACATCATTTCTTTGTCTAGTGCTGACAAAGATGAATTAAAATCTCTTAAAATCTCCCCTTTCTTTTAAAAGAACCCAGCCCTCCCCTCAGATGACATCATATGTAGCCTATACTTGGATATCTTTGCTGGACAGATATTTCATGTAGCCTTGTGGAAACAAGAAAATGAAGTACGGGCAATCCCTGAGTTACAAACATCTGACTAACAAATGACTCATAGTTACAAATGGGGGTGAGACAAGAGAAAGTGAGACAAATCTACCCCTCAGAAGGTTAATTCACTCCTGAAAGAATTAACATAGGGAAAAGCTTTAGCACCAGTCCTTGTTTCCATAACAAGCCAATTTCTTCAAAATCCAGTCATCACAGGGACAGAGGTTAAGGTTTTTCCTTGACATTAAGTCTATTCATTTCCAACTCTGGGGGTTGGTGTTCATCTCAATTTCTAAGCTAAAGGTCCAGCATTGTCCGTAGACACTTCCAGGGTCATGACTGCATGGAGGACTCTTACCTTACCACCAGAGCAGTACCCATTGATCTACTCACATTTGCATGTTTTCACACTGTTAGGTTGAAAATCCACTCCCCGGATTTGAACCACTGATCTTTCGGTCAGCAGCTCAGCAGTTTAACCCGCTGCGCCACAGGGACAGAAAGCAAGGTGAAATCTTCTGAACAGGGGCACAGACAGTGAAACAAACACCACAGGGATGTTTAATCCTTCTCTATGCTACCCAAAGCATGTGTGTGTGTGTGTGTGTGTGTGTGTGTGTGTATTCCAACTTACATATAAATTCAACTACATAACCTGTGCTGTTCTTAACTTGGGGACTGCCTGCTTGTACTATACAATCCATGGCAAGAAGTCAAACCCATAAATGCTCCTGAAAATAGACCACTATGTATACTATATGTTGGTTTCCAGTATGTATACTATGTTATAAAGCTTTACTATTCTAGTATCAATTGGGTCTACTAGCAGAGATAAAAAACTAGAAAGGAGAGTTCATCAGTATACTTTTGCTGCAAAGCAATATCAAAATTACCAGATATCAGTACCAAGTATCACATTCTACGCTTGTAGTGTCTTGGTTTAGCTGGACATTGTTGTATGCTGCTATTTCTACCACTAGGCTGAGTAGGCACATATCTCACACAGCCGGTTTGATGGGAAAATGTTTAAAGGGGGAGGCACTGGACTGGCGTTTGAGAAGCTGAGGACTCAAGAATCTCTTTGCCTTTATAAAAAATGAAAGGAAAATTCAAGTTGCTGAGGAAGAGCTGATAATTATCAGGAGTATAGCATGTAGAGAGAGGTAAACAACTTTTTAAAAGATAGGCTTTTTTTTTTTTACAAAGTACGTTTTTAAGAAGTCTAAATTTGTACCTCAGCAAACAGAATCTTCTGAGTCATTAATATCTACAGTCTCTAAGGCTCAGTGTGATTAAAATTAGGAAGCTCCAGAATTGCCATTTTGCCCAGGTAGCTTCTAGATCTTCAGTAACATTGTTTTTTGCACAGAAAATAATGTTTTGAGGATCTCTAAAGTCTCTGGAGGGGAAGAAACAAAGAAATAAATGCAATAACAAGATTAACGTCTTCCGTATTCTCCTCTTCCCATTGCCAATGCTGATGAGAGAGGCTATCATTCACATAGCGGGTTCATCTCTTCCTGCCAGAGCACCTTCCTGTTCTAATCCATCAAGCTCCATGGGAGAGCTGAAAGGGTGAGGATAGCATCACAGTCAGGAACATACAGCTAGAATCTCTCCATACACACACACACACCAGACTCCATAGGACGGTGATAAACGCCAATATGCAAGCACAAAGTAAGAAAAAATAGGGTAACCAGGAATAGAGTTTTATAGACAATGACTATGGGCTGCAATTCAGTCTAAGTCCTCAAACTAAATGCCTTGGATCTATAATTTTTAATTTAAGAGGATGTGTTTTAGATCAGATTCCTGTTTGTAGAGCTCCAGATTCTCAAAATAAAAAGAACTCCCTCAAATCTGCTCTCTCTCACATTAAGATATGCATTATTCTTTCAACCCTGCCTTCTCTACATGTCTGAGATATTTTTAAGTAGATAGTCCTCACATCAATCCCACACCTTCTCATGAGAAGAGACACCTGTGGATTAGATAGAGGATGATCAGGACACCGAGAAGGGGGGGGGGGGAGTTGGCCATGAAAGGTAGCCTAAAGAAACAATAATATCATACCAAGTTACTGTAGCAACAATCTTCTTCCACTTCAGCACTGTTGAAAATAATGTGTGTTCTCTTCTTAGACGGCTGTCTCTTGTTGACCATCTGCTTCTTCCTTTTTCCTCTTCATCTTGCAGAAGCCATGGAGCCCACAAAAGCAAGCAAAAGTGAACTGGGGCATCCCCTAGGACAGGCAAGGACATCCAAAAGAAATCTACACAGAATAATATAATAAAAGACAGAACATTGTTTTTTGCTCCACCTTCAAAACAAAGCGTACCATGTAGGTATTTCAGAGAATGTTCCAAAAATGTGCATCCCTTACGTAGCACCTGTAAAATTGGTGAGACACTGCTCAGGAATAAGAGTGCATGCTTTGCACTTAGAAGGTCTAAGATACACTGGATTAGATACATATCAGACTAGGACACGGAACAATGGCTTCAAACTACAGGAAAGGAGATTCCACCTGAACATCAGGAAGAACTTCCTCACTGTGAGGGCTGTTCGACAGTGGAACTCTCTCCCCTGGGTCGTGGTGGAGGCTCCTTCTTTGGAGGCTTTTAAGCAGAGGCTGGATGGCCATCTGTCGGGGGTGCTTTGAATGCGATTTCCTGCTTCTTAGCAGGGGGTTGGACTGGATGGCCCATGTGGTCTCTTCCAACTCTACTATTCTATGATTCTATGATTCTATGACATTCTGCTCAAGACATTTTACTATTTAGGGCAAAACACAACAAAACCAACCAAACAAAACCTGGATCAAAACCCAGATGAGCTGCTAATTTAATCTTTTAACATGACCAATTAGGCAGCATCTTCCACTGCACCTGAAGGCAAGACACTAGCTACAGGAATGCAACACAGATCTTGTTGTTGTCTCTCAATACCTCCATCATGGAAGAGTCATCTCTATCTAAAAGTAGGACCAGCCCTGCTACCAGAGATGCTGAGGGAACCACGGCTACTACTATACCAGGTATACCAGATTGTCTTACCTGACAAAGAGCAGTTGTTGACTGTCTACACTCCAGAAAACATATCTTTGGGGATACTAATGTTTTTGTAAATAATTTTATATGAGGAGAACTTATTTCTCAAGTGTTTCAAAGTCAGGAATATATATTTTTGACAAAATAAAGTTTGAGTTCTTATATCTTAACTACTAGAAATTAAGCACTGGCTGACTTGCTTTCAACTCTGTCATTAAACCTTGCTGTATTCAGTTATGGTCCAATGCCTTGCACGTTCTCTTTCTGGTACAGTTGCAGCTGCAAGGCAACTCACTTATTTCTAGCTCCCTCTCTCCAGTAGTAATGTATGGGTGTTTTTATTGTTACAGTAAAGTCTCACTTATCCAACATTCACTTATCCAATGTTCTAGATTAACCAACGTAGTCTGCCTCCTGTCCGTATCCACTGCTTTTTCTCTAGGCAGCAAGGACTGAACTTTTTATGGATTTAATTTCCCACAATGTTGTTACTGTAAGTTTATTTTATGCAATTCTATCTTTATTTGTAGTCAATTTGTTAGTAGTTAAAGTTTTTGTAGTCAATGTTTTCAATACATTGCGATGTTTTGGTGCTAAATTCATAAATACAGTAATTATTACATAATGTTACTGTGTATTGAACTGCTTTTTCTGTTGTGTTGTAAAACATGATGTTTTGGTGCTTAATTTATAAAATCATAATGTAATTTGATGTTTAATAGGCTTTATCTTAATCCCTCCTTATTATCCAACATTATCGCTTATCCAATGTTCTGCCGGCCCATTTATGTTGGATAAGTGAGACTCTACTGTATTTCATACATTGGCCTGGCAAGCTGTTGTGGCAGAGGGTAAGACTCTTAACCTTAAGGGTGTAGATTTGACTCCCACATTCTTGAAGAATTAATTTCAGCGGGAAGGAGTGACATATTTTTAAAATTTTCATAAATATAGCTATGTAATATGTCTCATTATACATTTTGAAAATTGTTTGCACAAATGGCAGCGTAGCATATTAGATTCTTCCTTGAACTTTCCTCTGTTGTTCCAGTGATGCATGATTCCCAAAGCAACAGAGAAATGAACAGGAGCAGAAAAGCCTGTAGCTATTCATTGGACTTGGAGGAAGAGAGTCCAACCTCTGTATTTATGACTTAGGAACAAGACAGATTGTCACCTCCCGACTCCTTATCTAGTGACAGCAAGTAACCAAACACATTAGAGAGAAAAGATATGTGACGCAGTGATATCAAAGACATTGCTGCTCATTTAGTGAAAATGGAAAGAGATGGTGTTATCTCATACTTAGAGTCAATTTAAAACACTCTATCTTGTTTTGAGGGGCTAACCTTAGTATGAAGCAATGTTAAAACAACAGTTTCAAAGGTGACATTATGAAGAAATACTGACCACCATAGGTAGTCCTTGCTGGGGCTAGAGCTGCCAGCTGAAATAAAGGAACAGGGCTGTTGTTGCTTTAGTGGTTATATAAAGAAGAGACAATTTCAGGAGTTGAAGTCTATGTGATAAGAAACACCTTCTGAAATTCCCACTTCTACACACAAATTAAAGGGATAGCAGCCCTGTCCCTTATTGTGGTGCTTGACCATGGATTGGGATAACTGTCTATGTTTTAAGTTATTTTAACTTTTGTAAGATGTGTTATTATATTGTGATTTTATTGTGCTACTGTTTTTATTGATGTAATACTGTTTTGGGCTGGTCACAGTGTAGGCCGCCCCGAGTCCTTTGGGAGATGGAGCAGGGTATAAATAAAGTTTTATTACTGTTGTTGTTGTTGTTGTTGTTGTTGTTATTTTACCTACCAATCCTAGCTGGGACAGTGCCTGCTTTTCTATAGGACATACCTTCTGATATTCCCATTCCCAGTATCCTCATTCTTCAGACCTCGCGTGGCATGTGGGAACTATTGCTTCACTTAGCTACTGAGGGAGTGGGACAATGTCAGAAGAAGCCCCAACTGTTCCCCCTGACTTCCCTGTCCCCCTCACATTCCCATCTTCCAAAGCTTGTGCCCTGGTGGCAATGCTGCTTTGGACTGGCTGTCTCACATAGTCTTCCTCTCAGTATGTCACAGTAAGCATATTAAGTAAATCTCCTGACCTAAGGGAAGTGGGGAGGCAATTCATAGAATCACAACATTTGTTCTGGTAAGCACCAGACATGCACCAGTGGTTCTCAACCTGTAGGCCAAAAACATCTGGGGACCCCAACTCCTAGAAACCCCAGTGAGTTTACCAGCTGTTAGGATTTCTTGGAGTTGAAGGCCAAAAACATCTGCACTGAGTTAGAGCAATATTTGACTGACAGTGATGTCAAATAAGAAGTAGATTCCCAGGCTGTTGGCCCCCTTGTCTGGGAAAGATGAAGACTGGTTCAATTAAGACTCAGCCTCCTTTCATAGAATTCACAAGTAGAAACACCAGATTGCTTTGGGTCTCTCTAAGACTAGCTTTAGCTCAGAAAGGCAAATGAAGAGATTGTTCATTTCATAGCTAAAACATTTTAAATTACATTCAAAAGTACATTCAAACACATATGCCTAAGTCCTCACAAACGACAAGAAAGTTTCAAGATGGGAAATTGCTCAGCAGAGCACTCATCATATTGATGAAGAGAGAGAAGAGTCTTTTATGTACAGTAGAATCTCACTTATCCAACATAAACGGGCCAGCAGAACATTGGATAAGTGAATATGATGATAATAAGGAGAGATTAAGGAGAAGCCTATTAAACATCAAATTAGGTTATGATTTTACAAATTAAGAACCAAAACATTATGTTATACAACAAATTTGGCAGAAAAAGTAGTTCAATACGCAGTAATGCTACGTAGTAATTACTGTATTTACAAATTTAGCACCAAAATATCACGATGTATTGAAAACATTGACTACAAAAATGCATTGGATGATCCAGAACGTTGGATAAACGAATGTTGGATAAGTGAGACTCTACTGTACTTGAAAACACCCTTGGAAGGTTTTTTTTTGTTATATGTTGCCATTGCTTAGATCAGTGGTTCTCAACCTGTGGGTCCCCAGCTCCCAGAAATCCTAACAGCTGATAATCTGGCAGGGATTTCTGGGAGTTGTAGGCCAAAACACCTGGAGACACACAGGTTGAGAACCACTGGCTGCGATAAATCCCCACAATGGATGACTGAGCAAATGGGGAAAGATTTAGACAACATATATATAGAGTGGAGGTATGCAGGACACCCTTATTGTCTGAAGCAGTGGTTCTCAACCTGTGGGTCCCCAGATGTTTTGGCCTTTAAGTCCCAGAAATCCCAACAGCTGGTAAACTGGCTGACAATTTTGGGAGTTGCACGTTGGGACCTCCAGGTTGAGAAGCACTTGTCTAAAGCCCTCTTGCTCTGATTGCAAATGGATGAGGGGGTCAATGAGGATGGTTGGCTGGGAAACATTTCCCAACAGGTGTTATTGTGTTATGGTGGAAGACAGAAGTACGGATGTTGAGTCAGATCCCCCTGCTCTCAGGTATGCTATCCTCTTACCAGTATTGAAGTAGGATTCAGTGGCCAGCCCAGTCAGTTTCTTCACATGGAAAATGTGTGTCAGCAAAGTGACTTGGGATGGCCCTTGAACCAAGAACCAACTTACCATGTCAAAAGAGCATGGAAAATGTATGGATTTGGATTATAGCTTCCCAAATTCTCCAGTCAACATGCTGCTAATCAATCTGAATAGGGCATTTCAGGAGTTATAGTCTAAATAAGTAAGATTTCTAAGCTCTGATGACACCAAAGGATACCATTTTCATGAATATGTGTGTGTGTGTGTGTTCATGTAATAATGTGTGTGTGTAATGACCAATCACTTTCAGATGGAAAAAAGAATATCCAGGGTCAGTACTGGTTGTTGTGGTCATAGAGATTTTATTGAATGCCTAAAGATTCTTTGCCTTGAACAAAGGTTGTGAAGCAAAACCAAACACTGTGAGTCCAAATGACTCGTCTGTGAACTCCCCTCCCACCACAACTCCTGCTGAAATGAAGCATTCCAATCTATGGATTACTTCAGCCAGATGAAAAAGAAGAGACGAGAGCCAAAATCCCGTTTGAGATGGTTGCTTTTCAATAGCTTGGCTAGCACTCGGGGCATGATTAAACCCTCCAAGGTTACAGGGAATATTTGACTGACCTTCCAACTTCAAACACAGCCGCTCAGCATTCATTAAAGAGCCCTTCAGCACCTCAGAACAGTCAGTTCCACACAGCAATGAAAACTGCATCCCTCCCAGCCAGTAACCTGGGAACCGGAGGAGGCTAGCTTTGTCCTCTCTGCTTCAGCCTGACCTTGTCTTTCGCAATGACAGACCCTGACTTTAGAACAAAGCAGCTCCAACACAGATAAACCACAGAAATGCACAGCCTGTTTAATTCAGTTCTACAGCTGCACTTTCCCCCTGCCAGCCGTCCACCACTTTTTCTTGACAGATTCCTGTATACCTGTCTGCCAGAACCCTTCGTTTGAATAAGAGCCCTGATGCCTCCTGTGAGGCTCACAAAACAATGACTAGAGAGACGCCTTAATGAGCATTCCTGTCTGCAAGGTTTTTGAGCAGATTGCCATCTTTCACTCATCTCTAGGCTACTTTTATTCTAGGCATCCAAGGGACTTTTCTGCGGTAATGGCCAAGAGAGAGCAAAGTGCAATCAAATGAAGCTGTCAGATGGCTAACTATGTAGCCACAAAGTGAGCTCATTCCTCACCCTCTACCTGCATTTTTGCTGTCAATTGTTTTTCTGGGTAAACAACATCACCAGAAAGTGTTAGAATAATACCTTAATCAGCATCAAGCGGCACTGTAGGAAGACAAGAACAATAGAAATGAAGTCCTTCCATATACAATGTTTCCTCGGATTTTCAGCAGCAATGCTTTTGCTTTTTTTTCTTCAGGCTCTCAGTTTTTAATCGAGTAGGTGATTTTATGGTTTTAGAAAAACCAAAACACTTTAAAAAGAACAAAGCAGAGGAAGAAAAATAAATGTATGACAACAAGAAATAACAAAATAGCACAAATAACACCAATGTCTTCATTTTTCTAGATTTATGCTTATGTTTGAATGATTGTTTAAGTGCTTAATAATTTATGAAATTATCTTTGTCCACATATGCATAAACCAACATATATTAACTATGTTAAATACTTTTTATTATAATACGTATGTTCCCATATCTGGAAAAATATCAAAATTACATTTTATACAAGCTGTACAAAATTTATAATAAATATATGAAAATACCTGGATTGCATTCAATGTGTGCATGCCTATTAGTCGCCAGTCAACTTATGGAAACCCTATGAATTTCATAGGATTTTCTTACACAAGAAATATTAAGAGCAAGTTTTGATAGTTCCTTCCTCTGACATATAGCACTCAGACTGAAACCTAAATGATACTGTAGTATCAGACCAAATATTTTTGGGGGGGGGGGGGGGAGGACTAGCTCTGATTTGCTTTGACCTATTTAATAATATGATGACTTCTCAGTGGTAGTGTATACATAACAAGATATGTGCTAAGTATATGACATATATATAAAAATATATGGATTTATACTCAGTGGGATAGAGGATACTACTCATTAGAGATGGGTAATATATGTGTGTGGTGCAAGGAAACTGCTACCACAGGGTTCAATTGTTAGCATGTTTGAAGTATAATTTTTGGAGGATTTTGTTTCAAAAATAAATGCAGCTTTCCAACTAAGTCACCTGAACACATACTCTGCTTCACTTCTGTTTTCTATATTTCTCCATCTGTAAAATGACTTTTATAGGAAGATGGTAGAACAAATACCTATGAAATCTTTTTGCTATAAAAGAGTGAAAAACCTCCAGAGGCTTTTGGCAGCCTTTCTGACTCTCAAAGTCCGCCAAGTCACAACAGCATCGTCCAAAAAACGAATGGAAGAAAATAACTTAGAGTACATCAAAAAGCCATCCCTGGCTTCCAGGTGTGCCAGATACCATTGAAATATCACCACCTCCCAACAGCCTTCCCAACAATGAAAACTGGCTGTCAGTAGCCAAAAACAGAAACTGGAAATATCCTCTGATTTTGTTGATATTGCCTTGTTTTTCTGAGAGGCCCCATGGCCTAACTTTGCCTCTATGCCCTCAACAACTGCCCGCAATTGACATCTTGTGACTATTTCAGAAAGAAGTAACAAAGTAACAAACATTTTGCATCCAGAATCAGCCAGGTTCAGTCTCCATTACATTCAGGTCGGATTGGGGACGTTTCCTGTGAAAAAATTAGAATGCTATTGCCACTCAACATAGACAATAGTAAGTTAGAATCTAGCAGATGGATCTATTCCATTAATTTGTATGCTAATTTATTTCCAATATGGAACCAATAGTTCGACTTAGTGTAAGGCAGCATCCTATGTTCAAAAGCACCTGGATACTATAATTCAGTCATCTTATGCAAGAAAAGTGAAGGGAAGAGGATTATATTGGTCAAAGTCTTTCTGAGAAAGTTCAGAAAATCTGCAATATTTTCATGCTGATGAAATTTCTTGTTTGATACTTGATTTGTAAATATGGAAACGAGCAATGATGCAATGTATGTAGCGCACATATCAGTACGGTTCATTTGTGCTTATTCTTCCTCATGCTTTTTAAAATTTAGTGCCCATATGCAGTATCTGCTACCTGGACCTTGGAGATAATCTTCAAAAGCCCTTCTGTTGGTGCCCTTTGCAAGTGAAGTGCAAAAGGCAAAAAGGACCTTTTCTCTGATGGCAGCCTACTTATGATTTCTTTCTCTCCAGACAGCCTTAGTACTTGAGAAGTGGGTGGGATTAAATTAAATGTTTCTATATTAATTTCTATTTATAGTTGTGAAACATGGACAATGAAGAATGCTGACAAGAAGAAAATTAATTTGAAATGTGGTGATGGAAGGGAATTCTATGGATACCGGGACTGCTAAAAAGAATAAATAATGAGCAAAACAAGCCAGAACTCTCCCTAGAAGCCAAGATGACTAAATTGAGACTGTTGTGTTTTGGACATAGCATGTGGTGGCATGCCGCACTGGAAAAGACAATACAATACGTGATTCACTTTAATTGGGGTTAGGGACACAGGATCCCACCTCCCAAATAAAAAACTGCAAATTTAAAAACCACTTTCCCCCATGAGAGAACATTCTCTAACAATCTCTAGGTCCTCCAGCATGACTCTGTGGTCAGTATCTGGCAGACACTAATCATAGCATCACCTAGGAGAACCTAGAGAGAACATATTGAACATATCAGTGAATAATCAAACCAAAAAGGGAAAGCAATTGGAAAAAGGAAAGACCATACTACAAGTGGATTGATCAATCAAAGAATGACAATGTTGAGTTTGCAAGACCAGAGCAAAGCAGTTGATGACCAATGTTCTTGGAAGTTTCTCGTGATAGGGTTTTGGTGGCAAATAGCAACAATATTAATGAATTCCATTAGCTGGTGCTTGCATTGGTGTGGTTCATGATACTGTTTGTACAGTATATTGCCCTGAGAAATCTTGCATTGGATAGCACATAAATAAATGCCTATAAACCAGAAAACTACTCTAAGTGACAATCACTTTGGTTCATTTGTGCACGAGTGTGTGTGTACACATGTTCATCATGTGTATTCAAGTCTCCCATTGATATGTGGGAATCCCATGAATTTCATGGGGTTTTCTATGGCAAGGAACCCTCAGAAGTAATTTCCTATTGCATTTCTTTGAAATATAGCTTAAACCACTTGGAATTTCTGACTGAAGCCTCATACAAGTGCCAACAAAGCATGACCCGGCTTAGCTTCCAAAATCAACAGGATCTGGCTCTTTCAGCATATTGAGGGTTTCCTATCTATCTATCTATCTATCTATCTATCTATCTATCTATCTGACTATCATAAATACACCTGCTGTTTCTTGAAATGAATGTATTTAAGACAGAGTACACTAAAGTTAAACCAATCATATAGCAGGGAAAAGGCAATTAAAACAAACAACAGGTAACAGAATGTTAAAGAATTCATATGAGGGGAAGCCACATTAGTTCAACGTGTGCAGAAATTTTTTAGGCAGTGAAGGGGCCAAGTTAAACTTCTTTAAGCAAGCTATTCCACAATAAAATGGCATGCTTGTTGTATTGCAGATGGTAAGAGAACATAATAATAATAATAAAACTTTATTTATATACCACCCTATCTCCCAGATGGGACTCAGGGCGGTTTACAGTGATAAAAGCAACACAAACATTACATAACAACATAATACACATTATTAAACAAAGTAAAATAATACAATTATAACAATAAATCACACTTACATGACCAGATCAAGGGGACGGGAACCATAAAACCAATATATTAAAATGTATCATTTTAGGCTAGGGAAATCTTTTGCAATATATTCAGGCTCAGAAATCGGCGGAGAAGTGACCTTGTTCTTGGATAGGTTCATGCAAAAAGAGGCAATTTGAGAGGTGCCCTGACTCCAAGCCATATAGAGCTTTCAAGTTCAAAGCTAGCAGTTTGCACTGAACTTGAAAAAAAATGGTTTCCAATGTATTTGTATTTGTTTTAAATTGCAAGCCATCTTGACTCCCAATTTGGAGAGAAAGGGGAGGTGGGAATTAATAATAATAATAATAATAATAATAATAATAATAATAATAATAAAAACTCAGCCGCTATCAGGACCTCAAGATTGAACTTCAAAGACTCTGGCAGAAACCAGTACAGGTGGTCCCGGTGGTGATCGGCACATTGGGTGCCATGGCAAAAGATCTCAGCCGGCATTTGGAAACAATAGACATTGACAAAATCACAATCTGCCAACTGCAAAAGGCCACCCTACGCATCATCCGAAAATACATCACACAGTCTTAGACACTTTGGAAGTGTTCGACTTGTGATTTTGTGATACGAAATCCAGCATATCTATCTTGTTTGCTGTGTCATAATAAAATAATAATAATAACAACAAATTACTGTTGCAAAAGAAGCTGTGGTAGGGATGATAAGCAGCTTATATCATCATTGTATGGGGAAGGGGTTAAGGAGTATCCCATAGTATCTGAGGCACATTTTCTTTCCAAGAGACCTGGGTGGTCTGAGTGACAAGACTCCAGTTCCATTAGGGAGCTATTGATATATTTAGGCAAGCTTGTAGCATGGAGCCTTTTAAAACTGACCCTCCACTTTCCATTCAGGGGCCAGACAATGACGAACGAGTCAGGAAGAATAGAGGCGGCACAGCTGAGTCAAATGCTCCTGTTCTTCTGGAAAATGGAGAAAAAGGATCTTTTAAGGAGTGAGGAATAATTAAAAAATAAATGAACTAGCGCTAGCCAAGTGACAGAGGCCCTACTTGATTTGCAAAATCTAAGCATGTTTCATGGCCCAGCTTTGCCCTTTCTATTAAGGGATGAGGATCCTTTGAATAGAACCCTCCACAGCCCAGAAAATGTGGTGAACATTAAAAATGTAAAGCCAGAGAATTCTCTTTAGTCATTTGCTTAACCTCAGGCTGTGTTTGTCACTGTCAGAGTGATGAATTGGGAGCTGTCTGAAATCAGCATGCTCACTTTAATAATGTCACTTTCCCCAAGCCTTAATAAATGTCTTTCTGAACCAGCTGGACAGAACCAATTCCTTAGACCAACAATTACCGATTTCAGTGGGTTTTTGCTCTGCTTAATAGGGTCCTGTTGCTGAAATTGGAAATCTTTATCCCTTTTGCACATTCTCTCAGCAACGAGGAGAGATGTGATCCAGTTGTAAAAGCCTTCAACCAAAAACTGGGGCAAAAGACAACAGTTTCTCATGAGCAAAGCAAGAGGGTTGGCTGGTTTTTAAATTCTGTTGATTACTTTATCAAACCTAATAGCAGGTCCACTCATATCAATAGGTTTTAATTTTGATTAACAAATTCTGGTGATTTCAATGGCCTAATCTTAAATTACACATGACTAGCTTGGGTAACATTTTAGAGGTCTACTCTAATAAAACACTAAATCTAAATCCAGATCAGTACAATCTGATGAGTAGATTCTTCTGCTCTGTGGCTTCTTGGGACATGTCTATGTAGAAAAAGTGGAATTACAAACATTTAAATGAGCTTTTTCTGACAACAAGCATTGGTAATGACAATGTGGATAGGATAGGATGTGAGCTATTGTAGTAAAGTGGTATGGGTATTGGATTAAGACTCTGGAGACCAGAATTCAGATCTCTGCTCAGCCATGCAAACTCACTGAGCACGTTGCCTACTCTCAGCCTCAAAGAAAGGCAAAGGCAAACCTCCTCTCCACAAATCCTGCTAGGAAAACCACGTGTTAGGGTCACCATAGGGTTGTCATGATTTGGAAACCTGAAGTCACAGAACAAGAATTATGTCATATTCACAGCTTGCTTTTAGAAACTGTATTGATTATGATGGATATTAATTTTAAAATACCATATGGTGTAAAAACTCTGGCCACTTCTAGAATCATGACAGGTGATTCATGACAGCCTCAAAATACAACACTTACTTCCTTAGTTAGCTATTCATAATAAAGAGCTCATCAATTTAACATAATTAAACGTAAAGGCAGCTGTAACTTGTCATATATAGATGAGAAAAGCTGCATCTATAGAAAAGTCCTCTTCTATCTCTGCCTATGCAAGATGAAAGACTCCCACTCTTCTTTACATCTGGTCTCCTTTAATAGCTCATCACAGTTAGGGTGCTTTGATTTTGTTCAGTAACTGTGGAGCAGAAGCTAAAGAAGAGGTAGGCAACATGTGAACCTCCAGATATAAACACACAATTCCTTTCTATTGGCAACATTTCTAAAGTTGTTGGGAATAGCACTGCAACATCTGGAGGACTATGTACTCCTCTGCCCTGGAAAAAATGATCCAACATTCAAGCCAATCTGGGGGTGACCATTGCACTTTTCAACTTGACTTTGGTTCAGATCTACGCTCAGTGACAAATCAATCTAACTTTACTCACAGAGTTGTTTGTAAGGATAAAATGGGACAATCCTCACTATTCTGAGGTCCTCAAATGAAGGAATGCTCATCTTAGAAGTATTTTTTCCTTAAGCTTTCCTTGCTCCCTATTCCTCCCATTTTTACTTCATTGTTAATGCATTAATTCTTTATCAACAGCCAGCTAAAATACACATGCACACAGAAAAAACCAAACAGCTGCTTTAAAAAAATCTTAGAAGAGTTAAACTGAATTTGTAAAAAGGAAGCACTGTTACTTTAAAAAGAGATAATGATGCATATACAGCTGGTGTTTCAGGCTGCAGTGTTTGCAGAGAATTACTAATTAAAACATTGCTTCTGTAAAGTGTGCTGATCCCATTGATTCTACCCCCCCTCCCCCCCCCCCCCCGCAGCCCTCATATCCACACAGTTAATTTGCTGCAAGGAAAGCAACGTTGCAAGGGTCCTCATTATAAAAATTTCACTGGCTGTAGCTAATGGTTGTAATTAATAGGTGCAATAAATTTCAAATGGCCAGCCAGGGTGTTCATTAGTTTCAGCCTGAGTCAGCACCAGGGGGGGGGGGGTAGGCTGTTACTTAATAACCCATTTTCTAACCCAAAGAGAGACCTGAGTTTTTCTATTGTTCGACACAACCAGAGCAATCTTTGCAAAGAAGGAAAGGAAGGGGGTGAGTACCGTATATACTCGACTATAAGTCAAGAAATTTTGGTCTAAATCTTTAGTCTAAAATCTGGGTCAGTGTATTCATGTGTCAATGTTGGAAACAGATGGTGCAATTGGTGGCTCAATAAGCTCTGTGTATCCCAACATTTGGGGACTTGGGCTAGAGGAGAAGGTCCAGTTGGCCGCCTTCCTCTCCCTCCACTTCTCTATCTTAGTCCTGGACAAAGTGAATCCACCAAGTCCTCCATCCCATGGTCTAGGAAGGAGTAATAGAATAGGACCACCAAAGAGGGGACTCCTATCTCATTTCTCATCACTGCATTTCTTCTTACTGCATCACTGCTTCTTAGCAGGGGGTTGGACTAGATGGCCCATGTGGTCTCTTCCAACTCTACTATTCTATGATTCTATTTATGCTGGGTCTGTAATAAAAGCAGGTTGCTGTCCTTGTTCTTCTCCCGGTGCCTTTTTTCAGTCTACATTCTCTTTCTTTTTTGCATTTTCTTTCCCTAACAATATTTGTACAGATGTAAACATTTTAAGATCAGCAATACAATTTACACCTCGCCCCATTGCAACCCCTCAAAGAGAAGTCCTTCTCTTTAACTCTTCCTAAGCATTACTAAAAGAAAAGGAAGAGATTTGTTACACATCCCTAAAATGTACCTTCAACTTACCCGTGGGTGAAAATTCTATAGTTCTGGGCCCCAGCCTGCTGTTGACTAATCCATGAAATTGACTTATAGTCAAGTGTATACATTAATAATTTGTAGTGTATACTTCGCTTTGGACCTCCTGGTTTCCCAATTGTACAAGGAAGACACGGCATTCATCCAAACGAAGTAGACTACACAATGGAAACAATTTGAAATTGTTAGGCTGCCTTGGGACTTATGGATGAACAATTGGAAAAGAACAATGGAAAACTACTTTAATACATGACTGTAACATCAAGATTATTGTATATAAAAAGATGGAAGAATTCAACATCACCTATTGGAGAGGAATGGTTGCTGCAACTGACTGAATTAACAAGAATGGAAAAATTATCTTGTTTAATGAAAAATCATTGGTGCTATTTCTAAGTGATTTTACAAAAAGAAAATGGTTTGTAACTTTTGGTTTTGATAATTAATAGAATTTGTTTATTGAAAGAAGTGGCTTCCATAGTATTAGAATGAGCGGTATGATTATATTAGACATACTTGAAAAATCGAAAACTGGAAGCCACTTTTCTTTATATTACATTTTGTACTCTGGGCGTTTTTCTTTTTGCTTTCTTTTTCTTTTCTTGTTCTGAATGTTTGTACAGTAGGTTTTTTTTTTTACTGTATTTGGAAAAATCTTCAATAAAAGATACAGGAAAAAGAAATTGCTACATTGCCTAAAAACATCTCAAGAGTAACCATATCATTAATTAAAAATTGGAAACAGAACAGTTGCACGTTATTATCCTCAAAAAAAAAACCAAAGTTTTACAGATCTGAAGCACTAAATAAGAGGAAGTTAATTAATTTGCTTGTGTTTACTTGCCTTTCCAAATAAAAGAAAACTACATTAGTGTCTGGTATTCCCCATAGTAACCTATGGATGCGAGAGCTGGACCATAAGGAAGGCTGAGCGAAGGAAGATAGATTGTTTTGAACTTTGGTGCTGGAGGAAAATCCTGAGAGTGCCTTGGACCACAAGAAGATCCAACCAGTCCATCCTCCAGGAAATAATGCCCGGCTGCTCACTGGAGGGAAGGATATTAGAGGCAACGATGAAGTAATTTGGCCACATCATGAGAAGACAGGAAAGCTTGGAAAAGATCATGATGCTGGGGAAAATGGAAGGAAAAAGGAAGAGAGGCTGACCAAAGGCAAGATAGATGGATGGTATCCTTGAAGTGACTGGCATGAACTTGAAGGAACTGGGGGCGGCGATGGCCGACAGGGAGCTCTGGCGTGGGCTGGTCCATGAGGTCACGAAGAGTCAGAAATGACTATGTGATTGAGCAGCAGCAGCAGCATTACTGTCAACTTTATACTCCTTAGTGTTACTATTAGACATCAAGGGAAAACAGGACTATTCTACTAGTACAAATAAAAAAGATAGAGGACCAGCAAAATAATATCTGCAGTGTGTAAATGTGCTTCTTTATATAGTTCTAGTGTCAGTTGGCTATTCCAGAATATTCTGTTCCAGATGTTGGTAACCATCTCTGGGGCTGCACATAATCCATTTTCACATCCCTCAAAAAGTCACACTCAGCCCCTTTCCCAAACCCTGGAGAGGTTGGAAAGGGACATGGGTGGGAGTCTGCTTAGGTGATTAAACCGATTGAGAATGGAGTTAATTTTAAATGGCCAATCCCAGCCCTTGAAACCTTTTCAGGTTGAATTGGGCATTTCAAAATTGACTTTTTTTTTCAGAAGGGGAGGATTAGACTAGAGTTTTGTTTAGGGTCTGAAGGTTTTGGGAAATTCAAACAGGGCACTTGTTGAGCACCAAAGGCTTTTAACCCTGAAGAGTGCCATCTCTGCTCTGCTTTCTCTATCTCGATATCTCTCATATGCTCCCACCCCATTAGTTACTCCTCTTTGTGCTTCCAAGAAGGTTCTCAAACTCTGTCTTAGAAATATCTTGCCTCAAAATATATATTTGAACCCTTAATCGTGCTGACTCCGGTGTGCTACAGCACTTCTTGAATGTTTAGAGTAGCTCATATAATTATCTCATAATCCTTGAATGTGCTCTAGAAGTAGAGCTATTATTATCCCAGTATTGCAGACTGGATGTTCGGAAAGAGACTACAGACTACATACTAAAATAATAGCAGAGGTTTTCCACCTCTGAAACTTTAAATCTCTCCCAGTGCGAGAGACAATTCAGCATCGGCTCCACCCATTTATTCCATAGCCTTGTCACTCCCAAACACACACCTCTGCATTCTTTAATGGCCAGAAAGAAGTAGGATGGTCAAAAAAGGATGGACGTGATGGCAGGACCACAAAAGGAGCAAGCAGGACTCAACTACTGCCATCTTCCACAAAGCAGTGGTACAGTACGCTTATTCAGCCAACTCCAAAGCTCAAAATACATCATGCAAGCTTTCAAAGCTTCACCAACTTCTTCATTCAGCAAAGATGTTAAAAATCATATAGGAGCAGAAAAAATGTTATAGCCATAGGCTTGCATTTCATCTCAGTGACTCTGATATCAGTTCAGATATAATCTAGTTATCAGTGCAGGTATTGGCTATGTGAGAACTAGGGACAAAGGAAAATAAAAGACAGGGAGTAAAATTTCAACTCCATTAGCAACAGAGAAGTAACTTCCCTTGAGATCCAGAGACTTTTATGTTGTTAATGGAGTTGGAAATTAGTTCAGGTATAAGCTACCAAGTGGAAATTGTGCTTAACCTTCTGGCTGTTTTTAGCATTCATTTATTTATAAGATTTATGTACTGCCATTCATGGCCTAAAGGCCACATATACCCCTGATCTTGGAAGCAAACCAAAGTTAGCCATGGTGAGTTCTTAGATAGGAGACCACCAGCAAATACTAGGAGCTAAATACTAAATTGGCTATATTTCAGAGGAAGGAAGTGGCAAAACCACATCTGAATATCCCTTGCCTTAAAAAATCCTATGAAATTTATGGGGCTGCCATAAGTGAACAGATAACTTAAAGTAATGTGCACACACATTGATATATGAGTGCTTTCTACTAATGAAATACAAAAGAAGGGTTACTGATGAACGTTAAGGAAACAAAAATAATGACCACAGATGATTTACATAACTTTTAAGTGAGTAATTAAAACACTGAAATGCTTAAAGATTTTCTATACCTTGACTCGGTCATTAATTAAAATTGTGACTATAATCAAGTAATCAGAAGAAGACAAGCTTTGGGAAGGGCGTCTATGAAGAAACTAGATGAGACCCTCAAGCATAAAGATATAGAATCAAATGCCAAAGTCAGAATCATCCATATCACTCATGTAGTTCTGATTTCTATGTATTATTGTGAAAGCTGAAAGGAAGAAAATAATCCAATTTGAAATGGAAAGCAAGTTCCATGAACTGCTGAAAAGGCAAATGAATGGATCCTAGGGCATATTGAGCATAAACTTGCAAGATGACAAAATTGAGGCTGTCATACTTTGGACATATAATGAGACACCAGGACTGGAAAATACACTTAAGACCTGGTAAAGTGAAAGGTTGTAGAAGAAGAGGACGACAAGGTCATATTTGTAAGGTTTGAATGGAACAACAGACTAGAGCTTTGGGGTTCTTTACAGGGTCACTATAAGTCACTATTATAGGAAATAATAATAAATTATGTTTTATAATCCAATAGTCAAGTCAGTATTCTGTCTTTGTAAGCATATCTGATTCACTAAGAGCAATTAGGAGTCTGCAGCCAATTACTAAAAATGTTCCTTAGTCTACAACCACAGGACTGATTAAGACTGTAAGACTCATTACATTTACAACTGAAAGTGTTGCACTGCACACAATGGGATTTACCAAGTAAACATACATAAGATTGTGCTATGACAATCTGATTTTTCCCAGATAGCAAAGAAAGAAAGAAAACTAAGAAGACTAAACCAGTGGGATTGGGATAGAGGAGGTTTCTTCTTCTTTGGCTCCTTCTACACTGTCATATAAAATCCAGATTATCCTCTTTGAACTGGATTATATAATCTAGTTCAAAGCAGATAATCTGTATTATCAGTCTTGAAAATCTGGATTATATGGCAGTGTAGAAGAGGTCTAAGAGTTTATGGGGTGATCTGGCCAAAATTAAGTAGATTCAAGTGTAGGGTTTATGAAGTTTTGTAAGCCTGCCTTCTCACACTTTGCACCCATAATTTAAACTATGGATGAGTCACTCTATAACCCATTCATTCCAGCCTTTAACAAAACTACACGAACTTAGAAGTTTTCTATATTTCCTTCATTGTAGCCAAATGTAAGTTTGCAGAAAGACAGAGCATTCCTTTTGACATCTGCTTTGCTAAAGAAAAATCAATAGCACAAAGAATGGTGAAACACATCACAAGGGACAAGGCTCTAACCTACATTCCAAAAACTTGCTGATAAACTTGTTCAGAGCCCTCTGCTTAACACTCAAATATTTATTGCAGGGAAAGAATCTTGGTATTAGTTCCTGCATCTGTTGATATAAGAATATAGAAATTATCCTTACAAACAATGCTCCGGTCTCCTGTGTCCGGAACATAAATAAAGGATATTGGATGCTCAATATTTAATTAAACAAAGAGACAAATTATCCTTGTCTATTAGATTAGCTCGAGAAGAATTACAATTACACAGAATTGGAACATGCCACACAGACGTCTATTGCACATGACCTAGAGAAATGGAGCTGCCTAAGGTGGCATAACATCAAGTATGTAATGTTACCCCTTTGCTCCATTATTGCCTCATACTTGGCATGTTTTCTAAAATTAATTTCTAGTTTGAATAATAGAAGGACTGCCAGATCATCCTTTGTTCCTTATCTCTTTCACCAGGCGCATATATTCCCCATTTAGAACTAGATGCAATGCTATGAAATTCAGGGAGTTGTAGTTTTAGAAGACTTTTAGCATTCTCTGGCAGGAAGAACTATTGCCTCACCAAACTACAAATCCCAAGATTACACAGCAGTGCACCATGGCAATTAAAGTGGTATCAAACTGCATTAATTCTACAGTTTAGAGCAGTGGTTCTCAACCTGTGGGTCCCCAGATTTTTTGGCCTTCAACTCCCAGAAATCCTAACAGCTGGTAAACTAGCTGGGATTTCTGGGAGTTGTACGCCAAAACACCTGGGGACCCACAGGTTGAAAACCACTGGTTTAGAGCCAACCAGGGGCAGCTATCTGACAATGTTTGTATTTCCAAAGAGATCTTCAATTACGTCTCTTTACCAACTAGGATTGCCTTTTCCTGACCTGCTTCTAAACAGTTGATGATACAGTAGAGTCTCACTTATCCAACACAAACAGGCTGGCAGAATGTTGGATAAGCAAAAATGTTGGATAATGAGGGATTAAGGAAAAGCCTATTTAACATGGAATTACCTTATGATTTTACAAATTAAGCACCAAAACATCATGTTTTACAAGTCTGCAACTTGTTTGGAAGAGTGGCTGCACTTGTGTTGTTGTTGGGTACGTTGCCCCGCTGTATGTTGCTGCCTAGAGAAACACTACAGCTGTGGATCTGGGCGGGAAGCAGACTGCACTGGATATGCAGAACGTTGGATGAGCGAGACTCTACTGTACCGATTTCCATGCCATGAAAAAGGCTTACCTGCTCTTCAGTTGCACATCAGAGCCGTGTTAACGGTACAAGAGCAGGCAAGGCAGAAGTACCGTAGCTTTCCCCCCTTGATCAGTTGGTAGCATAGGTTATTTCTCTGATGGGTTACTGCCTTTTGTAGAATATTCACCTATGCACACCTGCACTTATTTATCCATACAGCTAGTTCTCTAAGGTGTTATTAAAAAGACAGAGAGTAGCAAATTCAAGTAAACCCTTATATAGGAAGGGTGAGCACTTCAGAAGAGCTGCTTCCCAATCCCTTTTCGTTTTGTTGATCGTTTAAAAGCCTGGCCTTCAAAAGCGCCTGGGCCCCCATTGCAGCTGCCCTGATCATTAAGGGCACAATTGGGGAGAAAAGAGCGAAAACAGAGCTGCACATTCCATAGGGGTTTTGTTCCAATTCAAGCTCAACTAAAGGCAAACGGGATTTTGCTCATTACTTTCCCAGCACAAGAAAACATTTTGGTTTGCAACAAAGAAGCTGGTTAAATGGGTTCTTTATCCCCTGCCATCCGTATTCCTATTATTGCTAGTTAATTAGGCCTTGGCCATCCTCGCCCCAATCATTCACTACTACAGGCAGGACAATCAGAAAAGCAGGTGTGTGGTATGACCTTTGCTGTTGGCACTGGAGCACACAAAGGCAGTGCCATAGTAGCTGAGAGACGTACTTTTGAGGGCAGCTGTGTTAGCAAGAAGTCTCAGATATCATACGCATAAAAATACTGTGTTTCTTAATGAAATACTCATCCTGGTGTAGCAGTTGGAGCATTGAATTATGATGCTGGAGAGCACGGTTCAAATCCCTCCTCAGGCATGCAATCCTACTGGGTGACCTTCGGCAAGTCACACTCTCTCAGCTTCAGAGAAAGGCAAAGGCCTTCACAACAACAGTGAAAGCGGTTGGAAGAGCGCTTTCACCCACAGAATCATTTTTAAATATTCTGTCTGGACACGCAAATATGTGCCTACTCAATCATGTATTTGTAGGACTGACATCTAGTCACAAAAAGTATAAGGCATTTCCTTTGGGGACAGACAAACATGTCCATTTCTGGTTTGCTGTTTCTCTTTTTTTCAGTTCATTGTTTTTCTACATCATTTTGCATTTTTCAATTGAGCATGGGAATTCATATTCATTTCTGTGTACATTCTTCCCAAAATAGCCATGTTTTGTATGTATGGAAACATAATATATACATTTTGGCAAGCATTTCCCTCTTAACTGAAAGTTTTTAAATGCTGCTTTCACTAACACGTGCAGTTTAATGGGTGTTTTGCCTAGACAACCATTTTGATTGACAAATTTTTAAAAATGTAAATATAAGTGTATAAGTATATTTCAGTCTGTCTATTGCATTGGGAATGCACTTTAGCTAGGTTTACCGGAAAATGTGAACAGAATTATATTTCTACCTATCCCTAAGCTCCTAACTCCAGCAACATATGCTTCATTTAGGGGAAATTTTACATTCTCATAGATCATATTAGAGTTGCCAGGTGATCTGAAGAAATCCAAACTGGTTTGCTTCTGTCTTTTTAACAGAAGCTTGGATTGCAAAGTCAGCAAGTGAAACTCTTTAACAGCACCAGCAGTGGAGCACTATCCGTTGCTCCTAGTTATGCTTTCTGCAAACCATGATGAACATTGTTCTCTGCTAGTTTCTGTACCTCAAGTTGCTGTCAAGGACAAAGCTAAAGAAGGCAGCTGAAAAATTGAGTCTCGGAGATGTGTCAGAATTTTGCAAGAATTTTTGCTTGTGTTAAGGTCTGTAAAAACATGTGTGGACTGGCTATCTGTAATAGTTGCTGTCAAAATTCTGGTGATTATTTTCTGGATGAAAATACTAAAGATTATAGTTTTACAATTTAAAGTTCTAAAACTATTAGATTCAATTGCACTTTATGGGCAGTATCCAACATTTAAGTGGTGACATTCCATGAGTGCATTCTCTAGAGCAGTGATTCCCAAACATTGCTTCTTTTGGATTTCATTTCCCAGAATTCTTGACAGTTGGACAAGACTCTAGAGATTCTGGGAGTTGAAGTCCAAAGCAGCTGGAAGATCAAAGTTTGGAAATTAATTGCTCTTTGAGGAACAATTAGAACAAGGAACGACTGGTATTATGACAAGGGTATAAAGCCCTAGAAATCCAAGAGACACACATCCCTAATTTCCACTCCTAAACACATACTGCTGGTTTTTGACTGAACTCAAAATAACTAGATATTAAAAGTAATGGCTTGTTTAGCTGACCATCATGTTCCTGAAGGCTTTTGAAAGCACAGAATCATTTTTTTAAAGTTGTCTCTGGAAGGTGCATAAAGGTTCCTACAGCTTGAATGTGGATTATAGCCTGCTTGAAACAGTTCCTCCAGCAATGAGTGCAATGGGTGATGCAACTATTCTGAAACTGCTTTTGGAGGAGAAAATAAACCCTAGCACAATGGCTTCTGGAATGGCTTGTGTACCTGGCTGTGGTAGGGTTTCTGCAAAAGCAACCAGTTTTCAGAGTGACTTCTGAAACAAGCCCATCTGCAAAAGGTCTTGTGCAAAGGGATGGTGCAAGTGGCACTAGAGAACAGCATCTTAACAAATTGTGCAAGGACAGCAATAGTTTCCCATAAGCAGAATGATACTTGTGTATGCAACCCTCCAAGACACTGAAAAGATTTTTAGGACTGTGCTGCTGAAGGATTATCAGTCCTTTGCAGGCTTAGGAGGTCACCTGAATACAAAGAATGAGTGCTTTTTGTGCTGTTAGCACACAGCATACACTTTTTATTTTTAAAAAGAGAACCATCTTTATTTGCAGACGTGCCAGTGAGAGCAAATTCATTTTGTTTTCCCGAGTGCCCTTCTGAAAGTTATTGCAATTGTGCATCTGACTGAAAATCCCAATTTCTCCGTCTTTTTCCGCCTTTGCCCTGCCCTTGGCTGGACACCTGCACAACCTGACTGTGAGAAAGTGCCTCTAATTACCTGTCACTGTTCTCAGCATGCCCAGTTAACGATGGCTCTGTCTACCTTTCATGGAAATGGTTTTGCATTCTGCACAGAGCATTCCTTACAATGGGCTGAGGGTGATGGAATCTTTGGCCCTTACGTTTGAATAGCAGCTCTCTTTTCTTTCTCCTTTTTCAGAAACATCTTACAAAACCTGAGCTGTAACCTGATCAGTGAAGCCATCTTCTTTTCAGCTGTGAATGGAGAGAAGAAGAGGCTCAGGAGAAGGAGAGATCAATCCCTCCACCTCTGTATGTCCTTTATCTAACAAGCCCTTGACACATTCATCCAATTCAACCTTGCGACACCCTGGTTTATCTCATTGGTCACTGGATACAAAATAAAGATGGGTGATATCTTTTGATGAGAGGAGGGATAGAGTTAAGGAATCTGTATTTCATGCCACTTTGCTGAGGTGGCCAAAGAAGAGGATTATTCCTCTGTGTAGCCCATGGCTTTTAGCCCTACATGAGTTATGAAAAGCAATCACATAGGAATAAAAAGCCATAGACCACAGCAGAGGGCTTAAAGAAGATAAGCCGAAGTCTTTAGAAAATACAAAAGAGCAGGATAAAAATAAGAACCTCCAAGCTGGGGCCACCTGGACTGAGTCTCCAAAGTTTCACATCACAGAGGTAGTCCTGGAAATTTTTACCTTGGCTAGTCATCTCCTGGGTAATTGATCCATTTCGATTGTTTCCAGTCTATTGAGGCTCATTCTTAATGAAATTTACTTTAGCTGTTTGCTCTCACCCCTGGAGTTTTGTTTTCAGAAGAGGTCTTTAAATAGGATGTGCATCCTTTGCAGGCCTGATGGCTCAAGCAAATTCTTCCCCCTTTTAGGCACACTGATCCAGGATCACTCAGGCATGGACAAACTTCAGCCCTCCAGGTGTTTTGGACTTCACAATTTCTAACAGCTGATACATTATTGGGAATTGTGTGAGTTGAAGTCCAAAACACCTGGAGAGCCCAAGTTTGCCCCTGCCTGATCTATCTCCTCCTGGCTCCTAGGAATCTAGATTCAGGTCTCTGGAATAGGGAACAGAATAAAGGGTTGGTCGCCCCTTACCCCAGATTGCTGGTAACGGAGGAGGGTGGCAAAAAGCTTTCACTTTCCCTACATCCCAGCAATGTTGAATGAATGGAGTCATAGGGATGGTTGGGTAGAGGTAGGTAGAATCCTCCTTCTCCAATGCCAGAGATACTGGCCATGATCACTAGAATGGAGATATAGTGAAAGCCTCCCACTGCACCTCTACATTGTTCATCTAAATGTTTGGATGCTAGGAAAGAGGGGGCACATAGGAAATGCTTTCCCCAAGACCTCTCTTTCCAGCAATCTCAGTTTTGCTAGGAACATGAGAAGAGTCATCCTCATCAACCTTCTTTCCCAGCACAATCAGACTATTGAAATAGCTAATTGGAAGACTGACAGAGATGATTCTCCTTACATGATACACAGCAATGTCACTCAGTAGCAGTGGCAACAAAACTGGTAGGAACTGGGACCAGCAACACCAATGATAACCCATCCTGGCTGCCTCTGAGAACTGCAAGTTGTCTACCCCATCAATGAAATACTGGGCATATATAGTTGATGTGCAAAACACCTGGAGGGTCAAAGTTTGCCCATGCCTAATTTAGATCCAAGAATCACACAATCAGTACACAATACAGCCCCCTTCTACACTGTCATATAAAATCCAGACTATCTGCTTTGAACTGGATTATGGCAGCATAGACTCATATAATCCAGTTCAATTAGATAATGTTTATTATCTGCTTTGATAATGTGGATTATATGGTAATGTAGAAGGGATCACAAAAGATGCCAGTGCTGAAAAGATTTTGCAAAAGGCTTAGCAGAAAAAACTGACCATTAGACACCAGGGAACTTAGTGTACTTTTGAGAACTTTAGAAAATAAAGATGAATGGCATGTCCTGCTGTATTGGAAGAACAAGCAATAAAACATACTTGCCCAAGATCATGCTGTACAAGTATCAGGGGCTGAATCTTTCGATCTTGGAAAATGCAAAGCTGATCATGTTTTTAATGCTAGCATAGAAACATCCTTATTTCCTAGATCAGATTATTTCATGAAGAAAACTATTATACTTACCCCAACTGTTTGTTTTTTTAAACTCCAAAACAAAATATGCTCCTGGAATTTATAAGTTTATCTTTACAAATATAAAAATCTATAACTTACTTGAAGATGTCCACTTCACAACCCATTAATCAGAGAGTGAATCTGTTTTATAACTATATTACAAAATGGACATAAATTACCAGGTACTTGAAAAAGCGCAGTACTAATGTATTATATGAAAAACTGCCAACTGCCCTCACCCAAAACCATCCACAACTGGCTCAATTTTGGCAGCACTGCAGTATGTCATGCACGGAAGCTGATGTATGTCTGAGCTAATGAAGATTCACTGTGACCTAGTTGTTCTGCATCTGCATTATTTCTCCTTCAATATATGATGAGATGGACTGTTTCATACATACACACACTATGTTTATAAACTCAAGTTTCCTTTGTATCATGCTCTGCATTTATAGGCCCACAAGAAAAGTGAGTTTCCATTAATTTCCTAAAAGATAGTGGGAGGAAATCTTACAAGGATCTGAAAGAGAATTACCTTACCCTTTCAATAGTGAATTAATTTCCAGATCTTTCCCAGAGGCATGCTTTTTTAAACATTTCTTTAAAAATGTGGCATTGTGGTCCATGTATGTTTTTTTAAACACACACAAATTGGAGTGGACCAAGTCCATGACTGGCAAATATGCCACAATGTGTTTTGCTCTTCTATTCTCCTTCCATGAATGTAATGAAAGTCAATAGGTGGGAGGAGGGTTGGGAAAGGGAAACACTTTTAAATCAACTGTACATTTCTAGTCAATGCAGGTTTTCGTTCCATTTTCAGACACAAGAAATGTGAGACCTGATTAAAGCATCTCTCATGGAAATAGCCTGAGATGAATGAATGGTGGCATGTGGGGCTCTGAAAGGTGTACAAAACAAAACTTTTTTGTAGCTCCCAGACAAAAAGGATAAAGAGAGTTGTACTGAGTGTACAATTTCCGCCTCCTGCGTTTCAGGTGGATGGTCTCTCTCCTCAGCTGCCTTTTCAAAGAAATTCCTCTTGGTGCTTAGGCAAGGGAAACGATAAAAAAGAGCTCTTGGAATAAGGAAAATGCTTTAATTAGTGAAGAACAAAATCTCCCCAGTGCTCCTTCCTACGGATGGGAACAGTTCCTGCTATTTAATGAATGTGTCTGCACCTTGTGCTCAAGATGGAATTTGTGGGCAAAATCTGCAGAGTGCCTATGTGGACACCAATGCTTTTATATCAGTTTGCCCAGCTGGAGAACTGGCCCTTTGCCTTTACTCTTCTCTCTGTGCAAATACTGGTCTGACTCATGTTTGCTCAACAACTGTGCATATTTATTAACATACTAACACCAGAGGATGATATTGGATGCATCCCCTCTTCCAGCATGTTTTTGCATTGCCTTCTGATGATTTTGTTTCAAAGTAACCCAAAGAGCTTGGGGTTTTTTCTTTCTTTCATCCAGGCAGTGAACTTTGCATACTTAGACATGGGCAATTTTATTTTTCTAAGAATGTGTTAAAAGACAAATTCCCCTATTCTGTTACTAAAACAAAAGGATTTGTAGAGGAAAGCATCTTACTCAAGATAGACCCATGACTCCACATGATCAAATGTGCTACATACGAGTAATCAATATGCACAAGATAGGGATATGTTTGATATGCTCTGGGGGAAGTGATACAATAAGCAATCTGCAAAAACTAACCAGATTTCATCTGAATTACACTGACCATCTGTAACATCCACATATATATGATAGTTAGCATGCTACAGTAGATAAAATGTTTGATTTAGCATTGGAAAGACACAGCTTCACAACTTTATTTGGCCAGTATGCTTAACCATCGCTCAGTCTGACCTACTTTATAGGGTTGTTGTGAGAGTGGCATGGACGGAACACAGGGGCACTGTATGTAATGCCTTGGGCTCTTGGGTACAATGGAGGGATACTGAAACAAACAAACAAATAGCCCATTGCTTTTAAAGCCATGCCCAGACCTTCCCACTATTAAATATTTGAATAGTAAAATGCTTAATCTTTCATAAATCAGTACAGCATAGCACAATATAATACATCATTTTTAAAAACTTTAATTTGTTTATTAGCATTAAGAGAGCATTAATTGGAGTGGTTTGCTTGTTCCCCCAGTTGGAAACATTGCCATGGATGTTCCATGAACTTTACCATGTGCGCTCATACAGTCATGCATTCCTTGTAGTCCTCACACTGGAAGCCAGCCTGGAGAAAACAGTAATCAATTGTGCATGCTCTGTGTTTCAAATGATATATCCAGCCGTAGTTCCAACAGCTGCCAAGTGGACATCTGTTCTATATACCCACCTTTTCTTTTGACTACAACAGACCTTGAGCATACACTCTGTATTCTCAACAACAGCAAATCTAAGTCACTGCTTCTGCATGGAAAAGAAGCTTATGAGGAATACTCTGTGTCTATATACTCTATTAGGTGGACTCGCCTAATGATTTACCAAAAGGATATACATCACCCCTCCTTGGAGATGCATTTTTGCATATGTAATATTAAATATACAGATATAAACTTGGAAATAATTAGTACTGTCAATCCAAGAGTCATACAATATGTCTTATCATAAAGGGGAAAGATGTACCTGGAAGACATATGCCTGTTTGCTCTATTTGCTAGGTATTGCTTTAAGGTCCCTACTCTCCCTTCTTTATCTTTGAATTAGATTGGCAATGGACACTCCTGCAACTAGTGGTTTCCTCCAACAAAAGAAGTGTTTTCTGTATAGCAGGCATATGAACGTTTGAAATACTTAATTTTGGCCATCAAAATGGTTAGAGGAAATGAACAATGGTTTGCATGGTCATTTGCATAATTTACTATTTTCTAGTGGAATCATATCTCTGAGATGTTTTTTGAATGACGTCTATAGATATTGCCCACTTCTACCAGCTATCAGTGTCATTTGGTGGTTTAGATTAAATTATCATGTGCATGTTCCCCACCTCCCTTAAAAAAAAAAAGGTCAGGTGTATTGCTTCATTTGGTTGAGAGTGTGAAAAGCCAACCAGTCATATAATATTTGGAGGGCATTTCTACAAACAATGCTGAGCAGAAGATCCCAGATCTCTGTCCCACAGACCTACTCTGTGGGCACCATAATGATCAACCAAGCAACTGAAAGGGAGCAAAAGTCGTCTGAGCAGATACCAACTCCATTTCAGTTTGAACTAATCCCACTTGTGTCCCACTTGTGTCTTTTTCAATGATTATCTCAGATAAAAAAGTTGTTCATCCAAAAGAGGGTATATGACAGGATTTCATATTTGATGCTCCTCACAATCACAAAACACATCATCTACATACAACTATGCCACAACCCACCCACCAAACCAGAGACAGGTGAATATCTTGGAAAAGATAGAATTTTTTGGACTACCAGATTCCTGTCAGTGAGGCATTTCCCCAGGTCACCCCACCTCTCCAACCACAGCTACCCAACATTTTCCCTCCAAATAATGCCTATTAAGGCTTCTTTGCTTAACATTTTAATAGTAGATTTTTACAAAAGAGGTCATTTTAATAACTGATACTTTGAAAGTTTTGCTTTCTCCACATTTGTAAATAAAAAAATCACAGGCTAAAAACACAACATGAAATGTTTTCTTTCAAGTTGTTAATTCATAAGTGATCCATCATGGACTAACTATGCAACCCTGTAGATGCTTATTCTCAAACAAGAGCAGACAATAGTCCTATGTCTATTTCCTTGTGAATAAGGATGAATGAAAAGAGCGAGACTTACTTTTGAGCATACCATTATGCTGTAAAAAGTCTTCTTACAATTCCTTGTGAAAACACCCCAAATCATCAGCTTTCATTCCAATTTACTTAAAAACAAAAGTAAAACAACCCCCCCCCCTTACATTTGGGTGGAAAGGGTGGCACATTTAGGTCGTTGCAGCAGTACCGGAATAAGAAATCAGAATAATTGCACATATACTCCCATTACCACATACCTACACTCCTTTCCCTGCCTTTCTGCCACTACTGACCCATTTTTAGCCATACTGCGTTTACATGCTCCCAGTCCTCCCATCTCCAAAAGACTGGAGTGAAGGCTCTGGCTATCAAACTGCAAATGATCTCACCTTCAGCAGACAACCTCCCCACTGGCAGCAGAGACAGTGCCAAGTCAGGCAGCTTTTTGGATGTAGGAACAGCAACAGTAGCGGCAAGAGCTATACAAGCTGGTGGTTGGAAGTCGGCAGGCTGGCTTTGTCCTGTTTTCCTAAACCCTTTCATAAAAGAGCACGTTTCAGGAAGAATTCTCTCGCTTGGCTGGTGAAGAGCACCGTAGGAATCCAGCAGGTGGCTGGCTGGCTCTGAGCAGGACACTGAAGATGTTGATGCCGGTGCACTTCCCTCTCTGCCACTCCTTGCTTGGAACCGGCCTCCGAGCAGAGTCCAACTAAACTTGACTCGCTTTGAAGCCCCTGACCTCCCCTCCCTTTTCTCGCCATTCCCTCTCTTGGGAGCCTTCAAGCAGGAGCAAAGTAGCTACTGCTGTGTTTCATACTTGAACTGATTCCGCATCAAGGCCCTTTAGATGCGGTGGACGAGCTGGGCAGTTGGGGGGGGGGGGGGCAGTGTTGAGGTAGGAGGAAATCAGGTATTTCTCCATTCCAGACTCTGGAGGGCCTTAATAACAAAGCCTCTATTTAACCAGATCCTGTGAAGCAGAAACCTCTTGTATCTACTTCAGTGCCTTTGATCTCACTCCCCCAGTGGGATGTGTATTAGTCATGTCCCTCCTGCTAAGCTCTTGCAGCCAAAGACCCGGGGAGAGGGAAAGCCCCCCTTTCCTGGCTTCCTTCCCTGCTCCTTCCTGCCCCCCCCCCCCTCCTGGTTTGGAAAACCTCTTCCTTAGGCAAAGGGATGGTAGAAAGGGCTCACCCATCCTTGTCTGGTCTCACAGCTGCTTCTCTTGCCATCTGATCCTCTGCTCTTTCCAGTCCACTCCCCCTTGTCCCCCCAAACACCATTGCCTTCCCAGCCTCAAAGTTTTCAAGGATAAGATGCAGACTCTTATCCCGGCCTTTTATCACTTACCCAGCCATTGAAGTGACAGCATCAATATTCCACTACGCCTTAGAGCCTTTCTTTTATTAGAACCTCCCCCCCCCCCCCAAACCCGGCCCCACTTGCTGTGACTAAGCACCTTGCAAAATCCATTCAGTCCTGGCTTAGCATCCTGAGAACATTAAAGTTGGTGGATGCTTTTCTTTTCTTTCTCTTTCCCCCCGCCCCCACCAAAAAGACCTTACTGGCAGCTGGACAAGGGATAAACAAAGGAAATATTTGACTGGATGCCTAGATCTTCTGGTACTGAATGTGCTTTTTTAACTCCTGTCTTGTGCCACTCCTTTGCCATGACTCCTTTATCTGCAGGCGGAAGGGCGGGTGGACAGACGCTCCGGAGATGAGGTCCTTGGGATCCAATTTGCCACCTGCAGAACTGGCTTCTAAAGCTATCAGGATTTCTTCCCGTTGATAATACACACCCGCCTTTGCCGCTTTGATCCACAGACCCCTTCAAACTTGCTTTCTTTCTCTTTGCCATTGACAGAGCATACACAAGCCCCACATAATTTAAGGGACACTTGACAATAAATCGTGGGTACAGATCTTTGCTATGAAACCAATTTGATTCCCTTGGGATCCTCCAGACAGAGTAAATATATCAGGACATTGTGGCATTGTTGCTTTAGTTCTTGTTTTTCTCCGGGACCTAAACTAAGGGCCCTTCTAGACAGGCCCTATATCTCAGGATCTGATCCCAAGTTTTCTGTGTATCCCAGATTATCTGAAAGCACGGACTCATATAATCCAGTTTAAAGCAGAAAACCTGGGATCAGATCCTGGGATATAGGACCTGTCTGGAAGGGCCCTACGTTTCTGTTACCTGGGACTATTTCTGATAATTCACAGCACCAGCTGCAACCGTTTATTTTACCTCCTATTTGTTAATTGTATATCAGAACAAAAAAACCCCTTTTTCTTCACTGCCCCCCCCTCTTTTAAATTATGGTATTATAGTGCCTCAGTGTATCAGTGAAATTATGCTTTTTCACTAGACTACAATAATTCTATCAAAGAGACAGAGAGAAGAAAATTTGCCTTTCAAATGACAGGACCATCTCACCAAACTATGACCCAGCTGGGTTTTTTTTTAAAAACAACAACAACAACAACAACAACAATAAACAAACAAGACCTCTTGCATAGATCCAAGAAATTCATACACCCCCCCCCCCCCCGCCCCAGATGAATGCACTGAATGGACATGGAGCAACCCAGCAAAGCCCAAAGATATCATAAGAATCATGCTTCTTTAGACTAGTTTGGAGGGGCTCACTGTATCTCAGCCTAGCCAGCAATGGGTTGGGAGTATTGCAAGGCTAAAAAAAGAGATCATAAAAGACAATATAAAATCTTTGGAAGAGGGTTTTGACAGGAATATAACTCAAAGTATAACTGGTATTAAAATATAATAAGTTGAAATAAACAGAAATTCCAAACAGTACACGTTCACATATGATTATCACCCTTTTTAGGACAAGAGGAAAGTGCTGGTGCCATCTCCCTCCTGTGATGCTATTAGACAATCATCTATCCCAAAGACTGGCCAGTTAAAGCTGAGAAATGCATAGCCTCAAAATAAACTGAAGATCACAGGTTCCTCACACCTGATTCTGAATTTATATCAACATTTAAGTAGGACTTTGTGTACAGATTAAAAAACAGGATGTAGATAGGTAAAGCATCTCTTAATACTCTAAAATCTGAAATGTTTTGCTGTCAGGCACCTGCTTCTGCCGTCAAGGTAGCGGATGTGGCATCCCAGACCACTCATTTACAGGGCAGAAGGAGGTGGTTGATTAGCTCCCCGAAAAAGGGAAAGAGGCTGGAGAGAGATGCAAGGATTTGTGAAATGGTGTGGATTTGCACCCCAAACAGTATACTTCGATTACTGCTATTTCACAGATCCTCCGCCCCTCTCCAGCCTTGCATCTCATACACAACAGAAGTAACAAATGAGCAAGGCACAAAAATATTTAAAACTATTGTGCATAAAATTATCTTCGAGCTACTGATATATGTCATATATGAAATATAAATGAAATTAATGTTTAGACTTGGATCCCATCTCCAAATTATCTTATTATGTACAGATATGCAAAAATATGTATTTCAAAATTCAAAACATTTCTGCTCCCAAGCTTTTCAGATAAGGAATACTCAACCTACATTTGGAATATGGAAACTGTGCTTCCTGAAAACTTCAGCTTGTTGAGTAAAGTTACTGTATCATCTTTTCGTGACTGTGATGTCATGTTCAGGATTATGGAAAATAATGTTTGCTGAATACTCAGTCTTATTTGTTCTTCTGAGAGTCTATGCCCACCCAGAGGGAAATTTTGCCTTTGCTCTCACCCATTGGGTTTCCATGGCCTAGAAGTGATCCAAAACCAGGTCTCTGGAGATGTAACTCAATGCTCAAATCACTGCACCATGTTGGCTCTCTCATTGGGTGCATTCCCTCTCAATGGGACTTACCCCAATATATCACGCTGTCAGTCACTTCAGAAGAGGTTTTACAAAACAATATGAGTAGTATGAAAGTGTCCCAAACATAGTTTCACTTGAACAAAACAATTTCCTATGATATAATCAGCACAAAAAAATGGCCTGCAAATTTCCAGTTTGATAGAAAGGGGTAAAAATGTATGCACAGGATCTCAAAGGAACATGCCTTATTCCAGCTTTCAACAACTAATGATCTCCATATGTACTGGGCAACAAATCCCTTGGACACGTTGGCTGAAAATGATAGGATTTATAGAACAGTTCAGATGGAGGGCAGTTGTTTGGGAAAGCCTGTCCAATTCCCGGGGCTGTGGCGCAGACGGGAGAGCAAACCAGCTGCAATTAACTGCAATAAATCACTCTGACCAGGAGGTCATGAGTTCGAGGCCCGCTCGGAGCTATGTTGTTTGTCTTTGTCCTATGTTAAAAGGCATTGAATGTTTGCCTATATGTGTAATGTGATCCGCCCTGAGTCCCCTTCGGGGTGAGAAGAGCGGAATATAAATGCTGTAAATAAATAAATAAATAAATAATTCTGTATCTGATCTCTCCACTCAAGAGATGTCTGCTTTCTGAAGAGACTGAATTAGAAAAGCCAATGAATGATGTCTCTCTGAAAATACAAAAAACTCAGCTGTAAGATAAGGGTGCTTCCATGTGAGACTTACTGTGTAATTACCCCGCCTCGTTCACTGAATGCTACAAGGATCTAAATAATGGTATTGTTCACATATTTCTCTTCATTTTCCCACCATTTCTTCCAGATTTTCTTCTCATCCATTTACACACACACAAGCCATTACAGAGGGATCAGTGTTTTAGATTGGTATCTTTAGAACTCCTGGTTTTGGGGGAAAGGCAGATTACACAAAAATTGAAAAAAAATCTGTTCCTGGTTTGAAAGTGTTATTTCCTGTTTAATTATGTGATACCTACTTGAAAGTAGTTCTTATACTCCAGAAACTTTGTTTTTGTGACTGCCACATACTATGTTGAATTAGTTGAGACTATCAGATATTTGTTGAAAAACTGTCGCCATATGTGCTGCAGAATGTCCCGTGAAAACAATATTTTTGCAGTTTAATAAACATTCCCCTTGTTTTTATGATAGAACCAATTAGAAAATGATAATTATAACCCAGGGACAAAATAGTGTTTCATAGTGTTATAAATAAGGATAACAACAGCAATAACAACAAGATTCTCCATCTGGAGCCCCATCCGTCTGTAGTACTGTTAGAACCCAGAGGTTTCTTGAAGCTCAAAGAGCTACATGTAAGGAAAAAAACCTTACAGCAATTGTCCTAGCAAAACTGATACCTATAGTGGGCTCTTAGTATTCACTGAAGTTTAATTCTACTGAATACTAAAGTCCCGTTATAGACAATGGCTTAATATAGGATGTCCCTAACATAAAGTGACAACAGTTGCTCAACTGAATTTTATGATGTACCCCAAAGTGCTGAAATATTGCCCAATAGTTGAATAACTGCCCACCTACCAAGGCCAAAATAAGAGACGCGGCATGTAGAAAAATTACAGACACATTAATGCAATTTCTGAAAAAAGTGCAAACATTTGAGACACTACAACGGTATAAAATAGTTGCACATCAGGATACCTGTCACAGGCCAATCCATTGATGGCTACACTAAAAAGTGAGAATATAATTGGATACATCAGAGAAGCTGCCTCACACCCATCAACTATCTCAGCTTGGTATAGAAAATTGCAATTATTTCTTGATCATTCTACGTTTTCATTTGCACATTAATTGTTTCCTCCTCTCACTTTTTCCTTTCTCCTATAACTGTGCTTACTGCAACTGTGGCTAACTGAGTTCAAAGTGCTAAAGTAGTTTGCATTCAATTATTTATTTATTTATTTATTTACAGTATTTATATTCCGCTCTTCTCACCCCGAAGGGGACTCAGGGCAGATCACATTATACACACATAGGGCAAACATTCAATGCCCATAAACACATCAAACAGAGACCGAGACAGACAGACGCAGAGGCAAGTTAACCTTCTCCTGAGGGGATGTTCGATTCTGGCCACAGGGGGGAGCAGCTGCTTCATCATCCACTCTGACGGCACTTCCTCATTCCAGGTCATTCCCCACTTTTTTTTATAAGTGGTACCTTATTTCCTACTTGATAGATGCAACTATCTTTCGGGTTGCTAGGTCAGCAACGAGCAGGGGCTATTTTTTATTTTTAATTGACGAGTGCTCACCCCGCCATGGGCTGGCCTCGAACTCATGACCTCATGGTCAGAGTGATTTATTGCAGCTGCTTAACAGCCTGCGCCACAGCCCGGCCCCGAGTATGGGGGTGAAGAGAGAAGGAGAAAGAACCTTACAATTTCCACTAGGCTTAGGCAAAACCAAAATGCTACAGCTTCTCCAAGCTTGTGTGTTCTTCCTCATTAATATTTGTTGCCATCTTGACTGTACGCTGCTATTGCTTAGCCACACGTATCCAAGTTGTCCTTTGTGAAAAGTTGGACAGTATGCTTCCTCCTGCCCATCACTTTGCTCCCACAGCCCTCTTTCACATGTCCATCTCAGAAATCACAGAACTTGCCTGCAAGCCCCAAGATCTGGGGCACTGGAAGAAAAAGAGGTCCTATGTTCATAAGTAACTGCGAAGGAACCCTCTTCATCTACTTTTATCTCTGATTTCCCCAGGTAGGATTTCTGTCCTTGAGAAAAGGAGAGGGTAGAAGCAACTACAATTTCTGAAGTGTTCGTGCTGAATGAACAAAAACACTTATTGAGGCTTGTCCGAGCATTTGATCTGAACACTGGGGTGGGCGGATTAGATTCTATTTCTGTATAAGCCAGAGAGGTCTTCCATGTTATACTATATTTAATTGTTTGTTTTTATGTGCCTTTAAGTCATTTCTGCCTTATGGCCGCCCAAAGGCAAGCTGAAAGGGTGTGATTTGTCCAAAATCACCCAGTGGATTTCCATGGCCAAGGAGCAATTTGAACTCTGGTCTCCCAGTATCCTAATTCAACACTCATATTGCTATATTATGCTTGATCTAACATTTAATTATATTGGAAATATTTCTGTACAACCACTCTGAAATCACCAAGGAAGTACACACAAATTGTAAGGATAAAAATCAAAATATCTGTAGCAGCTGTCATGAGGGGCATTACTGGTTGTGCAGAGAGCACAGTCCAAACAAGAGAATAGGGAATAACACCTATGTTTAAAGAAAAAAAAACATTTTTACAGCATTCTCTAAAAATGTGAATTGATTCTGTTTCTTTTTCCTAAGATAAATTCATGACAGTAGAAATAAGGGGAGCAGAAAAATGTCAACGTATTTACCCAATTAACAGTCCAAAGCACTGAGATCCTGGTGGATAGGCGTAGGATATTCTAATGAAGCAATATGAACCTTTGGGAGGAACTGTATAAAACTGTATAAGATAAAGTTTTTATAACCTATTATTCACTATTTTGGATGCTTCAATCCTGGGATGAGAAATCAAATCGTATAGTTAATGTAGCTCAAATACATCCACCTTTTCTGAGAATTTTGACCATGATTTCTTTGTGACAAAAAGGGCACCCTATTGCAATCTTGGTTACTTTTTGTTTTAAAAAAGGCACTTGTGAAATTAAAGTACATACTCTTTTAAAACTGGCTAATTTCTGATCCTTCGTGACACTTTGCAATTATATCTGAAATATATCCTTGGGTTCCTCCAGGGTTCAAGATATACATTCTTAAATGATATGTAAAACCATAAACTGACTTTCTGATGGGAGTGCTCTGGCCATTTTAGGCTTTAAAGAGGCCTTTAATCTTCAAGGCACATAATGAATGCTGTGAGCTTCCAGCCGTTCTTTTTAGTGACAGCTGTGGCTGTGGATTTTCTTTGGTAAACCTCAGGCCCTTGGAAATACCATCTTGGACATCCCAAATATTAGTAGGCACCAGTTAATTTAGTCCCCAGCTGCCGCTTGCTTGACATTAATAGCTGTCGGCCAGTCTCTCAGGTGCTTTCATTCCCCAGTCATCCCTGGTCTCCAAGGAGAGGAGAGATTGTAGGGAAGCTTTTCTGGTGGGACAGAACACCTATTCTTCTCCTCGTTCTGTCCCCACTGAGAGCTCATTGTTTACCATGACTACACACATTCTTGAGTCTCTGATGAGACCCTTGTTACCGCTTCTATTAAGAGGGAGGGAAAACAGGACATGCCAATGAAGGAGAGGAACTCCTGGAAACACAAGTAGTGCAGCGAAAGTCCACACTATGCTGCCCTCCTGAGTTCTTGCTCAGGCAGTAGAGAGAAAAACATGGCAATGAGGCAATCGGTATTGAACAGGAAAGGAGTTAGTAAGGTAATGCTTGGAGGTAGTGAGTTAAGCAAATGCACTCTTAAACAGCCCACACTAAAATAAAAAAGGAGGAGTGAGAGGGGGAGAGAGCAAGCTTTTTGCTTACACTCCATATCAGTATCTCCAGAGTCGGTATTTCTTATCATACAGTGATGATTCATTTATGTATCCGTCTTAGTTCAGCAGCAAAGTTAGCTATCTATTCCTGCTGCCTCATCACACTTGTGCTACCAAAACTAGTAACTCTGAAACTTTTCTAGGTTCACAATAATCCTTAAAGGCTTTTAAAGTGCCTACAAGAGTTTCTGCACACTAGCAATCTGTATACTAGTTATCTTTATATAAAATATAATGTGCCTATCTTATCTCATCCCTATGTCATTTGGGGTTCTGTTGGACCTCTCACACAGTGGCAGTACTAGGATTGGTGTCACCCAGCGTGGTAACACATGGTGTCACCCTCATGACATCCTCCTGCACCAGGCCATAATTTATTTATTTCCAGAATTTATACCCCGCCCTTCTCACCCGGGGGGACTCAGGGCGGCTTACACAGTTGGCAACATTTAATGCCAAGAACATAATAATAAAACAAAAAACAGTACATATAATCAATTAAAACTATAAAAATACATCATTAAAATACATTATAAAAATTAAAACATAAGTAAAACATAATGCCAGAAAATTTGACAAAAGCAGTGGCAAATTGGGTAATAATGTAATAACGAAAGCTCTAATGGAGTGCATGCACATGAAAAAGTTCAAAAAGTAAATCAGCATAGGGTTTTAGCCTTGTAGGCATACTGATACAGTATGTGCAAGTGGAGCTTAACAAAATGATTCTGTAGGTATTTTTATTTTTAAAAATACATTTCTGCTGAAACACTGCACAAAACATTGTATAGAAAATTATTTTTCTGTCAAATCTGATGGTGTCATCTGGTGTGGTTCTCACCCCCCTCCCCAGTAACGCTACCACTTTCACAAATTTGGCTTCTTCCCCTTCCCCTTCCCCTTCCCCTTCCCCTTCCCCTTCCCCTTCCCCTTCCCCTTCCCCTTCCTCTTCTTCTTCTTCTTCTTCTTCTTCTTCTTGTTATGTACCTTCAAATAATTTCTAACTCATGGTTAAGGTGAACATAACACAGAGGCTTCTTGGAAGATTTGTCCAGAGACCTTTGCCTTCCTCTGAGGCTGAGCCAGTGTGACTTTCCCAAGGTCACCCAGTGGGTTTCCAGGGCTAAGCAAGGATTCAGACCACAGTCTTCAGAACACCAGTCCAATAACCAAACCACTATGTTACACTGGATCTCATGGGCCTATCCTCCCTCATCTTTACATCTGCAATTTTTCCTAACTGCCTATTTAGTGTTCACCTACATCCTAATCTCACCCTCACACACAAATGTAATCCTCATGAGGTTACATCCCAGAACATATTAATGTTCCCCACAATTTCACTTTTTCTTGGGTGCTGAGAGACAAAATGCAAAAAAAAATGATATGGGAAAGAACCTTCTGAATGTTTGCATGGTGCATTACTCTCACTGGTAAACTGCTCCAGACAATGTTTTTGCCAGCTAAAATTAGAGAACAGGGATCCCAGTCTGGTGGGGATATTTGATTCCTGGCACCTTAGAAATGAAATGATACAGGAAAAAATATATTCAGGATGAAGGGATAGAGAGAGAAAATATCTATGCAGCAAAAAAAGTCAGTTTATTTTAAATGCTCATCAGGCTTACACTTAGGGGTGACTAGTGAAACTGCATAAAGTATAAGGTGTGGAGGGGAATTTAGCAAGTTATCCTGAACAAGACCTATGAGACTTCTTTCTGACCATGTTTTGTTCTGAACATTGTGGCACAGGAAGTAAATGTAGAAAATGGTTAGGGAAATGCCTATTAACACCATTAGTTTCAGTAAACCAGATGCACATTAAACTTAGGCTGTTGCCTTGGACAAATTCCCCAACATTTCAAAGATGAGACCTGGGACATGTGTGGCTAAACAGCAGCAGAATATAGCCAAGATGGCAAAAGACATTGATGTAGAAGAACACATAATCTAGGAGAAACTCTTTCAATGTTCCTTTTGCCTGATCCTACTGGGAAGAACAAGATTCCACCCACTACTTTCTCCTCCTCCCTGCTGAGCTCATTGAATGCAAGCTGCTTAGGCACTTTGAACTGAGTTTCCAGCAATTGTTTTAAGCTGAGGGTAGAAGTGGAGGACATGAGATTGGGACAGTTGGAGGGTACGCCTTGTGCCAAGTTGGAACACCAATGAAAACATGTCAGAATTTGTTTACTCATTGGCAGCAACCGGTCTGAGTTTCAGATTTGGGCATCTCTGTGTTCCACCTGAAGACCAAACACAGGACCTTCAGAATACAAGGCATGCAGTCTATCACTGTGAACCTGTTTTCACATGTAATAATTAAGCTATCATAGGACTATAGAATTATTCGCATAGAATAATTAAGCCATCATAGAACATAGAATTATTCATATAGAATAATTAAGCCATACACAGAACCTAGCATTTAGACAATAGCAATGCTCTTGTCTACCTTGATGAAAGAAAAACTTTATCTACTGAACCACTATGCAATTCTGAATCAACAGAGTACAGCAGTATAATGGACAGATTTTGCCATCGTAAGTCTGAATTGAATTTTGCTGTGAATTGTTACAGGCAGAAAACCTGCCTGGATTGTTTTTTTCTATTTTTGGAGGAGGAATGCCAGCTTTTTAACTGACAAAGCTCAAATATTCAGTGACAAGTGATGAAGCTTGAAAACTCCATGTGTCACATTCATAGCAGAGAGACAAGATGTGAACAGGTAGAGTTTTATACATTGAGAACTGATATCATTAACTACAGGCATTACTTTCGAACCAACTAAATTGTGGGAGACATGTAAGTGATAGAGTGATAGAACCAGTGAAAAACACACAGAAGCTGAAAAAAATCAGAGCCCTTTCACACTACATATAGCACTATGGTTCTACTTTGATTGCCTTGTCTATATCTTACGGAACCCTGGAATATTTAATGTGATGAGACACAGCACTCTCTGAGAAAGAATTTGAAATGCCCTTCAAACTGCAAATACCTTGATTTCATATGATGAAATCATGGTAGTTAGTGGAATCATAGTGAATCATAGTGCTATAATTGTGTAGTGTGAAAAGGCTCCAAGTATCACCCTGGACAATCACAATGTCTTTGTAATATTCTAGTTTTTATTTATTTTTTAACATATATACTGAGTAGACACTAGAGGAACACAGGAAGTGTTATGCCCAAAACAGCTGTTATCTTTTTTTCCACCACAATTGTTTACAATTAAGACAAGAAGAGGGCTGTTGCACTTTCACCTTCTGTAGAAGACTGAATTCCAGCAAGTGTAACTCTTTTTATACAGCTATTAAAGTTACGAATAAAAGGAGCCCCGGTGGCGAAGTGCGTTAATGCACTGAGCTGGAGACCGAAAGGTCCCAGGTTCAAGCCCTGGGAGCGGCGGGAGTGGCCGCTGTTAGCTCCAGCTCCTGCCAACCTAGCAGTTCGAAAACATGCAAATGTGAATAGATCAATAGGTACCGCTTTGGTGGGAAGGTAACGGCACTCCATGCAGTCATGCCGGCCACATGACCTTGGAGGTGTCTACGGACAACACTGGCTCTTCAGCTTAGAAATGGAGATGAGCACCAACCCCCAGAGTCAGACATGACTGGACTTAACATCAGGGGAAAACCTTTAACCTTTACTAAAGTTACAATAACTTTGTTCTATTTTTCGCATGGCTGAATGCCCCAGAAAGCGCAGCCACTGTCCTGGTGGGAACACTGAACTGCCTTAAGGTGTACACACTAGAAAAGATGATAATAACTCAAAACATGGAGGGCTGAAGGTTAAGAGGAAGACTGCATGACAGATGGATAGACTCAATCAAGGAAGCCACAGTCTTGAGCCTGCAAGACATGAGCACAGCTATTGAGGATAAGGTGACTTAGAGATTTCTCATCCATAGGGTCACCATAAGCTGAAGTCGATCTAAAGACAACTAACAACAACCAACATACATTATGGTATATAAAACTCAGTCTTACAACATTATGCTGCTACTCCCTACCCCACAGTATCTGTTTAATGGTGGGATACTAATGGCAGGGTAATAATAATAATAATAATAATAATAATAATAATAATAATAATAACAAACACAACAAAACACTGCATGGAAAGTTCCTTGACAAAATTGAAGGAAAAGCTGATAAAGAGAAGACCTGGCTCTGACTCACAAATGGGACCCTGAAGAAGGAGACAGAAGGCCTGATCCTTGCAGCCCAGGAGCAAGCCATCAGAACAAATGCAATCAAGGCCAAGATCGAAAAATCAGCTGATGACCCAAAGTGCAGACTGTGCAAGGAAACCGATGAAACCATTGATCATATCCTCAGCTGCTGTAAGAAAATTGCACAGACAGACTACAAACAGAGGCACAACTATGTGGCCCAAATGATTCATTGGAACCTATGCCTCAAGTATCACCTCCCTGCAGTTAAGAACTGGTGGGATCACAAACCTGCAAAGGTTGTGGAAAATGAACACGCAAAGATACTGTGGGACTTCCGAATCCAGACTGACAAAGTTCTGGAACACAACACACCAGACATCACAGTTGTGGAAAAGAACAAAGTTTGGATCATTGATGTTGCCATCCCAGGTGACAGTCGCATTGAAGAAAAACAACAGGAAAAACTCAGCCGCTATCAGGACCTCAAGATTGAACTTCAAAGACTCTGGCAGAAACCAGTGCAGGTGGTCCCAGTGGTGATGGGCACACTGGGTGCCGTGCCAAAAGATCTCAGCCGGCATTTGGAAACAATAGACATTGACAAAATTACGATCTGCCAACTGCAAAAGGCCACCTTACTGGGATCTGCACGCATCATCCGAAAATACATCACACAGTCCTAGACACTTGGGAAGTGTTCGACTTGTGATTTTGTGAAACGAAATCCAGCATATCTATCTTGTTTGCTGTGTCATACAACGTCGTTGTGTCAATAATAATAATAATAATAATAATCGCACAGACAGACTACAAACAGAGGCACAACTATGTGGCCCAAATGATTCATTGGAACTTATGCCTCAAGTACCACCTCCCAGCAGCAAAGAACTGGTGGGATCACAAACCTGCAAAAGTATTGGAAAATGAGCACGCAAAGATACTGTGGGACTTCCGAATCCAGATTGACAAAGTTCTGGAACACAACATCATCATCTTCATCATCTTTATTTTTATATCCCGCCCCATCTCCCCGAAGGGACTCGGGGCGGCTCACAACAGGGACAAGCCCGAAACAACAACACAACATATTTGACAAAAACTTAAAACATTCCAACAATACACAAAATAAAATAATGGACAATACATTAAAATCCAAGCAGATAAAATCAGAGTAATTAAAAGCAAACCAGCAGGGACAGGTTTCATAAAGTGCTGTGTCATGGAAATAAGTAACAGTGATAAAGTGCCATACGCTTTTAAAACAGAAAGAAGTATTCTAATGGGCCTATTGGGCCTATTCATTCAGCTCTATTTGGCCTATTCATTCAAACGCACTCTGGAACAAGCATGTTTTCAATTCCCGGCAGAAAATGGGCAGGGAAGGAGCTAACCTGATCTCCTTAGGGAGAGAGTTCCAGAGCCGGGGGGCCACTGCCGAGAAGGCCCTCTCTACTGGCTCATCTTCCTCCAGGAGGAAAGACCAGCAACTCTGCACTGTTCATTCTCCTTTTATGAGGGAGGAACTTAGGCTTGCCATGAAAACTCAGCAACAAGGAGGGAAATAAACCCAACACACCAGACATCACAGTTGTGGAAAAGAAAAAGGTTTGGATCATTGATGTTGCCATCCCAGGTGACAGTCGCATAGATGAAAAACAACAGGAAAAACTCAGCCGCTATCAGGACCTCAAGATTGAACTTCAAAGGCTCTGGCAGAAACCAGTGCAGGTGGTCCCGGTGGTGATGGGCACACTGGGTGCCGTGCCAAAAGATCTCAGCCGGCATTTGGAAACAATAGACATTGACAAAATCACCGCTTGCCAACTGCAAAAGGCCACCCTACTGGGATCTGCACACATCATCAGAAAATACATCAAACAGTCCTAGACACTTGGGAAGTGTTCGACTTGTGGTTTTGCGAAACGAAATCCAGCATATCTATCTTGTTTGCTGTGCCATACAACGTCGTTGTGTTGATAATAATAATAATAATAATAATAATAATAATAATATCTCAGCCGGCATTTGGAAACAATAGACATTGACAAAATTACGATCTGCTAACTGCAAAAGGCCATCCTACTGGGATCTGCGTGCATCATCCAAAAATACATCACACAGTCCTAGACACTTGGGAAGTGTTCGACTTATGATTTTGTGATATGAAATCCAGCATATCTATCTTGTTTGCTGTGTCATACAATGTTGTTGTGTCAATATATAGTAATAATAGTAATAATAATAATAAATCTTTATTTATATCCCTCTTTTCTCCCTTATGGGACCCAAAGCGGTTTACAGTTCCCTGTCAACCATCAATACCTGACTGCTCAATTTTTTTACTGACACGCTAACCCTAATTGTCATTGTTATTGTTGTTGCTCTTATTTGCCAATTTCATTGTTGAAATAAAGATGTAGTTCTCCTTGGGACAGAAGCCAATATTTTCTTCTTCTTATGAAACTCAGTAGACTGTCACATGTATTAATAATGCTGTATAAATATTGAATAAACAAATACATTTTGCATGAGAGCAGCAAGACATGTAAAATAAGTAGTGGAATTCAATGAAATTTTGACACCTTGGAAGTTAGTTCCCTTGTGACATTAAAAGTAAGAACAAAGGTAAAGAAAAAGGTTAATTGTTCTGTTCATTATGATATTCCCATTATGGCTGTCAAAGTAAAAGGTAGAATGTGCTCCTGTGCAGATGTCCTTTCTCCAATTTTCAGTCTGGCAATTTGACATTTACATCAACAAAACAACCATTATTATTATTATTATTATTATTATTATTATTATTATTATTATTATTATTATTATTATTTTGCGTTATTGTACCCATGTTATTAAAAGGTTTACCTAGTGCCTACTAGAAAATCAGGTTTTCCAATTTTTTCTAAAATAATTCTACATAGGAATTATAAATATGAAAATGATTGCACTAGAACCAATTTCAGCAATGTTCAAAATTAAATCCCTATCATCACCATATGATTGCTTAGACATTCTCCCTTTGAAATTCCCTTGTCCAAGAACATTTGCCTTAAGGATGTTAGAAGAATCTATCTAGGGTTTTTTTTAATTCTCAAAAGCCTCATAGATATGAAAAGATGCAGAAGAGATCTATAAGCAAGATGCTGGCCCATGTTTTGCCAAACTTCTCTAGAAATTTATTTGCACATCAAATCCTTGTGTAAATGACATGACATCTACCCAATGACTTTTGAATTGTAAATAATGATGATGATGATGATGATGATGATGATGATGATGATGATGATGATAATAATAAATGGTATTCCATGGTCAACAGCAAGTAACAAATTTAATAAAAATCCAAACAATTTCACCAAGCACACACCTTCTGGTGTAAATTATACATTTCACCCAATTTCTCTATTACAGCAGTACTAGAACTGGGCTACTATGTGTTAATTTGTTCTCATTTTAGTCAGATGTGTTTAAAAGAAATGTTGCTAAATTTGAAGTGCCTGCCCAAGGTGTTACTACTACAGTCTTTTGCCAAGTGGTTTCTAATTCCACATGTTCATACTCTTTATTTGATAGCAAATTCACAGAAAACGGCACCAAGCTTGATTATAAATTCCCCCAAGATTTAGCCATATGAAAAGGCAAGCATAGAAAAACATCCCTTTTTGGTTACCTGCATGAACCACAGAACACATCTCTGAGAATACAGACATTTCTGGCATATTCTCTTTTTGTCCCTGACGTTTGTCCAACGTAGTGGACCTGGCTGTACATTGAAATATTAATTCCATTTTCATTGTCCAAAGAACTCAGGGCTGCATTACGGCCCATACCTGTATTCTCTTTTATCCTCAAAAGAGATATATAGATTGGGCTTTTGATATAGATTGGACTAACACTATACAGTTGGCACACCATTTCCACAGAGTTGGCACACCATTTCCACCTATGGAGCCATTCATGGCTCAAAAATATTTAATAAAAAATTCCAATTTTGCTATTTTATATAAGGGGCATCATTTTATTATGCCATTATATATAATGGAACTTGAGCATCCATGGATTAAGGTGTCCATGAGGAGTCCTGGAATCATACCCTTGCAGATACCATGGATTCACTATATGAAATTGTTTTCATTGACACTAAACTCACTAAACTACACACATGTATAGGATTGGCCTGCAAGATTACCCAATTGGCTTCACAGCTAAGTAGAGACAGGAAGCTGGATTTCATTACCATAACCACTATACCACATCTTCAGTGCTTCAGCCCAATGTGCAATATCATTTGTGAGCTCTCTGCACAGCTGTCCAGCCTTTGCTCATGCATTTCATTGTCTTATGGCCTCACCATGTATAGTTGTCTGTGTTTTTACCCATCTACCTTGTCTACATAGCTACCATAATTATTTGTCATTAACCATGTTAGATTGGGCTAATGAGAATTATAAGAAAAACCCAAACTATCTAAAACATCTGGAAGATGCCCTTCTGCCGAACGCTACAGACAGTGTCACAAAATCCTCTGATTCTGTTGAAAGAGCTAATCTTCTGGGAATTATAATTCATGTAATTGTCTCCTCAAAAGAGGTATCAATACCCTGATGATGACAACGACAATGATGATGGTTTTACCTTAGTCACACCATCTCTGGTTTTCAAGATATAAAAGCACCCTGACCTGTTTCCTGCCAATTCAAAGCAGCCGTGGCGACAACAGAAGGAGCAGCAGACCCGGGATGCTCTTGTGTCTTTTAGCACTGCTTTGTCTCTTAGACATTTCATCTCCTGCAGCACTGACTGTAATTAAATCTAGTCTGTGAGTTAGGAAATGCAATACCAGATGATACAACCAGTGGGGAATTCACCTAGATCTGCGGGAACAGCACAAAAGAGCCCTAATGAGTAATGGACTCAGATACCGAGAATGACAACAATGAGCTACTGAAGATTTTAAGCTCCTTAAAAGTGGGAAGGAGAGGGGAGTCAGAGGAGGCTGCCTCACACAAATCTTTGTGCGAAGGAAAGCATCCCCTTTGGATTAGCGCCCCAAGCAATCAACTGGTGGGCTGGCTGGAAGAGCAGACCACCAACACAATGGAGCCAAGCGACCGGCACTGAATGAAAGGGCTGCCTCCCCAGCAGACACCGACACTGGCTCTGACGTTGACATTGTCAGGGTGGCTTGGGAGCAGGATGTTACTCAAAAATTAGAAGTGGAAGGAGGTGGTAGTCACCCACAGGGCTCTGTGGCACCAGAAAAGCCATTTATCGGATTTTATTCTATCCTTTCTCCTCGGCCCTCAGGGCAGCACACAGGCATGAAATTCCCACCGTCTCTCCATCCCCTCCCGGACTCCAAATTATCTTCAGGAAAGCCCCATGAAATAGATTATACTTAGAGAGAGAACAGCCTAAAGCTGCTATTGACTTTGAGGCCATATGGACTTGGACATTCACCAGCCCAATTGTAAGTGAATTCTCCAGCCACTATCATACCTAGTCTATTTATAAAAGTGTCCTCTAGGACATGTGGAAACATGTTTTGGAGTCTTCCTTGGCCTTTCTAGGATTCTTTTGAGTTTTTTTTGTGGGGGAAATGTTTTCCAAGATTTAGCAAAATGCCATTCTGATCCTACAGAATTCTTGCAGGGCTTCAAACATTTGTCATTTGGGGCTATTCAGAGAAATTTGTTTTGTTTTTTAAAGCTACTTACTCCAGGTGGAGCCTGTGATAGCGCAGCGGGTTAAACCACTGAGCTGCTGAACTTGCTGACCAAAAGGTTGGTGGTTCAAATCTGGGCAGTGGGGTGAATTTCCAATGTTAGCCCCAGCTTCTGCCAACCTAGCAGTTTGAAAACATGCAAATGTGAGTAGATCAATAGGTACCGCTTCTGCGGGAAGGTAACGGCGCTCCATTCAGTCATGCCAGTCAGATGACCTTGGAGGCGTCTATAGACAATGCTGACTCTTTGGCTTAGAAATGGAGATGAGCACCACCCCCCAGAGTTGGACATGACTAGACTAAATGTCAAGGGGAAACCTTTACCTTTTAATCCAGGTAGGCTTTGCAGCCCTGGGACCACATAAAGTCTGCAGGTGGCATTTGTCCTTGCCTGATATAGAACTTGGGTAATTATTTTTTCAAGAATATATTCTTATAGTTCTAATGTCCTGAAGAAGAGTTTCCATTATAATCCTTAAAAAGCAACTCTGCTGTCAAGTGTTCAAAAGTAATTAAATGCATTACTTAAAAAAATAAAAAAATAAACCTGGAAATCTGTGTAAAAGATTGTCCCAGTCTGAGATCTGAGGCCTTATGCATGAGATCTTTGAACCACACATGAGACCCTTGGCATCTAAGTATGCACAAAGTACTGCTCAAACTAAACTATTTCACAATACATCCAAGTATTGCATAAACGGCACAAAGCATGTTGTTCGAAATAAAACATGAAGTCTAATAAATGATATGCAGAAATAAAGTTGTTGGAAAGCAGGGCTGAACTCCAGGCCAGGGTCTGAGATCTGAGAACAGCAACAAACAAGCTACAAGCCACTAACCCATAGTACAAATTGGAAATCACAGTCTCTTTGCCTCACATCCATAATAGAATTTGCAACATCATTTCTTTTACTATTGTACAAACCAGTTCATCTTCCTCTTTTCAGTAAGGTCGCCCCTATGTAACTACATACAGTAACTAAAATGTATTGCATTACAAAGTTAGGAACGATGTCCCTCATTGTTTTATAAATGTGATGTGGCAGATATATTCATTATAAAAAAATCGTCATCTAAGTTTAAGGAGACTGTCTAGATTTTCCACTATCAATCACATATAATTACTTTCTGCTGATTACTTAGGAACAATCCAAAGCATTTCGCTACCTGGAGCAAAGAACAATTGAATCTCTACTATACCTGGAGGTATAGTCTACCTTAGGAGGCATAGGGCAAGCTATTTGGCACGTAGCTCTTTCTTTTGACAATTCGTAGCACATACAGCCTGAGCCAACTGGCTTCTTTTGTCTGAGAGAATAGGGCCAGTTCTGGTTTGCTACATCTCTGGAAGGGAAGAATAGCAGAGTGCTACTAAACACGTTTATTGTCAAAGTGATAAAAATGGTAAATGATTATTTTCACCTCCTAATTTTCACATAGGAAACAATTTACCTCAAATGTCTCCCCAGTGAAAATCCCTACAATTATTATTACATCACGTAAATTTCATTACTAAATTAATATCTTCTCTACTACAGCAACTGTTGTGTAAAGGCTGTTTCAGTACTTGTATCACAGAGGGGGCAGACTGTCCTCAGGGTGCACCTCCACTGTAGAATTTATGCAGTTTGACACCACATTAACTGCAATGGCTCAATGCTATGAAATCATGGGAGTTCTAGTTTTACAAGGTCTTTAGCCTTCTCTGCTGGTGCCTCAGCAAACTACAAACCCCAAATTGAATTAATTTTATAATGTAGATGAACCATCAATTCCACATGCTTAGGACACTACAGAGGGAACATGCTTGGCTAGGATGCCAAGAGTGAGATTTATGGAGGTATTCCCTCCTCTCCTTATTGCATAATTGAAGCACTCATTATATAATGTCATTCACAGAGGCCATAAAATAATACAGTCATAACTCTATTAAAACAGCCTCTGAGAATGAAGCTTCACTTCACTTCATTTTCCATGCTTGGCCATCCCCTCTTTTCTCCTTGTCCTCTGGCTAGCCTAAAAGTTTTTAGCAACATTAGCATTAGGAACGAAGGCTAGAGAAACACAAAAGCATGTCTGCAATAAAACAATGCAATAATGCTAAAAGCAGTGGCTCTCGACCTGTGGGTCCCCAGGTCTTTGGGCCTACAACGCCCACAAATCCCAGCCAGTTTACCAGCTGTTAAGATTTCTGGGAGTTGAAGGCCAAACATCTGGGGACCCACAAGTTGAGAACCACTGTCTTAAAGGAAGAAAGAACAGGTTTGTAATCTTGCTGATCCACCTGTGGCCATGTGTGCTTCATTGCAATATATGAGAGAAACAGCAGCTGTTTTGGAATCCCTTACAAGAATAATAAAACTGAGAGAGAAGGACAGCATCCGGGTCTGAACCAGTAAGGAGGGGCTGAGTCCTTAGGAAACATAGCTCTAAAACTGGAGTTTATACATTGAGCTGCATCTCAGTTAATAAAGTACCGTAGGTATATTCTTGGGTATTACTTCTTTAACAGAGGTTTTGGTGCCAGAGGCAAAAATAGCATGGAGAGAATAGGGATTGGTTCCTACATCATAGAAAAGTAAGAGCAACTTGAACATGCTTCAGTGGATTTTTAATTTGGAATTTAAGATATGCACATGTGAAATGAAAGGAGGTCAGGTAAGCAAAAACATTTGGAATCTTCTATGAACTACTTCAAGGGGCGTATTTTATTTTCACCAACCTCCACTCTTCTAATAATTTCAATTTTAATGGCCAAATGTATAGATCTGTCCCTTTTTAACAGGCTGGGGTTCTTCATACACCCTAGGGTCAGGGGTGGGCAACATGTAACCCATGGGCCCTCCCCATGTCCTTTTTCAATCATTTTGTATTTCTCCCCATCCCCAATGCCTCCCTGGGCTTTTGGAAAGATGGCTACAAATGACTGAAAAAATGTATTGAGTAAGCTTCCCACAACCCAGCACATTCCAGATGCTTTGACTACAACTCCCATCACCTACACTGTTGCCAATGCATGAGGAGGTTGATGGTTTTTGTAATCCAAAATATGTCATGAAGCTGCAGCGGATCCTCTGGCACAGCAAGCTAAAATTATTAAACATTTGGAGAAAGTTGCGTTTTGGGACCAAATCTCCCAGAATTCCTTAAACAGCATGTACAAGGTAAAGGTAAATATAGAATTATAGGGGGTGGAGCTCCTAAAATACAAACCCAGGTTCTCTTATCATCTGCATGCCCTTCAAGGAGAAGTACAGTTAGCAGCAGGGGTTTGGTTTGATGATCCCTGGAATCTGTAGACATTTGTCCCATTATATACAATGGTGTAGTTAAATTCTGCTCTTAGATATTATGGCAAAATCAAGCTTTGCTTTTTGTATTTGGTTGAATTCATGGATACAGAATCCATGGATATGACAGTACTTCCAATGAATTTACTGCTTTCTTATAAAAACAGATAGAAAGGCTGCTTTGCCAACACCATATGTATTGTATTTCTTAATATACTGAGCTCAGAAAGTTTGGGGATTTTCCTCTGCAGTTCTCAGACTTTCAGCTAACTTAGAACAATAAGGAAAATAAATACCCTGATGTAAATCTCAAAGGATGGTTCTAATTTGTTTATTGTATATTGTCCTGAATCCTGTTTTTAGCCCTAAGAACAACAGATCAATTAAATCAATGGAATTTACCAGTGTGTCAACTCACTATTCAACAAATGATTGGCTGGCTATCTGTTGGGTATGCTTTAAAAGTGTGTTCCTCTATGGCAGGGGGGTGGCCCTTGTGGTCTCTTCCAGCTATGTTATTCTATGATTCTGTATTTGATTTGGGACTTACAGAGCTGCTGTCTGAAAGGCAGACTGCGGTTGGAGCTGGGATTCCAGATTAGATTGGCTAGAGACCTTCTCAGAAGTCAGGCCAACTTGAACTGCTTTTGAGTGTTTTCCTAAACCACACTGAACAAAAAGAAAAGGGTTTAGCTTCCCAGTACTAAAGCAAAAACTGGTTCACTTCCCACAAAATTGATTCAGTCTAGCATGACAATTCATTTTGCGAACAGCTGGCTTTCTGGTGAACTGTGGCCCTAAATGCACTGTGCACACATACACTTAGCCCATTAGAAAGTTTTCAATAAGGAGAAAAAATTATGACAAAGGGAAGAGATGGAAGCAGGCAGGATCTTCTAAATTCTGTCTTCTGGGAATTTCCCTGAAGATTCCACCCGCCTGCTGATATTTCACCAGCACTGGCTCGAGAAGAATTAGCCAAGGCAGCTGCTGGAATGATGGGTTAAAATGATACTAGATAGGTTTCATTTTGCTCCATTTCACTTGATTTGAGCTTTTGCTGGACTCTCCCCCTTCCTCCTCTGTTCTCAGTGCTGCTGTTTAACATGGCAATTCTCCCAGGGAAGGGAAAGCCTCTGTGCTTTTTCCTCTGTGTGCACACAGATGCCAGACAAGTGGAAAAGCTTTGTCTATCCAGTCAGTCCCATAGCTAAAGTTGTCCAGGCAGGCGGGAACTGATAATATTACAGGAAGGGGTATGTACAGCTGCACACAATCTATGCAAGCTTACTGAGAAGTCCTTCTAAGATTTAAGTATGAAGTTTACTCCCAAGTAACTCTGTATTGAGTTATAGCACAGTAACAGTAGACTCTTATAACAGTCTAGCCAGATGTTCTGATGAATTTAGCTAGGCTTATTTCCAAGTAAAAGTGCAGAGGACTTAAAGTCTAATCAGATAATAGGATGTGTTCCTTTAATAATGTTCATAGACAGCTTTGCTACCCTATATAAATCTTCAAAGCAGGTTTTTAAAAAGGTTTAACAGGTTAAACAATTTTAACTTACAATGTTGCATTAATGCAGTCGAACACCACTTGAACTACCATGGCTCAATGCTATGGAATCACAGGAGTTCTAGTTTTATGAGGGTCTTTAGCCTTTTGTGCCCAAGAGTGCTGGTGTCTCACCAAACTATACCTCCCAGGGGTTCATTGCATTGAACAATGGCAGTTAGGGTGGTATCAAACTGCATTAATTCTACAGTGGAAATGCACCCTAAGTCAACTTACTCAGATGCATGGTGTGCAGAAGAAAGCCACCATTAAAATAACCTTCCTCAACCTAGTGCTCTACAGATGTATTGAACTAGAAGTCCCATCATCCTCAAGCAGAATACCCATGTTGGAGGGCACAAGGTGGGTTCTTGCTAGGCTTTAGCAAGATAACACAGCACAAGAGCAGTAGCAGATCACTGCTTTCATTGCCAGAGTCTCGAGCCCAACAAATTGAATGCCTTTGCTGTACAGGATTTACTCATTTACACTGAGGAAGTGGAACACTGCAAAGGTCATATTCCAGTATATTTTTTCATTATATGTGTATAGCTAGAGTGTGCCTACCTCATGCCTCTTCTGGACCCATCATCCTGTTTTGTATCTTGTGTAGGATATTGATGCAGGAAATCTGGGGACAAACTGCCTGAAAGGAGGAATTATTCTCTACTTAAAGAATCATTCCAGAGATGATTTTCAGTACACTGGCATCAGTCTACACACACAAGGATATGAAAGTGTATGTTACTGCCTGAGGAAACAAGTTTAAGCTTACTGATGTTTCTGAAGACCTTTGAAGTTGATGAGCCGACAGGAAGCACAAGGTACCATTGCTATAGAAACTGATCTTAAAAGATGTAGACTCTCTGATATTCACAATTATTGTCCTCTAGCTCCTTGCTTCCCAAAACCGAGTCAAAACTAATTTAAAGAATGTATAAACTGCACCTCCCTTTTTGCCTCTGTAGAAGACCAATTAATACAATAAAGATGATGAACTGAGAACATGTAGTGAGTGTAGACATAAGAGGACAAGGGACGCCAAAAATGCACAAGAAAAAGTACAGCTACACAGGCAGGCAGAAAAGCTTCTGCAGCTTTTTATCCTGAAGTTACAACAGTTTATTTGAATTTATTAAAGGTTATTTTAGAACATGAAGTACATGACAACCTTGAGTAGCCTAACACTTCAAGGAAATATTGTAATCCATGCTGAGACTATCAGCTTTTTGACTTTTTATTTTTTTGCAGCCTTGTTTGTGATAAGAGACTTAAGTTTCACATGAATTCAAACCTAGAATTCCATAATCTCTCAAATATCTGGTATCATTGTGTGTTGAAACTTGTAAAACACCAAGCTTGGGTTTTATTTTGGATTACAATTCAGCTACAGGACCCTGAGATGTGTAGTCCATAAAGTAAGTCGTCCAAACTGGGTAACAGCAGTGGGGATTTAACCCAGCAACAGATGAAGCCCAGACTCTGACTAAGACCCTGTGAAAGTGGAAAACCATAAATAAAAAACACTTTGAACACAAGAAAACAGTTTTTTAGGGATCTTGAGACCCTCCAGTGCAACCTAGTGGTCATGTTCTGTCACATGTTAAAAATAGTGTTAGAGGACGGACAAGTGCCTAGAGAAGTATTCTATCTAGGTTCTCTAGTGCAACTCTGGTTAATTCCTGGCAGAGGTTGGTTGATCATGGAACCACACTGGAGAATTTAGAGATTCCTAGAAATAACATATTAGTCAAATCGGTGAAGAATCAAATTCACAAAAAGGTAAAAAGAATGATATACAGTGACCTTTGTTGTCCTCTGGGGCTTGGTCCCAGGACACGGACACACCCACACCCCACCGATAACACCACCTGTGGATGCTCAGGTCTCGCTATATACAATGGAATAGTAAAATGGCATCACTTATATAAAATAGCAAATTCAAGGTTTACTTTTGGGATTTTTGTTTAGTATTTTCAAGCCATTAATGGTTGCATCCCCAGATTCAGAATCTATGGATACAAAGTACTAGCTATGTATTCAGAGCAACTCTTCAAGAACAAATCAACTAATTCAAAAGGAAGGCAAACACTGTTTCCATCATTTTTCTCACGTTCATTTTCTTTTTAAAGCAAGTATAGGAAACCTGCTTACAGAAGTCTCCAAAGGCAAGGCATAATTTGAACAAGTTTCAGGTGTAGCATTGCCAGGTGACATGCACTACGTTAATTGGTTATGCAGAGAATTTCACCAGCTGCAGCTTGTGCAATTAACTCACATCTACTGGAATTTTCTCTTCTAAAAATTGTTAGAGGTACTGGAACCTCAAAAAGTAATGGCAATATTATTGGTATTTCATCCAGGCTGCACAACCACAACCAGATCTTAGGCAAGTTACTTTCTTTTACCACCAATCCCAGAATTCCCCCAGACAGGAAAATCTGAAGAGACATTAAAATGAATAATCATGATGTATAGTCTGCTTTGCATGCAGCAACAACAGGGAAGAATATCTCCCCATAAACGAAAATGTTTCCTTGTATCAGTTTCGATACTAGCTTTCTGAATTGGGATTTGTAATAACAGCAGCTGCCAATTAAGTTTAGAGATGAGGAGCAATGATGGATGAATAAAGATATGCTTACTTTTTGATGATTGACTGCACAAAACCATCAAGGAAGGCCAGATTTATTCAGGAAGTAATGTTAGGATATATATGAACCTACATTTCATTTCTATCAATTCTATCAGCCATTAGTTTCTCACTAAAATATCCAGGAATTGTAGTCTAGTGAGAATAAGAATATCTGCCAAAGATTCCTAGCTAGCCCAACCCCAACATCATTTTTAAGTCTTCTTAGCAAGGAAAAAACACCATGAACTGTGTTTAATACTTTTAAATGCTTTTAAAGACTTCCCATCTTTCTCACACCTAAAGCTTTTTCCCACAATTGAAAGAGTGCGGCTCAATTATATGTTGCTACACGTAGCCTGATAGCCATCTCCCTTTCATTGCCTATAAATGTACTGCAACTGTACATGTGTCTTTGTTATCAACAGAGCTTGGAATGTTACCTTTTTTGTGGATGACAGCTCCCAGAATCCACCCGCCAGCACCAGCTTTCACAGAAAGGCAAAGGATTGCTTGCAAAGTGTCCGTACTGTTCAAATGAATGTTATTACAAAGTAGAGTTTCAAGTGGAAGGAGCTGTGGAAGGAATGGGGAGGAGAGTGCTTATGCATTTGGTGCATTTACGCCTCATCAAAACAAGCGAGGAAACACAGATGTGCACAAAATGGTCATGTCGTCATTTATAGTTCGAGGTCAGGGGTGATAATTGCATAGCTCTCCAAATGCTATTGGACTTCAACTCTCATTAGCCCTCATCTCTGGCAATGCTGATTACGGCTCATAGCAGATGCAGTTCAATGTAATCACCATTCACCTCATCTCAACAATGGGTACATATGACATATTGCACATGATAATGACATTAACTCTGGCTGTTCAATTTGCAGGAAATAGTTTCCACACATAATCATAAATTTCATGGTTAGTCCCAAGTACAGTAGCTCCATTGGATCAACTGGTTTTACCCATGTGTGACTTCCTTTTCAACAATTGATTTAATAGGTCTTCTTTAGCTGGACCTGACCAACAGGATCCTGACCATAAAAATGGAATGCAAATAATGTTAGAACAAGATAATATCTCCACAACAATGGACAAAGAGAATATCCCTGCAAAGGAATCTTTCTCTGCCATATGTGACACATCTATGATAAATATGCATTCATTTTACTTAAGACTCTGGGAAGACCAATTTATGTTCTAGAACATGTCACCATTTGGGAATTCAGCAAAAGATGCATGACCTCTACTTATGAAATGAAGTGATGAGGTATAGATTGTACTTCAACAGTTGTCTATATATATCACACACTATTGAACACATACCTATATTATTAATGCTAGTGATTCTTTCTACAATGAGCTATAAACCATTAGTAAATGAGTACTACTTCACAGACTAATGTGATATTTTAATTACATTTGTAAATGTTGTTGAACCATAGGAAGAATACTGTCTTCCCCTCAGATTTGAGAAGGTGTTCCTATAATAAAGTCATATCAGAAGAACAGTGTGATGTATAAATTTATATCTTCAGCTACATTAACTTCTATGGAACAACTACATTTCTCTTCACCTCAGCTTAAAACTCTCTGGACTTTACTTATTAGACAGTCCAATGTTTTTACGTGTATTATCTCAATAGGATGTGATGCACTCCTATCATTTTGCACTATGGTTCACAAACATCTTTTTAAAAGAACCTAAGATCTATAATAAAAGCAGGCATGGATTTATAGAAATAATACCGAGGATTTTTTGTTCCAGATTGTACTGCATGTGGTTGGTCATTCAGGAGAAAGTTACATTTTTAGGTTAGAACCTCCAGAATCCTGGAATGCTTGCTAGGGAATTTTGAGAACCATGGCATCCAAAAAGTCATATCCCCAAGCAATGTGTTGTGCAGTCTTTCTTTGCTGATAATAACACTCTTTCTTGGTGCTGCTTTGTCCTACTCTGCAAAGCTAGAGCTAGTGTACTGGCTTTAACAGCAGAACATGCGAAAGTTTCCTTTTTGAACTATAGCTCTCAGAATCCCCTGGCCAACTTATAGTGACCATAATGGCTAAAGAATTCTTGGAATTATAATGCAAGAAGTAACTTTCTAGTTTTGTTCAGTATTTCTTCTACGTGATCCAAATTTGGAATGAAGTATAACATCACAAATGGTTATTTCAATTCTGTAGCACTAGTTCATCTGTGGCATCAGAGAAGCTCCTTGTTTTGCAAATCTGAACAGTGTTCCTTGTTATGTTTAGGTTCATAGTGCTGATCTATGCTTCTATCTATCTCCTATTATAACCTTGGTTTCTGAAAAGCACAGATTATTAAGTTTATGCCTGTTAACACAAGAGAGAAACTGAGTATTTCACATCAGACTCCCACAGCCCAACAATGTACTGTATAGGTAACAAATGCTCTTTGTACCGCTGGCAGAGCAATACATTATTCTCCATTCAGGAGGTGTGCCAGAGCTGTCTGCAATCTGTAGCAACCAGCAGTTTCTCCATATTGGAAAAATATTAAGACAGAAACAAAGGGAGCGCAGACACCTTCCCAGCAGAACTGTGTCTGCTTCGAAATTCCCATGTCTCCTCGCTAGCTCACTTTCAGTAGCCAAATTCCATTAGCCAATAGGGTGGAGGAACAAATCAGTTTTTTCCACTTTTATTGAGCAAGATGACCCCAAATGCCCCATCTGTCTTATGCTTGGGGAGAACTTTCAGGTGATCTGAAGGTATGAAGCAGAAGAGAAGGCAAAGATAAATGCTGCTTCAACAAACCTCCCCATCGCAAAATGATACAATCTGGTTTTTTTATTAATACTTGTAAACTTTCATTTTGTCCCTCACCCTCATAACTACACTGTTAAGGCAGACTCAGATTCTGAGTGCCCCCCTTCTTCTTTCAACCTCTCCCTCCTTTTACTCTTATGCTCTTTATCTCCCTCTCTGCCTTTTCTTTTGTGTCCTCCTCAGCTAAAGCATCCAGTAGAGAAAAATGATTATTCATCTCCTGAGCTTTTATGTTGAGTGTCTTTGTTTACCGCTGGAATTTAAATCAATGGGAACTTTGCAGTCTCTTCTTTGCATCAGATTTTTGTCTCTGGAATCAGCTATGGGAACACACTGGAGTACATGTTTATGCATACACTTAAAGTGATGGCATTGACTCAAATCAAGACTTTCTAATCTGAAAAAGTGATTAGTAATCCATATGTATGCCTGTTGATTGGGTTTGGTAAAGACAAAACTTGTGAAACTTTCTTTCTAAATCTTAGATTCTTGTACTAGTATCATGCCCCCAGTAAGTGTTCTATTGCAACCACTATAATGTTCATTTTCTAAATAGAAAAAACAACAACATCCACCATGTTATTGTCCAATGTCCAGGTCATAATCTTAAATAAATACATAATCACAATCAGACCACCTTTCTCTGAAATCAAAGAGAGCAACTGGCTGCAACAATTAAGGAACTTTTAAATCTGATCACAAAACACAAAACACAAAGATTCCTACTCATAAATACAAATAGCAATGGGCAACAATAGCCAAGGACCTGAACCTGATTAGACTGATCCCATCAATACCCCAGTCTAAGTGAATGGCATTAATTCCAGTATGATTTCCAAGAAATGTTCTTGGTGCATATATACACACACATATATGATTATAAGTGCATATGTATCATTCCCTCATATACAAAAGCTGAATGTTCACTATGCATACATCCAGGTGTGATAAATATTCCACTTATAATAAAGCACATGTATAGAATCAAAGACATTTCAAAATTGAAAGATGACTAAAACTAGGAATTTAAATTCATTTCATCACTTCACACATACACTCATACACATTAGCTATCTGGAATGGACATGTACCCTATATAACTGGACAATAGTAAACACTTATCATTTGACATATACCTCTCCCTGCATACATTTATCTTCTTTCTATTTATCTACCACCCTCACATCTCATTTATGAATAAATACCCCCATGTGTTCACATGTGGCTGCCTTATATTTAAGTCAAATCTAAATTAAACCCCTGAAGCTACAATTAAACATAGTGTAGCATATATGCCTTTGTGCTGCAGACTTTATACACAGAGAATATTTAGAACAGTATTGATGCAGTTATATGGACTTTTCATAGACATATAATAAATCTCTGCTTATTAATCAAAGATTCACATATTTACATTACTATATGTCACAACTATAATGAAACACAGTATTCAGACATACGAAGGGGGTGTAAACGGTAAACTATGATTCTCAGACATAAGGATGCTTGCATTGTTACTTGAAACAGGAATAAAGAGCTGCAGACACAGACACACAGAGAACATGCATTGTAACATTATATAGTAGCACAATGCACCCACATATGCATGCATTCACAAAATGTCACTCATGCTTTCTTTCCCCAGACAAGACTTTGTAATAAAGAAAGAAAAGAACACTGCCTTACTTTTTCCCCACCTTCTTTATATGATTTCTTCTCTGGTGCCTTAATTTCAAGACTTCAGTGGGACTGGGATTCTTGGGCAGAGATTATACAAAAGCAACTAAACAAGCCACTAAGCACAAGAGCAGAGATTCACTCAGGAAATTGCTTGCTAGCAAAGAAAGAAAAGAGACAAAAGCCCTAGTAGCAATAAGAGCAGCGCTGAATAGGTATCTTCTTAACTGTAAGGGAATTGTGGTGTGTGCATGTGTGTTAGCAAGAAACGGGGAGGGAAATGGTTGGATGAGGGTATAAGAAGAGGCCTCCCTCCTGCATAGGCAATGGAAGGGAGCTTTGCAACCTGAAAGTGAGGTTATTGAATAAATTATTCCCATCCCGTGCTCCCTCCCCATTGGGCCACAGCGCAGGCAAGACTTCTGCATCAATGGTGTTATGATGAGATCTTTGCATTCACCACACAGTCCCACACTGTTACCTTCTGTTAAGACGGGCTCATGGATTTGGGCAACATTGCCCAGCGAGAGAGCACAATTAAGAACCTAATTAATTCCAAACTGAAAAAGTGCCAAATTAATTTACAGTTTTTCTTCTGCAGGCACACACACCGTGTTATTTTGGTGCCTGCTACCCTGTGACCAGATTTTTAAAAAGAGAAAAATGGGGGTGGTTTAAAAAAACAACATAAAAAAACAACACTGTGGCTTTTTTTAAAATGCAACTTTCAAGTTTTCTGCTTTAAGCACAAGGAATAACAAGTAGTATTTCTGCCTCCAAGAGAGAGCCACCTTCCTTTTGAACATAGATATCCTTTGCTCTCCATCAGCACTTCCTTTGTATCTTTTTTCCTCTGTCATTTTCTCTGTGTGGGCTTTCTCTGAGATAACAATTTACACTCCTAGGCTAGCTTTAAAAAAAAATCCCAAGAGTCCCCAGATATGTGAAAATCATCAATTGAAGGCTAGTTACACATTTGTCAGGGAGGGAATCAAATCAGGCAGCTAATTTGGGGTATCATTAAAAATGAAGTTAGTTACTTGCTTGTATTTTTCAGAAATTGATTATTTTTAGACTCTGCAGGCTAAGGTCTGGAGCCAACATCTAAATACAAAAAAATTAAAGCTCTGCTGTTTTTGCAGCCAGGTTTTGAAAGAAGTCTAATTAAATCTGTCCCATCATTCCAAATGGATAGACTCAGGGCAGGCCCGTAGCCAAGATTTTGGTTCGGGAGGGGCTGGGATTTTGGTTTGGGGGGGAGGGGGGCAGAGTCTGAGTGAGAGAGGATTTGCCCTAGCAAACCTTTTGTATTGTTACCCCAATACCCCCATTCATATGGGATATATTGAGCATGGTGATCAGATCATGATATGAATAAACATAACAGTTTAAATAATAAATATAAGGCCTTCTCGCGGACCACCCTGGGAATTTCAGGGGGGGGGGAGCTGAAGCCCCTTAAGCCCCTCCCCCCCCCCCCCCCCCCGGCTACATGCCTGACTCAGGGTACATCCACACTATGGAATTAATAAAGTTTTACATCACTATAACTGCCATGCCTCTATGTTGTTCAAACTCGAGAGCTGCAGTTTTACAAGGTCTTTGGCCTTCTCTGTCAAAGAATGCTGGTGCTTCACCAAATTGCAACTCTCAGGATTCCATAGTACTGAACCATGACAGTGAAACTGCTATCGAACTGCATTCATTCTACAGTATAGATGGCACCCTCAAGCAACAACGCCATGTGCCCCAGTCTGGTGACTTGGAAGAGGTCTCTCAATCATAGGGTCTCCGTGACTCAAAATCAACTTGATGGCACTTAATAATAACAATTTTTTTTTGAATTTTGAACACTAGCTCTTTAACAGAAAATCCTAAGCATATCACCAAAGTATAAATCCCAGCATTCCACATAATGTAGCTATGAAGAAGTCCTCCTAGAACTGCATGAAGATAAACTCTTAGTGTTTGGGGACAACTTTAGGACAGCTCATAGTAACAGTAAGCTAGATTCGGTCTAATGGATTCTCCATTACAAACATTACACCCATCATGTAATATTTCTGTATATTGGTGGTAGTGTTATTCCACATTGATTGAGATGTATCATGCTATCTTTAGACCAAAACAGGACCTTGTTATCTCTTGTGCAGCTTTCAGATTTACCAATGTCATTTTTCACATTTTCCCCAGATAGGTATCTTTCTTTGTGTTAATTGTTAATTGGCACAATAGTTTTCATTTCCATACTTCCCACATTTGTCACAACCCTGCACAGCATCTCTTAGTATAAACAGCCACTCATTATGCTAATCATCAATAAGTCCGTAGTCAAAGCCAGAGTAGATCCAAACACCAAACCATGCAGGGATAATCCAATAGGCATAGTCAATATTCCAGTCCAAAAGTTCTCACCAACACAACCAAACTATACGTAATCCAAGGTCAAGGTCTAAGATACACAGTCTTCCAACAGAGCTCCAAGCTATAGCAGGTTCCAAACATTGCCCCCAGCAAAGACCAAATCTAAATTGCCACTCTTTATGCTCCATAGCACAAGTGCTCTCACCTGTTGGCCCTTCTCTATGCCATGCGGGCGGATCTACGCAGCTGAATAGCATGAGTCCTCAGTTGCAGATTTTCTGGGATACTTAACTCTGCCTCATTGCTCTCCTGATCCTGAATTAACTGAGGACTCACACTTGACTGAGGTACTTGGTCCTGCACTGCAGGGGTAGCTTCCTCAGAGTCAGGCTGCAGCTGTTGTTGTTCCCTGCTTTCCACTGACTCAGATGCTGGGCCTCACAGCCCTTCATCTTCGTCTGTATTGCAGACTCTGACAACAATAAATCTAGCAAACTTTTGTTTTCTCCCTGAATTAAATTGTCACTAAAATACCTGCAAATTTGTCTGTGTAATTCTTGTAATCAGGTGAATTAGAGAACAATTTGGTAAGTTTAGTCAAACCCTTTAGCCAATCAAATTGACCCATGAAAGCATTTCCTGTGCATCATAGAGAACAAAACCTCTCAGAGCCCTACAATAAAACCTAGAAGCAGTTTATCATTTAGATGTATAGTTCACTTGTTGCAGCTCTTACTCTATTATGTAGGATTTCTACTGATGGCTTGTCATACAAAGAAAATGTTTTAAAATGCTATGGCATTTCTAGAATGGCATGCTTGGTTTCTGATGTGATAAAGAACAAGATTTGGTACGAATACTTCAAAAACAAAATAAAGTAGCTCATATTTATGTTCAACACTTAGCTCATATCTCTTGTTTGCAGTATGAAATCATGCTCCTCATAAACAAGGTACAGACTGCCTTGATGATCTTTTTATGATGGATTTCCATTAATAATGTATACCATTTTACCATGGTACTAATGATAATGTTACTTTGACCATTTCTGCTGTTTTCCCTCTCAACTCTCATTGCAGACACACAGTTACAGCATATTTCTACTTCCAAACTCATCCATCTCCCCCATCAAAATCCTTTATAGCACTATACAAAATATATTGCAGTTGCATATGGACACATGCTTATTTAGATGCTATTGTATATATTTCTTACTATGGAAGCAGAAAGAGAAAAAGTGTACTCAGGAATCCAGTGATGTGGCAGTGCTGGAGGGACAATGTTATGACCCCACAACATAGATGCCAAGAAAACATATTTTGAAGATACATCATATGGCTTTTAATCAATTGGCTTGCTGTTTCCCTCTCCTTTCATTCATGAAAAGGTATCACACTTGTATATATTTTTTGATGCATGAAGGTATAAAAACATGAATAAGGAAATGTTTGGTGAAAACAGAAAGTGAACAAGGGATATTTGCAATGTCCTTCAGCTATCAAATTCTCCATCAAGCTGAAATAACCTGAGGCCTATTTCTGGTGGTTATCTTCAGAATACAGAATGGCCATCTGTCTTACTCTATAGAGGATTTCTGTTATTTGAAGAGTGTCCTTTGTTTTGAGTATTATCCATTCTAAAGACTATGGATTGTATTTGACCGCACACCTGTGCCTTTATGAAATAGTTATTCTTTTTGGTAAGGCATAACTAGCAATCCTACTGGCCAACAACCAATAGTTTTTACTTCTAAAATTGTTGAGATTTCAAGCTGACAAGGAAGACAAACTCTGTAGGTGGCTTCCACAGCTTTCATCAATATTCATCAGCCTCTTCAATATATGAAACCAACTTTCTGGAAATATTCAATCTCCCAAAGAAACAGTGATATGAAGCAGTGAAAATTGGATAAAATGAACACTAGGCTCAACTTACCATTCCTTCATTGAGCTCACCTGGTGATTTTTGGCTAGCCACTATCTTTGATTGAAATTTCCTCATGGCATTGTTGTGAGATAAAATCAGTCATGCTAATATTAAGGAAAAGGATTTCATTTTTTACACTTATACCTTTTCCTGATGCTCTTTACTGTGTTTTAATTGTAAAATAGTGCAAAACATTATTTGAGAAACTAAATGTAATATTCATTAAATCATTACACTGGCCAACACACATTTTGGTGTCTCAGTTGTTAATCATGCTTCTGGGTATTTTTGACCTGCTGATTCCAAAAATGGTACCAGTTTTTGCCCATAAGCTCTAGTTTTTGAGATACAGAACATACACCATCTACCAGTCACCATCTGCTCACCCATCAAAAACAATGATAATCATATCTAACAAACTAGAGCTTATGCTGTTGATCCAACACAATTTTCTGAATCAGTGTCCCAAATAACCTCAGTAAAAGGCTTAAAAATCAAGACAAGAAACAATTAAGGGAGGGGTACTGGGTTATACTATCCATTTATTTCATTATGCATGTGTGACAATGTTCATAGTTCCCATATGAAGTGGCTCATACTTCTCTGTTGGCTACTCTTTTTTCTCTTAATATAACTTCTTGATTAAAAAAAGCCTTGTTTTCTGCCATATGTATCACAAAATAGCAGTACATTTTTGGCTAATTCTTTGGGTTGTCGAATGAACCATCTACTGTTGTTGCTATGTCACTTTATACTTTTTGCACTATCATAAGTTTTCTTGGCAAGATTTGTTCAAAAAGGCCTTCCTCTGAGTGACTTACCCAGGGCCACTTGATGGCTGAGGGGAGACTCAAACTCTGGTCTCCAAGAATACTCGCCTAGCACTCAAACCATTGCACCATGCTAGCTCTCTCATTTCTGATTATAATTCCAGGCTACCTATTAGTTTCATCTTGACCCCCTACCTTCACGCTACAACTATTTACAACTACTTAAAGTACTGTAACCTCATTCAGGTGCCTTTGGTTTCAGAAGTTGTGAGAATTCTGAATATTTATCATTCAAATGTATTGTGTTTTCACATTTTAACATTTGGAGAATACTAGATTGGAGGAGACTGCAACAGACTATTCTAGGTAATAGGAAATAAATAGCCCCCATAACTAGATGAAATGCTCAAAACCCTTTCCTTGTACCAGGAATGGGCAAGTTGTAGCTCCCCAGATGTTGTTAGGTTGTAGCTCTGTCAGCTCTACCCAGGGTAAATGATGAGGCATGGTGAAAATGTAAATTCAGCATAATCTGGAAAGCTGCATGTTATCTACCCCTGCATTATATTGATGTTAGCTGACCTGGATATTATTTAACATCCTCTTACTCCTACTGGCCCAGAATGCATGATGTAGTTTGCATTTGCAATATTGGAAATGGTGATCTAAATGGTTGATCTTTTCATTTTCTTTCAAAAACTTCTCATCACCTAGATTCAAGCCAAACATTTTATCTTTACACTATGACACATATGAGCGGAAGTTGTGCTACCACAAAATATCTAATCAACACTGCATGTTGCCGAAGTAATCAACAGTAGATGCTGAATTAACTATTCTGGAATAGCAGATTAGGGCTTCTGAAATACTATAAGAACTAATGAGCGACAACGTTATTACACCTCTGTGAACTTCAAATACAGCATTTACAAACATAATGGGATCTTCAAAAGCATCATTCATGAGCACATGAGAGGTAAATCTGAATTCAAAGTTCTTAATAGAAAGCCATGAAAATTCAGTGAAGCAATCACATTGATTGAAAGTTGTCTATGAATATTTAGTTGCTCTGAATTTGAATAAGAAGCTGAAAGGTTACTTTGAACGGCCTGCCTAGAGCTCACATCTAATAGCCTTCTTCTGACAGACAAAAACCTTCCTGTTTTGGGGGCACTGTAGTCATTATTTATTATCCTATTGTTGTGTCCACAGTAACAGTCATATATTTTTATCTGCTTCTTTTCCATTCTTTTGTGATAAGTTCTTTACTGTATTTTATAACCAAAATATAGCATGATCCCCATATCTATGGGACTGGTAACCACGGTTTCACTTAGGCACATCAGACAAAGTATGTTGCCTCTGGGAATCTTCTTTCAGGCAATTCTATGGTATGCTCCATCAGATGTTACCATAGAGTTTTCCTGGAGCATCTAAGAATTTTCTAGGTGCTTCAGGGCAAAGCTATGATAACTTCCATCTGAATATGTCCATTTCAGCCAAGTTCTCTATTATCCATTGTTTCCTGTCTCCACAGTAAATTCAGGAACACATCTCCCATGGATAGGGGTGCTGTGCTCTATGAATTTTGTTGTTATGTAACCACTTTGAGCATCTAATATAGAAAGGTGTTTTTGATTTTGTGTTTTTGATTTTTATGTATTTTGAGTCAGTATTATGTCTGAACGGTATCGAATTGTTGCTGAGTGTTAGCTGCCCTGAGTCCCTCAATGAGGGAGAGAGGGCGGGATATAAAACAAAGTAAATAAAATAAATAAATGTGGGATATACTTTATCTATTTGATAATAAAAGAGAGCATTAAAAGAGAATATGTATACTTGGACCTGACTTCACCAAGCTCTAACACCATGAAACCTAGATATCTGAAAGCTGGCATAATTAAGGGATTCTTGGGGTAGGCATATCAGGGTTATTTTGTTTTCAAAATGAAATACTGTCTGCCCTAAACATTTGCTGGTTTAACTTTTGTGGATTTGATTATTAGTGGATTTCATTAAAAGGTTCTATTTAGGAATCTCTAGGTCCTCCTCTGCTACTCTATGGGTAATTTCCGCAGGTTAACGGTAGAAGACTTACAGATCCCTAGAGAGAACATCTCTCTAGGAATTTCTAGGACTTTTAGTGCAATTCTGTTGTAAGCTTCTTGCAGAAGATGACCACAGAATCATGCTGCAAAACTTAGAAATTTCAAGAGAGATATTATCCCAGGTAAAAAAGAGGGTTTTTTATTTGCAGTTTTTCAACTTTCTCAGACACCTCAACCTCAATGAATGTGGATGGCTGACAGTACTTTTTATTGCCTGTAGCATGAAGTACAATATTTAACTATTATATGAGAGAACTTACTTCAAAAGAAGGGCAAAGTTTGAGGCAGCTTGGGAGAGACTTTTCTTCCCAGGGCCTCTAGAAAGCAGTAAAATCATAGAAACATAGGACTTCATCACACACAAGAAAATCAGAATTCGCCACATTTAAGAAACGGCAACCTACTGTGCCCTTCAAATGACACAAGCTTCAACTGTGGGGATGAAGTATTTTGCCATTTCTAAAACATTGGGGTTTTTTTTTTTCAACTATTCCTGAGTCGGCTGGCAATCAATTTATTTTTCAATTCCCCGCATAGAGATGGACAAGTTGGCCAATTTCCCTGTGTGATGTTAATCCCTGTTGCTCACTTTTGTTGCCTGCTTGTAAATAAAATGATGATGCTGTGTGTCGGAGAAGCTGAAATGCCCATTTCCCCAGATCACCAATGCAGATGCTTGGGGAAACATCAGGGATAATTTAAAACCACTTCCTATGATACAGGGTGATTTTTTAAAAAGATAAATACAATCCTGGAGGGACAATGGAAGGAAATTTCAGTGCAAAGGTGTTTCTGTTTCAGTGGGAGGGACTTGAAGGCAGTGCTGGATGCCTGTTCTAAAAAGTATGCTGGTATCCTTGAAATGGGAGGAGTTATCGCCTGCCCATGTGATGGGAATTAAGTGGATGGTTGAATTAGAAGCTGGAGGATGCGATTAGCTGGAGGAGGCAATGGGAGTGAGTAAATTCTTCTTCTTTAAAGATAGAACTCCATAAAATTTGGCCCTTTTCTCCACTTTCCATTGATTTCTCCATCTCAATATGATGAAGTCCATAATGTTGTAAGAGACCACATGGACATCCTTCCAGGCAGGAAAAGTTTCCTCCACAGATTCTTCCAACAGTATAAAGGTAGAGGGAGATGCTGCCTAGTAGTTTCTTGGGGCAATGAGGAGAGTGGACATAGGGGCAAGGCTGACATAGCATCAGAGTAGAAAGCAATGGCAGTAAGAAAGAAAATTGTGAATGGGATGGAAAAGAGGAAGAGTGGGGAGGGGAGAAGAACTGCATATATTCCTATATAAGTTGACCTCATGTATAAGTGGACAGCAGATTTGGGGAGCAAAATTATGGATTTTTATATGACCCATGGATGTCTAGAGACATTCTGAAGAGAGTGAAAACACCAATGGTGCTTCCGTAGAACAGCCACCCTTGGTCAACATTGCCATTTTACCACTCAGACATTCATAAAGGCAAGAAATGGCACTACGGCAGAAAGAGAAGTGCTTCGCTCAGGTTATTCCAGGTTGGACTACACTCTTGCCTTTTGCCACCATACTCAGAGAAGGGGGTGGTTCCTTTTTTGTATAAAAATTAAGCTATAGTACCCACACCAACCAGAGAGAAGTTGATCCAGAATTTTAGGGTTGATTTTTTGACTAAAATTTCTAGACCTATATATGTGTATATAGGTTAAGTATGGAGCCAAACACTTTCTGGCCCATGTGAAGCTTCCATACCAGAAACCAGGTGTGATAAACATCTACACACTTGGAGGTTTCTTTTAGCAAGCAAAAGGTGGTAAAAGTTAAAACAGTAAAGAAATGTTCAGAACCTTTCCCCACACATTTGCTGTGAGGTTGTGGGACTATCTTTCAATGACCCAATTTTTTTTTTAGTTCATCATTTATTGAAAGTGGCTACATTTCCTGCCCCTTGGCTCACAGAAACATTCTTGCCAAGGAACAGAATGAAACAATGCAATGTGCAGCTAGCTACAGTGGGGAGGAAGAAAGGGAAAGAAGTCCACTGGTTTGGGGGAAAATTAGCCGCCACAACAGTTAAGGAGATCCGAAAGGCTGGTGTGTGGAATAGTCCAAGAGGTGTGTGAACAAAGAGCCTAGGAAATGTAATATGAAAAAGAGATGGTGTGGGAGAGCAAAGGTGAGAAAAGCAATGAAGTGTTTCTTCTGGATCTGACTGATGCTCCCTTCCCTCTCCCCAACCCTCTCCCCAAGCTGAGCGGTGAGGAAGCCAGAATCATCTGTCTTCATTACATCATCCAAATAGGCTCTGTCAGTTTACACTGTAAAAGTAATCAATATCCCCTTGCGGCCTGCAAGCTTCCTGTCACAATTTTGCAAGGTCCCCCCTCCCTGCCGTATTGCCCATGGGGATGGACCTCAGTTCCAAGACATATTCACATCCATTCTGGATGTGTGTGTTTCTGTGCACATGCCCTGGCCTCCCAATGGTGCTGTATTTATTTGTGAGCCTGGAAAGGGGAAGATTTTTGTAAGCTAGTTCTCAGAATACCCCAGCCAGTGGCCTATTTGGTTGTGGGATTCTGAGTTGTAGTCCAAAAAGTAACTTTTCCCAACTCTGAATAAGAACCAGGACCTCTTTTCCTTCAGCTACTAAGAAATTCTTTTTAAGGAGTATGCTAATTTATTGTTCCTGGATTATACAAGTAACGTATTTTATATGCATAGTCTAAACATTATGTTGGTCAAACTTTGGGGTTTAGTGCCATAAACATATTGAGACTTTCCTACCCATACCTCTTAGTTTCATTATTCACAACCTCCAGGTTGGATTTTTAAATAATGGAAGGAAGCCAGAAGCTTATTGCCGCAATGAGCAACTTGTTCTGCACAGAGAACCGTATCAGAAATCTGTCATGAGCTGGAGGGATGCTGAGAGGGTGCATAATTTACTTTCATGTAATTTTAATTTTATATAATTATAATTTGCATAATGAACACTATTTGCATATTGCCTGACTGAACACGGTCAATGCCAAACCACTGGCATTGTTCCTCTTCCATCTGATTCCTCTTCTGAAATTGTTGCCCTCAAACAGGGCTAGTTGCATCATAAGCCAAAAGAAGCTATTTGCCATATTATGTGCAGAAGTTGTCTGAAGTGATGGCAGGAGCGGCCCTAGGTTTTTTCAGTATGTAAGCAAACCTGGGGCCGCACACCCACCCCCCGAAATTATGCCCCCCAACTTACCGGCAGTGGTGGCGGTGGTGGCGGTGGCGGCGGCGGCGACCATTGGGTCACTCGCAGTGGGACAAGGAAGTACTTGGTATTCTCGTGAGATTTCGCGAGATTTCACGAGATCTTGCAAAATCTTGCGAGAATACCAAGTACTTCCTTGTTCTGCGGCAAACGATCCGATGGTTGCCGCCACCGCCGCTTCGAGTGCGCCCAGCAAGGGCTGCACCCAAAGCGGTGGCTTCATGGGACTCCATTAAGAACCAGCCCTGAGTGATGGACAAAACAACCATAACATTTGGGCAAATGACCAGCCTTACTCTTCCAGGCATTCCACATATTATATAGCAAAACGCTGCTTATATATACATGTGACAAGGTATAAACTGCCCATTTTTTGCTAATTTTGATATTGTCTATAAAATGTTTTGTTCACTTCAGGAAAATCTCTCAATAATTTTTTACAACAATATTAATAAAACAATAAATATACAATAAAATATGAAGTTCCAATTAACACAAATTTACGTATTTCAGCAAAACATATTAGCTTATCACCAAGGCTAACCAATTCCTTGCTGAGAGGCAAACAACAACAGGAAACTTCATATGGTAGATGCATTGTAATCATCATCATGCTACACCCTTAGGAGTACAATAGGCCTTCCATTTACTTGTGGACAAGAATTGCAAAACTTCCACAAAAGTAGGCAAATGTGACTTAAAAAAACCCACAAAAAACAAAACAAAAAAACCCCCCACTGTTTTGGCCATATGTTCACCCTGGAGGACCAAGACATTCCTAGAGAAAACATATTAATAAAAGGAGACAGTGGCTCAAAACAGAGTTGGTGACTCAAGCAGAGGTTAGGCCACACAGCTATTCTTTTAAAAAATGCATTGCTTCAGCATCCTTTCAATGTATTTATAAGTGCAGCAGTTGAGTGGACGACAATGAAAAGTGGTGGGATGAGTAGCATTGCATAAAAAGTATCTGGGGCATTAAAAGTTAATTATTTTAAAATTGGCACCATTCTGGAAGACATCCTCCTAGGGGAAGAGAAAAATTATCTTGCCATTTTCATATAATTCAGCAATTTGTTTTGATGATTCTCAAATGTCTCAAAAGATACAATTTTCATCAACAATGCAACTCTCCAGCTGTTTCCAGTAGGCACTGCTACATGGTTAAAAATTTCTTGTGATGCAAATTTCAGCTCTACCTTTCAACAGTCCCCACTGCCTGGGTGATAGAGAGTACTGTGTACTGGAAATAGTTCTTTTTCCACTCCTTTTAGCTGCCCAAGTGTGTGTGTAAAAGAGTTACAGGAAATGCTCTTTGTCTCCCCTTCCACCTGCCACCGTTGAATCCTCACATACTGAGACAGAAAGTTAATAAACCACAACTGTAAAGGTCAAGATTCAATCATTGGGGGCTTCTGGGAATGAAGCAAAGAACCAGAAGACACTGAATTCCCCTACAGGCACAGATAATGTCTGGAAAAGGACAGGGTAATATGCTGGGTGCTGTTCAGAACAATGGCTAGAAGAGCTGCAACCTGATGTGGGGAAAGTGATTCACTTTTTTACTGAACTCTGAGCAATTCTTTTTTTCTTTTTTTTTTGTCTTGGCAGAATGCTTCCTGTGGGTCACCAACTGAGAACAAAAGGGGATGGAATTTGTTAGACCTAGATGATAGGGAGCTTTTTTAAACCATTAGTTTATTGCACAATAAAGATGTTTTCTCACTCATACTGCCTAGTTCTTTTTTCAAGTGCACACTTCTGTCACAGGGAGAATAAAGAATAACACATTTATCACAACATACCTTTTTGTGGATTAGAACAGAGATGAGCAACTTCTTGGTACCTTGCACTGAGTATAGCCAACCGAAAACAATGTGATGCAAAACAGGCCATTACTTTTGCATAGTTAGGATGTCATATTAATAAATACACAGTCAATTCCCACTCAGCCATAGAACTCACTTAATGATTTTGATCATTCACCATTTCTCAGCATAACTTACCTCCAAGCATGTGTGATATCTTCATTGTGCATTTCATACAGCAGACGTTAGTCCAGCCCTGACCATTCTAATGCTCAAAAAGAATTGTGGTGCCAAAATTTGGGGCTGCCCCCCCCCCAAAAAAAATAGAGGAAAAAAGGCATTGCTGATATCTCATTAGCTACATACGCCAATGTTAACTTGGCATGTATCTCCATCTCCATCACTCCCTCCCCTTGTGCAATGACCCAAATCCCTCCCCACTTGAAATGGTACACTATTTGAATATGGCGCTTCATTAGCTGGTGGAAAGCAGAGAGGGACTGGTGGAGTATCCAGCTATGTGTCTGGAGCTAATATGATAAATTCTAGGACCTCACAGGGATCTCCAGAGGTCCTGGAAGATGACAGTATTGGTCTTCATACAGCTACAGGTACACAGATGGACACTTCACCACTACCACTACCCACCCACTCCAGCTTTCCACCAGCCAGTAAATCACTGTGGTGGGGAACAAGCAAAAAGTATGGTTTTGCAGGATTGAGAGAGGACATGGGTAAAGTTCTGCCTGGGCAAACCTTAGTGCCCATATCCTGTTGTAGTTTCCCACCCATCTTTTTCTTGCATCCCTTCAATAAAGGAAGGAGAGCCCACATTCTACCAATTTGTTAAGATACTATGTTGTGGGAAGATGCTCTGGTACCCTCTCATACCATAAAGGTGACAATCCATCAGACTGTCATCTTGTCGTTATGAGGGGGCTTGCGTATTCCTATGAACCTGTGGGCACAACCACTGGAGTCATGCACTCCCAGGAGGGGCCGCAAGGTAGAATCCAGACCAAGAACAATCCAAAGACCCTAAGACTTCAACGACGGAGCAGGTGGAGGATAACATGTTACAATGGTTGTGAAGGCAGAAGAAGACTGCAACAGACTGAGATGCCACCGTTTCTTAGGCCCATCTACACTGCCATATAAAATCCACATTATCTGCTTTGAAATGAATTATATGAGTCTACACTGCCATATTATTCATTTCAAAGCAGATAACCTGGATTTTATATGGCTGTGTAGATGGGCCTTAGAAAAAATGTGGGAATAATTACACCAACAAGGGCAATAATAACATCTGCACAAGAGTCACCGGCACCTATATATTTTAATTTTTTAAACAACAAAACATTTCTGGTGCCAGTAGAAGCTTTTCAAAGTAGGGAAAATATCTTATATTGAACACCTTCTCCACAAAGAATCAAAGGTAATAGAGGTTCAGATCTTTGGGCAAGAAGTGGTAGCGCCTTGATGGAGAGGATAGAGCCTTGGGAAAAGGCTCACAGATTACTGAACCTACACACGGTGTAGGGACCCTCCATTACGTAATCAAAGAGAGACATTAACCAGATGGAGGGAGGTACAGTACTAGGTTTCCCATATCAATTTAGATATCACCTGTCAAACTTCAGGTACCGGATCTCTATATCAACTAAATGTAACACTGGATGGAAACCTTTAAAACTGTTTTTTAAAAATCAGACAATTTGATTTGAAGGCTCTTTACCTGATTCCTCCTCCCCCCCCCCATCACCTGTCAAAGCAGTTTAACAGGGCCATAAACTTGATGGAAAGCGACAGGAGTAGCTCAAGTCCGGTGTGCTGGATATCAGTGTGACTGGGTGGGGCATATTCTGACCTCGACATCTGGGAAGATTAGATCACTCTGGTATAGAACTATCTCTTCTGGCCTTGAGACCTGTATCTCCTGAGCAGGATATTCTGAATCACAATCCTCTTGTTGATTTGACACCTGGTAATTTGCCCCATCTGGAGATTATCTGCCTGGTACAAGGTAGATATTTTGATAGTGAGATCATCTCTTCCAGACCACATGACTGTCTTCCTCTCCCAGGCTAAAAACTCAACCTAAGGCAAAACTCAAATAAGTCCTCTTAATTCTAGCCCTACTGTTGAAAATATACTAGCAACCACCCTAGATTGCCAGCTACTCCTGCAAAATGTTTATGCAGAAGTGGTTTGCCCTTATCTTCCTCTGAGACTGAGCGAGTGTGACTGACCCCTGGTCACCCCGTGGCTTTCATAGCCGAGTGGGGATCCAAACACTGGTCTCCAGAGTTGTACTTCGACACTCAAACAACTACACCATACTGGCCCACAGTGGCCTCTAGGGACCTCATTACAAGGATGAGGTTCAGTGCTGTGATTCACCAGCCTCTCTGGCGAATCATGGTGGCAGTGGGGCAATCCCATTGTCCTGGCCACCAGTTGGCGATCCCCCATCTCACGTGGGGAAGTGTTGCCACTCTCCCAAAGCCCCGTTGTTTCTAATGGAATTTGGGGCAGCCTCCGTGTTGGTGGTGGCAGGGTCTCACCATGCTGCCGTCCCAGTTTGCCCAAGGAGCCTCACCATATGTCATTTGATGGGCAGCGAGGGACTCCATGGGCGGACCAGGGCAGAAACATCCTAGGGCTTAAAGTACCAAATGGCTCACCCTTGTTTTTGCTGCTATGCCACAAGCTGTGTCCCTCTGTAGGTATTCTACAGGTAAACCTGTAGGCAAACCACTTATGCTGTTATGCCTAAGCAGTAGAAAGGTAGCCAAAATTGCCCTGATCTATGCCTACTATACCTTTTGAAGGAGTTCATAGGATCTCCTATTTTCCTGCTTCCTTCCCCTTTTGATTTCATGATTGTTAGCATCACCACCACAGAGAGTCCTCTTCCATTTTCGGGAACTTTTTAAACTCAGGAATGTGAGCAGCATTGCCATAGGCTTCTCCTGTTTTCGCAATAATTTTCCTGGGAGGCGTGGTGCCGCAATGGGTTAAGCCCTTATGCCAGCTGAACTGCTAACCTGAAGGTTGGTGGTTCAAATCTGCGAGACTAGGTGAGCTCCCTTCTGTCAGCCTTAGCTTCTCATGCGGGGACATGAGAGAAGCTTCTCAGCAAGATGGTAACACATCCGGATGTCCCCTGGGAAATGTCTTAGTAGACAGCCAATTATAGCACACCAGAAACGACTTGCAGTATGTTTGCTTCTGACACAATTTTAAAAAATAAATTTTCCTGCCTCCAGAACCCTAATAGCAGCAGCAATGTCTTAAATAGCCCTTTCTTCCATTGTAGGTAAATTGTACCCAGAGGAGGTCTGTCTCTTCTTTATACCTTTCTTTAACCTCAATTATCATGGATCAGTATCTCAAAGAGCTGTTTTTCATTCTGCCACCATCATTAACTCTCAGAAATCAACAGATGTGCTTCACCCTTCTACTGTTTTCTCACCATTTTCCTGCTTTGAGACTCTTAGCAGTGCTTCATGGTGCATCTAAAACTGTGGGAGAGAAGAAGCAGGATATAAATAATAATAACAATAACAGCAGAATTAATACAGTTTGGCATCTCTTTAATTACCATGGCTTTGTTATATAGAATCATGGGAGCAGCAGTTTTTAGGCAGAAGACACTAAAGACCTTGTTAAATTACAACTGCCATAATTCCATAGCATAGAGCCATGGCAATGAGAGTGGTGCCAAACTGCACTAATTCTACAGTGTAGGTGCACCTTCAGGAAGCCCTTTCTAGTCTTCTTGTCCTTATAAAAAGGTATTTCCCAATTATGGCAAGCCTTCTTTTGGACTTTGATGTAACCTCCCCTTCCAGGCACTCACCCTGAATGAAAATGTAAAACGCTGGTTTTATTGCATCTATTGTGAATTTTTGAGGAGTTATGGGAGACACCAAGACTTACTTTTGGGGACCCTTTGCTTTAGGGTTTAAATTTGAAATTGGCCACTGTAACATGGATGACAACAACAACAACAACAACAAAACCAGTCTGCCATAGTTTTAGGTATGCCGTGATTTGTTCAGTTATAGCTCCCCATTCCCCCCTTTTGGCTTATCAGGCCTCCATTCCTGAGCTTGGAGTTTTGACTAGGTAATGCAGTAAACCAAAAAACAATCTATAAAATTTCGAAGTGCCTATCATGATGTTCCAATGAGTTATAGCTGCCACAGAAAGACATTCAGATATTCTTCTTTATTAAAGCAATGAAATTGCCTCAGTGTGTCAGTTTGACTCAGTACAAAAAGCTCTCTGGAACATGTTAATGAATGTTAAAGTAATGCATGCATTCAAGGCACCAGCCACCCCCAATCTGACATCCTCCAGGTATATTGAAGTACAACCCCATCACCCCCCACTCGGAACAGCTGGAAATGATGTGGGATGCAGTCTAGAGGAGACTGAATCATAGGAGCTAAACAGAATTTCCAAAAAAGCAGACAATTCATGCCGAACAGAGACCACCACCCCTTTTTCCACAAAAAGATGATTTATAATAAGGTTCACATATAAATATGTGAAGCCAAGGTAGACCAGTAAAATAGGTTGGGATCCAGGTAGCATGAGACAAAGTGACCTTTTGACTTGGCCAAAGCTCTAATGACCCAGCTATTGTCTGAGCTGGCAGAAGAAAATCACCTCTTGTCAAGGGGAAAGATCAAGAAGGAATGGTTAAAGCATCCTGGCTAACAACCATGAAGAATGATAAAATTATAGAATCTTAGAGTTGGATGAGACCACAAACACCATCCAGTCCAATTCCCTGCCATGCAGGAACACACAAAAGATGGTCGCTCAGTCTCTGTTAAAAACCTCAAGTGAAGGCGATTCCAGGACTTTCCAGACAGGCCCTATATCCCAGGATCTGACCCCAGGTTTTCTGTTTATCCCAAATTATCTGGCAGTGCGGACTCATATAATCCCGTTTAAAGCAGAAAACCTGGGATCAGATTCTAGGATATAGGGCCTGTCTGGAAGGGCCCTCCACCATGCTCCAAAGCGGCATATTCCACTGTCAAACAGTTCTTACTCTCAGGCCGTCTTTCTTAAGGTTTAGGTGAAATCTTTTTTACTGCAATTTGAATCCATTGCTCTATTTTTTATTTTCAGAAGCAGCAGAAAACAAGCTTGCCCCTTTGTCAATATGACATCCTTTCAAATATTTAAACATGCCTATTGTGTCCCCTCTCAGCCTTGATTTCTCCCACCTAAACATACCCAGCTTCCTAAGCCACTCTTCATTGGCTTGGCTTCCAAACCTTTGCTCATTTTGGTCATCCTTCTCTGGACACTCTACAGCTTGTCAATATCCTTCTTGAATTGTGATGCCCAGAACGGGACACAATATTCCAGGTGAGGTCTGACCAAAGCGGAATAGAGTGGGACCATTACTGCCCTCAATTTAGACACTATACACCTAAGGTGAAACCTAGAATTGCACTGGCTTCTTTGGCTGCTAAATCACACTGTCGACTAGATCTCTTTCAAACCAAATGTCACCCATCCAGGAGGTAACTGGAGAACTACACATATTTAAATATATGAAGACTGTTCAAATGTGTACTTCATAGTGCCTTTCATGTGTGTGGCATAATTTTCCCAAGTACATTCACATAGGATAGATTGTTGGTAAAAAAAGGTAAAGGTTTCCCCTGACCAGTCCAGTCATGTCTGACTCTGGGGGTTGGTGCTCATCTCCATTTCTAAGCCAAAGAGCCAGCGCCGTCCGTAGACACCTTCAAGGTCATGTGGCTGGCATGACTGCATGGAGCGCCGTTACCTTTCCGCTGGAGCTGTACCTATTGATCTACTCACACTGGCATGTTTTCGAACTGCTAGGTTGGCAGGAGCTGGAACTAAAAGCGGCCGCTCACGCCGCTCCCGGGGTTTGAATCTGGGACCTTTCGGTTTCCAGCTCAGTGTTTTAACGCAATTCGCCACCGGGGCTCCAGGATAGATTGTAGGCAGTCTTTATTATTTCTGACAGGTCTCAACAGAAACAGCGATCTTAATATTTTGTAGTGCTTGATCATTTTAGTACAATTATGATTGATGATTCCAGAGAAAGCTCAATTATACAGGAGTCTTGGTAGTCAAATTTTGCCAGATCATTTCAAGGTGGACTCAGCTCCGTTGCCAAGTTTTAGGTGGGGGAAAAACTCACCTTCCTCTCACATTAGGGGGGTCCCTGAACTTAGAATTGGGTTTAGACCTCTGCTCTATCATAAAACTCACAGAATAGCTTTGGGCGAATCTCAGTGTAATATTATTATGAGGATGAGATGGCCAAGAAGCACATCCTTATACTTCGCTTTCAAATAATTGAAAGGGGGAATTGACAATACTCTGTAGAATGTTAACAAGCCTAACTTTAGAATGTCCAATAGAGCCATTTTATTTGGAATATTCGTTGTCCCAACTAAGAGGAAACCAATTGCTTATGTGCCATCTAAAGACTGGGCTTGGCAGTCTGTCAAATGTAGCTGAACTGCAGCAGATATTGACTCTAGCCAGCATGGCCAATGGGTAGAATTGATGGACGCTGTAATCCAAAAACATTCAAACACACACATACAGTGCTCAGCCTGTTTTGTACACTGCTTAACAGCATTGTGAAACAGGTGAACAAAAGTCTGGCTAAAGAAAATATCCCCATCAATCTCCAAAAATGCTTAAACACTAATTTTGAATGGTGATCACAAAATAAGTCAGTAGCAGCAGTAAGAAACTCAGACAATTTATCTTCCCCTTCATTTTCTTATTCTGAACCTCCTTTACTATACCCTGGCATGAAACCCCCAAATCGTTTGTATTTGCTTAGGCAAACTACTATATCTGATCTTCTTGTTCCACCATACAGGAGCCTTTGGTGGCCTAGGGGATAAAAGCCTTGTGACTTGAAGGTTGGGTTGCTGACCTGAAAGCTTCCAGGTTCGAATCCCACCCGGGGAGAGCGCGGATGAGTTCCCTCTATCAGCTCCAGCTCCATGCGGGGACATGAGAGAAGCCTCCCACAAGGATGGTAAAACATCAAAACATCCAGGCATCCCCTGGGCAACGTCCTTGCAGATGGCCAATTCTCTCACTCCAGAAGCAACTCCGGTTGCTCCTGACATGAATTTTTTTAAAAAAAAAATCCACCATGCTATTAGAAGGCCTTTCCACCCTATAGCATCCCTTCTCCTCTTAGCAGATGCTTTATTGTGAGCGTGATCAATATTGATTTGACATACTGGACATCCGCACTAGTCCCTGATGCAGAGATTCATTTGTCATGTAGATCTGGCATTTCTTAAGGGCAGATTTATTTGGGGGAATTCTCACATCCAATTTCCTCTGGCAATAGCTCTATTAGGCCAAGGGTGACAGAGACGGAGCCCCCACCCCCACCCCCCACCCCGCCCCATCCTGCTGCCACTGATGGAATTTGATTCCATGGCACCAGATTCACAGGGCCCCAAACACATTCCCTCCCTTGATTAATGTGAGTAATTTCTGCTTGAAAGAAGGCTGAAATGAACAGCCGAAAAAAAGCGAACAGTGAGGGCTCCCTCCTCCTTTCTTTGCCCATCGCTCTCCACTGATTGCATTTCTTCTTCCCTGGAACAGGTTCAGAGATAAACAAAAACTCTGGATGGGTTTCAAAAAACAGCAGAAGGTGTGGGAGGCTGGAAGCACCTAATGTGGAGACACAGTTGAGATTTTTTGCAAAAGCAGTTGGGCAACAAATTTTCCATTTTGAATGGGACTAATAAGCACTTAATGACTGCAAACTGCCTGCTCATCCATCCATCGTGCCTACTGCCTCATACCAGAGCTTCAGGTGTCTCAAAAATGATGGTTTTCTCAGCCCCAGTGATATTTCAAAACATTCACTACCTTGTGTTCTTCTTCCTTCTTGACAGACTCACCACCATATATCACCTTCTACCCTGAGCAAAGGGCACACCATTAGAGAGACACATATCAGGACTATGTTGCGGTTTGGAGGCTGTAACCAGGATCCAATAATTACTGGGGAAAAGAAGCCATTCTCACTGTTTTCTCAGGCATGAGGATCTTATGAGAGGATCCTCTCCTCAGTAACAGCTTGGCATCAAAAGCAGGAATACAAGATAGTAGCTGTGTGAACAGGAATTCTTCCTTCATTACGACTGGGGATGCAGTATGCCAATGTTTCTAAGTTAGTGCCCTCCAGATGTTTTCAGGTACAGATCCTAGCAATTCATATTACCAGCAACTGGGCAACAAATTTTCCATTTGAATGGGACTAATAAGCACTTAATGACTGCAGACTGCCTGCTCATCCATCCATTGTGCCTACTGCCTCACACTAGAGCTTCAGGTGTCTCAGAAATGATGGTTCAGCTTTGGGCTGATTAAGAGTATAGGCCAAAACACCTGCAGGGTGGCTGTCATTGGAAGCAGACTCAGAGAGTTTACTAGACCTGTATGTTCAGTCGATTATATCCCTCAGAAAATTAAAAAGAAAGAAGGCTAGGGTGGAAATAAAGAACTAGCATGGTATAGTGGTTTGAGATCCAAATTATGATTCTGGAGTTCAAATCCCCATTCAGCCATAGAAAACTACTGGTTGACTTCGAGCAAGCCATATTATCTCAGCTTCAGAAAAAAGCAAACCCTCTCAGAACAAAGCTTGACAAGGAAACCCTGTGATAAATTTGCCTTAGTGTTGCCCATCAACTGGAAATAATTTGAAGACAGACAGCAACAAGGTGGAAATAGAAGAAGACACTGGATGATTTACGTAAATGTCAGTTTGGTGTTAGTTGGGAGTGAGGTGGGAATTGGACTGCCTGGAGGAAGAAGGGAAACAAAAGAACTGGAGGTCGATACAAACAATAAAATTAACATAAACAGCAGACTAACAAAGTTACTTAGTTAAAAACAGAAGGTTTAAATCAGTGGTTCCCAAACTTATTTGGCCTACCACCCCCTTTCCAGAAAAAATATTACTCAGAGCCCTGGAAATTATTTTTTAAAATTTTTAATAGCAATTAAACAGAAAGATATACAGTAGAGTCTCACTTATCCAAGCCTCACTTATCCAAGCCTCTGGATTATCCAAGCCATTTTTGTAGTCAATGTTTTCAATATATTGTGATATTTTGGTGCTAAATTCGTAAATACAGTAATTACAACATAACATAACTGCCTATTGAACTACTTTTTCTGTCAAATTTGTTGTATAACATGATGTTTTGATGCTTAATTTGTAAAATCATAACCTAATTAGATGTTTAATAGGCTTTTCCTTAATCCCTCCTTATTATCCAAGTTATTCACTTATCCAAGCTTCTGCCGGCCCGTTTAGCTTGGATAAGTGAGACTCTATGTACCTGTAGCCATCACCGCTCCCCTGGATTGCTGCAGCGCCCACCAGGGGGCGGTAGCACCCACTTTGGGAATCACTGGTTTAAATAAATACCCAGTCACTTTGTCATAGAATCATAGAATTTTACTTCTAGTCCAGGAAATAATGCCCGGCTGCTCACTGGAGGGAAGGATATTAGAGGCAAAGATGAAGTATTTTGGCCACATCATGAGAAGACAGGAAAGCTTGGAAAAGATCACGATGCTGGGGAAAATTGAAGGAAAAAGGATGAGGGGCCGGCCAAGGGCAAGATGGATGGATGGTATCCTTGAAGTGACTGGCCTGACCCTGAAGGAACTGGGGGCAGTGACGGCCGACAGGGAACTCTGGCGTGGACTGATCCATGAAGTCACGAAGAGTCGTAAACGACTGAGCGAATAAACAACAAAGCTGTCCATTCAGAGAACAGTGAAAGTCTTCACTGAACACCATAAGGAAATGTGTCTATACCCCTTGTGTCTTTCCACAAGGAATACAGAACCATTATAGGACTATGAATCTACTTTAATTGCACGGGCAACAACCTGTGGAATCCTCAGCTTTGTAGTTTGGTGACAAACTAGAACCTTCTGGCTAAGAATTCCAAGCAGCTCTTCCTAAACTGAAAATCTTGGGATTTCATGAGCTATAATCATGGCAGTTAAAATGGAATGATTGTTTTACAGGGTAAATATTAGGGCTTCATATCTGAAACCACTGTACATATCCTTCAACATTTCACAGATGAAAACCAGGACACACATGGCTAAGCAACATCAGAGCATGGTCAAGATAATAAATGTTATTAATGTGGAAGGACACACAAGTCAGGAGAGTTTGCAGCAGTTTGCTTTCTGCCCGAAGGCAAAAAGACAAGGTTCCTCCCCTCCTTTCCTCTCTGCAATAAGCTGAATGGAGTCTGCTTTTGTATTTTTAATTCTGTTTTCAGCTACTGATAAAAAGTGATGATAAAGGGAGACATGGGAAGAAGGGAAGGAAACTGGGAGATTTTAAAAGCAGTTACAAGGTTGGATAGAGGATTAATCGGGATTGTTCCTTCCAGTCAGGATAATTAGATGGTAGAAATTCAGATCCAGTAAATGCAAGGAATGGTTTAGGAAAAATCAGGTGGCAGGAGCCCAGGGGAGGAACATGGATGGAGCTTATTGTGGTTGTGTCCTCTTGGGAAAAGCTGTGGGCTGGAATATAGTTTTGTACATGGTCCAAAAGTATTTCCCAGAAACCATCTGCTACCATGAGGAGATGGATGGGGTACAATATCGTTAATGTAAAACCATTGTACAAATGGTTGTACAATAATGACACAGAAGTTCACACTAAAATGCTAAGGGGATGAATACCACCCCTCGCTCCCCATCCACCATATCCCAAAGCTAGAGAAAGATCTTGCATGCATACGTTCCCATGTTTAGTCCCTAGTACCATCCATTGAAAGATGATATGAAAGACTTTGGTCTGACACTCTGGAGAGCCACTGCCTGGTCAAAGCAGATGTGACAGAGCAGGGTGAACAAACAGACTGACATAAGACAGTTTCTTATGTCATTCAGATACAATCTGTATGATTTTGTAATAGATAGAGCAGACAAATGTAGCCTGAGACCATACATATGAAAGTAAGAAATATAGGCCAGTCTATCCATTGCATGGTATTCAAGATCAGAAAATCAAACACAGATTTCACTAAATCTATTGCTCTCCACATGGTTTTTCTCTCATGCATTTATACTGCAACAATGCAGCATAGGAAACAGTAAAGTAATTATTCTACTCTCTCCCAGTCCATGTGTGGACATCATGAACTGGTTTATATAAAAGCACCCTAACATCAAATGTATCATTGTAGGCTTTTGAATATCACAGTAAAAGAATTCTAAATATTAGAGGTAATAAGCAGGAATGTTTTTTCAGTATTTTTAACACTCCTGGTTTGGCACAGACATGTTTTACTTAAAAGAGCATTCGTAGTCAATCTGAAAAGCTACAGTAAAACAGTGGTATAAGCAGATTCCTAGATATGCTCATAAGTCTGAAGCTTGGACTTGATCCTAGAAGACCATACAGGTTTGCTTCAGTGGAAACAATTGGTCCTCCTTAGATCATTGTTAGTATCAATGTTAATTTTCAGAGGTATGTGTATAGATGTAGTAGCTGTTGATTGAGCCAGTAGTCAGTAGTCACCTGCTGATTAAGCCAAGTTGGAGCTGGGTTTCAGAAAACTTGCAATTTAGCCAAACCTCCCCCTTTCCTCCCCTGCTCTCTTGTTGTGTGTGCAGTGATAAGACTCCAAGATATTCTGAAATTTAGCCAACACACCAAAATGTAATCAAGACAAATGCAGCAATTGACTTCAGACCATTTTCCACTTTTGGAGTGCCACATATTTCTCATTCTTGGCTGGTTTCCTGTACATTAAATATTTAAAAAGGAGGTAGAAATTCAACAGCTCAAACATATATTTTAGTTTTGTGAATACACGCTCTTGCTAATGTTTTTTTACCATGCCTAAGACAAAGCAGAGAATACAGACAGCTCTGCACATTCACTGGGGGCAAACGTCTCCCATGAAGTGAAAATCCACGAATAAAAAATTGCTATCTCTCCTGGACATTGACCGTAGAATTACATTGCCATGTGATTCTATGGTTAAGTTCTGCAAATTAGCAGCAGTCAAACCCACAAATGTGAAGGTTGGACTGTACTATCTATGGACATATCTGATCTCATGTTTTGGAAGGGGAGGCCATGGACTCTTCCAGACAAACCCAGGAGCTGATCCCAGGTTTCTGCTTTAAACTGGATTATATGAGTCCACACTGCCAGATAATCTGGGATAAACGGAAACCCTGGGGTCAGATCCTGTGATATAGGGCCTGTCTGGAAGGGCTGAAATCACAAATAGGTAAATAGCTGTTCAGGAAAATTTCCAAAGAAACTGCTGTGTTAGTCTTTCACAGCATAAAAAAGGAAATTGGGATAGTGGGACGAAGGAATCAAGAAGGGCAAACTGGCTTTTTTCAGCTTGAGCTTTCATGGATATAAATCCATTGCTGCAGCTGTACCATTGGAGTGCAATATTACATTACATGTATTTAAGTTCTATTACATAGTTGTGGGAGTAGGATCAAAATGTATGAGGATACAGAAAAATGCAAATTTTGCACATTTTTATTTCTCAGGAAATATTAAGTGAGCTGGCAATTTCTCAAGAAGACACAGTACAAGCAGAAGATAACAGGAACACAATAAATCAAGGGGTTGTGTCTTTTTAAACTACAGAAGAGCACTTTGGGATTATTCTCCATCATTTTTTAAAAAGTTTCAGATCCCTATTTTGTGTTGCCTTTGCAAGAATCTTTCAGATTGGCTGACCTAAGGACAGAAGAAAAGCGACCAGTTTACTGAGTTACTATAAGAAATGCTTCAGTGTTTCACTTGTAAGAAACCTAGGGGCACGTGGCTACTAGATAAGGATCTGTTCTTCATTTTTTCTAATGTGTATATATGGAAAAAACATAGAACCCCACTACTTTGTGTGATATATGTGGCCAAAAGCCAGCACTTTGCCCAACAGACTGGTTAGAATTAATTATGTTTGAAGGAAGTTATTGACAAACTGGAATGTATTCAGAAGATAAGGATGATGAGGGCCTGGAAAACAGTCCTAAACATGCTTGAAGGAACTAGACATGATACTCAGGGAAAGGGGGATTATTTAAGAAGCTATGTGACATCCCTCTTCAAATATTTAAAAGCTTGTGCCATAAATGATGGAGCACTTTTTTTGCAGCAACAAAAAGCTGTTGGCAAAATCTGAGGAAAAACCTCCCAAAAATACAAGCTGCTCAACAGTGGAAGAGACTGGATTGCTGTGAGATTTCTAGGTTGTATGGCCATGTTCCAGAAGCATTCTCTCCTGAAGTTTCTCCCTCATCAATGGCAGGCATCCTCAGAGGTTGTGAGGTCTGTTGGAAAGTAGGCAAGTGGGGTTTATATATCTGTGTAATGTCCAGGGCGGGAGAAAGAACCTTTGTCTGTTTGAGGCAAGCGTGAATTTTGCAATTGGCCACCTTGATTAGCATTTAATGGCTTTTCAGCTTCAAAGCTTGGCTGCTTCCTTTCTGGGGGAATCCTTTGTTGGGAGGTATTAGCTGGCCCTGGTTGTTTCATGCCTGGAATTCCCATTTTCTGATTGTTGTTCTTTATTTACTATCCTGATTTTAGAGTTTTTTAATACTGGTAGCCAGATTTTGTTCATTTTCATGGTTTCCTCCTTTCTATTGAAATTGTACACATGCTTGTTGATTTCAGTGGCTTCTCTGTGTAGTCTGACATGGTGATTGTTAAAGTGGTCCAGCATTTCTGCATTCTCAAATAATATGCTGTGTCCAGGTTGGTTCATGAAGTGCTCTGCTATGGCTGACTTCTCTAGTTGAATTAGTCTGCAGTGCCTTTCATGTTCATTGATTTGTGTTTGGGCAAGGCTGCGTTTGGTGGTTCCTATGTAAAACAGACTGTTTTAAAAGATAGTGGATTCTTCCTCATTAAAGGCTTTTAATGAGAGGGTGGATGGCCATCAATTAGGAATGCTGTAGTAGTGGTTCCTTATCTCTAAATTGGCCAGACAGAACAGCCATGTAGCATGCTTTTCTGCAAGTGGGAATCTTACTATTAGGAGGAATGGATTTGGATATATGGTCTAATCTGATATTGGCCTATGAATTCTGGGAGTTATTATCTAAGCTCTGCATACCCCCTAAGATTAGTAATGAGACCTAATGTCTTCAGTAATTGGAAATGTAGTAGGGAGACAACATTAGCTATCCTATTATTTTTAATAAATGCTATCAAAAGCTGACAGCAGCTCCTTTCTACTTTTTGTCCAGACACAGCTGACAAAGAATACTTGGCAATGTTAAGCACAAGGAGGAATTAAACTGTCTGCTCATTCGTTCTTCTGCCATCCTATCAGGGGCACTGAACAGTTACGTACATCCACTGGCTGTCAGAGGCTGACCTTCCCCATCATCCACTCCCAAAGGACCTCTCCTTCCTTGTTTATTTGTAAAATTAAAGAAGAGGAAGAAGAAGAAAGGAAAGGCACGGTTGTGTGACAAAATGTCAGCAAGTGATTCAGAGAGCAAAGGCAAGAGGAAGGCAGGGAGAGGGAGCTGGCCCACACAGGAGACTTGCTTCTGATTTCCAAATGTCAGCATGTCCTTTAATTAAATGCTGATTAACCAGGGACGGTCTCCCTCATGCCGCAATGGTCATGTGACACGATACTGGAAGCTGGGACATTCTGTGCTGCCTTTCTGATGCCTGCCAGGAAGAAAGTCCCTTTTGCTCAGGGGCAGATAGGTACGAAAAAACAAAGGAATACAATCTCTATGGCTCAGGACCTAGCAGTCTGACATTAGCAGAATCTAAGGAAGCAAGTGGCTTTTCTTCATACTGTCTCTCTGTGAGCGCACACAGGTTTAGATATATGAGCATCACCAAAAAGGAAGAACGGTATAGCTAAAAATAAGTGGGCAAATTTGCATGAAACTGAGCATCCACTAATTCAAATGCATGGATGCAAATTTAGGAAGAATTAGATTCTCTTAAATCAGGAGTGGGTAATTATGTTAGGTCTGCCCATAGACCCTCTGGGTTTCACATGGGTTATAAATGTGTCCCACCCCAAATTTGGAAAAATATAAACCAAAAAGGACATAGGGCCACTCCTGAAAAATGAATACTTCTTTGATATTAAACACAGCAGCAGGACCTGGAAATCTACCAAAAAGCCACTTGTTTTGGAACTTTCTGCAAGGAAAAGGAGATGCAGAACTGCTCACTTTGCCCATTTCATCTTAAATAGAAATACTGAATGCAGGATGGGGCATTTCACAGCTCCTATTTTCTATTCATTTGGATCCCTGTCATTAAATTAGACGTGGACAGGGAGGTTTCTGAATTCAGTCTGCTCCATGCAATGCAAGACACATGGCCTTACTAGACAGCAAAGAAGGTGTGGCAGTACATCTCATTTAATAAATTTAGTGCATGACTAAAACAAGGGGAACACACTGTTTATTTTATTTACAACTAGCCTGGGGACCCGGCGATGCCCGGGCCATTTGAGAATGGTATTATTTGTGTTTTAATGTTTATTCTGTTCAGAGTGGGTGAACTACAATTCCCAGAATTGTGTGGTGCAGTACTCTGTGGATGGGGGTGAAATACTGCAATTTCCAGATTCCCTATCTATCAGTAGTCACAGCAGGCAATATTCAGTCTGTGTGCCAAGTTCAGTCTGTGTGGCAAGTCTAGATTCGTCATTGGCTGGGTTCAGTGGTCTTTGGATGGAGGTGAACTACAACTCCCAAAATCAAGGCCCCTTCCCACAAGTACCTGCAGTATGTTCAGTAGGTCATGAGGCTTCTCTGTGTGAAGTGTGCTCCTAGTACATTGTCGGTGGGAGTCAGTGTTTATCTGGTTGCAAGTGAACTATAACTCAATTTTCCCCAAACTTGTCCAATATGTTGTATTGGTTATGTGCTCTGTGTGCTAAGTGTGATGCTCATTCATTGCAGGTGAACTATAAATCCTAGTACCTACTGCTCCTGAACTTCCAGTCCAATTCTCCTCCAAACCCACCAGTAGTCAAATCTGGGCATATCGGATCTGCATGGTAAGTTTGGCCCAGACCCATCCTTGTTTGGGTTCATAGCGTTCTGGGTGTAGGTGAACTACAACTCCTATATATTCCCCAGTAGGAGTGACAGTGCTCTGACTTGATGCAGGGTGAACTACAACTTCCACCATGTGGAGTCAATCCCTAAACTCCTCCAGTAAGTTTAGTTGCAACTCAGCTGTGCTCTGTTTGTTATGCAGAGAAATTGGAAAGGAAAGGGCAGTGGGCGGGGCCATGCAAATGCCACAGCAATGGAGAACCCTGGGATGCCTGCCTGTGGTGGAAGAAAAAGCAAAATCTAGGAGGAAATTGTCCCCAAATGAAAGCATTCCTTGAGTGGTGGGCTGTAGTGTTTGGGAAGGACATTGGCAGGGTTTGGGCTGCATTTTCATGGTTCTCGCTGTAACAACAATGTCAGTGGAAAAGAGTGACTTGCTAGATTTTTAACCCTGGGAAGTATAGCCTGTTTGTGGAGGCTGGAGGTTGTCTGTATGAGCAAACATCCGTGCCACATACACACATATGTGTTTTTGCTTTTATTATGGATTTAGATTTAGATTTAGATAAGAAAATAGAAGAGTCCTGGGGAATCAAGTGAAAGGTACATCTGTACTGACATCTGGTTCTCCACTTCCAGGCAGATGCCTCATGGAAGCCCAGAAGCAATATACGTAAGAATCCAAAATAATGTCTTGTGTTGTTGTTCCTTAGCTACTGCCATTTGAAGACTACCTGCTTCTGCTTCCAAAAAGGTTTAGAGCCAATATCTAGCAACTCATCTATCTTCTATTGGTATATAAAGCACTCCTTCATCCCATCTAAGCCCCTAGTCACAGAAAAACAATTGTTTTCACCCCATCTAAAGGCTCATTTATGCTAAAAAATTACAGTACAATCCCTATACCCACGGAGCTGGTACCCATGGTTTCACCTACCTTCAGCTGATAAAATATGTGCTCTCCAGGATCTTATTTCGTCCTCCAGGTGATTCTATTGTGTGCTTCTGCAAGAAGGTACCATGAAGTTACACTGGAGGACCTTAGTAAATTCTTAGAGAAGATACCTCTTGCAAGCCTAAAAGCAATATAAAATCTCTCTAGCTTTGCTATTATCCACAGTTTCCTGTTTCCATAGTAATTTCAGGAAGATATCTCCTGTGGATACAGATATCGTAGCATATAGCATTTTGATGCCATTTTAGCTGGCATGATTTCATCCCATGGAGTCCTGGGATTGGTAGTTTCATGACATATGTAGATTTTCAATCAGAATAATTTGATGGACTCCAAATCCCAGGCAGTTATCTCTAAGTGCTATAGCAAGGGGGCTAAAATAAAGACCAAAAATAGCTTATGGTGAAAAGATCTATAGATTAACTATGTGTTGCTCTTTCTTTGGTTCTGACTTTTCTGCCAATCTATTTCATATAATGGTCCTGACTTCTAGGATTTTGTGTCCCTGCACTGCAGTTCATTATGGATAGTTTTGTAGGAATCATTAGGTTTTTATCTTAACATCAAAGAGAAACAAACATTTTTGCCTTTCCCCACAGCAAAATGCTCTAATGCCCTCGTCATTTGAGCTGTTCTTTTATGTAGCTTTTCTGTTTGGCTTTATATCTGACCTTTCTTCCCAAAATGGGGACACAAGCTGACTCATCACAAGAAAAATACAATCTAATGCTGGTGGGTCAAATGTCAGTGGGTAATGTATCCCCTCTGGGTTTCAGTCCAAATTTTAAATGAGCCATGAAGGGAACTGAATTTATTTGGGGGAGAGGGTTGTCTAACTTTGATGACTTGGATAGTTCTGTTAATGTTCAGCCTAAAACCTGGAAAAGATATGCTGTCCCTTTGACACTGGAGTCACCAGCAATTTCTTACCAGAATGTAATTAAATTCAAAATCAAAACATAATCAGATTAAAAATGTAGTTTCAAAACTATTTAAACAGTGTAAAGTACATCAAAATAAGGAAAGGCTAGACATGACCTTAGTAACAAGTTAGTTTCTTAAATGTTAATGAGAAGAATGGGGAGAAGGAATGATCAACCTTGATAAGAAGCAGTGGAATCCGTCAGCCAGCATATTATGGGGGCTTTTTTGAGCTGGGATAACCAGTTTTCCATATTTCAAGTGTAGCTTCACCATTCACATTTATAAAAGCATCACAACACCAGCAGTTTTGGGGTCCTGCTGTAGGAGTGACTTTTTGAACTATCTGTTCTGCTTCCAATATGCCCTTGGCAACCTCCTCTGTTAATATTAGGCACCCCTAGCGTCCCTTGCCCATGAGCTCAGGTCCTCCTGCTTGGCAGCTGATCCCAGGGAGCTTCACCTGCCTCCTCTTCTGCCAGGTCCAGGTGATAGAAATGATCCCCAAGTGCAAAGCCTATTTCTAAAGATATCAAAAGGGATGCTGATCTGCATTGCATTTGCATTTTTATAATTTATATGCAAAGACAAACATTTAGAAATCAATACCAGAATGTAAATACAAACCCAATACATCTCAGCATAATGGAGAAAAACTGTGACCAATTGGGTCTACTCTGTCACTTGCTCAAGTACTGCTAACTGTTGATGGATAGGGTTGTTGTTTGTTTTCCAGGCTGTATGGCCAAGTTCCAAAAGTATTCTCTCCTGACCCCATCTATGGCAGGCATCCTCAGAGGTGTGAGGTATATTGGAAAAACTAAGCAAGGAAGGTTTATATATCTGTAGAAGGTCCAGGGGGAGAAATAACTCTTGTCTGTTGGAGGCCAATGTGAATGTTGCAATTAATCAACTTGATTAGCATTAATGGCCTTGCCAGCTTCATATCCTGGTTTCTTCCTGCCTGGGGGAATATTTTGTTTGGAGGTGTTAGCTGCCCCTGATTGATTCATGTGGACAAGCATGTGGTCAATTTCAACAGAAAGGAGGAAACCATGAAAATGAACAATATCTGGCTACCAGTATTTTTTAAAAAAACCCTCTAAAATCAGAACAGTAAATAAAGAACAACCTCTGAAAACAGAGGAATTCCAGACATGAACCAATCAGAGGCAGCTAACACCTCCAAACGAAAGATTCCCCCAGGCAGGAAGAAGCCAGGATATGAAGCTGGCAAGGCCATTAATGCTAATCAAAGTGATTAATTACAACATTCACACTGAGTTCTTTCACACACATCCCCGGACCTTCCACAGATATATAAACCGTCCTTGCTTAGTTTATCCAATATACCTCACAACCTCTGAGGATGCCTGCCATAGATGTGGGTGAAACATCAGGAGAGAATACTTCTGGAACATGGCCATACAGCCCGGAAAACACACAACAACCCTGTGATTCCGGCCATGAAAGCCTTTGACAACACATGTTGATGGATACTCTTGAGGCCTCTTCCCTCTCTCCTGATGGGGTTTTAATGTTTAAACCCAATTCAAGCGGGATACCCATCAAATAGGACAAATGTTCCCAATGTAACGATTCCCTATAATCTGCAAGACCATATTTCCTAGGGATAGTGGTAAATATAGTCCATTAATCCAACATCAGTTTAGAGAAAGCTGTTCTTTCTAGACTAGGGATACATCCCTAGTCTAGAAAGGACTAGGGATGTATTAATGCTGTTTGATACCATTTTAAATGACATGGCTCAATGGAATGATGGGAATTTTACAAAACCTTTATCATTCTGTAGCATTGAGCCATGGCAGTTCAAGTGATTTCAAACTGTATTAATTCTACAGTGTAGATGCCCCCTGGGTATTCTTATGGAGTTGTAGCTACTCCTACTTTTGCTTCTCCTCTTCCTTGTGTCCAGAAAGCAAGAACCAGTGATGGGGGGAGTTGGTCACCAGCCACAAACTGTTCCTATAAAAATAAAAACACCAAATGAAAGGACAGTGTGGATGATCCTCAGTGTGACCATGCCCCATCACACCTGTGAAAGGGTGAAAGATGTAGCTCCTTAAAGAATCTAACTTTGCAACTACATTTATGCAACAATCATTTGCACAAATGGTTGAGATGTTGTCCCCCTCACCACAGACTAACAAAACCCAGCATCCAATATTTTGTTGCTCAAGCAATTCTCACAGGCAGTTCAATATCAGGACTAGTTTAAGTGTAGTTACAACCAAGATAGAGCTCAAGTGCTATCCTGATTTCTTTCTTTGTCCTTTTAAGGAATGAATATGTCCAGAAATCATGAGGTGTCATTGAAAGTTCCCCCATTGTAAAATTCGAGAATTTTGTGTTGTTCTACAGATTGCAAGAGAAAGCAAGACTGAGATCTGATGGTGAAAAGAAGTTCAACAGGAGGAAGCAGAGAAGAAGGGAGGCCGGCTGAGGCAGTCCATTCATTTTGCAACAGAGGTGAGCTATTGTCAGGAATTAAAGGGCTGCATAAACCTTCTATGGGACCTTGCCATATCTGATTTCTTAAACTTAATTAAAATATTAGAGGAAAATGGTTGGTATTGAGGGAATTGTAAAGGTAAAGGTTTCTCCCTGACAATTAAGTCTAGTCGTGTCCGACTCTGGGGGTTGGTGCTTATCTCTATTTCTAAGCCAAAGACCCGGCATTATCCATAGACACCTCCAAGGTCATGACTGCATGGAATGCTGTTACCTTCCTGCCAGAGTGGCACCTATTGATCTACTCACATTTGCATGCTTTCGAACTTCTTGATTGGCAGAAGCAACAGCATGAGCTCACCCTGCTCCCCGGATTCTAACTGCCAACCTTTTGGTCAGCAAGTTCAGCAGCTCAGTGGTTTAATCCGCTGTGCCACCGGGGGCTCCTTGAGGGAATTGAGGACTTAAAAAATTCCAGGATTTGAAGGCTGGAACAATGATAGTGGAATCATAGTGCTATAGCTACAGCCTCTCATGGTGGCAGCAGAGCTTCTAGATGCACTCACACATGGAGAGAGGAAGATTCCCTTTTGAATTGCATTTGCCTGCTGCTGCTGCTGCTATTGTCTTCTTCTCCTCTACCTTCCAGGTAAGGTCAAGTACAGAGGGCTGTGTACATTCAAGTGTACATCCAGAGGTGGGAATTGCCAGCATTAGACAGTAGTCTCAGTGACAGCTGGTGGTTCCTCTGTCAGCTTAGTAGTGAATCCACTCCAAGTTTTAATGCAGATTTTAAAGGAGCTCTCCAAGGTTCCTCAAAAATAGTTTCCAACCTTGGATAGTTCTTTTAAAATTATCTAAAACATGACATGGATTCACTGTTCCAAAAATATAGGAATTACTAGTTACCATCAGTTCTATTTAATTTTTTTAAAAAGAGCTTGCCTCTCTGGGAAGCCACATGATAACAAGAACATGCAGAATGTAGGGGTGAGGGTGGGGTGGAAGAGGAATCTCTTTCTGGGCCCTCAGTTGCTAAACTAGCCCTTGTTTTAGCCTGATGTACCTATGAAATCCCTCTTGTCATATTTTGCTTCCCAGTCTGATTCACTTGTCTGTGGTATGGGAGTATTTTAATGTCCTATCCTTGATTACTGTGCAGAACTTGAGGCATGTTTGGTTTTGACTGCACACCAATTCCATCCCACTCCATACTTTTCACATCTGATTCAAATGCAGATAGCATCTAGCCGTTTCACTGTCCAATATATTATATATTTTGGATGTACTTTCAAATATGTATATGACTGAATGCACTCCCATTCAGGTGGTCCAGTCTGTTCAATGCTTAGATAGAAGATATCCTGCTAAGGAAAGGGGTGTGGAATTGAGTGGTAAAGCTGGTGGATTCATTGCTGGTGGAACAGAGAATCTACTCTTGACTTCACTGCTACACCTCCCACAGTTGCTTCTAGTTGAATGGAAGCATGCTTCTAGTAGCTAAAGCTCTGAAATCATGACTGGATCCACAGATTTATCACATCCACAGTACTAGATCCACCAGTCAGCCTTCTAGATTGCAGTGTTTCCATATTTATGGCTAAATCTGATTGTAACTTCCAAATAGAGCAAACACACTGAACCAATGGAACTCATCTAAGCCCAGAATGAGCAAGTTCCTTTCGATTTGATACTATTGTTCTGGTTGAGACTAACTATTAGATTTAGCCCCTTATCACTGTTTTTTTCTCTTCCAACAAGCCTGTACAAGATAGCTTGTGATTAACAGAGAGAATATATCTGTGTGAGAGAAAGCCGGGACTGATTTTTTTGAGATTCTTTGCACTATTCTTTGCAACAATATCTGTCCAGTTATCACAACATTCCTTACCAACCACTACTACCATCCAAATGGAGTTAACAAACATAATGAATCCAGAACTGAATCTCAAGCTTTTTCTTTAAAAAGAAAGGCAGGCAGTCTTTTGGATCTTGACATGGAGCAGTGATGATTTTTTCAAAAATCATGTGATCACCACGTGATTTCAGGAAGGAATGACTTCAATGAGAATTGTTTTCATCTCACACTGAACCAGAATTTCTTCCCCTTTGTCTGCTTTCTCACTACTATTGTAAAGCAGCAGCATATGAACTCAGAAATGAGCATTCTTTCCAGCTCTTTAGAGTTATGCAAAGTCCCACATGCAGATATTAAACATCCACCATGCTAGCAATAAAACCCCCTTTACGCATACACCACTACAATCTTACTTTAGGAGGGTCTGAACTAGCTGGTTGTTAGCCACAAGCCTTTTACACTGGATTCATTTGAAAACTTCCCTGTATCTGAAAGTTATCTGTAATCCTCTTTCTGAAATTAAGACCTGCTTATCTAAGAAATCCCTTCTGACAGAACTTTATGGCTCTATACCTAACAATGTCATAATACCACTTCTTTGGTAGACTCTGATACTAAATATATCCAAAACTGTTTGTCTTGTTAGCTATGTGCAGAAGGATTATTTCACTGGGTAGACCTTCAGTACTGTTTGCCCACTTTCACCCAACAGGTACACTTCTTCAGTTTTCCTAAAACCTTCTGGTATCTGCCTCTGTGCTCAAGATTTCTGATGAGCATTATGAGCTATGGAGTAAAGGAGAACAGGGCAAATTATCTTATAAGGAGCCAATTTTTCTCCCACTGCTTGGAAAAATGAAAATTAGAGCTTAATAGGTGCAGCTGGGGCCTGTGGAAGGAAAGACATACCTTTCAGCAGTTCTCCCTGTCAGGATCAGGGCCCATGCCATCTAACTGTCAGCAGAGTCTTCCTCTCTACTTCCTCTGAGCATCCTCATGTTCTCTATGAGCAAGAGGGGGGTAGTTCAAAGCTGTAACTTAAGGCTCAGAGCAGGAGTGGAGGGGTGGACCAGCTGTGCAGCCATTGGCTCAGCTCTACAGCTGCTGTGCTAGTACATTAGGTTGCACATGTCATCCTTCGCCTCGGTTCCCCTGATGCCTGTGTCACTGTCCTCCTCTCAGTGGAGCTAGGAGGAGAATTTAAGAGGCTGACTTATTGCTTGGGAAAAAAATAAAGGACATAACAAGCAAGTGCAGATCAAGACTGCCCCCACGTGTTTCTCCAAAGAAAAATGAGACATCAAACTATTTGCTGTTCTTGGTGAATCTTGCCGGTTGTTTTCTTCTGTATGGGTCTTTTTCAGCATATGGCATTAGAGCCTTAATTTCCTGGTATTAATGCTTCCCGTGGCAAACAGTAGCTTTCATGCTGCTCTTTTATTAGACTTGGTGTTAACTCCCTGTTAAATTTACATCTGCCAAATGCCCATGTTTACTTCTCAGCTATCCATGACAGTAGGCTCTCCACTTTTGCAGGGAAAGAGAGTGCCGAATCCTTGTGAACGTGGAAAAAGGTGATTAAAAACATTTTAAAAAATGCTGAGAGCACTTCCCTAGGAATCTTTTCCACTGAATTCTCCAGTGGAAAAGAGTCACCCTAGAGGACCTAAAGATTCCTAAAAAGAACACAATAATAAAATCCACAAATATTTAAATCTGAAAAAGTACCAACAAATATAAAGCACTGGCTGTATTTGTCATCTTGTCTATTCTTGTTGCCACTGTTTCCAACCCAAGGGAAAATGCTGTGTTAGACCTTTGATCTTGAGTGTTCTCAGATCTTTTAGGTATTTTGGGTAAAGCCTTCAGGAGAGATCAATTTTTGAATTGTTCTTATTTTGGTGTCACTGAATGATAGGTGTTATTGATTGGAATTTTGAAGCATTAATGATTTGGATACTGTCAAATAAACTAGGAATCAGTTGATGGTTGTTCTTATATTGTCATGTTAACTAAAGCAGGCAGCTCAGTGTAAAGAATTCAACCTAAAGAAGATTTCAAGTGTCAGAATACATTTTGGAGGAAACATATAGAACTACTTGGACTCTAAGATCTTTAAAGGGGGTCTATCTCTCAGACCCATCACCTTCACCAGGTTTTATGGTGAGACTACAGGAGAGGGTTTTTTTGGTGGCTGCTCCTAGGTTTTGGAACTCTCTCCCTGTGAAGACTGAAATGCCTTTCTTCTTGCTGAATTATCATTAGCAAGTGTTCTGACATGCTTTGATTTGGATACAAGAAATTTTAATAGTGTGTCATTTTACTGAATTTTATCTTTCGTGATTTAATAGATTTGGTTTATGTGGTTTTAATTCTACCGTGTTTCCCCGAAAATAAGACCTAGTAGGTTTTGCTGAATTGCTAAGTAAGACCTAGCAAAGTTGTGATGAGCTCCCCCTAGTGGCTGGAAGCTGCAATACCGTCCCTGCTGTACAAGTGGTCCAGGAACTGCTGTGGGAGATTGTTACAGTTTCCAGACAGTGTGTAGGAGCCAGGTATTTCACAGCCCTTATTTTTTTTTTTGTGTGGTCCTGTGTGTGAATCTTGATAGGATTCACAGTTCATCTGGTTATGCTGGTTTGTGATGACAACTACTGTACAGTATATAATAAATGTTCATTGTTTTTTTCAACAATAAATGTGAATTCTTCTTCATTGAAAAATAAGACACCCCCTGAAAATAGGACCTAGAGCATCTTTGGGAGCAAAAATTAACATAAGACACTCTTATTTTCAGGGAAATGGGGTTTGTAGAGTTTAGCAATATTTTAACAATGTTTATACAGGAAAGTCCCACTTAGGGACTGGATGACTGTGAGAAAATGGAATCAGTTGAAAAGTGAAATCCAGTGTTTTTAGTTCTCAAATGCAAGATTAGACACGAGATGGAGCCATGTCAACTGAGAGACAACTGTGAGAAATTGCTATTTTACTATGCTTACATGTATAATTGTATTTCATTTTATGTGTTTTTATTTTCTAATGACTGTAATTACCTGAGCATGGCCCCATGTAAGCTGCCCCGAGTGCCCTGGGGGAGATGGAGGTGGGGTATACAAATAAAATTATTATTGTTATTATTATTATTATTATTATTATTATTATTATTATTATTATTATTATAACAGGGTGGCAAAAGCAGTAGTACTAGTTGAAAGAGCAGACCAGGGGCTGAAAGTGCAGAACATGGCTATAATTTAGATCTGTCAAAACACTGGAGTGTCTAAAAACAAGTCATCAAAAAGCAGGGGATGACTATATGTTTTTACTTTTGTCTTTGATTTTCTTTGTTTTAATTTTTGTAAACTTCCTTGAGTCTGAGTATTGAGGAAAAGATGAAATATCAGTTAATTAATGACTATAAAAACAACAATAGAACTATTTCCTAAATTGGTATGTGCTTAATGTATGTCTATATGCAAAACACAACAATTTCTTTGTTTATGTTAGTAATGTTTATGTCCAAACCCAAACTTCTGTGTTATTTATTTGGTTTAGATCCCACCTTTTCCCCAAAACTGGTGTTGAGTGATTTCAGGTATCGCAAGAACTGCAGGCTCAGGGGTCCGGCATGCCTCACTTTCCAGAAGGCCAAATTAGACACAGACAGGTAGAAGGCAGAGGTTATTCGCAATGACCAAAGAGGATGTCATGAAAAAGCGTTGAGATAAATCACTTTCTTTATTGTCAGAGCGCGCGGTTTGGATCAGCAGAAGCACATTGCCTGCAGAGAAGCCACATTGCATTTCACAGAAGCCATATTGCATATTGCAGGAAAGCTTTCACGACTGCCCGCATAGCGTCTGCGGCCAACAGGCCATCGGAATTGTTCTAAGTTGTTGGGGAGCTCCTGCGGCCTCCCGAGACCCAGGGGCTTCCCGATGACTTGGCAACTAGGTGCAGCGATTTCGCGCACCATTTTGTAGGCAAAGTTGCTCAGATACGCCGTGAGTTGGACTCCAGCTTAATTGTAGTTCCAGCGGAGGTAACCGAGGTACCTGTCTGTCCGATTTTGTGGGATTCTTTCCGGCTTGTTCTTCCTGATGACGTGGAGGGGATTCTTGGGTCTGTGAGGGCGACCACTTGCGCTCTGGATCCTTGTCCCTCTTGGCTGGTTAAGCTGGCCAAAGATGGGATGTTGGATTGTTTTGTGGCTATTATAAATGCCTCTTTTAAAAAAGACCTCTTTAGATCCATCTGTATGTAACAACTATAGACCAATTTCCAACCTCCCATTTTTGGGCAAGGTTCTGGAGTGGGTGGTTGCCACGCAGCTCCAGGAGTTCCTCGATGACACTGATTTTCTGGACTGCTCTCAGTCTGGCTTCAGGCCTGGGTACAGCACCGAGACGGCTTTGGTCGCCTTGGTGGATGACCTCCACAGGGAGCTGGACAGGGGGAGTGTGACCCTGCTGGTTCTCTTGGACATCTCAGCAGCTTTCAATACCATCGACCATGGTATCCTTCTGGGGAGGCTTTCCGGGATGGGGCTCGGTGGCATGGTTTTGCTGTGGCTCCAGTCCTTCCCGGAGGGCCGCTCCCAGATGTTGAAGCTGGGGGATACCTGCTCAGACCCCTGGCCTTTGACCTGTGGGGTCCCGCAAGGGTCTATCTTATCCCCCATGCTATTTAACATCTACATGAAACCGCTGGGAGAGGTCATCCGGAGTTTTGGAGGGCGTTGCCATCTCTACGCAGATGACACGCAAATCCACTACTCGTTTCCATCTGATTCCAAGGAAGCCCCTCGGATGCTGAACCAGTGCTTGGCCGCTGTGGCGGACTGGATGAGGACGAACAAGCCGAGGATCAATCCTGACAAGACAGAGGCCCTCCTGGTCAGTCGCTCGTCGGATCGGGGTATTGGGTGGCAACCTGTGCTGGACGGGGTTGCACTCCCCCTGAAATCTCAGGTCCGCAGTTTGGGAGTCCTCCTGGACTCAGCGCTGACGCTTGAGGCACAGGTGTCGGCGGTGGCCGGGTGGCCTTCACACAACTCAAACTTGTGCGCCAACTGCGACCATACCTCGTGAAGTCTGACTTGACCACGGTGGTGTATGCCTTAGTTACCTCTAGACTGGACTACTGTAATGCGCTCTACATGGGGCTTCCCTTGAAGACGGCCCGGAAACTACAATTGGTCCAGCGCTCGGCTGCCAGATTAATAACGGGGGCGAGTTACAGGGAGAGATCTACTCCCTTGTTCAAGGAGCTCCACTGGCTGCCTTTTATTTTCCGGTCCCAATTCAAGGTGTATACCATCACATATAAAGCCCTAAACGGTTTGGGACCCACCTACCTTCATGACCGTATATCTTATCATAAGCCTACCCGATCCCTTCGTTCATCAGGGGAAGCTCTCCTGTCCCCACTCCCGATATCCCAGACCCGCCTTGTGGGAACAAGGGAGATGGCCTTTTCTGCTGTGGCCCCCCGATTGTGGAACTCACTGCCCATTGAGATTAGGCAAGCCCCCACATTAGCAGCCTTCAAGAAAGACTTGAAAACACAGCTCTTCCGTTGTGCTTTTGGAGAGTAAACATTTTATATTTCTTTTCCGTTGCTCCCTCTAATATCTATCCTCCAGACTACCCCACTTCCTTATGACCCTGTTCGCTGTGGTTTTTTATTCTTATGTCTCTCTCACCCCGAGTTTTAACTTAATGTTCATGTGGTCCGCCCTTGTTTTTCATTGTTTCCTTGATTTATTTTGTAATGAATATTATTATTTATTGTATTGCTTATTGTGTTGTGATGTGTTGTTCTTTTATATGCTGTTTATATTGTATTGTTTTGGGCATGGCCCCATGTAAGCCGCCCCGAGTCCCCGTTGGGGAGATGGTGGCGGGGTATAAATAAAGTTATTATTATTATTATTATTATTATTATTATTATTATTATTCACTAAAGCCACATGGAATTTCCCAGAAGCTTCTTTTCCAGCAGGAACAGGAAACTTCAAAAGGGCCACTCTACCCATTCTGCTCATCTCTATTGTTTTAACTCTTGCATTACTGAAGCCATACTGTTTAAACTATTAGCCATTTTCGCACCAGATAACATTACATACTGACAGAGGATGTCAGCAGGGAAAGCATTCTGAAGTACTGACATATCACAATTGCAAGTAGAGAGCATTTTATTTCATTTGACAGTTATTCAAAAAACCTACGTCAGCCCCTGATTGGTCCAGAAACTATCTAGCTATGACCTGCATCCTGAGTAGCTTAGGATTCTGTCCAATGTCATCGTTGGTTGGCTCTTTATAGTGGCGGGAAATTTATTGAAATGATCATCAACTTCAAGCACCTGTTGTGTCCTTTAAACTAAGCCTATTGCTTCCACTGGAGTCAACCCATTAAGCTCATCGTGGACTCATTACCCAATGCCACACCACAATGCTTTCTGATTGCTCCCCTCTTGGAGGTGGATTGATAAATGGACTGACTCTTCAAATGCCCCCATGACAGTTTATTGGAGTCAGTCCATTTATCAACAGGTGCTTGAAGTTGATGATCATTTCAACAAGTGAGGCTGGCTTGAGGCATGGGAGATGAGCCATTCCCACCGATATTTCAGATAATATCAAGGAAACCAGGAAACAGACCTGATGCAAATTTTTAATGTGCTCCCCTTATGTCTACCAGTTCATTGTGAAGAGATTACTGAAATTAAAGGAAAGTGTCTGGGTGTGTTCAGATAGCATTTCAGAAACAATTTATACAAAAGGTTACTGTAAGACAAAAGCATGCTCGCCCATTATATGTCCTAACAGAGCTGCATTTCATATACAGTATTATATATATTATATATTTCATAATTTGGAGTAATATAACTGGGACTCATGGCAGTTCATAATTAAAATTGGCTAAAATGTTACAGAATAAAATGGCATGTAGGTAAATGTTCTAACATTATAAAATAATTAAACCAATTACAATATTATAACACAACTCAGAAGCAATTTTAAAGGACATCAATAAAGAATGTACAGCACCCATCAATTAAAATCAATTTCCTCAGCAACCATTAAGTTATCAAATATCCAACCAATTAAAAAGGTCTTATGAAATGTAATGGAGAGCTCTCCTTCAAGACCAATTAATATGCTAAACAGGTAAAAGCAATATTTATGTAAGTATAAAGTCAAATGATAAATCATTGTAGCTCCAGAAACTACAGTATAGGCATTTGGCTCTTTATGTGTTTTTAGTTATATCATTATTTTTCAATGATGGGAGAAATGCAGTATCATTATCTTCATCCCCATCATCACCCCACCTTTCCCTCAAATGGGACCCAAGGTAGCATGCACATGAATTAAAATAATTCTGATGTTGTTTCCGACTTACGACAACCGTACAGCAAATCTATCAAAGGGCTTTCCTGGCAAGATTAGTTTGGAAGGGATTTGACTTTGACTTCCTCTGAGGCTGGGAGAAAATTATTTGCCCAAGATAAAATACATGAATTTTATAATTGTAGTAAAAAAAATTAATGAATGCTGTTGGATTGAGGTTAAATGCCCCCAAGTGTAAAGAATACTGCTTTGGAAATAGCTGTATTCTATACAAAGCTAAAATCAAAACATTATGGTCCAACAGCAGTGGAATATTGTATTTCCATTTGTACATTTGTTGTTGTTACTTCCTGTCAAGTGAAATTCACTATGGTCTTTAATCAGACACTGAGTAGCAACTGTTTCCCAACAGCCAGCATGCTGTTTAGAGAGAAGATTAGCAAAAACTGAGATAAATGCCAAGGTTGGATGGATTTGTTAGAGAGTTCATCTCTTGTATTACCAGAATGCTGAGCCTTTCTGTGCCCATAATGGATAGGACTTTTCAAAATTCAACATTTCTTGCAGCAACTGCTGAGCCTTCCTATAATTTATTTATCAATCTGGTCATGAAATAGCTGCCAAGAAAGGTTGTTTATTTAGCATCCAATTTTCTGGCTTCAAAATGCTTCCTCCTCTGGGATTGGTTCCAAATGCAGGTCTTTGTTGCTAATAGTCACCCCATTCAATTACCTGACTACCTGCTAGGAATTTGATTTATGCAGAACCCCAGCATCCCAGCAGGCACTACAGACTGATCATAAGCAACTTTCAATATCCAAACTCAGAATGCTACTTTTTAAAGGGAATGCATTGCTAATTTACTCATTGTTACTTTGGGAAAGAGTAGTTCATAAATATTGTTAAAAGTTCATTAATGCAGGAGTAATTGGCTGCATTATATGTTAATCACAAGACCCCCTTTGTTACCTTTATATTTTCTTTTTAAAGCCTTTCAAAAATACATGAATAGCCAAAACTGCTACAAAATGAAACCCAAAAGTAAATATTTTGGAACAGTGAGTAAACACTACTCATTGTTCAAGGAATAAAAACACCACCATTGTAGCATTATGCTTCTCTTTAAAAGTAAAGGAAGACAAATAAAAAAATAAAGTGATGTATTACAGGTGACATTATTCCTTTGAGCATGAGTTACTGGTAACATTACTTTGAACATCTTACTTCCATAGTTTGTTTAATATACATTTAATCACTTCTTTTCAACTCAACTGGCCATATGAATAGACCTCTTCATTGCCATAAAAATGATTTAGCATACTTGCCATTTGCTGAAGATATAATACCGTGCCTGCTGTCTCTCAATATGTTTACTTCAGGGATGAGAAAATACAACCCTGATCCAACATTATTTTTGTCCTTTGACTCGTCCTGACTGCATTGGGGTTTATATAACTGCCAAACAGGGCTTAGCTTGCACTCTCTCTACATGTACTGTTTAACATAAAGAATACACAATTTTCAAGACCAGAAGTAGAAATCTGCATACCCTCCAACATTTCACAGGTGAAAATTGGGACATATGTGACTAAGATTATAAGGCCTCCTCTGATCCTGAGTTTAAACCAATTTGCATGCTGCACTCAGGACAAAGGAAAAATTGGAAAAGGAGAAAAACCCTGGGATATTTCAAAACCTTCTGAAAAAATGGAATGATAAAGAATTAATTAGGACTCTCCCTTCCAAATAAGGATAATCGGACGGCATGCATCACTATGATTCAGTACTGAGAAGGACAGCAGCTGAATGATAGAGAACATGGTTTACATGAAGAAGATTATAAGTCCCTGCCCTGGAAATAGGCATGTAGCCGGGGGGGGGGGGGGTTGAGAGGCTTCAGGGTGGTCCGCGAAAAAGCCTTACATTTATTATTTAAACTGTGATGTTTATTCATATCATGATCTGATCACCATGCTCAATATATCCCATAATCATGGGGGTATTGTGATAACAATACAAAAGGTTTGCTAGGGTAGACCCCCCCTCACCCAGACTCAGCCCCCCCCCCCCGAACCAAAAATCCCAGCCCCTCCCGAATCAAAATCCTGGCTACAGGCCTGGTTGGAAATGTTGGAAAGTACAGGTTGTATGTGGTGGACAGACTCTTTTGCTAAGAAAAACACTGCAGTTTGGAGGACATAATATAGGACTCAATGAAGTAATATGTCTGATGTGGAACATGGCTATTCCCTGTGTTTTGGAGATTTTTCTCACATGCTGACCCAGGAGGTGAAGCAATCGAGCTACCCCACCTCTTTCTCAAACATACACATACACAGCCATTTCATCTGATCCCTTCTGCCACCTTCAAGAGTAAACAAAACTTTCAGGTTTTGCTGCATGTTGCTATTTATTTATATCCCACCTCTTCTTAAAAACTGGTCATACAGGTTGGGGGTGATGCTTGATAAAGGAACGCATCACTGTCTAATCTTCTGATTCAGCAAGAAGTTTGAAGGTAGACAGGGAGGAAATATCTAGGTTATAAACTGCTAAGTCTAGACTAAGCATGACTCAACATGTCAGTCATAAGACAGTTGTGGAATCTCAAAAAGACAGGCACCAGTTCAGTTCTGTTTATGTGGGCAGGAAATGATTTTGACTGGGGCACCTTTATATTATGTAGGAAATTCCTTTTCTCCCCTATGTATTTGGGGTCATTGCCCCACTCCTTTTTCTGATTCATCAGAACCAGCATCAAAATGTTCATTGACACCTGTGCATCATCCTTTATCTTTTTGGAAGTGCACTTCTGTGTTCTGTCCCCATCTTCTTTACCCAAACTATCTGTCCTTGCTTCCTCTGTCATTCATATACAGTGATACCTTGGGTTAAGAGTTTAATTCGTTCTGTGACTGAGCTCTTAACTAAAATTTCTCTTATCTCAAAGTGTATTTTCCCATTGAAATGCTATTAATCCGTTCTGGCCCCATGACCCCCCCCCCCCATTTTTACATATTTTTAAATAAGAAAATGTACCTTATAAAAAAACAAATAATGTATTAATGCACATGCACATGGAAGAACAAAAAAAGAAAGATCAACTTTAAAATGGTAGAAGCCAAAGTTGTGGCACAATGGTAGAAACACAAAGTTTTAACAAAACAGAAAACACAACGTGAAGAGGCAAAAGCATTTTCTTCATACTGTACTCATTCCAGCCTCCCTCCCTCTCTTGCTCTCTCTCTTCATGAAACCAAACATACCAGGAATAAAAACCACACAAAATCAATTGGCCCAAAGTTCCTCAAAGCAGGCAAGAGGACAGCAATTTCCAAAAGCAGACAATAGCATGAGGCATGGAGGCACAGGGGCATGAGGCATGGAGGCTGCTCCCTTGAAGTCCTAAAGCTCTGTCCTCTAGTATTAGTGCTCCCTCTGGCGCTGGCGCTTAACTCAAAATACTGCTCTTATATTAAAGCAAAGCCTAGGCTGGGTGACAGCTCTTAACTCAAAACTCTTCATAAGTTGAGATGTTCTTAAGTCAAAACTCTACTTTATAACAGGGGTAGGGAAACAGTAGTTTTCATTTCTGGATTAAAACTTGGCATCTCTGATCTTTGGTTTCATAGGTTGTGGTAATTGGATTTCAACAAGATTTGTAAAATGCTGTTATTTTAATGGGCACTTTACTGAACTGGAGCTTGTATTGTGAAAGATTGGGGTGTGGACCAAACAAAGTTGTGATGAATTGATTGTTTTGCAAAATGTGGTAAACATCTTCCAAGGGTCTACAAAAATGCAGTTAGGTATGTGGGTGCATACATATGCTTCCAAGTCACCTGTGGACCTATGGTGATTTTCATTAATTTCATTGAGCTTTAAGGAGTACTTTGAGATGGTTCTGCCAGTTTCTGCCTGATATGTTTAAGCCATTGTTGGTACTGCATCAAATCCACAAAAATGCCACAAGATGGCAGCATTTCCAAACATTATTACAGTATGAATTGTATCAGCAGGTCTTCAATTGAAGCCCTTCAAGGTATTCCTTAATTCATTTGAATTTGATTGTATAAATTGGATTATCTAGTGGCTCAGCCCTGAATATACTCAACTGTTGGTGGAGAGGTATGTGCATTCGATTAACCTGCACTAAATATTGTGGGATTTCATAGGCATGGGGTTGTCTGTGACATAAAAGATGAGAATGCACTCAATATTTCATGTTTTCATTTTAATGAGAGACGGGGATGGTTGGTCACTGCTTTAGCTATTCAGTTTGTTAGATAAATCACTGCTTTAACAGCTTGGGAAAGAGAGCTTCTAGAAGTTGATGGCAAACCTCCTCTGAGCAAATCATTCATTTGTAAATTGCAGTCACAAAACAAGCCTTGCAAATTGTTAGAAGCTGCTGCTCTACTAGGTCAGCTGGCGATTTTCACACAGCCATTTCCTCTTTCCTGAAAATAAAAAAGGTAAAGGCTTTCCCTGACATTAAGTCTAGTCATGTCTGACTCTGGGGGTTGGTGCTCATCTCCATTTCTAAGCCGAAGAGCCAGTGTTGTCCGTAGAAACCTCCAAGGTCATGTGGCCGGCATGACTGCATGGAGTGCTGTTACCTTCCCGCCAGAGTGGTACCTATTGATCTACTCACATTGGCATGTTTTCGAACTGCTAGGTTGGAAGAAGCTGGAGTAACAGCGGGCGCTCACTTCGCTCCCGGGACTTGAACCTGGGAAGTTCACTAAAATTGAAGAATGTGTATCCACTTCTCCATCTGAAGATGCCTTACTAAAACTGCAGACTCTGGCCTGAGCCCTGAGATCTCCTGACCCTAGTGCTACTTGCCTCTGTAGGACTACTTCAGATATCCAAATGGTCTCGGGACCTGCTTCTCCAACAACTCATCTTCATCCTCATCTGCATCAGAGGATAACCTAAGAACAGGGGACAATGTGATCTTGTCCAGATAGGCCCTCTGCCTGACAGCTGATCTTGACAAAACCTATAGACTACCAGTGCTGGAAGATTTGAAGACCTTACTTCCATCTTGACTCCATGAATGCATAATGTTCTTCTCCCCATGGTAGAACAGAAGACATCATGCTGAGATACAAAACACATCCTGATTTTTGTCATGTTTATACAAAATCTAAATATAATCAGAAACCGATTATTGTTTCTCTGGGATATTAAGGATAAATAATCTGCAAGATTCTGAAAAGCAGAATGGTTTATTGCAGTGGTTCTCAAGCTGTGAGTCTCCAGGTGTTTTGGCCTACAACTCCCAGAACTTCCAGCCAGTTTACCAGCTGTTAGGATTTCTAGGAGTTGAAGGCCAAAACATCTGGGGACCCACAATTTGAGAACCACTGGTTAATTGGCTTCGGTTTTATAATTTTTTAGATAACATCATAAACACCAATTAAAATATTGCTGTTTCTTCCATTTTTTAGTTTAGAACATGGAAATAATAGGGACAGCAAATTTCCTTGATACACCTAATCAATAAGTATAGACTTCAAGATCAGTCCATTCAATTTTTTTTCATTATAGTCACCAGAACACAATCAAGTATCAACAGTACATGATGGATTGTATTCCATCTTTATTGTTCTCAACGCTTCGAGTAAGGGGAGAAAATGAAAGGTACAGTTATAATTTTTGCAATTTTAATCTGTTGTGGACTCTAGTCCACTTTATCAGATGTATTGAGTGAATTGAACTAGAATCTCTGAAAAGGTTTGCTAGCTATTTCTTTTCCCAGTTAGTCTTAAAATAGTCCTTTTTGTCTTTCCATGCTAAAAAGCCTACATTGCTATTTTTAATACCACCAACATGAATTATTACACATTGCAATTTGTGTTTTCATCATGTTTTAAATTGTTCTAGCCCCTTTCTGGATTTGGGAAATGACTCATGATATAATTAAGATAAATCTAGTTTGAGAAGGAAGTCCATTGTATCCCATTATTTCTTTAGTCTAGCTGACTATTTTGTGACAAGTTTTCACACCATTTAAAACCATTTCCTTAGTGGACAGTTTCATCCCTACTCTTTATTTCTCTCACCTAATTTTTGTTTCTGTTAAAAAATTAGAACAGAAAAATGTTATGAGTGAATGTAAATGTGATAATCCTTCAAGGACCTGCTTTTGTTTCATTTGTAAGAGGTGCATAAGAAGAGAATAATTTCAAGCTTTATTTATAGAGAAGCTGGGATGAAGTACCGAAGATGCTACTTAACTACTAGAACACTTAATCACATGGAATTATGTGGATAATGAAATAATAAGTGTGTGCAGCTGGAATAGAATGAATTATTGCTGATGACAGATTTACCTTGGGACTACATGGACTCCCAGGAGATATTGTCATTGCTTTCTAAAATAAGTAACATGCTAGAGCTCAAACCTGCCTGGAAGACATATTTTTGGTCTGTAACTCCACTTGCCTGTATGGAATGTAACAAGAAAGAAAAATATACGCAGCAAAGATTCAGAACGGGGGGCAGATTCTGGTGATAAACCTGATATTACTACCCTTCTCTTTCACAGAAGCATCCTGAAATTGATTTGTTCTACTCTTGCATGCAAGAATCAATCTTGCAGTCAATGTACTGTACCTCAGACTAAAGCAATATCTACTCAGATCCCGAAGATTAAGGAAATAGGAATGAATTAAATTACGTGAACAACAGTTAGAGATAGGTCTAGTTGTTGTTCTGTGCCTTCAGATTGTTTATAACTCACAAAGACTCTATCACAGGGTTTTCTTAGCAAGATTGGTTCAGAGGGGATTGCCTCTGCCTTCTTCTGAGGCTGAGAGTGTGAGACTTGCCTATGATCACCAAGTGAGTTTCCATGGCCAACCAGGAATTTAAACCCTGGTCTCCAGAGTCATAATCCAACACTCAAACTATTACACTACATGAGAGAAATAGTTACAGCTAGGAATGATTAAGGAAGGGAGGAAGGGAGGGAAAATTGATCTCATGGGAACTGAGAATGTAGAAACAATTCAAGGGAAAGTATTTATTAGTTTTAATGAAATGATTACATGGTGTTGTATATGAATCCACTCTAATGTTAGGTGTTATACAAAGAAACCGTCACTGTTTTGTCATTTTCCTCTGTGCCTGAATATATTTTATGTCTGACTTATTACCAGAATCAGATCATGCACTACTACATCCAGCAATAAACACTATAGTGGTCACCTTAGAGCACAAATACCAGGTCCAGGAAAGGATCTTACAGATAGAAGAATGAATACTAGGATTCCAAAGGTTGAAACTGTGGGACCAATCTACAGAAGGGGTCCAATACAGTAGGCCTTATTGTTAGGCAGGGCAATACAGTTGTCTCTTGAAGTAGGTGTCAGAAGAGCTACAGCTTGCCCAACACTGTTATCTAGCTTAGTGGCAGAAGGAAATGCTTTCCCATCACCACTGTTGATCAGAAACTCAATTTTCAGGCTGGTTGGCTTTCATATATGGAAGGGAAGGAACATGTGCTCTTCAGTTTGGGTTTCAAAATGTCTTGAGCTTCTACTGAATATATAGGCATGACAATTGATGCCTAGTGCAAGACAGAATCTGCTCTAAAGTGGCTTGAGATGGCAGGGGGAGAGAGGGAGATGTCATGGTTTGATTATAGCAAAGTAAGTGTTTCATTCACATCGGCTTCCAGCCCAAAACTTAAAGGAGCTGTCCTGGGTGCTGAAACCTGTCCTGAAAATAAGCTCAGCACATGGAATACATCCTTTAATATCTGGACTAAAACCTTTAGCAGATTCATTACCACAGGGATCAGCACTCACCACCATAGGCATGGTTACTTTCTCTGAATTTAACGGTTAAGATGTATGGCTCTGTGGTGACTGAGAGCTCACAAGCTACTTTTTTTCATGTTAGGAGCGACTTGAGAAACTGCAAGTCGCTTCTGGTGTGAGAGAATTGGCCATCTGCAAGGACGTTGCCCAGGGGATGCCCAGATGTTTTGATGTTTTACCATCCTTGTGGGAAGCTTCTCTCATGTCCCCACATGGAGAGCTGGAGTTGACAGAGGGAGCTCATTCACGCTCTATCCAGATTCAAACTGGCAACCTGCAGGTCAGCAACCCAACCTTCAAGTCAGCAGTCCTGCTAGCACAAGGTTTTACCCACTGCGCCACTGGCGGCTCCTTCACAAGTCACTAGTCTGCACTTAATGTTCCAGGAGCTATCCCAAGCATTGAATGCTATCCCAAAAACTAATTCAGCAGTCAGGATACCTCTGCTAACATTTAGATACAAAAGGAGAGGCAAGTAAGAAATTAACATTAGTATTAGAACCTAGAATAGTTTCACTACCCTATTCACATGTAAGCCACTAGATGCCACAGTATCTAACTGAAAATATATAACTTGAATTTAATAAAAGTATTTTATTCCAGTGTGACATCAGTATATGTGGAGAGGAAAAGTATGGATAACTAAAATACTGCTCAAACTACTTCCCAAAATGCCAAATTATAGACTTTATTGTGACTATCAGGAAGATGAGGCAGAACAGAATTTGCCCTGTACATTCAAATCATGCTTTAGTAATTCTCACAATGCTCCTTTGAATTGATTCTTGACAGCAAGAACAAAGGATGTTTTGTTTGTGTTATAGGAAGAACACTGGCATGCTGGGGATGATGGGGTTTAGTTCAGCCCCATTTGGAAGATACCCAAATGCAAAAAACTGAGCTGTGTCCTGTCTTTGTGCTTCCTACTCATTCAAAGCTCATTGTGTTCATGAGTGAGAGAGTTTGATTTAGCTAAGAAAACATGCCCATGAATGTCTGTAACCTGTTCACAAGGGATCCTCCAGAACTGAATGCAGCTGAAAATGGCAAAGGTGTCCTGCTTTATGAAAAAGGAGAAACTGCAGGCAGGAGAGAGATAAATTATCCCCAAAACAGCTACTACCTTTGCTACCTGTAGAACAGATTAGACATGGGGGGAACAGTGTGTCTAGAATACACAGCGCATTCATTACATCTCCATTCTGCACTGAATCCTCTGGGTTATCGTGTGGCTTTTGTTTTTATTTTGCTCCTAGACATCAACGTGTGGTTGCTTACGAAATGGAACACTGGACTTAAAAGAGGAAATCTGAGCCTGGATTTTGGGAACAGGTGACAGAAAAATGAGGAGGGTTCAGCACAGAGGCATTACCATGAATAAAGCAAAATGCCAAATTATAAACTTTACTGTGATTATCAGGAAGACAATTTAGTCCAAAACAAATACAGTGATATTTCCTTAATCATAAACATTAAGACTGAAACTTAAATGTAAGAGATGAACTGTATATAAAAGAAACCCCCACTTTGCCACACACCTCCAGTATAGTAAAAAACTTTGCTGTATATAATTATTGCCATCATCAAGACATACATCCTTCCTTTTCTGAAAAATAGGATTTAAAATTGATTCACTGGAAAATCAAAATATAAAAACAAATTCAAATATTGCAACACAATTCAATGTAAAATTATTTTTAAATTCCACCCGTCTAATTAAAGTTTCTTTCTCCCATAGCAACAAAACAGTGACCCAAAAAACTTGTTGTTGTAGTGTGTCTCAGTCTACAGCAACCTTCAGGGAAACCTATCATGGAGTTTCCTTGGCAAAATTTGTTCAGAGGAAGTGACTTGCCCAAGGTCACCCAGTGGGTTTTTAAATACGGTTGCCCAGAATCATAATCCAATGCTCAAACCACTATACCATGCTGGCTGTCTTATCAAAATACTTATTTGAATACTAAAAGGATTTGTCCACTGGTGGAAGGATAACAGATAATGAGCCAAGCTTGCTTCCTTTGCGAAGGAGGACCAGAACCCGAAAATGAGATACACCTCTAAGAAGGTGGGAACAAGATGACACGGTCCTTCCCTGAAAATGTCAAACACTCATATGACACAATATAGACCAGTGGTTCTCAACCTGGGGTCTCCAGATGTTTTTGGCCTACAGCTCCCAGAAATCCCAGCCAGTTTACCACCTGTTAGGATTTCTGGGAGTTGAAGGCCAAAAACATCCAGGGACCCCATATTGAGAACCACTGATATAGACAATCAGATATCTTGACTCCCAGCTGTACACGTCATCACATGCAATATGAATTGTGCCATAGAAAAAGACTAGTTGCTCATCAAACAAGTGTAACAAGAAGGTTGTGTGCCCCCTTTAACATGCCATCTGGCTAGTACATCTAGAAAGTATCAATTAGAAAAGTAATGGCTAATGTTACATCCACCAAGCCTGGGAGAACTCTGGCAACAATATAAAAAAAGATCCAAGCAACATTACCCACAAAGAGGTATGGGCCACAGAGCAATAGGTCTTTGATTATCCCAAATACCATAGTCTCTCTGGACAACAATGCCCATTATTAGAGCACAATAAGGAGAAACAGAGCGATTTCAAGTTTGCAATGGAGTCAGACAAAGCTGCATTTTATCACCCCATTTTTAACATATGTGCTTAATGTATCATACAGAAAGATGAATGAAGGAATGACTAATGAAAACTGGAAGAATGAACATTAAGAATTTAAGGTATGCAAATGACACCATACTACTGGGAATAAATATCTAGAAATACTATTGAAGAAAGCCAAGGAAGAAAACGTAAAAGCAGAGTTACAGATGAAACATTAAGAAAACAAAAATGACCACCAAAGATGGCTTATATAACATCAAAACAAATGATGGAGACACTGAAATACTTAGATTTTCTATACTTTATCTTGGCCAAAATTAAAAAGGGATATTGCAGTCAAGATACCAGAAGAAGACTAGGACCTGGAAGAGCAGCTATGATGAAATTAAGTAATATTCTTCACCATAAAGGTGTATTATTAAACACCAAAGTCAGGGTGGTCCATGTCATTGCATTTCTGATTTCTATGTATGGATGTAAAAGCAAGACAGTGAAGTAATCAGAGAGGAAGAGAATCAATTCATCTGAAATATGATCCTGGAGGAGAGTTATAAAAATGTTGTTTATTCCCAAGATACTCAACAAATCAAGCCAAAATGATAAAATTGAGGCTAGCGTAATTTGGACGTATCATGACAGGACTCATTCACAGAGATGATATGGCTCATCAAGGCTGAAAGTACAGTTGTGGGGGGAAAGTCTGCATTTAGGTGGATGGACTTAATAAAGGAAGCCACAGCACTGATTTTAAACAACTGTAACAAGGCTGTTAAAAGCAGGGTTGCCATATGTTAATGTTAACTTCACAGAAATGAACCAACAAAGCCATCAAAATTCATCAGACTAGGCCCCCACCCTTGCAGAGATGCATCATCCCAGTAAATTTAATCAACTAGCAGGCAATGATGACAAAACTATAGAAAATTCATCCAATCTAGACCCCACCTAAAACAGACAAGTCCAGACACCAGATTTTAAAAACCACATGGCTGATGGTAAAGTGTGCAGGTATTCAAGGGCTGAGCCTAATAGCAAGGAATTTAGCCAGCTGCAATCACTCTCATTGCTAATCAGTATTTACAACTCATGTTGACCTCAACTCACTGGGCTGTAGGATAAAAATAGCTGCTAAGATCTGGTTGAACTTTATATATTGCCAGTTGCACCACTGCCGGTAACTCCTGAGTGAATGAAGCATTTGATAAATAGTTACATAATTCAGATATTCTGATCTATGGAATTTATATTACTTCTGTAAAGATTTAATGACTACACAAGATTAGGGAACTAGGGAATTCAGATAATCAATTAAAATGTATTATCTTGGATGACGGTGTGATAAGCAAACTACAATTTGAACTGAAAATTAAAAATCTTTCATGATATTAAAAGCAGTATCTTGGGGTTCTCAAAATCTGATGCTATCCATAATTTCCAAGGGAAAGGGAAAGTTTGGCTGAAAATCAGTGAGATTGACTCTCAGCTCAATGGGCTGAAGATTGCAACTGAACAACTCACAGCCATGCAAACTATCAAGGGAATCCAGCTCTGTACATCTTGTATCAGATTTTATTCAAGAGGCAATTCAGTTGAATTCCTCCTTTCAGTTTGTACCCAAAAGCCAGTACTTTGTTTGCTTTTTAGGCAACTGAAACTCCTATGGTTTGTTCTGTTAATAGCATTAGCTTCAGTAAACCAAAGTAGATAATGTTCAGTTCCAATTAACATGAGTGTACCTTTTATATCTGCCACAATACTTGATGGACCTTGAACCTTTCCAGGGATGTAAGCACTCATTGACAGTCTGAATTGCCTAGTTCCCTTAATCCTGTGTGACCATTAAGTGGTGAACTGCATCCCAGGGTACTGAAATAACCACTTGCCATTTTTAAAGAAATCTTGGAGGACTGGAAAAGTCAAACATTTTCCCTCTCAAAAGTTTAAAAATAAATAGAAGAAGAGACCAACCATTCTTAGCTCAAGCATATGGGAACAGATTATATAAGTATGTTGGCAGCAATGCAGTGATCAGTAGGGGCCAGCATGGATGTGTCAAGAGCAAATACTGCCACATTTCTTTCTTTCTTTCTTTCTTTCTTTCTCTCTCTCTCTCTCTCTCTTCCTCCATGGTCACTAATTTAGTAGATTATAGAAATGCTGTGGCTGTTATTTATCTGGATTTCAGAAAAACATCTCATAAATTCAGGCCACATCGGGACTGTTGAATTCAGTTCTGGCACCTCATTTTAAGACGGATATAGACAAGTCAACAAGGATGATAAAAAGTATGGAGGACAAAACATATGAGGAAAGGTTTAAAATGCTGGGCATGTTCAGCTCAATGAAAAGACTGAAGGGTGTCACGATGGCACTCTTTAAATACCTCAATGAAGTCGTAAACCTGTTCTCTGCTGCCCCAGCGGGTAGGATCAGGTCTAATAGTATGAAGCTACAGAAAATTAGATTTCAACAGAATATAGTGAGGAATAATAGCCTAGCTTGCTGCCCACCTAAGCAACTTAAAAACAACTGTGTCTGTAAGTAGAGAATTCTAGGTACTGCTTAATACAGGGAGGCTAATTTAACTTAATTTATGACACCATAAAACTGCTGGTGGCCTGCGAAGAACATGAGGAAGTACTACCACCAAAAAGGACTTGGCGTCACAGTGGATGAGCATACCCTCATGAAGCCAGAAGCTGGAGAATGTTAAATAGCCTTTACTGTCTATCTGTATATGTGGTATGTCTGATAATGGCATTGAATGCTGTCCTGTTCTGTCCTGTCTGTCCAAATGGTATCAAATGTTTGCCGTGTACGTGTACTGTGATCTGCCCGGAGTCCCCTTGGGAAGATAGGGTGGAATATAAATAAAGTGTTATTATTATGTCTTGACAGTAATAGCATTTCAGCAAAAGATCTAATTGCCTAGAGAAGTAGAGGGAGTCTCCTTCTCTGAATGTCTTCAAAAAGAATCTAGAATGATACCCATTAGAGATGCTTTAACTGGAGATCCTACACTGAGTAGAGGATTGGACTTGATGGCCCATGGGGCCACTTACAACTCTATGACGCTAAATCCTGTGTATATTGTGGAGTCAGAGTTGAGGAAACAGGTGCCTCAATCACACTTGTTGACACCAGCTCTGGTCTTCACAGATTTGAAATCCTATTTTTATAAGGACCTATGCAAATACACCCCAGTGCACAAATGTTATGCATGATCTTTAATATCATATTGCACAAGGAATGGCTTATGCATTGAGAGTCTTTATGCATTGGGGTATATGTGAATTACCCAAAAACCTCAGACAATCTTTCTTTTTTATTATAAATTTTACTTACTTGTAAAAACAGGGCAGAATTTATAATAAACACAGTAAAGGAAAACAATAGTGGAAACAAATGGGGCAAATAAAGGGAACACACACACAAATCTAGCCATAATTTGTAAAACGCCAGTGGCTAAAACATCAATGTAATATTTAGAATATTTGTACTGATACATTCCTACAAAAACTTTACTGCTATCACTATTTTACTACTATCACCCATAGCAAAGGGAAAGTCCTGAGGGTTTGTATTCCAAAAACAAAAACAACTGATAGCAGCTTTGAAGTGCAGATACAAAGTCAATTGTTGCTTAGGGAAATGCTCAGGAAGCCTTTTGTTTTATAATCCCTTCCTGACTAATAGGCTGGGTGGAATAGGCCAGTCCAAAGTCCAATACATATCCCCTAGTTAAACAGATGTTCCTATATCGTTCATTGCCTTACTTTAATGGAACCAAGAGTTCCCAGCATAAGCCCCAGCAGCTCCTGACTGTCTCACAATACTTTAAAGAACTGGCATATTGCTTACTGATAAATTAACTTCTAAGATAAAATTAAACAAACTACATTTAATTTATTAAAAATAATTTAAAACACATAAATATCTTTAGAAGTTTGGCCAACATATTAAAAATAAATGGTTAATTTGAGAACATCTGAATTAAGCTCGTGGGGAAAAGAAGTCTCCACTGAAGCTTTATCACCAATCCTTGTTTCCAAGACAACCTAAAATTTTCAACATCCAATTGTCAAAGGGACAAAGTGTCAAGAGTCAGACGCCAGTTAACATACAAAACAGAGTTTATTCCGAAGATAAGCCAGAAAATAACATAAACACAGGAAATATCCTTGAAACACTTCACTTTTCAGTGTTTCGAGAGTAGATTGGACAATAATAACTCAAAAACGAGTCACGCTAATTTCCCATGCTGGCATTCAATAAAAAACTAAATAACGCTTCAATTCAGCTTTGGAAAACAAATAGAGTTAATTGCTGGAAAATAAACAAACTAGAAAAGCAATAAAGCTGCTTCCACGGTGCAGATAAGCCGAAAGCCTCAAAGGGATGATGAATAGCCGTCGTCAGAAGAATCCAAGGTCAGGTCAGGAGGCAGCAGAAATTCCGAAAGACAAACCAATAGTCAGAAGCCGGGAGTAGCCGTCAGTCAGAGGGAGTAGACAGAAGCCAGGTCAAATTCAATCCAAAGTCCGAAGAGGGTGCAGTCATCCAAAACAGGTCCACGATAAGACACAGCGAGAGCCAAGCTAGGTGATATCAGCAGATTCAAATCATAGTCCAAGTCCAGTCTTCATGGAAACACAGAGATCCCAATGGCGCCTCAGCAACACCTTGCCACACTCAAAGTGCAGTGGCCAAACATTCCCATTTTATTCCCCTTCCTCCTGGGTGACCAAACACTCACACCCAAACACCAGGTGTCCCAAATCTACTCAGAGTCTGAACTCCACACAGCTAGAGCTCATGGATCTGGAGTGCCTAGCAATTCGTCGGAGTCCCAATCATCCTGCCCACACTTAGCCCCATGAACACTTAAAGAACCATCCTCCCTTCTCCAAGCATCCCAATTGGGATCAGCTCCTGCAGAAACCCCAGGCTCAGAAGTATCCATAGGCCCCAAATCCCCAGACATCTCCGGTGGCTGTGCCCATTCAGTGCCCGCTTCCCCAGCCACCACCTGTTCCTCAGCATCCATCTCCCCATCTGAATCTTCCTCAGAAGATCCCCCATATAGCTCTCTAAGTCGCTTCCTGCGCAACTCCTCCAGTGAACCCTCATCACGAGGGTTTTTTCTTCCTCTTCGAATTCCATCACCATCAACCATAATCCCCGAAGGCGCAGTCACAACACAAAGTGCGGTAAAATCTTCTGAACGAGCACTGCAAAGATATTAACTCTTCCCTATGCAATCCAAAGCTAATACATATATATTTTTGGCTGGAGTTACACTTAAGAAATGTACCTTTTCCGACTTACATACAAATTCAACTTAATAATGAAACTACAGAACTCTTGTTTGTAACCTGGAGACTGCCTGTATATTCAGAAGAACAGCTAAAGTAAGAAAATGAATGATTTTTACATTTGCCAAATAGTCAGAAAATGAAAACTATTTGTGCCCAGATTTTTGCATAACTAGATGAAGCAATATGACTCCAAAAACATATTCATGGCTATCTGCCATGACCTCAAACAGAGAAATAAAAACATTTCTACTAGAAATACATAGATCTCTGATATCTGTCTTTTTGAACTATAATTTCCTAGATCCTCCCATCAGCTTGGGAGGTAGCTATTCTGACTGAGGAATTATAGGACCTGAGGGCCAAAAATGTAATTTTGCCTGGTGCTGGCAATGTATTACACATACCACAAAATAGCCTAGACACAGGAAATTAGCGCTTTCTCCACAGCATAGAGGTGATGCAACAGGAAATATTTCACCTGCTGAATTACTTCCTTTCCTGTATGTGTTAAAAGCACAAGGGGAAAGATGGAGTCAGTAACTGAAGTGACAGACAGATGACAACATTATGCCCAGTTATATTTCTTTATATTATCATAGATTGTGACATTGCATTCAAATATTGCCTCCACGAGTTTAAAAGAATTCGAGAGAAGTAGGGTGCACACTTTGATTTCTCCCACTCCATCAGATTTTTTTTGTTGTCTTGTACTTATCTGTGTGTAACTCACCTAAGGTTATTAACTGTTTTTCCATGTCTTAGCGGGGAATCAAACCCTGGTTTTCAGAGTCATAGTCCAATGCTCAAACCACTACACCACATTAAATCTCAATATAAATATTTTTTTAAAAAAAATAAAAAAAAATAAAAAACAGACAGGATTCTTTCTTAGCCTTGAATGTGGGTGTCAGACTGTCTGTAGAGAAAGCACATGTTCTGCAGGGAGTTTCTGTAGGCAAAGCACATGTTCTGCTGCTGAGGTAAGCAGGTGAGTAGCAGAGCTCCAGCAAATCCACTAAGCCAAACATCACAAAGAACATCCAGAGCAATGAGCGGAAGCAACGGCTCAGCTTTTTATAATGTCATGATGTGACTTACTATTCTGTGGCTTCATCTGTAGGCCTTTTCACATTAGTCTCTTGTTTCTCTAAAAAGGGGGAGGGTCTATACTATTACTATGGGACTAGGATTGCAATGCTACCTTTCACACTTAAGTTTGGGTCCCACACAAACAGTTATTGTTGCCACTTGAGTTTTCTCATGTGTTTCCCTATCTGTACTCCTTATTTGACTATTATCCAGAGAGTGTCATAAACTTTCCTCATCATGCACTTTAGCCCATGACATTCCTTCAGCATGCTCAAATCGTCTATTTTAATGTGGTATCACTATAGTGGCAGAATGCACAAGATGTTAAAAGAATTAGGCTTTGAGAACTACACTGGAATACAGTAGAGTCTCACTTATCCAATGTTCTGGATTATCCAACGCAACCTGCCTTTTAGCAGTCAATGTTTTTGTAGCCAATATTTTCAATACATTGCGATATTTTGGTGATAAATTTGTAAATACAGCAATTACTACATAAGATTACAGTGTATTAAACTGCTTTTTCTGTCAATTTGTTGTAAAACATGATGTTTTGGTGCTTAATTTGTAAAATCATAACATAATTTGATGTTTAATAGGCATTTCCTTAATCCCTCCTTATTATCCAACATTTTTGCTTATCCAACATTCTGCGGGCCCATTTATGTTGGATAAGTGAGACTCTACTTTAATTTTATTTTATGGTTATTAAGTAATCACTATAGCATTATAGTCTAGTCTGACATTAAGTCTAGTCGTGTCCGACTGTGGGGGTTGGTGTTCATCTCCATTTCTAAGCTGAAGAGCCAGCATTGTCCGTAGACACCTCCAAGGCCATGTGGCTGGCATGACTGCATTGAGTGCTGTTACCTTCCTGCTGGAGTGGTACCTATTGATTTACTCACATTGATCTACTCATATTTGCATGTTTTCAAACTGCTAGATTGGCAGAAGCTGGGGCTAACAGCAGGAGCTCACTCTGCTTCCCAGATTCAAACTACTGACATTTCGGTCAGCAAGTTCAGCAGCTCAGCAGTTTAACCTGCTGCACCAAACAGAAACAAAAAAAGCTAGAATAAGCTCTGAGAAACTAAAGACAAATTCAAACAAAACGAATAGTAATGGTGTATGACCAATAGGTAAAGAGCCAATGTGGTGTAGTAGTTAGAACAGAGCTTTCCAAACTGTGTGCTGTGACACATTAGTGTGTTGGTTGCTAGGTGTGCCATACAAATGTAATGAGAAACCCCTCAGTCTATATGAAATCAGGACAACTTTTTTCAAAATATAAAGGTTTTCATGAAGGAAAGTAAAAGTCTGGCTCTGGGATCAGGCTTTTGGAGAATAGCTTAGTGCAATAATGGATTCGGCATATGTGCAATGACCACAGAACGACCTCAGACTATGATTTTTGGATGGTGTGCTTTTATCTTGAATATAATGTTTTTAAATGTTAATATGTATTAATTTTAACTCAATCTATTTTAGGCTTAATTTGTATGTATTAATGGCATTGAATGGCTGCCACGTGTAAGCCACCTTGAGTTCCCTTCAGGGTAGAGAAAGGCAGGACATAAATAGGGTAAATAAATAATAAATAAATAAATAATATTTGTTATTACAATGTATGTATGTGTCCGTATCTCTTGTAAGAGGTTTGTTTAACCTCCTGTTTTATAGTAAAACTGAATTACTATGTTGCTAAATGATGCATATCTAAAAAGTGTGTCACCTGCATTAAATGTTTGGGAGGCTCTGGGTGTTGGACTAGCACACTAGACAAACCAGGTTCAAATGTGGTTTGATCATAAAATGCTTGATCATAAAATCCACTGGCAGTGCATTTGCACTGCAGACTTGATGTAGGTTGAAACCACTTTAACTGCCATAGCTTGCTGCTATGGAATTTTGAGAATTGTAGTTTGGTGCAGCACCTGTGCTCTTTGACAGAGAAAACGAAAGACCTTGTAAAACTATAGCTCCCACGATTCCATAGCATGGAAACAAAGAAGTCAAAGTAGTATTAAACTGCATTAAGTCTACAGTAGAGATACACCTGTCTGACCTCAGATATGCCACACCCTCTCAGTTTCAAAGGAAGACAGGGTAAAACCCTTTCTGAACAAATTCGGCCAAGAAATCTGCATTATAGGTTCATCTTAGGCTTACCATAAATAAGAAATTACTTTTGTGGCTTTGAAAGCTGGAGATGGAAGAAAGCTGACTAGGAAAAAAAATCAACAGGTTAGAAATGAGTTGCTGGATGAGAGTTTTACAGATACTATGGACAGATGAAAAATGAATAGGTTTTAGAGCAACCCAAATCTGAAATTTCCCTCGAGGTGAAAAACTAAACATGACTCTTGTACTCTGGACATGTTATGAAATGGCACAACTCATTGAAAAATAGGATAAGATGGAATTCAGTAGGAAAAGAAGGAAACCACCCCACAGTTGGTTTGATTCAATCAGTTCAGTAAAAACACCTGAGCAGGGCTGTTGATGCCCAAGACTCTCAGAGATCTCTCATTCACTGTAAGATAAAATCATCTTGACAAGTAACAAACCCACTATGTTCTAATGTAACATGGTTTCTACCCAGAGTACTTGCAAAGTAAGCAAAGGAATAGGAAAAGGAAATACCTCAAATTTCCAAAAATACAATAGGTCTGTTTGACAATCAGCAGTAGCAAAAGCAAATGAGAGACCATGGTACCAAGAATAATTTACCGTGCCTTACCTACAGCAATGTGCAATTTTGATATTTTTTCTCAACACGTCTCCAAAAATCTATCAGGATCCTTTGATTCTCACTTGCCTTGCATCTTTCTTGTTTGAATTATCCTCAACTACCAGTTAAAAGTGGCAATTTCTGTAGTACTGTATATATCATGAATTCATTGTGGCCAACCAGAAGTTCCCATGAAAAGTCACAGCAATTACATCTGAATTCATTAATGGTGTGTAAAATTATATTTATCAACTAGTTTCTGGAGTCTGACTCATTGTGCATCCAGGCTATTATAAACCATTTGTCCATCTAACAGTTTTCTGTCTCATGAATAAGCCTGTAATATGTCCAGTGCAAAGGAACATGACAAATATAAAATGAATCAATCTAACCCTTTGAACCCTAGTGGCTCTCTCTGTGTTTGTGTGCATTGTTTAAGCATGCAAGCATGCAGGAACACATGAGCGCATGAATGAGTATGTGCACTCATACACAGATCCATGCAAGTTCCCACCCCCACCCCCAAGCTAAGCAATTTGACTTCCTAACCATCTGGTTGCTAACAGACATCAGTGGACAGACAAGAAATTCAAAAGAAATCTGTGCATTCAAAATCAGTAGTTTATATCTAAACTAGCTGTGCCCAGCCACGCGTTGCTGTGGCAAAGTGGTGATGGTATTGGTTAAAAGTTGTTGTGGAATTTTTATTTGACGTTATTTGTATTTTTTAATTAATTTTATTGTAACTTATCTTTTTTATTTATTATATTTTATTATTTTGTTGTATTATTTTTAGTTATTTTGTTATAGTATTTTATTGTATTAATTTTTAGTGTTTTTAATTATTTTTATTGTATTATTTGTATTTATTTTATTTTTTATTCTTTTAACAACACTGGGCTGAGTGGGTTGCTAGGAGACCAAGTGGGCGGAGATTAGCCTTCTAAGTGGCAGCAATTGGATAAAAACAATTATTCCTCTCTCTCTAATTAGGACTTTATTTTTCTTCTCTTTTTGTTGTATCAACCTAGAGGCGTGGATGATGAGTTGTGTTGTCAAATTTCGAGGTTGGGGGGCCTGTAGTTTTGTTGTTTTGTGGGTCGCCGTGATGCCATCACTCATTTATATATATACATATTTCCTTTCCCCTCCTGCCCACATATTTTCTCTTCTAGCAATACCACCCTGTTCTTCCAAATTAACGATCAGAACAAAGAACCTTGATTATTTGATACAAAAGCAAAGTATTCCATATTTTGGGAGTAGAAGGAGACACATAAACATTTCTTGTACATCAAAATAATTATCTTTTCTCATTAAAATTATCCTCACACACATAATTAACATTTACCTTCCTCTGAGGCCTTATGTCATTCATCAGTTGACATAACCCGAACATTCCTAAACTTTCTATCTCCGTTTTTTATACTTTGACTATATTTATATTCTTAAATCTTCATATGCTGCCCTCATATCTGAAATTAATATGGGATGAATTATTAAAATTCCTGTGGCAGCTAGAATTTTTAAATACTGTACACCTTCACATATTGGCAGTGGATAAAGATGCTTGGTGTCAGTTCCATTTTTGCTGAAATGAACAAGGAAGACTGGGCTTCATCCAGACCTGAAGGCTGTCCCTGTGTCACGACCCAGGCTACAGAGCACCAATAACCATACGCAGAGGCCAGATTCTATCTAATATCTTTATTAAGGAAATATATAAGATTAATAAAAATAAATGTAAAAGTTAGTTCAGAAGCAGACCTTTCAGGAAAGGTCAAAATTAGTCCAAAAAAACAATGTCCAATATGAAATATTATGTTCCAAAGTTGTAATCCAATAACCGAAACACTCACTTTGCCAGGCAAAGTGAGGGGAGATGACAAGGTCCTTTAGTCCATAAACTTGAGCAAGGCTAGGAAATAACTTGATACTTGAAGCAAGGCTTAAAACGTGGAACAAGGTAACAAGGAACAAGAACAAGGTCCGTGGAATAACTTGGTAAAATCCGTGATATAAGGCAAGGTATAGTCCTGGAAAACAAGCAAGGTCCGTAGGTAAACAAAGGCTGGAAAGCAGGGCAAGGCTTGAGCAGGAACGAGGCTTGAAACGGAGCGCGCTGTCCAGACACAACTCGCTCCGGAGGCTGACGAATTGACTCCGCGAAGTTACTACGCGGGTAAAACACCTATATAGAGTCTAACTTTCTCGCCGAAGCAGTTCTCTGGGAACCAGAAACGAAAGCTAAACTCTGGGACCAGATGTTTGACTCCCTAAAGATTCTCACGGAAAGCAGTCTTAATTGGCTACATTCTTAGCTGCAATTCTAGCACTCCTGCGCGAAGCTGCTTCCAAACCCCTCTGTTGTTTACAAAACTCACGGCGCAAGAACACGGGAGATGTGGGCTCTGGGTTTGTTTGACATACTTCTGGGACACAACTTTCTTGCAGGTGCAAGGTTCCCAGATCTGCCTGGGAAAGATCTGGCTGAGAAGATTCCAGTTCTGACTGGGAAGGTAAAAAACCCAAGTTTTCTTCTTCATCAGGGATTACAATGTCCTGAGCAGGACTACAAGGCCCATGGGTCATCACACTATCCCCCTCCTCAAGGCCCCTCCCAAACTGGGGCCCTCTCCCCGAGGCGCGAGGTTGCGGCTTGGCGGGATAGGTCTGATGAAAGCGACGGGTTAGATCAGGAGCATGGACTGTGGAGGCGTCTTCCCAAGAGCGTTCCTCAGGGCCAAAACCCACCCAGTCAATGAGATATTGTAGGCGGCGGCGGTGAAAGCGAGAATCCAAAATGTCCTCAACCTCGAACTCCTCCTCCCCATTCATCAAAACAGGAGGGGGGGCCGGTTGGTCTGTATCAGGACGCACACCATCCGCCGGAAGGAGCAGGGAACGGTGAAACACTGGGTGGATGCGCATTGAACGCGGAAGTTGAAGTTTGAAAGTCACGGGGTTTAATTGCGCCACCACTGGATAGGGGCCAATGAAACGGGCATCTAACTTCCGGCAAGGGCGGTGGGAGGGCAGAAAGCGAGTGGACAGAAAAACCCGATCTCCTACCTTGATTTCGGGGCCCGGCTGGCGATGTTTGTCAGCGTGGCGTTTATAGTCCTCCTTGGCTTGGTCTAGTTGCTGGAGCAAAAGTTGTTGTACCGCTGTGAGTTCCTGCAGCCAATCCTCTGCTGCGGGAACTTCTGAAGTTTCAATGACAGGGGGAAAGAAACGTGGATGGAAGCCGTAGTTTGCAAAGAACGGCGTTTCTTTTGTAGAAGCTTGAACTCCATTGTTATAGGCAAACTCTGACAGTGGTAACAGAGAAGCCCAATTGTCCTGTTGGTAGTTTACATAACAGCGAAGATACTGCTCCAAAGTGGCATTGGTGCGCTCCGTTTGCCCATCTGTTTGGGGATGATGAGCTGAAGATAAGCGAGAGTCTATGCCCAATAGTTTTTGTAGTGCCTTCCAAAAACGAGAGGTGAATTGAGATCCACGGTCTGTGACTAAACTCTTGGGCAATCCATGTAGTCTGAAAACATGTTGAAGGAATAGATCTGCAGTCTCTTTGGCCGTGGGAAGACCTTCACAGGGAATGAAATGGGCTAACTTGGTGAAAAGGTCCACCACCACTAGGATCGTGGTGAATCCACAGGAAGGTGGTAGGTCAGTGATGAAATCCGCAGAAATTATTTCCCATGGCCGAAATGGGGTAGGAAGGGGATGCAGAAGCCCTGAGGGCTTCTCCCTTCTTATCTTGGAGCGCTGGCATACTGGGCAGGTGTTGACATATTTTTCCACATCTTTGCGGATCTTGGGCCACCAAAAATCCCTTAGGATCAGATGCATGGTTTTAAATAGTCCGAAATGCCCTGCTGGTTTGCAGTCATGACACAGACGAAGCGCTTTCTCCCTGCCCGGTCCGGGTGGGATATAAACATGATTTCTATAGCATAGCAGTCCATCTTTAAGCGAAAAGGGAAAATGCAGACCTTGGCGAAGTTGGTCCTGCGCCCAGGCATCTGCTTGCTGACTAGCCCTGATTTCTTGAGCACAGATGGGTCCTGGAGTAGAGGAAGTTGAACCAATGGGAGTGGATTTGGTGTTCCCCACTGTGAGCGTGGCAAAGTTCTCGGGTTGTAGTAATTGGGATTCAAAGGTCTCCTTGCGTCCTGCAGCGTATTCCGGTTTACGTGACAGGGCGTCTGCTTGCTTGGTTTGGGCTGGGGTCACATAATGAATCTGGAAGTTAAAACGTTCAAAGAACAAAGCCCAACGTTGCTGCCTCTGATTTAGTTTGCGGGCAGTTCTTAGATGTTCTAGATTTCTATGATCAGTGTGGACTTCAATGGGAAATTTGGCCCCTTCTAGCCAATGTCTCCAAGTTTCAAAGGCTGCCTTTATGGCCAGTAGTTCCTTTTCCCAAATGGTGTAATTTCTCTCTGGTGTGGTTAGTTGACGGGAGTAAAAGGCACAGGGATGAAGGTGGTCTCCCACCGGTTGTAAGAGTACAGCCCCAATTGCCACATCAGAGGCGTCCGCTTGCACAACAAAAGGGGTTCCAGGATCTGGGTGCTGTAGAATTGGCTGGGACGTGAATAATTTCTTTAGTTGCTGGAACCCTTTCTCTGCTTGATCAGTCCAGCGGAAGGGCTGTTTTCCACGGATGCAGCTAGTGATTGGGTCAGACCAGCGGGCAAAATCTGGAATGAACTTGCGGTAATAGTTCGCGAACCCCAAGAAACGCTGCACCTCTTTCTTGTTAGTTGGCGCCCGCCATTCCAATACTGCTGAAACCTTGGCTGGATCCATGGAGAGCCCTAGAGGCGAGATACGGTAACCAAGGAAATCTACCTCTTGTAGATCAAAAGCGCATTTTTCCAACTTGGCATAAAGTCCATGATCCCGCAATCGTTGTAACACCATTTTGACGTGGTTCTCATGTTCTGATTGTGATCTAGAAAACACCAAAAAATCGTCCAGGTAGATTATCAAGAACCTATCTAGATAGTCCTGAAAAATGTCATTGACAAAATGCTGGAACGTTGCGGGAGCTCCGCATAATCCAAAATTCATAACTCGGGACTCGAATAATCCGAATTTGGTCTGGAAGGCGGTCTTCCACTCGTCCCCTTCTCTGATGCGAACTAAGTTGTAAGCCCCCCGAAGATCCAGCTTGGTGTAAACCTTGGCTCCTCGAAGCCGATCCAGTAGATCCGAGATTAAGGGTAGGGGATAGCTGTTCCGCTTGGTGATATTGTTCAATGCTCTGTAGTCCACCACCAAGCGTAGTTCCCCTGACTTCTTCTTCACAAACATCACTGGGGAGGCGGCTGGGGATTGAGAGGGTCTAATGAATCCCTTACGAAGGTTTGTCTCTATGAATTCCCTGAGAGCTTCTTGCTCTGGTTCAGTCAGGGAGTATAGGTGCCCTCGCGGGATCGGGGCCCCCTCCACCAGGTCAATGGCACAGTCATAAGGTCTATGTGGGGGTAATTTCTCGGCTTCCTTTTCATTGAATACATCCCAATACTTGGAGTACTTCTTGGGCAGGGTGATGATGGGCTCGGTGTCTGTGGCATGGCAGACCTTGGCTACAAGGCAATGGTTTTGGCAGTACTGTGAAGCAAACTGCAGTTCTCTGTTGGACCAGGAGATGCTTGGGTCGTGGAGAGTCAGCCATGGAATTCCCAAAATCACAGGGAAATGGGGAACCTCGGTAACAAAGAAGGAAATCTCTTCCATATGTTCCCTTATCCACATCCTGGTGGGTTCCGACCACTGACTTACGGGGCCCGTCTTGAGGGGGCGGCCGTCTATGGCTTGCACCACACGGGCATTCTTGAAATCATGATATTGTAATCCCAGAGAGTCGGCATACTCTCTATCAATGAAATTGTTGGTGGCTCCGGAGTCTATCATGGCGTGGATCATGACGGGTCCCCTTTTTGCTGACCATAAGGTGACCACGAGAAGGAACAGGACCCCGGTTGGCGGCTCTTGAACGGGTTTTTTGACCGGGTTGGCGAGCCTCTCTACGCCCGGTCGTTGGCTTCCCCCGCCGGCTGTGTGCCAGCCGGCTCAGACGCCTTCGTCTCCGTGGAGGACGCCGCCGCAAGACGGGCGGCGGGCTTCCCTTTGGCTGGGCACTCTCTGGCGAAGTGGCCCCCGTTCCCGCAGTACCAACAGAGGTTTAAGCGTTGACGACGGGCCTTCTCGGCGGCATCTAATCTGGGACGCACGTTGCCCAACTGCATCGGCACCTCCTCGCTTCCTCTGGGGTATGGGGTTGGTGGTGGGGGTCTCCACACTGGACGTGGCTGAACGCTGGCGGGAGCGGGGGGTTTTGCCCCAGCTCTACCGCTCTGGCCTCGAACCCACTGTTTCCTGTTGGCAATCATGACTTCAGCCCGTAAACATTGATCAATGAGTGCTTCGAGGGTCTGGGGAGGATCCACCTTGGAGATTTCCTCCAGCATTTCGATGTTGAGACCCTCCCGGAATTGTCCTCTGAGGGCTACATCGTTCCAGCCGGTGTTGTGGGCCAGCACTCGGAACTCGGCTATGTACTGAGACATAGGTCTGTCTCCTTGGAAGAGGCGACGGAGTTTGTGACCGGCTGCCTCCAAATTGTCCTCGATTCCCCAAGTCTCTTTAAGGTGGTCCAAGAAGCGTTGCGCGGATCTTAGGTGTGGAGAGGCTTGGTCGAACAGTGCCGTCGCCCAGTTGGCCGCTGGCCCGTCTAGAAGACTGTAAACCCATGCCACCTTGATGTCTTCTTGGGGAAATTCGGCAGCACGGGCCTCTAGATAAGCTTGGCATTGGCGACGGAAAACATGAACCTTAGAAGCTTCTGCAGTAAACTTGGTTGGCAACGCCATGGCCGGTAGACGGATTCCGCGTTCCTTCAAACCTTTTATTTCTCCATCCTGGGCATTGAGCTTATCACGGATTCGATCCACCTCATCCTTGTCGATGGTGTAGGTAATCGGCTGGCCGCTCGGCCCAGGTACGGTTCCGGTAGACATTCTGGCCGAGGTTAATTGGTGCTTAGGGTGGCGGAGTCAAACTGTCACGACCCAGGCTACAGAGCACCAATAACCATACGCAGAGGCCAGATTCTATCTAATATCTTTATTAAGGAAATATATAAGATTAATAAAAATAAATGTAAAAGTTAGTTCAGAAGCAGACCTTTCAGGAAAGGTCAAAATTAGTCCAAAAAAAACAATGTCCAATATGAAATATTATGTTCCAAAGTTGTAATCCAATAACCGAAACACTCACTTTGCCAGGCAAAGTGAGGGGAGATGACAAGGTCCTTTAGTCCATAAACTTGAGCAAGGCTAGGAAATAACTTGATACTTGAAGCAAGGCTTAAAACGTGGAACAAGGTAACAAGGAACAAGAACAAGGTCCGTGGGATAACTTGGTAAAATCCGTGATATAAGGCAAGGTATAGTCCTGGAAAACAAGCAAGGTCCGTAGGTAAACAAAGGCTGGAAAGCAGGGCAAGGCTTGAGCAGGAACGAGGCTTGAAACGGAGCGCGCTGTCCAGACACAACTCGCTCCGGAGGCTGACGAATTGACTCCGCGAAGTTACTACGCGGGTAAAACACCTATATAGAGTCTAACTTTCTCGCCGAAGCAGTTCTCTGGGAACCAGAAACGAAAGCTAAACTCTGGGACCAGATGTTTGACTCCCTAAAGATTCTCACGGAAAGCAGTCTTAATTGGCTACATTCTTAGCTGCAATTCTAGCACTCCTGCGCGAAGCTGCTTCCAAACCCCTCTGTTGTTTACAAAACTCACGGCGCAAGAACACGGGAGATGTGGGCTCTGGGTTTGTTTGACATACTTCTGGGACACAACTTTCTTGCAGGTGCAAGGTTCCCAGATCTGCCTGGGAAAGATCTGGCTGAGAAGATTCCAGTTCTGACTGGGAAGGTAAAAAACCCAAGTTTTCTTCTTCATCAGGGATTACAATGTCCTGAGCAGGACTACAAGGCCCATGGGTCATCACACCCTGTCAGTATGCCCCCAAAGTCAAGCTCTAAGAGTCTCCTCTGACTCACCCTACCATTTTACACCAGCTTGACTGTTCCTAGGATCTTTCTGCTCTATATTGTCCAGGTGTTGTAACATTATAACTGATCAATTTTCCCACTGGCATCATGCTGCTGCTGCTCAGTCATTTCGTCGTCTCCGACTCTTCGTGATCTCCTGGACCAGTCCATGCCAGAGCTCCCTGTTGGCTGTCACCGCCCCCAGTTCCTTCAAGGTCAACCCAGTCACTTCAAGGATACCGTCCATCCATCTTGCCCTTGGTTGGCCTCTCTTCCTTTTTCCTTCCATTTTCCCCAGCACCGTGATCTTTTCCAAGCTTTCCTGTCTCCTCATGATGTGGCCAAAATACTTTGCCTCTAATATCCTTCCCTCCAGTGAGCAGCCGGTCATTATTTCCTGGAGGATGGACTGGTTGGATCTTCTTGCGGTCCAAGGCACTCTCAGGATTTTCCTCCAGCACCAGAGTTCAAAAGCGTCTATCTTCCTTCGCTCGGCCTTCCTTATGGTCCAGCTCTTGCATCCATAGATTACTATGGGGAATACCATTGCTTTGTCTATGCGGACCTTCATTGCCAGTGTGATGTCTCTGCTCTCCTTTGTCAAGGTTGGCCATTGCTCTCCTCCCAAGAAGTAAATGTCTTCTGATTTCCTGGCTACAGTCTGCATCTGCAGTGATCTTCGCGCCTAGAAATATAAAGTCTGTCACTGCCTCCATGTTTTCTCCTTCTATTTGCCAGTTATCAATAGGTGTAGTTGCCATGATCATGGTTTTCTTGACGTTTAACTGCAACCCAGCTTTTGCACTTTCTTCTTTCACCTTGGTGATAAGGCTCCTCAGCTCTTCCTCACTTTCGGCCATCAGAGTGGTATCATCTGCATACCTAATGTTGTTAATGTTTCTTCCAGCAATTTTAACTCCGGCCTTGGATTCCTCAAGCCCCACATGTCGCATGATGTGTACAAGTTGAATAGGGAGGGTGAAAGTATGCAGCCCTGCCGCACTCCTTTCCCAATCTTGAACCAGTCTGTTGTTCCGTGATCTGTTCTTACTGTGGCCTGGCATCATATTCACTATAAAAAACAGAGCATTAAGTGTTGTCGTAAAAAGCTTGAGCACTCATATTAAGATATATATACACACAGACATGCTGTTGTTCTTGTATGCCTTCAAATGCTTTCCAATTTATGGTTACCCTAAGAAGAACCTATTACGGGGTTTTCTGGGACTGAGAGCCCGTAACTTGTCCATAATCTACACTGCAATGAACTGGATTATATGGCAGTGTAGACACATATAATTCAGTTCAATGCAGTTCAATTAGGGGAGGGGCCTTTAAAATGCTCAGTCAGAGAGGACCTGAGTCTCAAAAAATTACAAGCCCCAGAATTCTGCGGAAGGCCACTACAAGATTTCAGATGGGATACTGTGATGACCCATGGGCCTTGTAGTCCTGCTCAGGACACTGTAATTCCTGATGAAGATGAAAACTTGGGTTTTTTACCTTCTCAGTCTGAACTGGATTCCTCTCAGCCAGATCTTTCCCAGGCCGATCTGGGAACCTTGCACCTGCAAGAAAGTTGTCTCCCAGAAGTATGTCAAACAACCCCAGAGCCTACTTCTCCCGTGTTCTTGCGCCGGGAGTTTTGTAAACAACAGAGAAGTTTGGATTCAACTTCGCGCAGGAGTGCAAGAATTGCAGCTAAGAATGTAGCCAATTAAGACTGTTTCTCGTGAGAATCTTTAAGGAGGTTAACATCTGGTCTCAGAGTTTGGCTTTCGTTTCTGATTCCCAGAGAACTGCATCGGTGGGAAAGTTAGACTCTATATAGGTGTTTTGCCCGCGTAGTAACTTCGCGGAGTCAATTCGTCAGCCTACGGAGCGAGTTGTGTCTGGACAGCGCGCTCCGATTCAAGCCTCGCTCCTGCTCAAGCCTAGCCCTGCTTTCCAGCCTTCGCCTTGCTTCCCAGCCTTTGTTTATCCACGGACTTTGCCTTGTTTCCCAGGACCAATCCTTGCCTTGTTCCACGGATTTTACCAAGTTATTCCACGGACCTTGTTCTTGTTCCTAGTTACCTTGTTCCACGTTTTAAGCCTTGTTTCAAGTATCAAGTTATTTCCTAGCCTTACTCAAGTTTATGGACTAAAGGACCTTGTCATCTCCCCTCACTTTGCCTGGCAAAGTGAGTGTTTCGGTTATTGGATTACAACTTTGGACCTTAATATTTCATATTGGACATTGCTTCTTTGGACTAATTTTGACCTTCCCTGAAAGGTCTACTTCTGGACTAATTTTTACATTTGCTTTTACTAACTTTATATAATTCCTTAATAAAGATATTAGATAGAATCTGGCCTCTGCGTATGGTTATTGGTGCTCTGTAGCCTGGGTCGTGACAGTTTGACTCCGCCACCCTAAGCACCAATTAACCAAGGCCAGTATGTCTACCGGAGTCGTACCTGGGCCGAGCGGCCAGCCGATTACCTACACCATCGACAAGGATGAGGTGGACCGAATCCGTGATAAGCTCAATGCCCAGGATGGAGAAATAAAAGGTTTGAAGGAACGCGGAATCCGTCTACCGGCCATGGCGTTGCCAACCAAGTTCACTGGAGAAGCTTCTAAGGTTCATGTTTTCCGTCGCCAATGCCAAGCTTATCTAGAGGCCCGTGCTGCCGAATTTCCCCAAGAAGACATCAAGGTGGCATGGGTTTACAGTCTTCTAGACGGGCCAGCGGCCAACTGGGCGACGGCACTGTTCGACCAAGCCTCTCCACACCTAAGATCCGCGCAACGCTTCTTGGACCACCTTAAAGAGACTTGGGGAATCGAGGACAATTTGGAGGCAGCCGGTCACAAACTCCGTCGCCTCTTCCAAGGAGACAGACCTATGTCTCAGTACATAGCCGAGTTCCGAGTGCTGGCCCACAACACCGGCTGGAACGATGTAGCCCTCAGAGGACAATTCCGGGAGGGTCTCAACATCGAAATGCTGGAGGAAATCTCCAAGGTGGATCCTCCCCAGACCCTCGAAGCACTCATTGATCAATGTTTACGGGCTGAAGTCATGATTGCCAACAGGAAACAGTGGGTTCGAGGCCAGAGCGGTAGAGCTGGGGCAAAACCCCCCGCTCCCGCCAGCGTTCAGCCACGTCCAGTGTGGAGACCCCCACCACCAACCCCATACCCCAGAGGAAGCGAGGAGGTGCCGATGCAGTTGGGCAACGTGCGTCCCAGATTAGATGCCGCCGAGAAGGCCCGTCGTCAACGCTTAAACCTCTGTTGGTACTGCGGGAACGGGGGCCACTTCGCCAGAGAGTGCCCAGCCAAAGGGAAGCCCGCCGCCCGTCTTGCGGCGGCGTCCTCCACGGAGACGAAGGCGTCTGAGCCGGCTGGCACACAGCCGGCGGGGGAAGCCAACGACCGGGCGTAGAGAGGCTCGCCAACCCGGTCAAAAAACCCGTTCAAGAGCCGCCAACCGGGGTCCTGTTCCTTCTCGTGGTCACCTTATGGTCAGCAAAAAGGGGACCCGTCATGATCCACGCCATGATAGACTCCGGAGCCACCAACAATTTCATTGATAGAGAGTATGCCGACTCTCTGGGATTACAATATCATGATTTCAAGAATGCCCGTGTGGTGCAAGCCATAGACGGCCGCCCCCTCAAGACGGGCCCCGTAAGTCAGTGGTCGGAACCCACCAGGATGTGGATAAGGGAACATATGGAAGAGATTTCCTTCTTTGTTACCGAGGTTCCCCATTTCCCTGTGATTTTGGGAATTCCATGGCTGACTCTCCACGACCCAAGCATCTCCTGGTCCAACAGAGAACTGCAGTTTGCTTCACAGTACTGCCAAAACCATTGCCTTGTAGCCAAGGTCTGCCATGCCACAGACACCGAGCCCATCATCACCCTGCCCAAGAAGTACTCCAAGTATTGGGATGTATTCAATGAAAAGGAAGCCGAGAAATTACCCCCACATAGACCTTATGACTGTGCCATTGACCTGGTGGAGGGGGCCCCGATCCCGCGAGGGCACCTATACTCCCTGACTGAACCAGAGCAAGAAGCTCTCAGGGAATTCATAGAGACAAACCTTCGTAAGGGATTCATTAGACCCTCTCAATCCCCAGCCGCCTCCCCAGTGATGTTTGTGAAGAAGAAGTCAGGGGAACTACGCTTGGTGGTGGACTACAGAGCATTGAACAATATCACCAAGCGGAACAGCTATCCCCTACCCTTAATCTCGGATCTACTGGATCGGCTTCGAGGAGCCAAGGTTTACACCAAGCTGGATCTTCGGGGGGCTTACAACTTAGTTCGCATCAGAGAAGGGGACGAGTGGAAGACCGCCTTCCAGACCAAATTCGGATTATTCGAGTCCCGAGTTATGAATTTTGGATTATGCGGAGCTCCCGCAACGTTCCAGCATTTTGTCAATGACATTTTTCAGGACTATCTAGATAGGTTCTTGATAATCTACCTGGACGATTTTTTGGTGTTTTCTAGATCACAATCAGAACATGAGAACCACGTCAAAATGGTGTTACAACGATTGCGGGATCATGGACTTTATGCCAAGTTGGAAAAATGCGCTTTTGATCTACAAGAGGTAGATTTCCTTGGTTACCGTATCTCGCCTCTAGGGCTCTCCATGGATCCAGCCAAGGTTTCAGCAGTATTGGAATGGCGGGCGCCAACTAACAAGAAAGAGGTGCAGCGTTTCTTGGGGTTCGCGAACTATTACCGCAAGTTCATTCCAGATTTTGCCCGCTGGTCCGACCCCATCACTAGCTGCATCCGTGGAAAGCAGCCTTTCCGCTGGACTGATCAAGCAGAGAAAGGGTTCCAGCAACTAAAGAAACTATTCACCTCCCAGCCAATTCTACAGCACCCAAATCCTGGAACCCCTTTTGTTGTGCAAGCGGACGCCTCTGATGTGGCAATTGGGGCCGTACTTTTACAACCGGAGGGAGATCACCTCCATCCCTGTGCCTTTTACTCTCGTCAACTAACCACACCAGAGAAAAATTACACCATTTGGGAAAAAGAACTACTGGCCATTAAGGCAGCCTTTGAAACTTGGAGACATTGGCTAGAAGGGGCCAAATTCCCCATTGAAGTCCACACTGATCATCGTAATCTAGAACATCTAAGAACTGCCCGCAAACTAAATCAGAGGCAGCAACGTTGGGCTTTATTCTTTGAACGTTTCAACTTCCAGATTCATTATGTGACCCCAGCCCAGACCAAGCAAGCAGACGCCCTGTCACGTAAACCGGAATACGCTGCAGGACGCAAGGAGACCTTTGAATCCCAACTATTACAACCCGAGAACTTTGCCACGCTCACGGTGGGGAACACCAAATCCATTCCCATTGGTTCAATTTCCTCTACTCCAGGACCCATCTGTGCTCAAGAAATCAGGGCTAGTCAGCAAGCAGATGCCTGGGCGCAGGACCAACTTCGCCAAGGTCTGCATTTTCCCTTTTCGCTTAAAGATGGGCTGCTTTGCTATAGAAATCACGTTTATATCCCACCCGGACCGGGCAGGGAAAAAGCGCTTCGTCTGTGTCATGACTGCAAACCAGCAGGACACTTCGGGCTATTTAAAACTATGCATTTGATCCTAAGGGATTTTTGGTGGCCCAAGATCCGCAAGGATGTGGAAAAATATGTCAACACCTGCCCAGTATGCCAGCGCTCCAAGATACGAAGGGAGAAGCCCTCAGGGCTTTTACACCCCCTTCCTACCCCATCTCGCCCATGGGAAATTATTTCCGCGGATTTCATCACTGACCTACCACCTTCCTGTGGATTCACCACGATCTTAGTGGTGGTGGACCTTTTCACCAAGTTAGCCCATTTCATTCCCTGCGAAGGCCTCCCCACGGCCAAAGAGACTGCGGATCTATTCCTTCAACATGTTTTCAGACTACATGGATTGCCCAAGAGTTTAGTCACAGACCGTGGATCTCAATTCACCTCTCGTTTTTGGAAGGCACTACAAAAACTATTGGGCATAGACTCTCGCTTATCTTCAGCTCATCATCCCCAAACAGATGGGCAAACGGAGCGCACCAATGCCACTTTGGAGCAATATCTTCGCTGTTATGTAAACTACCAACAGGACAATTGGGCTTCTCTGTTACCACTGTCTGAGTTTGATTACAACAATGGAGTTCAAGCTTCTACAAAAGAAACGCCGTTCTTTGCAAACTACGGCTTCCATCCACGTTTCTTCCCCCCTGTCATTGAAACTTCAGAAGTTCCCGCAGCAGAGGATTGGCTGCAGGAACTCACAGCGGTGCAACAACTTTTGCTCCAGCAACTGGACCAAGCCAAGGAGGACTATAAACGCCACGCTGACAAGCATCGCCAGCCGGGCCCCGAAATCAAGGTAGGAGATCGGGTTTTTCTGTCCACTCGCTTCCTGCCCTCCCACCGCCCTTGCCGGAAGTTAGATGCCCGTTTCATTGGCCCCTATCCAGTGGTGGCGCAATTAAACCCTGTGACTTTCAAACTCCAACTTCCGCGTTCATTGCGCATTCACCCAGTGTTTCACCGTTCCCTGCTCCTTCCGGCGGATGGTGTGCGTCCTGATACAGACCAACCGGCCCCCCCTCCTGTTTTGATGAATGGGGAGGAGGAGTTCGAGGTTGAGGACATTTTAGATTCTCGCTTTCACCGCCGCCGCCTACAATATCTCATTGACTGGGTGGGTTTTGGCCCTGAGGAACGCTCTTGGGAAGACGCCTCCACAGTCCATGCTCCTGATCTAACCCGTCGCTTTCATCAGACCTATCCCGCCAAGCCGCGACCTCGCGCCTCGGGGAGAGGGCCCCAGTTTGGGAGGGGCCTTGAGGAGGGGGATAGTGTGATGACCCATGGGCCTTGTAGTCCTGCTCAGGACACTGTAATTCCTGATGAAGATGAAAACTTGGGTTTTTTACCTTCTCAGTCTGAACTGGATTCCTCTCAGCCAGATCTTTCCCAGGCCGATCTGGGAACCTTGCACCTGCAAGAAAGTTGTCTCCCAGAAGTATGTCAAACAACCCCAGAGCCTACTTCTCCCGTGTTCTTGCGCCGGGAGTTTTGTAAACAACAGAGAAGTTTGGATTCAACTTCGCGCAGGAGTGCAAGAATTGCAGCTAAGAATGTAGCCAATTAAGACTGTTTCTCGTGAGAATCTTTAAGGAGGTTAACATCTGGTCTCAGAGTTTGGCTTTCGTTTCTGATTCCCAGAGAACTGCATCGGTGGGAAAGTTAGACTCTATATAGGTGTTTTGCCCGCGTAGTAACTTCGCGGAGTCAATTCGTCAGCCTACGGAGCGAGTTGTGTCTGGACAGCGCGCTCCGATTCAAGCCTCGCTCCTGCTCAAGCCTAGCCCTGCTTTCCAGCCTTCGCCTTGCTTCCCAGCCTTTGTTTATCCACGGACTTTGCCTTGTTTCCCAGGACCAATCCTTGCCTTGTTCCACGGATTTTACCAAGTTATTCCACGGACCTTGTTCTTGTTCCTAGTTACCTTGTTCCACGTTTTAAGCCTTGTTTCAAGTATCAAGTTATTTCCTAGCCTTACTCAAGTTTATGGACTAAAGGACCTTGTCATCTCCCCTCACTTTGCCTGGCAAAGTGAGTGTTTCGGTTATTGGATTACAACTTTGGACCTTAATATTTCATATTGGACATTGCTTCTTTGGACTAATTTTGACCTTCCCTGAAAGGTCTACTTCTGGACTAATTTTTACATTTGCTTTTACTAACTTTATATAATTCCTTAATAAAGATATTAGATAGAATCTGGCCTCTGCGTATGGTTATTGGTGCTCTGTAGCCTGGGTCGTGACAGATACATACTCTTAGCCTACTTTTAAACTCTAGCATGTAATAACACCAGCCTCTACATGGACCATATAATGCAATTCAAAGTACATTGTTTGGCAGTGTAGATTCAACCCTACTGGGTTTTTCTAGATGAACAGGGATTCAAACCCAGGTCACCTGAGTTGGAGACAATTAGAAAAGGAGGAAGATTCTATTACAGATTGATTCCATTGTGGAAGACATGGCTCTGAGGTTGCAAGGCCAAAACAGGGCTGTTTGATGACTTGCTCTAAGTAGCAGAATAGATGGCAAATGACATCAACAATATTTACAGTCAGCCTTACATATCTTACAAGGATTTTTGTGCAGGTAATATGGGAAGAAAATCCCTACTTAGCTATGCTGTAGTGAGCACAGCGCAATATAATAGAGGATAAAGCAAGCCTCTAAATATCCTTTTTAGAAAGACCTGTTTCACATGCTACAATTCGCACACATCCAGAGGCCCTCAGTTCAGCAGTCCTAATGAACCATTGCTATGTGATTAAAATGGCCTTTCACGCTAGCCTTCATTAACTAAGTCAAATAAAAATGGCTTTCTCTTCTTCCTGCTATAAATTGAGAACCACTCAGTGGCAACTAATGACTCTAATGTCCAGAGTTTAGTCTGAAATTTAAAAGCATTAACCAAGCTGTTGAGAAACTAGCTTTGGGACAAGATTCAGCAGCTGCACAGAGTTCTTTACAGTCTGAATTAAAATCCAGAGCAGACTCAATACCCCTCTTCTTGTTTCTACAGGCACCATTGAACTTGAAATTGCTTTTTGGTTGAATGGGATAAACTGGAGATAGGTAATTAATATACAAAGGCTGGATGGACAAAATGAACCACTTTTACAGTATTTTCCACAAGGCTTTTGTAACTTTTATAACTCTGCAGCCACTGGAAGTACAATGGGCTATCTTCCCTCAGCCTTATTGTCAAAGACAGAACGCCACAAGATAAAAGATAACAAAGTTTATTGGAGTTACAGAACCAAAAATGCCCATAAAAGACAAGGGCTAGGCAAACACTGGCCTTAAAAGTAAAAAGAGACAAGAAAAACGTTCAAAAGATAAACCGGATTAAACCGGAGTTTAATCCGGGTTAAATCAAAACAGCTTGCTTCAGCCTGGGAATAAACAAACAGAAGCTGGTGAACAAAAAGTTCAAAGGAATGCAACTAATTGGCAGCAGATGCTTCTCTGCTGCCAAGAGCTATGTTTGAGTAACTTAGAGGTTACTCCTCCACACAGCAGGCAAATTCCCGATACAAACACAGCAGACGAGGGCAGAAGCAGTCAGCAAAGTCCCAATCCGTTCCGAAGGTCGTAAAGCCGATGCAGACGTTTGTAGAGTTCACCAGTTCCAACGATAGACACAGGTAGGAGAATCCGAGGCTGTAGTCAGTCAGTCCAGAGTAAGCAGATGGCGTCCGTCAAGAAGACGACGGAAGGTCAAAGGTAGTCAGCAAACGAATCACACCCGTCTTCAGGAAAACTTCCCACACAGATCCCAAGCGTTCGTCCAGATTACCTTGCCCAACGCAATTTGCTATTGCTCCCAAACCCCATTTTATGCCAGTTACAAGTCCTCATCGCTATCAGCTGTTCTCCTTAGCCCGGGCGTTTCCTCATCACTTTCCTCATCAGAACTGGAACACCTTTGACTACGCCCCACAGCATCCCCAGCTGTGGATCCCGTCCCGTCCCTCCAGCTTGTCCACGAGTCTAATCCTGAAGGTCCCCAATCGCCTTCCATACTATCATTGCCAGTGGCACCCAAATCCTCCCTTACACGAGTCCATTCCATGTCATCCTCTTCCGAGCTAACCATCTCTTCCTCCATTCTCTCAGTAAACCCCTCAAAAGAATCCTCGTCAGATGGTTCTGCAAAGATATCTCGCAGCCGCTTCCTTTCTCGCTCCTCGAGAGTATCTGACTCTCGAGGAGTCTTACGCCCACGTCTCCCAGTAGTAGAGCCATGAGGCTCAACCATAACACTATCCCCTCTCACAAAGGCCTCCTCCTCCGAAGGCGGAGAGACGGCAGTGATGTCCTCAGCTACAGCACCACGACGACTGGAGGTATCTAACTTTAACAGAGAACGATGGAAAACTGGATGGATTTTAAAAGTAGAAGGTAAACGCAAACGAAATGCTACGGAAGAAATCTTTTTAACAATAGGAAAGGGTCCCAAATACCGTGGCGCAAACTTTCCCCCAGCCTGTTTAATGTACTTAGAAGATAACCACACTAAATCCCCTTCTTCCAACTCTTCCCCTGCCTGCCTATGACGGTCGGCCTGAGTCTTTTGCGTTGCCTTGGCTTCCAATAGTAAACGACGGGCAACATCATGCAACGCAGCCATTTCAGAGGAACGGTACACCAGGTCAGAGGAAACCACATTGGTTGACGGCGCCACACCTCCTCGCGGGTGAAAACCATAAGTCAGTTCAAATGGAGTATGCTGACTAGACGTGTGCACAGCGTTGTTGTAGGCGAACTCAGCCACCGGTAGCCATTTTACCCAAGCAGTGGGTTGATCTAAACAAAAACAACGTAAATATTGCTCCAACAACCCATTAACCCTTTCCGATTGACCATCCGTTTGTGGATGAAACGCTGAGGAGACGTTCAATTTAGTACCTAAACACTCATGGAAGTGTCTCCAAAAGCGTGACACAAATTGTGGAGCCCTATCAGAAATAATCACCTCAGGAGCTCCGTGCAAACGATAAATGTGTTTGGTAAACAATAAAGCCAATGTAGGGGCCGCCGGAATGGTCGAACAAGGAATAAAATGAGCCAGTTTAGAGAATAAATCCACCACCACCCAAATACATGTGTAACCCCCAGACTTAGGCAAATCAGAAATGAAATCCATGGAAATAATTTGCCATGGTCTCTCAGGAACAGGCAGAGACGACAACAACCCTCTAGGGCGCCCAACAGGCGTCTTACTTTGCTGGCAAACAGCGCAGCTATCACAAAAGCGAAGAATGTCTTGCCGCATCTTTGGCCACCAGTAGTTCCTGGTGATGAGCTGCACGGTCTTAAATCTGCCAAAATGCCCAGCCATGGGTTCGTCATGGTGGGCTCTAATAACCTCCAACCTGAGTGCCCCCACCGGTACATAGACCTGTCCCCTGCGTACCAATACTCCATTCTGATCTTGCAAGTGAGGCAGTATTGTACGATTCCCTGCTGACAACAGCATGAGTTGCTCTTGAGTCCAAACATCTTCTTTCTGAGCCTCTATGATTTGATCATGTAACCCGATCTCATTTTCCACAACACATAAAGAGGCAGTAGGCAAAATGGTCTGGCACACTACCTGCTCATTAGTCTTAAACTCAGGCTTGCGGGACAATGCATCGGCCCGCAAGTTTGCCTTCCCTTCCACGAATTGAACTTTGAAATTAAACCTGGAGAAAAACAAAGCCCATCGGATTTGACGTTGGTTTAACTTCTTGGCCGTTTGCAAATGTTCCAAATTCTTGTGATCAGACCTGACCACAATTTGGTGCCGCGCCCCCTCTAGCCAGTGCCGCCACACCTCAAACGCCACCTTGATCGCCAATAATTCTTTCTCCCATATGGTATAGTTTTGCTCAAATGGTGTTAGTTACCGAGAGTAAAATCCACAGGGACGCAAAGTCCCTGATGAATCTCTTTGAGACGATACAGCCCCCAACGCGTAGCTAGAAGCGTCTGCTTCTACTACGAACGGTTTGTCCACATCTGGATGTATTAGTATGTTGTCTGCCTGAAAGCTAGACTTTAATTGTAAAAACGCATCGTGAGCTTCCCGCCCCCACACAAATTGCTGTTTCTTACGCAGGAGCTGCGTTAAAAGTACCGTGAGTTTGGCAAAGTTTGGGATAAACTCCCGGTAGTAATTAGCGAATCCTAAGAACCTCTGAACATCTTTCTTAGTCTTGAGCTCTTGCCATGAGTTGACTGCGTCAACTTTATGTGGATCCATTTTGAGTTCCCTTCCTGAAACTACATGACCTAGGAACTCAACTTCAGGTACATGAAAAACGCATTTAGAAGCCTTAGCGAAAAGCCCATTAGCCCGCAGACGATGTAGTACCTGCTTAACATGCTGACGATGTTCTCTTTCATCCTTAGAAAAAATTAAGATATCATCCAAATAAATCACCACAAATTGGTCAATTAAGTCTCTAAATACATCGTTTATGAACCTCTGGAAGACCGCAGGCGCATTGCAAAGTCCGAAAGGCATTACACGGAACTCGTGGCATCCGAAACACGTGTTAAATGCCGTCTTCCATTCATCACCTTCCCGTATTCTAATCAAGTTATACGCCCCCCGCAGGTCAAGCTTGGTAAAGACCTTAGCCCCTTGCACCCTCGATAGTAATTCCGAGATTAAAGGTAGCGGGTACCTATCCCGAATGGTGTGTTTGTTAAGGACCCGGTAATCACAAACCAACCTGAGGTCCCCTGTCTTTTTGGCAACAAAGAACACAGGAGCAGCAGTTGGAGAGCTAGATGGGCGAATAAACCCCTTAGCTAAGTTCTCATCGAGGAACTCTCTTAAAGCTTGCCTTTCTGGTACTGTCAAGGCGTACAACCTTCCTGCTGGCAATTTTGCACCTTCCGCTAGTCTAATGGCGCAATCGTATGGTCTATGCGGCGGTAGCTTATCCGCTTCCTTCTTACAGAATACGTCTGAGAATTCCCCATACTCAGCAGGCACTCCCTCCATATCAGGCTGAGTAGGGTTTAGAGTAAAACATTCCTGCCTCCTAAAAGTTATCTTACGCGTCACCCAGTCCACTTGTGGATTTACTAAAGCTAGCCAATCCATTCCCAGGATCACATCGTATCTGGGTAAGCTCGTAATATCCCAAACAAACGTTCCCGTTACTCCCTGTACTTCCCACATTATTTCTGAGGTCTCATGGTTAACCACCCCAGTCTCCAATAGTCTCCCATCCGCTCCTTCCACCCATACGTCGCATGCTTTACGCACTACAGGAATGCAATGCTTCCTAGCAAATTCAATATCCACATATGAGACCGTAGCCCCCGAGTCCAGCAGTGCCAAAGTAGAAACAAGTTCTTTTCCCCCAACAGATAACGAAATGGGTACAAAGACATGTTTCTTCCCCTCAGTTGACTGCTTTAAAAGCCCTAATGCGTTGGACTCACGTCGCACTAGGGCTGGCCTTTTCCCGAAAGCTGGGAAGGTTTTACATTACAATTTCTGGCGAAATGCCCAGCATTTCCACAATACAAACACAACCCCAGTTGTCTCCTACGGTTCTTTTCTGCTATAGACAGTTTTTTAAACACCCCGAGTTCCATAGGCTCGTCCCCCTTTACCACAGGTGCCTTAGATTCAAACATAGGTGGCGCACACATTGCTCTAGATTGTTTACGGGACTCGAACCTGGCGTCCAAACGCAACACTTTAGATATTAAGGCATCCCAATTTTCTGCCGGCTCCAAGCGTGCCAATTCGTCCTGGAGGTAATCATTTAAACCAGCAGTAAACAAAAGCATAAATGCATTTTCCCCCCAGTCTAACTGATGACGGTACGAATTAAACTTATTTAAATAATCCAAAACAGTCCCCTTTCCCTGTTTCAACCGATACAGAGCCCAACTAGCATTCTCCGTACGGAGGGGATCCCCAAAAGTGTCAGTTAGTAGTTTTTTGAAATCACTCAAATTGTCCTTGACTGGGTCATTTCCCAAAATCAAATTAGTGGCCCATTGTCCTGCAGGACCAGTCAACAAACTCAAAATAAATGCCACCTTGCTAGTGTCTGTAGGAAAAGCTTGTGCACTAAGCTGGGAAAAATAAAGTTCAATTTGTGCCAAAAAGGTTGGCAGTTTGCTCCTAGACCCATCAAAGCGTTCGGGAGTCATAACATGTCCTTTAGCTGGCTGTGCTGCTTGCGCAGCGTAAAAAGCAGCCTGTAATTGATCAAAACGAGCCTTTAACTCCTCCATCGTCTTCTTGACATAATTAACTTCTACGGAAAAACTTTTTTTAGGGCATTGGGCAATCTGTCAAAGACAGAACGCCACAAGATAAAAGATAACAAAGTTTATTGGAGTTACAGAACCAAAAATGCCCGTAAAAGACAAGGGCTAGGCAAACACTGGCCTTAAAAGTAAAAAGAGACAAGAAAAACGTTCAAAAGATAAACCGGATTAAACCGGAGTTTAATCCGGGTTAAATCAAAACAGCTTGCTTCAGCCTGGGAATAAACAAACAGAAGCTGGTGAACAAAAAGTTCAAAGGAATGCAACTAATTGGCAGCAGATGCTTCTCTGCTGCCAAGAGCTATATTTGAGTAACTTAGAGGTTACTCCTCCACACAGCAGGCAAATTCCCGATACAAACACAGCAGACGAGGGCAGAAGCAGTCAGCGAAGTCCCAATCCGTTCCGAAGGTCGTAAAGCCGATGCAGACGTTTGTAGTTCACCAGTTCCAACGATAGACACAGGTAGGAGAATCCGAGGCTGTAGTCAGTCAGTCCAGAGTAAGCAGATGGCGTCCGTCAAGAAGACGACGGAAGGTCAAAGGTAGTCAGCAAACGAATCACACCCGTCTTCAGGAAAACTTCCCACACAGATCCCAAGCGTTCGTCCAGATTACCTTGCCCAACGCAATTTGCTATTGCTCCCAAACCCCATTTTATGTGTGATGAACCATGGGCCTTGTAGTCCTGCTCAGGACATTGTAATCCCTGATGAAGATGAAAACTTGGGTTTTTTACCTTCCCAGTCTGAACTGGATTCCTCTCAGCCAGATCCTTCCCAGGCAGATCTGGAAACCTTGCACCTGCAAGAAAGTTGTGCCCCAGAAGTATGTCAAACAACCCCAGAGCCTACTTCTCCCGTGTTCTTGCGCCGGGAGTTTTGTAAACAACAGAGAAGTTTGGATTCAGCTTCGCGCAGGAGTGCGAGGATAGCAGCTAAGAATGTTGCCAATTAACATTGGTTCTCGTGAGAATCTTTAAGGAGTTTAACATCTGGTCTCAGAGTTTAGCTTTCGTTTCTGATTCCCAGAGAACCGCTTTGGTGAGAAAGTTGGACTCTATATAGGTGTTTTGCCCGCGTAGCAACTTCGCGGAGTCAATTCGTCAGCCTACGGAGCGAGTTGTGTCTGGACAGCGCGCTCCGATTCAAGCCTCGCTTCAGCTCAAGCCTTGCCTTGCTATCCAGCCTTCGCCTTGCTTCCCAGCCTTGTTTACCTACGGACCTTGCCTTGTTTCCCAGGACTAATCCTTGCCTTGTTTCACGGATTTTACCAAGTTATTCCACGGACCTTGTTCTTGTTCTTAGTTACCTTGTTCCACGTTCAAGCCTTGTTTCAAGTATCAAGTTATTTCCTAGCCACGCTCAAGTTTTATGGACTAAGGACCTTGTCATCTCCCCTCACTTTGCTTGGCAAAGTGAGTGTTTCGGTTATTGGATTACAACTTTGGACCTTAATATTTCTTATTGGACATTGCTTTTTTGGTCTAATTCTGACCTTTCCTGAAGGGTCTAATTCTGGACTATTTTCTATACTTGTTTTTATTAACTGTATATATTCCTTCAATAAAGATATTAGTTAGATTCTGGCCTCTGTGTATGGTTATTGGTGCCTCTGCCGCCTGGGTCGTGACAGTTTGACTCCGCCACCCATAAGCACCAACTAACCGAGGCCAGGATGTCTACCGGAGCCGCGCCGGCTGGACAGCCGCTCAGCTACACCATCAGCAAGGACGAAGTGGACCGCATCCGTGACAGACTCAACGCGCAGGATGGAGAAATAAAAGGGTTGAGGGAGCGCGGAGTTCGCCTCCCGGCCATGGCGTTGCCTACCAAGTTTTCTGGAGAAGCTGCTAAGGTTCATGTTTTCCGCCGCCAATGTCAAGCTTATCTAGAGGCCCGTGATGCCGAGTTTCCCCAAGAAGACATCAAGGTGGCGTGGGTCTACAGTCTTCTAGACGGACCAGCGGTTAGCTGGGCGACGGCCCTGTTTGATCAAGCCTCCCCCCACCTAAGTTCAGCACAACGCTTCTTGGAGCACCTTAAGGAGACCTGGGGAATCGAGGACAATTTGGAGGCAGCCGGTCACAAACTCCGGCGCCTCCTTCAAGGAGACAGACCCATGTCTCAGTACATAGCCGAGTTCCGCGTGCTGGCCCACAACACCGGCTGGAACGATGTAGCCCTCAGAGGACAATTTCGGGAGGGTCTCAACATTGAAATGCTGGAAGAAATCTCCAAGGTGGATCCTCCCCAGACCCTCGAGGCACTCATTGATCAATGTTTACGGGCTGAAGTCATGATTGCCAACAGGAAACAATGGGTTCGAGGCCAGGGCGGTAGAGCCGGGGCAAAACCCCCCGCTCCCGCCAGTGTTCAGCCACGTCCGGTGTGGAGACCCCCGCCGCCAACCCCATACCCCAGAGGAGGCGAGGAGGTGCCGATGCAGTTGGGCAATGTGCGTCCCAGACTAGATGCCGCCGAGAAGGCCCGTCGTCAACGCTTGAACCTCTGCTGGTACTGCGGGAACGGGGGCCACTTCGCCAGAGAGTGCCCAGCCAAAGGGAAGCCTGCCGCCCGTCTTGCGGCGGCGTCCTCCACGGAGTCGAAGGCGTCTGAGCCGACTGGCACACAGCCGGCGGGGGAAGCCAACGACCGGGTGTAGAGAGGCTCGCCAACCCGGTCAAAAAATCCATCCAAGAGCCGCCAACCGGGGTCCTGTTCCTTCTCGTGGTCACATTATGGTCAGCAAAAAGGGGACCCGTCATGATCCACGCCATGATAGACTCTGGAGCTACCAACAATTTCATCGATAGAGAGTATGCCGACTCTCTGGGATTACAATATCATGATTTCAAGAATGCCCGTGTGGTGCAAGCCATAGACGGCCGTCCCCTCAAGACGGGCCCCGTAAGCCAGTGGTCGGAACCCACCAGGATGTGGATAAGGGAACATATGGAAGAGATTTCCTTCTTTGTTACCGAGGTTCCCCATTTCCCTGTGATTTTGGGAATTCCATGGCTGACACTCCACGACCCTAACATCTCCTGGTCCAACAGAGAACTGCAGTTTGCTTCACCGTACTGCCAAAACCATTGCCTCGTAGCCAAGGTATGCCATGCCACAGACTCCGAGCCCATCATCACCTTGCCAAAGAAGTACTCCGAGTATTGGGATGTATTCAATGAGAAAGAAGCCGAAAAATTACCCCCACATAGACCTTATGACTGTGCCATTGACTTGGTGGAGGGGGCCCCGATCCCGCGAGGGCATCTCTACTCCCTGACTGAACCAGAGCAAGAAGCTCTCAGGGAATTCTTAGAGACAAACCTTCGCAAGGGGTTCATCAGACCCTCTCAATCCCCAGCCGCCTCCCCAGTGATGTTTGTGAAGAAGAAGTCAGGGGAATTACGCTTGGTGGTGGACTACAGAGCATTGAACAATATCACCAAGCGGAACAGCTATCCCCTGCCCTTAATCTCGGATCTACTGGACCGACTTCGAGGAGCCAAGGTCTACACCAAGCTGGATCTTCGAGGGGCTTATAATCTAGTTCGCATCAGAGAAGGGGACGAGTGGAAGACCGCCTTCCAGACTAAATTCGGATTATTCGAGTCCCGAGTTATGAATTTCGGTTTATGCGGAGCTCCCGCAACGTTCCAGCATTTTGTCAACGATATTTTTCAGGACTATCTAGACAGATTCTTGATAATCTACCTGGACGATTTTTTGGTGTTTTCCAGATCACAATCAGAACATGAGAACCACGTCAAAATGGTGTTGCAACGACTGCGGGATCATGGACTTTATGCCAAGCTAGAAAAATGCGCTTTTGATCTACAAGAGGTAGATTTCCTTGGCTACCGCATCTCGCCTCTAGGGCTTTCCATGGATCCAGCCAAAGTTTCAGCAGTATTGGAATGGCGGGCGCCAACTAACAAGAAAGAGGTGCAGCGTTTCTTGGGGTTCGCGAACTACTACCGCAAGTTCATTCCAGATTTTGCCCGCTGGTCCGACCCCATCACTAGCTGCATCCGTGGAAAGCAGCCTTTCCGCTGGACTGATCAAGCAGAGAAAGGGTTCCAGCAACTGAAGAAACTATTCACCTCCCAGCCAATTCTACAGCACCCAAATCCTGGAACCCCTTTTGTGGTGCAAGCGGACGCCTCTGATGTGGCAATTGGGGCTGTACTCTTACAACCGGTGGGAGATCACCTCCACCCCTGTGCCTTTTATTCTCGTCAACTAACCACACCAGAGAGGAATTACACCATTTGGGAAAAAGAACTACTGGCCATAAAGGCAGCCTTTGAAACTTGGAGACATTGGCTAGAAGGGGCCAAATTCCCCATTGAAGTCCACACTGATCATCGTAATCTAGAACATCTAAGAACTGCCCGCAAACTAAATCAGAGGCAGCAACGTTGGGCTTTATTCTTTGAACGTTTCAACTTCCAGATCCATTATGTGACCCCAGCTCAAACCAAGCAAGCAGACGCCCTGTCACGTAAACCGGAATACGCTGCAGGACGCAAGGAGACCTTTGAATCCCAACTGCTACAACCTGAGAACTTTGCCACGCTCACAGTGGGGAACACCAAATCCAGTCCCATTGGTTCAACTTCCCCTACTCCAGGACCCATCTGTGCTCAAGAAATCAGGGCTAGTCAGCAAGCAGATGCCTGGGCGCAGGACCAACTTCGCCAAGGTCTGCATTTTCCCTTTTCGCTTAAAGATGGGCTGCTCTGCTATAGAAATCATGTTTATATCCCACCCGGACCGGGCAGGGAAAAAGCGCTTCGTCTGTGTCATGACTGCAAACCAGCAGGACACTTCGGACTATTTAAAACCATGCATTTGATCCTAAGAGATTTTTGGTGGCCCAAGATCCGCAAGGATGTGGAAAAATATGTCAACACCTGCCCAGTATGCCAGCGCTCCAAGATACGAAGGGAGAAGCCCTCAGGGCTTTTGCACCCCCTTCCTACCCCATCTCGCCCATGGGAAATAATTTCCGCGGATTTCATCACTGACCTACCACCTTCCTGTGGATTCACCACGATCTTAGTGGTGGTGGACCTATTCACCAAGTTAGCCCATTTCATTCCCTGCGAAGGCCTCCCCACGGCCAAAGAAACTGCGGATCTATTTCTTCAGCATGTTTTCAGACTACATGGATTGCCCAAGAGTTTAGTCACAGACCGTGGATCTCAATTCACCTCTCGTTTTTGGAAGGCACTACAAAAACTACTGGGCATAGACTCTCGCTTATCTTCAGCTCATCATCCCCAAACAGATGGGCAAACGGAGCGCACCAATGCCACTTTGGAGCAGTATCTTCGCTGTTATGTAAACTACCAACAGGACAATTGGGCTTCTCTGTTACCACTGTCTGAGTTTGCCTACAATAATGGAGTTCAAGCTTCTACAAAAGAAACGCCGTTCTTTGCAAACTACGGTTTCCATCCACGTTTCTTTCCCCCTGTCATTGAAACTTCAGAAGTTCCCGCAGCAGAGGATTGGCTGCAGGAACTCACAGCGGTGCAACAACTTTTGCTCCAGCAACTGGACCAAGCCAAGGAGGACTATAAACGCCACGCTGACAAACACCGCCAGCCGGGCCCTGAAATCAAGGTAGGAGATCGGGTTTTTCTGTCCACTCGCTTTCTGCCCTCCCACCGCCCATGCCGGAAGTTAGATGCCCGCTTCATTGGCCCCTATCCAGTGGTGGCGCAATTAAACCCCGTGACTTTCAAACTCCAACTTCCGCGTTCAATGCGCATTCACCCAGTGTTTCACCGTTCCCTGCTCCTTCCGGCGGATGGTGTGCGTCCTGATACAGACCAACCGGCCCCCCCTCCTGTTTTGATGAATGGGGAGGAGGAGTTCGAGGTTGAGGACATTTTGGATTCTCGCTTTCATCGCCGCCGCCTACAATATCTCATTGACTGGGTGGGTTTTGGGCCTGAGGAACGCTCTTGGGAAGACGCCTCCACAGTCCATGCTCCTGATCTAACCCGTCGCTTTCATCAGACCTATCCCGCCAAGCCGCGACCTCGCGCCTCGGGGAGAGGACCCCAGTTTGGGAGGGGCCCTGAGGAGGGGGATAGTGTGATGAACCATGGGCCTTGTAGTCCTGCTCAGGACATTGTAATCCCTGATGAAGATGAAAACTTGGGTTTTTTACCTTCCCAGTCTGAACTGGATTCCTCTCAGCCAGATCCTTCCCAGGCAGATCTGGAAACCTTGCACCTGCAAGAAAGTTGTGCCCCAGAAGTATGTCAAACAACCCCAGAGCCTACTTCTCCCGTGTTCTTGCGCCGGGAGTTTTGTAAACAACAGAGAAGTTTGGATTCAGCTTCGCGCAGGAGTGCGAGGATAGCAGCTAAGAATGTTGCCAATTAACATTGGTTCTCGTGAGAATCTTTAAGGAGTTTAACATCTGGTCTCAGAGTTTAGCTTTCGTTTCTGATTCCCAGAGAACCGCTTTGGTGAGAAAGTTGGACTCTATATAGGTGTTTTGCCCGCGTAGCAACTTCGCGGAGTCAATTCGTCAGCCTACGGAGCGAGTTGTGTCTGGACAGCGCGCTCCGATTCAAGCCTCGCTTCAGCTCAAGCCTTGCCTTGCTATCCAGCCTTCGCCTTGCTTCCCAGCCTTGTTTACCTACGGACCTTGCCTTGTTTCCCAGGACTAATCCTTGCCTTGTTTCACGGATTTTACCAAGTTATTCCACGGACCTTGTTCTTGTTCTTAGTTACCTTGTTCCACGTTCAAGCCTTGTTTCAAGTATCAAGTTATTTCCTAGCCACGCTCAAGTTTTATGGACTAAGGACCTTGTCATCTCCCCTCACTTTGCTTGGCAAAGTGAGTGTTTCGGTTATTGGATTACAACTTTGGACCTTAATATTTCTTATTGGACATTGCTTTTTTGGTCTAATTCTGACCTTTCCTGAAGGGTCTAATTCTGGACTATTTTCTATACTTGTTTTTATTAACTGTATATATTCCTTCAATAAAGATATTAGTTAGATTCTGGCCTCTGTGTATGGTTATTGGTGCCTCTGCCGCCTGGGTCGTGACATTATGCCAGTTACAAGTCCTCATCGCTATCAGCTGTTCTCCTTAGCCCGGGCGTTTCCTCATCACTTTCCTCATCAGAACTGGAACACCTTTGACTACGCCCCACAGCATCCCCAGCTGTGGATCCCGTCCCATCCCTCCAGCTTGTCCACGGGTCTAATCCTGAAGGTCCCCAATCGCCTTCCATACTATCATTGCCAGTGGCACCCAAATCCTCCCTTACACGAGTCCATTCCATGTCATCCTCTTCCGAGCTAACCATCTCTTCCTCCATTCTCTCAGTAAACCCCTCAAAAGAATCCTCGTCAGATGGTTCTGCAAAGATATCTCGCAGCCGCTTCCTTTCTCGCTCCTTGAGAGTATCTGACTCTCGAGGAGTCTTACGCCCACGTCTCCCAGTAGTAGAGCCATGAGGCTCAACCATAACACTTATTGAGTGATTTCAGCTAACTTGCTAAAAGCAGGTTTGTAGCCCGGCGCACTTCGCTACTTCAAAAGCCAGATCAAAATGCAAACTGGGTTTGAAGGAAAGAAACAGAAGTTTATTCTTTCTGACCCGAAAGGATGTCAGTACAGAATCTGCATGCAAGAAAAACTGACATTAGGCATACAAAAAAATACAGAGCATTTTATCCACTATGAGAGTCTCTTGAAATACCTGCAGCCTCTCCTGATTGATAGAAAAGCCAGCTTGGTTGGTTAACTTAAAGTCCAAGGCCAAGTTTAGGTGTGAATCCAGGAATGTATTGACATCAATAGGGGAATAGCGTCTAGATCCAGGGAAGTCATGCTCCCCCTCTACTCTGCCTTGGTCAGACCACACCTGGAATACTGTGTCCAATTTTGGGCACCACAGTTGAAGGGAGATGTTGACAAGCTGGAGAGCGTCCAGAGGAGGGCAACTAAAATGATCAAAGGTCTGGAGAACAAGCCCTATGAGGAGAGGCTTAAAGAACTGGGCATGTTTAGCCTGCAGAAGAGAAGGCTGAGAGGAGACATGATAGCCATGTACAAATATGTGAGGGGAAGCCATAGGGAGGAGGGAGCAAGCTTGTTTTCTGCTGCCCTGCAGACTAGGACACGGAACAATGGCTTCAAACTACAGGAAAGGAGATTCCACCTGAACATCAGGAAGAACTTCCTCACTGTGAGGGCTGTTCGGCAGTGGAACTCTCTCCCCCAGACTGTGGTGGAGGCTCCTTCTTTGGAGGCTTTTAAACAGAGGCTGGATGGCCATCTGTCGGGGGTGCTTTGAATGCGATTTCCTGCTTCTTGGCAGGGGGTTGGACTAGATGGCCCATGAGGTCTCTTCCAACTCTACTATTCTATGATTCCATGATTCTATGATTCAAATGTCCCATGATTAACTTAATGTTCAGTCCAGGTAAACACAAAGAGATAGTCCAGAAAACACAAAAGGGTAATTGGGATTACTTGATGACACAACGAGCTAGTCCAGGAGTCCTCAAATTTTTTAAGCAGAACGCTGGTCCACAATTTTTCAGACTGTTGAGGGGCCGAATTATCTTTTTTAAAAAACTGAACAAATTACTATGCACACTCTTCTTCTTCATTCACTCAGTTGTTTCCGACTCTTCGTGACCTCATGGACCAGTCCCTGTCAGTCCCTGTCTGTTGTCACTGCCCCCAGTTCCTTCAAGGTCAAGCCAGCCACTTCAAGGATACCATCCATCCATCTTGCCCTTGGTCGGCCTCTCTTCCTTTTTCCTTCCATTTTCCCCAGCATCATGATCTTTTCCAAGCTTTCCTGTCTTCTCATGATGTGGTCAAAATACCTCATCTTTGCCTCTAATATCCTTCCCCATGCAAAGGATCGTTACCCTGACGTGGTGCTAGGGCTTGTGCGCCTTGATAATGCCATGAGTTAAACCGTGAAGGGGCACCCAAGACGGGAAGGTCATAGCAGAGAGGTCAGACTAAATACGTGTGATGCCTCATGGGCCTTGTAGTCCCGTTCCTAGTGTCACTGTGGCAGATGAGGATGAAAACATGGGGTTTTCTCCAGATCAACAACAGCCGGACTCCTTCAAAATGCCTGATGTTGATGTTCTTGCCCAAAAGCCAATTAAAACCGACCTTGAACAGCTCTCACCTCCCTTCGCTAGGAGACATTCCTTTACTGCAGACAGGGGAGTTAAAGAGCGGGTTCGCAGGAGTTTACGGATTGCTGCCAAACAAGACACTGATTAGCCATGTTTCCCCTGGGAAAATCCAGAGAGTCTCACATCTGCAAAGTTAGGTTTCGTTCCCTGTTCTCTAGGGAAAGAGGACGCTGAACACCTGTTTGGCGGGAAAACAAGACCCCAATATAGGTGCCTGGCACGCTAGAATTGTTGCGGAGTCAACTGAGCAGCTCCAGAAGCAACTTCGTGTTTCCAGCCTTGTGTGGACTTCGCAAAGTCCGCAACCCCAGTTCCTTGCCTCACGGATCAAGTATTCAAGATTGGTCTAGCCTTGTTTTTAGCCACGGACCTTGTTATAAGAATCTCTGTTTCGCCTTGTTCCTAGTCACGGACCTTGTTTAATGATTCAAGTTTGTTTCCAGCCTTGTTCTCAAGCTACCTTGGACTTCAAAGACTCTAGGCACTTTCCCCACACTATTGCTTGGCAATATTGTGTGTTTCGGTTATTGGATTTAAAACTTTGAACTCTAATATCAATTAATGGACAATACATTTCTGGACTTTATTTGACCTCATTTGATAGGTCAGCTTCTGAACTATATTCTTCACTTGTTTTTATTACTTTTATATATTTACTTAATAAAGATATTAGATAGATATTGGCCTCTGTGTCTGGTTCTTGGTGCTCCGCTGCCTAGGGTCTGACAGTTTGACTCCGCCACAAAAGCACCAAGCAACCTAAGGCCAATATGTCTGTTACACCAGGAGCCGGAGCGGGCGCCCCTGCCCAGCCACCAGCCAGCTACACTATCTCCCAAGATGAATTTAACCGGATCCGGGACAAACTCCGAGAGCAAGAGGGAGAAATTCGGGGCTTGAAGGATCGCGGAGCCCGACTCCCTGCCCTAGCACTACCAACCAAGTTCTCCGGAGAAGCCTCCAAAGTTCATGTGTTCCGTCGTCAGTGCATGGCGTACCTAGAAGCCCGCCACACCGAGTTTCCCCAAGAAGATGTCAAGGTGGCGTGGATTTACAGCCTCCTAGATGGACCTGCGGCCACATGGGCGACGGCGCTGTACGATGCGGGTTCCATGTACTTAAACACTGCACAGTAATTCCTGGCCCATCTTCGGAATACCTAGGGAATCGAGGATGACCAAGAGGCAGCTGGCCACAAACTTCGACGCCTCTTCCAGGGGGACAGACCGCTGTCCCGGTACATAGCCGAGTTCCGGGTGTTGGCTCAAAACACCGGCTGGAATGATATAGCCCTCAGAGGACAGTTTCGTGAGGGTCTCAACCATGAGATGCAGGAAGAAATCTCCAAGGTGGAACCCCCAGAGACTCTTGAAAGACTCATCGCCCATTGTTTACGGGCTGAATTCCTGCTCGCTAACAAGAGACAGTGGCTCCGGGGCCAGAGTGGAAGACCCGGGGTGAAACCCCCCTCCTCTACCAGTGTCCAGCCTCGTCCAGTCTGGAGACCCCCACAGCCAGCCACTAACCCCATGGGAAGCGAGGAGGAGCCGATGCAATTGGGCAATGTGCGCCCCAGGCTGGATGTTGCAGAAAAGGCCCGCCGCCAACGTTTGAACCTGTGCTGGTACTGTGGGAATGGGGGCCACTTCGCCAGGGAGTGCCCCGCAAAGAAGAAGCCCCCCGCCCGTCTGGCGGCAGCGTCCTCCGTGGAAGCGGAGACTGCTGAGGCGGCTGGGACGAAGCCGGCAGGGGAAGCCAGCGACCGGGTGTAGAAGGGCTCGCCAACCCGGTCAAAAACTCCACTCAAGAGCCACTAACGGGGGTCCTATTTCTCTTGGTGGTCACGCTGTGGTCAGTAAAAAAGGGACCCGTCATGATCCATGCCATGATAGACTCTGGGGCAACAAACAACTTCATCGATAGAGACTATGCTAACTCCTTGGGACTACAATATCATGATTTCAAGAATGCCCGGGTGGTGCAAGCCATTGACGGCCGACCCCTGAAGACAGGTCCAGTAAGCCAATGGACCGAGCCCACCAGAATGTGGATAAGAGAGCACATGGAAGAAATCTCCTTCTTCGTTACTGAGGTTCCCTATTTCCCCGTGATCTTGGGAATCCCGTGGTTGACACTCCATGACCCAAACATCTCCTGGTCCAATAGAGAACTGCAGTTCGCTTCAAAATATTGCCAAAATCATTGTCTAGTAGCCAAGGTCTGACATGCCACGGACACAGAGCCCATCATCACTCTGCCCAAGAAGTATTCAGACTTTTGGGATGTTTTCAATGAAAAGGAAGCCGAGAAATTACCCCCACATAGACCCTATGATTGTGCCATTGATCTGGTGGAGGGGGCCCCAGTTCCACGAGGACACCTCTACTCCCTGACTGAACCAGAGCAGGAAGCTCTCAGGGAGTTTTTAGAGACAAACCTCCGCAAGGGGTTTATTAGACCCTCTCAATCCCCAGCCGCTTCCCCAGTGCTGTTTGTGAAAAAGAAGTCAGGGGACCTACGCTTGGTCGTGGACTATCGGGCTCTAAACAACATCATGAAGCGGAACCGTTACCCATTGCCACTGATTTCGGACCTGCTGGACCGACTCCGGGGGGCCATGGTTTATACCAAGCTAGACCTATGCGGGGCTTACAACCTGGTTCGCATAAGAGAAGGGGATGAATGGAAAACAGCTTTCCAGACCAAATTTGGACTGTACGAAACATTAGTCATGAATTTCGGATTATCAGGAGCTCCCGCAACATTCCAGCATTTTGTCAACGATATTTTCCAGGACTACCTAGATCGTTTCTTGATTATATATTTGGACGATTTTTTGGTGTTCTCAAAATCACAAACAGAGCACGATCAGTACGTCAGAATGGTGCTACAATGTTTGCGGGATCATGGACTATACGTCAAGTTAGAAAAATGCGCTTTCGATTTGCAAGAAGTAGACTTCCTGGGATACCGCGTCTCGCCTCTAGGGCTATCCATGGATCCGGCAAAAGTCTCGGCCGTGTTGGAATGGCGGGCGCCAACTAACAAAAAGGAAGTGCAGCGCTTCTTGGGGTTTGCGAACTACTACCGCAAATTCATCCCAGATTTCGCTTGCTGGTCTGATCCAATCACCAGCTGCATCCGAGGAAAACAGCCTTTCCGCTGGACAGAACAAGATGAGAAAGGCTTCCAGCAGCTAAAGCGATTGTTCACGACCCAGCCAATTCTACAACACCCTGATCCTAAAACCCCTTTTGTTGTTCAGGCGGATGCCTCTGATGTGGCAGTGGGGGCTGTGCTGATGCAACCAGTGGGAGAACATCTCCATCCATGTGCCTATTACTCACGCCAACTAACAGCCCCGGAGAGAAATTACACCATTTGGGAAAAGGAACTCTTATCCATAAAGACAGCCTTTGAAAATTGGAGACATTGGTTAGAGGGGGCCAAATTCCCCATCGAAGTTCATACCGACCATCAAAATTTAGAGCACCTAAGGACTGCACGAAAGCTAAACCAAAGGCAACAACGCTGGGCTTTGTTCTTTGAACGTTTTGACTTCCGGATCCACTACGTGACTCCTGCCCAGACCAAGCAAGCAGATGCCCTATCACGGAAACCAGAGTATGCAGCAGGGCGTAAAGATACCTCAGAAACCCGATTGCTGCAACCCGAGAACTTTGCCACGCTCACAGTGGGAAACACCAAATCCACTTCAATTGAGCCAGCTACACCTAACCCAAAATCCCCAACCACAGATTCTCTTCTCACTCAGGAGATTAGGGCCAGTCAACAGACAGACGCCTGGGCCCAAGAACAGATCCGTCAAGGACTACGATTCCCATTCTCACTTAAGAACGGACTATTATGCTACAGAAATCATGTTTATATCCCTCCAGGCCCCGGCAGAGAAAAGACTCTTTGTTTGTGCCATGACAGCAAGCCTGCCGGGCATTTTGGACTATTTAAAACCATGCATTTGATCTTGCGAGATTTCTGGTGGCCCAGGATTCGCAAGGACGTAGAAAACTATGTCAACACCTGCCCTGTATGCCAGCGTTCCAAGACACGAAGGGAGAAGCCGACAGGGCTATTGCATCCCCTTCCCACACCTTCTCGCCCATGGGAGATCATTTCCGCTGATTTTATCACAGACCTACCACCGTCCTTTGGATTTACAACGATCCTAGTGGTGGTGGACCTTTTCACCAAGATGGCACATTTCATTCCTTGCGAAGGACTCCCTACAGCCAAAGAGACCGCAGACCTATTCCTTCAGCATAGCCTGCATGGCCTGCCCAAGAGTTTGGTCACAGACCGAGGTTCTCAATTTACCTCCCGTTTTTGGAAGGCCCTTCAAAAACTATTGGGCATTGACTCTCGTTTGTCCTCAGCTCACCACCCCCAAACGGATGGGCAGACTGAGCGCACCAATGCCACTTTGGACAATATCTTCGCTGTTACGTGAATTACCAACAGGATAAATGGGCATCCCTATTACCTCTTTCAGAATTTGCATACAACAATGGTGTCCAGAATTCAACTAAAGAAGCCCCGTTTTTTGCAAACTACGGTTTTCATCCCCGTTTCTTTCCTCCCGTCGTGGAGACCACAGAAGTCCCTGCAGCAGAGAATTGGCTACAGGAACTCACAGCGGTGCAAGAACGCTCTTGGGAAGACGCTTCCACAGTCCATGCCCATGACTTAGTCCGGCGCTTCCACCGAACTTACCCTTCCAAGCCGCGGCCCCGTGGATCTCGGGGGGTGGGCCTGAATGGGGAGGGGCTTGAGAGGGGGGATAGTGTGATGCCTCATGGGCCTTGTAGTCCCGTTCCTAGTGTCACTGTGGCAGATGAGGATGAAAACATGGGGTTTTCTCCAGATCAACAACAGCCGGACTCCTTCAAAATGCCTGATGTTGATGTTCTTGCCCAAAAGCCAATTAAAACCGACCTTGAACAGCTCTCACCTCCCTTCGCTAGGAGACATTCCTTTACTGCAGACAGGGGAGTTAAAGAGCGGGTTCGCAGGAGTTTATGGATTGCTGCCAAACAAGACACTGATTAGCCATGTTTCCCCTGGGAAAATCCAGAGAGTCTCACATCTGCAAAGTTAGGTTTCGTTCCCTGTTCTCTAGGGAAAGAGGACGCTGAACACCTGTTTGGCGGGAAAACAAGACCCCAATATAGGTGCCTGGCACGCTAGAATTGTTGCGGAGTCAACTGAGCAGCTCCAGAAGCAACTTCGTGTTTCCAGCCTTGTGTGGACTTCGCAAAGTCCGCAACCCCAGTTCCTTGCCTCACGGATCAAGTATTCAAGATTGGTCTAGCCTTGTTTTTAGCCACGGACCTTGTTATAAGAATCTCTGTTTCGCCTTGTTCCTAGTCACGGACCTTGTTTAATGATTCAAGTTTGTTTCCAGCCTTGTTCTCAAGCTACCTTGGACTTCAAAGACTCTAGGCGCTTTCCCCACACTATTGCTTGGCAATAGTGTGTGTTTCGGTTATTGGATTTAAAACTTTGAACTCTAATATCAATTAATGGACAATACATTTCTGGACTTTATTTGACCTCATTTGATAGGTCAGCTTCTGAACTATATTCTTCACTTGTTTTTATTACTTTTATATATTTACTTAATAAAGATATTAGATAGATATTGGCCTCTGCGTCTGGTTCTTGGTGCTCCGCTGCCTAGGGTCTGACAATACGATCCCTGGGGAAGGTAATGGCAACCCACCCCAGTATTCTTGCCATGAAAACTAAATGGATCAGTACAACCTATGCACACTGCACATGTCTTATTTGCAGTGTAAAAAACACCCCCAACAATGAAAGAACAATACAATATTTAAAAACAAGAACAATTTTAACCAACATAAACCTATCAGAATTTCAATAGGAAGTGTGGGCCTGCTTCTGGCCAATGAGATAGTCAAGTTAATTAGGATTGTTGTTGTGTGCCTACAAGTCATTTCAGATTTTGGGCGAGACTAAGTCTAAAACTGAGGGTGGTGGCCAGGTAAATGACTTGGAGGGCTGCATCCAGCCCACAGGCCTTAGTTTGGGGATCCCTGAGGTAGTCTCTCCCACAGCAAGTCTGCTTCGATTCCATCAGTTGGAGCCAGGAAGTTTCCCAGCGCATGCAAGCAGATTTCTCTAGGGGAGAGGTCAATGGTTTACATAAGCACAGTAAATATACCATCAATGAGATTTGGGACCTCCAGACTTGCATACATTTGCTGGTTTAGCCCGCTTCCTGTCCCAAGGCATGAGATTAAGCAAGGCAATTTTATAGATTTGCTGTTCAGTTACAATTTAAGGATTTGATTTCATTTGAAATAACTATTACAATTTCATAAAAGTGAATTCCATATACAAGAGAAGATATAGCTGGCCGGATTTTTCCAGAGTTGAGGAGGAGCGGCATTTCAACATTAAGGTTAAAAAACAAAATAAATGCATGTTTAATTAATCTCTGTCTGTAATTATGAAGGGGGTCGTATTTTTCAATAAAAGCTTCACATACCTTTACTTTCCTGGGCAATAATGTAAATCCTGCTGGATTAGATGGTTATATGTCTAATCAAGCATCTAGTTCCTTACAGCAAACAAGTTCCCAGTCCAGTAATATTCAGAAGGGAACTGCCTCTGAACCTTGATTTTATGTAGTTATCATGGTTCATATTGTATATTAGTGACTAACAAAACAAAAATATTAAAAGGTTAGAACAAACTGTTCAGCTTCTGCCAAAACAGTGTGTGTAATATTCATGTTGTGTGTTATTCACTCTAATAAATATATGGTTGAAGTGATTAACTGCACCCTTCTAGAATCCAGACTGGCTGATCTTAAGTGCTGTTTTATGTTTGAAATATCACACATAAAAGCAGTGTTGAGCTATGGTGAACACTTACATTACAACCCATCCAAATTTAACAGAATGATGGAAGTGTTCAAGGTCTTTAGAACTCTTCCTCAGGCCAAGTGACACAAAAAATAAGGGGAGAAACAGCAAAGTTTGGAAATAAAGAAAAATATACCAAAGATTCGAGTAATGAATTCTGTGATATTAACTATCAGGGAGAGTATAATTCAAAGACAGCCATGTTAGTCTGGAGTATCAGAACGCAAAGGGATCTTGTAGCACCTTAGAGACTGAGAGGACAAACTTGGTGGCACAACTTTTGTAGGCTAAGGGTGCTTCTATGCTGTAGGTTTAACTTACTTTAACTGCATCACTTTAACTGCCATAGTTGAATGTTATAGAGTCATGGGAGAAGCAGTTTGGTGATATACCCTTTGGCAGAGAAAGCTAAAGACCTTGTACAACTCCCTGGATTCCACAGCATTGAACCATGGCAAATTGGCATCAAACTGCATTAACTCTACAATATAGATGCACCTACAGTTGTTTTCAAGGGTGCATCTACGGTGCAGAATTAATCAAATTTGACACCACTTTAATTACCATGGCTCAATGCTATGGGATCCTGGGATTTGTAGTTTGGTAAAGCACCGGAACTCATTGGCAGAGGAGGTTAAAGACTTTGTAAGACTACAAATCTCAGGACCCCACAGCAATGAGTTGGGACAGTTAAAAGTGGTGCCAGACTGCATTCATTCTACAGTGTAGAATGCACCCCTAAGTCGCTCTCAGCTAACACTAACCTACTTAAAACCAAGCTACAAACCCCAGGATCCCAAAGCATTGAGCTGGGGCAGTTAAAGTGGTGTCAAACTGCATTCATTCTACAATGTGTTGTTATTTGTTCAGTTTCTTCTAAATATTTATGACCTCATGAACAAGCCCACGCCAGAGTTCCCTGTCGGCCGTCGCCACCCCCAGCTCCTTCGAGGTCAAGCCAGTCACTTCAAGGATACCATCCATCCATCTTCCCCTTGGCCGCCCCTCTTCCTTTTTCCTTCCATTTCCCCCATTTACCTCAGCCTTCCTTATGGTTGAGGTTATTACGGGAAATACCATTGCTTTAACTAGAAATACAGAGTCTGTCACTGCCTTCATGTTTTCTCCCTCTGTTTGCCAATTACCAATCAGTCTGGTTGCCATCATCTTGTGTTTTTTTTTTTAACTGCAATCCACAAGGTTAGCACCCACCCTTTACATTTTCTGTAAAGAACTAAAAACATGGATGTTCTGCTGTGCATTTGACTAGACAATCCCCTAAATAACTTGGCTCTAATTAGGACTTGATTTGGTACCAGAACTAAAGGAATATGCACCTACTAGTTGGAACCCAGATTGATCTTCATGATGACCCCAAAACCTTAGCAAGATTGAATGATATGATGGAAAAGTTAGTATGTATGGAGCAGGGACAGAAGTTAGCAAAAGAGATAGGCACCTACTGCTATGTGGAGTGCTCAGCTTCAACACAGAAGGACTGAAGATTTACTGTTGTCCTCTATCCAAAGATATTATCCCCATCTTACATTTCTCACCCCTACTCATCAGACTTATGCACTTTATCCATTAGCCCTATTTTCAAAAGTGAGTTGTGCCAGCTTGCCCATTCATGCCTAGAAATTGACTTTATTACAGGCTCATTGGTGATTGGTTTGAGATTGTTTTTATTCTATCACAACCGCTGTGTTGTTTATAATTGTTGTTGTTTTATTCTGTTTTATGATACTATGTATGTATTTTAATGTGATTATATTCTATACAATTGAGCTGAGGAAGCAATATAACTGGTGCAAACAAAATTGATTGACAGCTATAAATAACCAATCAATCCAACTACATTTACAGGGTAAAGGCAAAATCAGGTATGATACAATTCAAATCTTGCAACTTACAGTTCTACATATAGATGGCGCCACTCGCGCTGTCACACTTACATTTATTATTTAAACTGTTATGTTTATTCATATCATGATCTGATCACTATGTTCAATATATCCCATATGCCTGGTGGTATTGGGATAAGGATACAAAAGGTTTGCTAGGGTAGATCCTCTCTCACTCAGACTCAGCTCCCCCCACCCCGAATCAAAATCCTGGCTACGGGCCTGGTTGACTGGGTTCAACCCCATGTAAGCTGTTCCGAGTCCCCTTGGGGAGATGGTGGCAGGGTACAAAAATAAAGGTATTGTTATTAACCCAGCTTATGCATGGTGTTCCATGCAGCCATGCCAGCCACATGACCTTGGATGTGTCTACAGACAATGCTGGCTCTTCGGCTTAGAAATGGAGATGAGCACCAACCCCCAGAGTTGGACACGGCTGGACTTAAAGTCAGGGGAAACCTTTACCTTTACCTTTTATGCACTTTATTGTTTCACCTTGGTTAGGTTCCTCAGCTCCTCCTCACTTTCAGCCATCAAAGTGGTATCACCTGAATATCTAAGGTTATTAGTGTCTGTAGATCCAACCTGTCATTCTCAACTCTTACAACTCTCCGAGACCCCTTGGGGAGATGGAGACAGGGTACAAAAATAAAGTTATGATTATTAACCCAGCTTTTGCACTTTCTTTTCACCTTGGTCAGAAGGCTCCTCAACTCCTCCTCGCTTTCAGCCATCAAAGTGGTATCATCTGCATACCTAAGATTGTTAAGTGTGGCGTAGATGCAGCCTAAGCCCTTTCTTCACTCTCACTAACCAGCTCAGACCTTGCCTAGAGGGAAACCCATTCTAGAGGCAGAGGCAACAGAGCAAGTGGAGGGGGAAACAGAGCCCGCCACGCACCGCGGGAGGCCCTCCAGCAGTGAGCCGAGGCTGCTCTGCGTGGGCCCGCCCCCTCGGAAGCCCCGCCTGCTTGCCTGCCTGCCCGTCTGCTTTCATGTTGTTGCTGGAAACCAGACCCTTCCAACCCACTTTCTGCTTCGCACCGGCTCCAGAGAGCGAGAGAGCAAGCGAACTGGAAGCTGCAGCCGGGAGGCGTGGAAGCGGGGCTTCGCCTCTTCTTCTTCTGCTCCTCCTTTGCATAAGGCGAGAGAAAGGAAGGGAGCCGGTCGGAGCCGGAACGAGCGCGGCTCCCCTTCGCCAGCCGCCGGGTAAGCCAGCCCCAAAGGCTCCTTCCTTCTTCCCTCGCCTGCTTTCCACCGCGTTGCAATGTAAACACAGCAAAGGTGCTTGGGAGGAAGAGAAGGTTGGGAGCACCCAAGCGCCCTGTGTCTTGGAAGGCCACGGGGACATCTCTACACTGTAGCATGAATGCAGTTTGACACCGCTTCAACTGCCGTCACTCAATGCTATGCAGTCATGGGAGTTGTAGTTTTAGAGTGCCTTTTGCCTTCTCTGCCAAAGAGGACTGGTGCCTTGCCGAACTGCTATTCCCTGGATTCTATGGAGTGGTGTCAAAACTGCTGTAATTCTACCTTTAAAGTAACCAACCTTCTTTCGGGACCGGGGTTGGCTTTTTCTGGCTTTGACAAGTAAAGAAAGTTGAATTAATGGGGTTTAGGAGGAAAGTGGCAGAAGCTCTCTGTTCTCCTTGTAAACTCTGTGTAAGCGACCTCTTCTGTGAGAGGGAAAGCCCTTGTAGCTGAGGGTCCCAACAGGCTGGGCTTCCCTTATTCAAAATGTTTGAGACCACATGTGTTTTGGGGTGTGTTTACACTCTAGGGTGCAGTTTGACACCACTTGAGCTGTCAACGTCCATCATGAAGATGGTCTTCAAAGCAACAAAATATGCCTCTACTCCAGGTATGGGCAAAGTTGGACCTGTCCTCCAGGTGTTTTGGACTTCAACTCCCAGCATTCCTTTCCCCCCTCAGCTGCTTAAGCGGCTGAGGGGGGAAAGGAAGGGGCCTGAGGCTGTCAGGAATGCTGGGAGTTGAAGTCCAAAACACCTGGCGGGAAGGCCCAACTTTACCCATACCTGCTCAACATTGTGGAATTAATGTGGTTTGACACCACTTTAACTGCCATGGTTCAACGCGATGGATCCTGGAAGTTGTAGTTTACTTTTAATTCGGTTAAGAGTGACTTGGGGCTCATCTACACTGTAAGAATGATACAGTTTGACACTATGCTATGGCTCAGTCCCGTGGAATCATGGGTCTTACAATTACTGTAGCCTTCTCTGCCAAGGAGTTCTGGTGCGTCACCATACTATAACTCCCATGATTCCATAGCACTGACCCATGGCAGTAAAAGTGATGTGAAACTGCATTAATTCTACAGTGCAAATATGCCCTTAGAGTTTGGCGTTTGGATTATCTCTATTTGCATATAGGTACATAATGAGATATCATGGAAAGGAGACCCTAGGCTAAACAGGAAAGTAATGTCTAATGTGTTGTTGAAGGTTTTTATGGCTGGAATCACTGGGTTGCTTTGAGTTTTCCAGGTTGTATGGCCGTGTTCCAGAAGCATTCTCTCCTGATGTTTCGCCCACATCTATGGCAGGCATCCTCAGAGGTTGTGAGGTGTTGGAAACTAGGCAACTGGGGTTTTGAAGCTGCCAGGCTATTCAATGCTAATCCAGGTGGCCAGTTGCAACATTCACACCTGCCTCAGGCAGACAAGAGTTCTTTCTCCCATCCTGAACATCCCACAGATATATAAATCCCACTTGCCTAGTTTCCAATATCTCATAACCTCTGAGGATGCCTGCCACAGATGTCGGCAGAATGTCAGAAGAGAATGCCTCTGAAACATGGCCATACAGCCCGGAAAACTCATAGCAACCCAAAGTAAGGTTTGTTTCATCTATCTATCTATCTATCTGTCTATCTATCGATCTACCTATCTACCTATCTTTCATATACACATAGCCTGGAAGTAATTTAATACAATATTTTCATCATTTTGTCCATGGAACAAAGTTTGGAAACATAGAACCACAAGAAAAAAAAAATCAAAGGTGTCACTTTCTCAGCCGCCCATGTGGACAATTCTTGAATTTCAGATAAGAGATGCTCTGCCTATACAGTGCAAATTCTCTGAAAAAGAAAAGGGAAATAGAAGAGTCACAGAACTTATCCTAGAATTGCTCTTTGCAGGTTTACCATAGTATTTTTCTGTTTGTGAGCATTATATTTTGGTGTCATCTGGATCCTATCTGACTGCCCAACATAGATGGCCAAAGCATCTGGGCCATGCTACATTTTTCATTGGGAAGTACACCCTGGTTTATCCAAAATCAAGATGGCTTTGGATCATTCAGATAACAAATCTGAATATTATGTAACGTGTAATCTTGAATTTTCACCTGGCAACTCTTTTCTCCTCTGGATTTTAAAAAATAATTAGAACAGTACTTTTTTCTTTTTAGGAGAAAGACCGAAAGAAGGATAAAAATACAGAAAAGTGATCTTTTTTAGGAAGTTTGAGTTGCACTTGTTTAAATCAAAATTATTTGACTTTTGAGAGGCTGAACTGATGTGCTGTTCAACTGTAAGAGATCCCTTTTTCCTCTGTTACCTAATATGCCCAAACAGAGATTAATCTGCCACATACTGGAACATTTGGGATTCCTCTGGCATCTTCACAGCTTTTTTTTTTAAAAAAAAACAGAAGATAATGAGACACATTATGTTTGAAATGTTTAAGGCTGTCATTCTCTACAATTAAATCCTCTAAAAAAGATGAGTCTATGAATATAACTGTAATTTCCTGCCTTGCTAGACTAGATTTGTGCCATGGGTATTTAAACTGGCTCTTCTCTCTAGGAAAACAAAAGGGAGAGTGAATGATGTAGATGGATGAGCAACAATAGTGGGATTAATTGTGAAAGGGAAGACCCTCAAACCTCAGGCTTCTGGCACTGATTTTTAATTTTGTAGTTTCTGCTGGCAAAGTGAGTGAGTTAGAGGCCAGTGGTGTGTGTCACTTTAGAAAGGTGATGAAATGATTACTGGAAGGACAATGAGCTCTAACAAAATTGAAGAGGGAAATATGTAAGAAGCCAAATTAGGCACAAAAAGGCTAGTGGGGCTGCAGGGCATTTTTAGTAGCAGTGGGATAAAGCAATGTTTTAAAAAACATTCATTGGAATCATTTGTCAGAGGATATACTTTGGTATAATCCTGTAGTGAGCACTTCTTTATCGTGTCAGAAGCGACTTGCGAACATACTGCAAGTTGCTTCTGGTGTGAGAGAATTGGCTGTCTACAGTGACGTTGCCTAGGGGATGCCTGGATATGTTACCATCCTGCTGGGAGGCTTCTTTTATGTCTCCACAAGTTAGAGCTGACAGACGGGAGCTCACCCTGTGACGCGATTTGAACAGGCAACCTTCAGGTCAGTCACCCAACCTTTAGGTCAGCAGCCCAGCAAAGGGTTTAACCCATTGCACCCATTGCAGCTCTTGGAGTAAGAGCTAATTTTATGTCTTTATATTTAGCAATTTAATGTCTATCTCAGGGTTAAACCACTGAGCTACTGAACTTGCTGACCAAAAGGTTGGTGGTTCAAATGTGGGGAACAGGGTGAGCTCCCGCTGTTGCCCCAGCCTCTGCCAACCTAGCAGTTTGAAAACATTCAAATGTGAGTAGATTAATAGATACCGCTCCAGCAGGAAGGTAACGGCGCTCCATGCAGTCATGCCGGCCACATGGCCTTGGAGGCGTCTATGGACAACGTTGGCTCTTCGGCTTAGAAATGGAGATGAGCACCAACCCCCAGAGTCAGACATGACTAGACTTCATGTCAGGGGAAAACCTTTACCTTTACTTTACTTGCATTGTATTGCATAACTTTACACTCGGGGGGGGGGGGGATATTTTCATTATTCTTGCTGTTATGAGTTGACTGGAACTAAATCTTGAGTTCAGTAGGACTTATTTACTTCAAAATATGTATACTGTATAAGGACTTTCTTTTCTGAAACCCTTCAAACATTATAGCAAGATCAGAAGTGGGCTATAATTTGAATGAGTAGAATCATAGAGTACTTAATTTTCTCAAGTATTTTGCTCAGACCTGACTGTTTTGTTATCTTGCTTTTCTCACAAGAATGCATCTTGCATGCTGTTTCAAATATATTTATTGTGTCTTTAAATTCTGAGCAGTATGAATGGAAAACTGGCCAGTGATTTATAATTTTCCATGACTAGGTGCAGCTGTTGCACTTTGTATCAGCAAGAAATAAATTTGCAAGAACGTCCTTTGAGGCTCACCAGACCAAAAAAAAAAACCCCCACAAAAAACCAGAACTACTGAAATGTTGGGACACTAGTGGAATGTTTTTAGTCAAGTCTTGTTGGAGCAATCAGGTACAAATTGTTTTTACTTGAAAATTATTGTCCAGGTGCTGCTATATAGAGCTAATGCCCCTCCCTGTTCATACAAACAGGTGTTTATAACCTGGCTTCCTATTGCAATTTATTCACAAACTACTCTGTTTTTCCATGGCACATTGAACTTTACCTGTTAGCAATAACTAGTTTGATTACCTGATCATTGATGTGGGATGCTACAGTAACTAATCCACTGGCAGCTTATAGTCCAAACCGGGAGGCGAGGGAGGCTAAACCTGTAGTGGGAGAAGTGATATTTCCATAGCTCAGACCATAGGCTAGTGAACTAATCTTATAGGTCAAATGGATGATCTGTAGCTTTGTAGGAAGTGAACTCTAACTGTTAAGCAGAATGAGTCATTGTCTCAGGTTGCAGATGCTGGGGGATTGGAAACACCTCTGAGATGTTGGAAAATGGAATTATCTGTGTCATAAGGCCTATTCTCTGCCTCTACATTGGGCTTTTGCTCTGAGATGTGGAGAGTGCTAATCCGTTATATATGTAAAAATAACATTAAACTTGCTAGTCCAAGTTGGGTTCTGTATGTGAAATGGAGAGGAGTGGGCAAAATAAGTATTATTCTTCACCTTGGGCAACAAGATGTCTTTGGCTCGGCTTGTCATCTTTACATAGCATGGCCCGTGGTCAAGGATGATGGTGACTTTGTTAAAAAAAAAAGTCTGGAGGACCACAGGGTTCTTACATCTGCCATAGGCTATTGTTACTACTAATGTTCTCATAAGTATGGAATTGAACATGCATCTCTGCATGGTGGAAGAGGCCCTTGATTTTTTTTATAAAGTTCTTTGTTTTTGTTTTGAAATGTGTTTTGTTAATTGGGGAGAAAATGAATGAGGAATTATCAATGTAGCTATTTTTAGTTACACTGAGATCAGCCTACTGGCTAGAGATGCAAATGATGTAGGTTAAAAGCTGTGAGGCAGTTTCGTTTATTTTATTTTTTTACAAGCCTAGAATGGAATCTCAATGCATAATATATCCTCAAGATGCCACATTCAACAACATCTCCTATTTAGACAACATTGAAGGTTTACTATAGAGGCTACTGTTCTGTTTATACCCAACATAGATAAAGGTACTTACTTTGTACTAAACAGACTCGTAGCTGTACATTTTTAATGATTGATTTTTAATACAGCAATTATTTCTGCTCCTAGAACTCATTTTGGTGTCTGGGTTGCTTAATTCTTCTGACATCCCAATGCAAATTTGATTGGTTTTTGCAATGTAGTAGCAGAGTAGCAGCGTCACTAAATAAGTTCAGGTTCCCACTATACTAAGTAGTAAGGCAGCTCATATGTTGTACATGTACCGATACATATTTTAAATTAACATTATTCATATAATAGTATCCAGATGCACAAAAATTTACCAAAGGTTCTAGGTAGAGTTTCAGGAGGCAATATCCTGCACTCAGTTATCTTGTCACTTCCTTGTCTTTGGCTTAGGATCTTAGATTCCTTTCCTGAATGCTTTAGCCCTTCTAGAACTTTAATGTCTTACCTACATATAGAGTTTGACTGTTCAGTTTTCATTGGCATGGTTCTCTTTACTATATCAAGGCCAAGATGTATTATGTAAATTCATTGAATACAATTCCATTTATATATAAAGAGCTTTGAACATCATGAAAGTGCTCTGAGGACCTAGAAAATGCCTAGAGTTTTCTGTAGGCCTTCAGAGCAATTATATGGTCAAGTTCTGAAAGATGTGGAGCATAGACTTGGACTGGATAACTAGAAAGAACACTTCTCCAGGCATTTTCTAGGTCCTCCTGAGTGATTCTGTGATACGTTTCAGCCAGAAGCCCAAGCCATTGTTAATTTTAGGTAAAAGACATGGGGTTCCAGATTATGTGAAAATCATATTATGTGAAGAGTTCTGGAATTGATCCCTTGTATAATATGCAGACCAATTTTCACCACTCTTGATCTCTACAAAAATAAAAGCTTAAAACATATACAGTAATTGTATTTACCAGTACCTCGTGGTTGCCTGTACTTACATAGGTGATCCCTTATTGTCCAAGTATGATAACTTTCCAAGTGTAGTGTCTTGGGAGTGGATACATAGATGACTGTAGAGCTCTGCTGTTGACCCACATGTTCTTCCACAGTGAAGGTATCTGTTTCCAGCTGGAAGGCAGTCCCAGTCAGGGCTTGCGTGATGCACCTTACTCCTCGCACATTTCACCCTTTCACCCTGCATTCATGCTTCTTCAAATTCCACAGCACTGCTGGTCACAGCTGACCTCCAGTTAGAGCACTCAAGAGCCAGGGCTTCCTCAGTGTCTATGCCAAAGTTTTTGAAGTTAGCTTTAAGCCCATCTTTAAATCTCTTTTTGTGTCCACCAACATTCCGATTTCCATTCTTGAGTTGGGAGTATTGTAACTGCTTTGGAAGACGGTGATAGGGCATTCAGACAATGTGGCCAGTCCAGAGGAGTTGATGGCATAGGAGCATCGCTTCAATGCTGGTGGTCTTTGCTTTTTCCAGTGTGCTGACATTTGTCTGACTGTCTTCCCAAGAAATTTGCCTATATACCATCTTGGATTAATTTCTTAATTCTCTGTTGTCAAGTCTAGAAGTTGTATGCTTAATAACAACCTGTGGTGTCAAAAACGTTCCCTTTACCTTATTTGTTAACTTCAAATTGTGACTGAGAATCAGATTTTGGAGATTATCCAGCACCTTTCAAGTTCTCTAATGTAGATACATAGATAGATAGACAGGTAGACAAATAAATACAGCTGTAGCTAACATAGATAAGAATTGTAGGAAGAACTTTAGCCAAAAGCAATCTACCCAGAAATAAAAATAAAGGATCAGCATGATTAGCGAAACTCCAAAGTTTGGGAAAGTATACCAATAATGTTTAAAAGTAAAGCTTTTCCCCTGGCATTAAGTCTAGTTGTGTCCGAGTTCAGGTGTTGGTGCTCATCTCCATTTTAAGCCCAAGAGCCGGTGTTGTCCGTAGACACCTCCAAGGTCATGTGGCCAGCATGAAAGCCCTCCACAATCACCTCAATGAGAACTAACTAAACTCATAGGCAAAGAATGGCAAGTGTCAATATGTGAAGGAAGGGACAAATAACTGGGGGCTGCACATGGTTCAGTGCTGCATCCTGGAAAAGGACATGACTGTCGCCCTGAATTGTATGTGCATGTTGTTCTAGTTCCACATGTTAATTATCGTACAGGTTTACTTTGTGCCAGTATTCAGCCTTAGACCATTTTAGAAAAGGTGTATGTAAAGTTATAACAAATACAAATACTTCTGAACGTATGAAGCAAAATTTGTCACAGTCTTGATCCTTGCATATTTACAGATTGCGGCATGATATGGTTTCCAAAAACTACTAAAGCCTATAAATTCAAATATTTTGTTTTGTTTTGGTTTTTAAAAAACAAAAACAAAAGGAACTAGGATTATGCCAATTTTCCTGCAAGAACAAGATCAGGCACTGAGTGCTTAAAAACATAGTACTGAGGGTTTGTCTTTCATTTGGTGCTTTCTCCCACTCTTTCAGACAGCAAACAATTCTTCTTTAGCTGTGTCCTTGAACCTGTTTTCTAAATCTCTACAAGTGTGTGGGAGAAGCTGGCATTGCCAACTATTTTATCTCCCCAGCTTCTGGAGAGGCCAGAGGGCAGAAAATGTGTTCTTTTTAAAAGTCTGAGGAATGGAGGGGTAATGAAGGTCTTTCAAACAAAGAGGCAGTTGATCTGTGTCTCTGGCACTTTTTACCATTGCAATTGTTAATATTATGCAGATGATTTATACAATAATAAATAGTGTTTGAAACTGGCCGGGTGGAGGGAGAAAGACAAGGAAGGCCAAAGTTGTGATAGTTCTTTTCCAGATGAATGATGAGGCAGGGAGAGAATGGCAACATGGAAGTTAACAAAACACACTAAGGCAAAGGGGGATGTGTGGTTTCTTAAGCTTCAGTCTCTCTTGTTGATATACCTTGATGCACTAAATGTGTTCCAAAATGAAAGAGAAGTAAACCTAAATGTGCCACAATAAAGTCAAAGAAAAGGAAAGACTTTGATCTAATCTCTTTAAATAAAGCAAAAGAAAAGGTGCATGGTTCTGTAAGACAGCAGCACATGAAAGGGTATCCACTGAAGAAGCACAATAGAAAAGTGCTCTCATAAAACTGATGAGAGGTTAGATAAAAGAAGAAACAGGGAGAATGCTGAAAGGATACACAGAAAGAACCAGACTGAATCAATCTAACGGTCCTGTTCAAATTGTCAGTTGCCAGAGTAATGCCTGGTATAATTGAAAGGAATCCAGATAAGGATAAAATGGGACTTGACAGGGCAAATATGTTTGTTGTTCATGTTTCTGCCCTGTTCTTTTGTAAAATATATGGGATCTAATTTTAACAGCCACAGTGACAGATGAATGACAGATGAATCTCTGCTGCCCAATTCTCTCTCTCTTTTGTATTGAGTGATCTACACTGAGAAGAAAAATGCCTTTTGTGTGATTGAATGGAGGAAGTTCAACATCCCTTCAGTTGTGTGTCAATAAGTCTGCATCTGCCTGAGATGTTTGTGGGGTAATTTCTTTCATTTTTGTATTACATTTGGCCCCGAAAGTCCTTCTGCTAGAACCTGTGCATGAGGAATTGTGTATCTGGTTGTTCCCATAAAAGCAAGGAATTTCATGTCAAGTGTAGAGTTTTATGCTGCAGACATTGTCATTATTGTACCTCCCTCCAATTTTTCACCTGCTCTGCACCCACTTTAGCATCAACAGTATAAAGAAGCTATCTTTATACCTCCTATCTCTGCAGACATATGTGCTGCAGTGTAATAGAGAGATTTCCAAATAGGGTGATAAAATAAAAATAAAAATATGGTTCAGTGGTAAAGCACATTATGGATATGGAGAACCCTTGTTCATGGCCTTATCAGTTTTAGGGGTGAATTAATGTGCAATTCAAAAGAGCTCTGACTAATGCTATTGGGGGCCAGAGTCGACAGCAACAGAGCTTAGAAGAAGTGGAGGAATAATTTTGGTCTCCCAAAATACTTTAGCTATCGTGGCCAGGGGATTCTGGGAGCTGTCACCTAGAAAGCACTTTTCCAAGCTCTGGAATAACTAAGCTGGTGTGAGACAGATTCCTATATGTTCTCATTTTATCTCTACAGGCTTCAATGTGAGTAAATATACAGGTATTTTTGGTTAATTTATATAATTTAACTGACCTTCAATAATTGTAATTTTGAGGCAAAATTTGGTCAGCTCTTTCTAATGTACCATTTGCATACTCTTGCTCATGTGGGTCCTCAGTGTACCTTCTCATCACATCAGGTTTTATATGGAGTGTTGGCATCCTAATCCTAGACATTTTTTTTGCTTTTTTCCCTTCTGTGGTCATCTTCAGCAAGCTTGTCATTGTTTTGCTTCACTTTCTTGTACAGGTGAACTTATACTCACTGTGTATCTGGACTCTCATGTAATGAGGACCTCAAGAAAATTATGTTTCCCTGCAGCTGTTACTTTACATTTTTAAAAAAGATGTAGATAAGGGTCAAATTAGACTTGCAGTGTCCAAACATTTTCTTGTGCAACATTCACCCTCCCTCAAACATGGAATATTACAGGAGACCATGAGGACATTATCTCCTGTTTGTTTCCTCTTCTATTTTATCTGTGTAATTTTGATATTGCTTATGTAGTACAAAATCTATCTGTAAGGAGAGGCATATTTATACAGTAGCTTTGGGTCAGTGAAACATCCTTGATGACAGCAAAACCATTTACCTAAGTATGGATCTATTTCAGTTGCATATGAGAAGTGTGCATAAGAGTTGGTGTATGTTTGGGTTCTGATTTCTACGATCTGTGTGCTTAAAGAAAAACCTACAGCTCTCCTGCCCCTATCTATTTTCCTGAAGTGTGTCTCACACCCCCAGTCAATTTTATTATTTTTATTTTTAAAATATGTATATTTGTTTGTTTATGGGGTCATAGATGAGTGAAAGAAAAAGACAGTTGGAGAAAAAGTCTAAAGAAAGGATTTAAGTTCTTGTATTCTGGTATGTTTTTTTGTTTTGAAAACCAGATCCATGATTGGAATGGATCAGACTTTAAACTAATAGGTCTTGTGAAGCCTACATAATTTGGTTTGGTTCTTGGTCATGAAGATTAGTGAGGACTTCTCAGTTTTACCTATTGTGTAACAAAGAGGTTGCCAGAGCTATTTAAAGTAATGAGGTTTTAAGGAAATACTGTAACCAAAAACAGTAGCAGTGGAACTTAGTTGCTTACTATGGTAAATTTGTTAAAACATCATGACGGAAAGAACTTGTATATTCCACAAATTTGATGTCACAGTTAGCACTGTATCTCAGGGCATACCCGTTATGCCATCTGGTGAGGTATCTTGGGATCAGTCTCAGTTGATGAGATGCCTGAATCATTCCATCTCACCACATGTAATCTTGACCATTGCTCATATTGGTTGATAAGTTCCAGAAGAGATGGATTGATCAGGCGGGTCCAGCAGGTGATTAAGGCATCATTGTGTCAGTGAAAAATACCTGCCACTTCTCCGGGAAGAGGATCTCCTTGTACCCTGAAGTATGTGAGAACTACAATCCAGAAACTGGAACACATGGTAACTATAGTTTTTTATTTTTTTTATTTGGGAGGGGGGGGGGAAGAAGCGGATCAACTGGATCTATTTCAGTTTGGTTTCATGTCAGAATATGATACTGAAACAGCCTTACTTGCTCCAAGTGATACTGCTTTGGTTGAAAAACAAAACGGATGCTGCCCTAATGTTCCTATTGGATCTCTCAGTAACTTTGGATACCATCAGCCATCATATTCTACTGGACCTGTTCTGTTAGATGGGAGTAGAAGAGATTGTGTTATAGTAGTTCTGTTCCCATCTAAAAAACTGGTTCCAGAGAATGGTATGAGGGCATTCCTTTTAATCTTCATGAAACTCCTATCCATTTTCATCTTTGGTATCTGTACTGAGTGAGAACCTTAGGAAATCTAAAGTGAAGTGTCATCACTATGCTGATGACATTCAGCTTTTCCTTGTCATCGGATTCAGCTGGGACTGTAAGTGATGGACCAGTGCCTGGATGTTGTAACAGGCTAGAAGAGTTGTAGAAAAACAGAAAGTATGCCAAGCTGTGTCTCAGAAGCTACAAATTTGAGTCTCTTTATTTCCAAATCTACTACATTATACAAAACACCCAGACAATAGGAATAGTTAAAAGAAGGAAGAACTTTTTGGATTCACAATCCTAAGGATAGAGTTAGGGATCAGTGGAAAAATCAGAAACAGAATTAGGGTTCCATGGAAAAAAGAATCTTCTGAAATGTTCCATGATTGAAAAAAAATGGAAATCACTGATCTGTATCAACACAGCAGTGCAAGCAGTGTTCATCTCCACAAGGAGCTGATCTTTTGTACCATTACTTGTCCTTAATTATATGTACAAGACCAATCCACCTCCAATTGTTTGCCTTATAAGAAGATCTCAAATCAATATATTGTTGCTGGGAAAGTCCTTCCTTCTACAGCTACTCAGTGGATTGCAGCTGTGGTAAGAAGAAATAGGAAAACCTTCAGGGGTGGGAGATGGCATTGTTATCCGTTGTAATGGACAGTGTTGTAGCACTGTCCGATCTTGACAGTGCTACAACACTGGGAAGAGAGTTAAGGAGAATTATGGGCTGAATGGGCTGTGTTTGGAGGAGAATTCAACGCTTGTAGTACTTGCCTCCCGATCTAAATGTACAAGCTCATACTATTTCTATTATTGTGTGATATACTTAAGAAATAAATATGGTAGTTGCTGCATTCATTCTTACCCATAACTATTGGTATGCTCATTCAGGATATCTGTAACTTGCAGATAATTGTGTGGCAGCTTCCTACCCATGAATATCTACCACAAAGTCCTAACAGAAGTATCTTTCAAGAAAACAAACTAACAGTTGTTTTTTTCTGAACTTTGGTCGAAATAGTAGAATATATCTTTGTATTATTTTGCTGCTTATAAATTTTGTTCCAGCAGAATGTCTTGATTTTTGCTTTGTGATTATTACCCAGAAAATACTCATAGCTTTACACAATCGGAATTACTAAATCAACTGTATTGAATGTTATGGGGTGGAGTTTTTTATTGGTTTAAAATGTTTAATTGAAAGAATAAATTAAAAAGATGGGGACTATGAATTTTAATGTGGTCAAAGACTGCTTTGTCAATAGTTTCTCTTATCATAAAAATACATAATTTCTGAAAAGATTCAACACTGAGCCTCATTGATTGCATATTAACTTTATATCCATCACTGTTCTCTTTTCACATTTTTTTCTGGTCAAGATAAATAGCATCAGTCATGTGGCTTTGCTCCTGCTGGGAAGTCTGTCAAGAGCAGTACTTACACATTCCAAAATTAATGTTGTCTTTGTTATGGCTGAGTTCATGTGTAGTACACGTTGCTGATATATACCCTTTATAAGTGTATTTTTCTACTATATATCTCTCATTGTGTAAAAATCATATATGTCTTTTTTATTTTTGGTTGTAGGCCATGTAGTTGCACCTTAGGGATTGGTGGTAAGCCCTGAACGAAAACAGAACATGCATAGCTTTTCTGCATTAAAAGAAATGTGCTGCTCAAAGTTGTGGTTCATATTGGCTGCCAGTTTCCAACAGGTTTCCATGAAGGAGGCTGTTGCACCATAATTTCTATAAAATGAAAAAAGTCCTTTACATTTGATTGACACTACTGTAGAAGGAGAGAGGCTTCAGTTTATGTATCTTGTTTAGTAAATGATCAAAGATTGCTGTGTTGGACTGAAGAATTATCAAAGGCAAGTGTATAGCTGAACATGTCAGAAATCTCTCTCTTACCATATGACATGTATTAGTTTGTTAATATTTACCAGAAACTGCCTATATATCCTTTATACATCCTAGTTTATACCTTAAACTTCTTCTAGAGTTTACAGATAGTACTCTTTAGATTGATCAAACAATTTAGATGGAATGGTCCTACTTACTTTAGCAGAACTGTTTTATAGTGCTTTAAAGCCTTGATTATAGCAATCATACCATTTTGTTAATGGTAGATATGCTATTTTGCATGTTTGTCTTGTGGATGGGAAAATGTGGGCGATGTTGGGGAATTCAACTATAATTTTGTAATGGAACAGTTATACATCTGTAAGAGAGTGTTGGCTTTTGTGGCCATTACACCGGGGGAGGGGGGGGGGGGGAGAAAGATACTGAAGTAACCACAAGGCAACTTGAGCTTTTGCATTTCCCAACTTGGGTTTTAAAGATATATGTCAGGAATCAGCCAAAACATGACCAAATAGATTTCATCATGGTAATGGCATAAATGCCCTTTACAAAATCTTGTGCTTTTATTCTTATACAGTCATATTCACACCTCAACTTAGTTTTTTAATATAACAATAGCAAAATGTAAGAATTTAAAATAAATGTCATTAAAGAAATTGTAAATGAAGCAATAGTTATTGAAGATTTCTGTCCAGACATAGACTACAAAGATCATATGTTTTTGTTCACATTCTTGTGCTTGGAGATACGTCTTCTCTTTCCCCACTGTATATAGCATCTTGCCCCAATTGTCTCCCTCAATCTGAATGGAGTCTTTTTGGTGACTGAAAAGCTTTCTGTAAGTTTTTATTTTTAATGCCTCTTTGGTGGCCATTTTCTTGGAAAATAGTAGTGGTGGATCTCACAGATGATATTCAGCTACTGTGAAAGTTAGGTTATTTTTTGTACAGTGAAACAGGAACTATCATTTATGTGTCACATAATATATTGTCTATGAAAATGACAGATGGGTGATAGGGAAAGGCCTTGATGTAAAAGAAGGCATTATGCCCCTGGGAATAAAGTATAAATAACCAATCATTGGCTGAAACCAATGAAGTATGACCAGTCATTGCTTGCATTCAATAAAAAAAAAATGTGACATAGCAAAAGAGAATGTACATTTCCAGTCTAAAACATATTAAACTATCTTAAAAATTAAGCAAGTTAAATTAGAAACACCCTCCCCCAAAGGTTCTAATTAAAAGAGATTTCAATTTAGTTCTGAAATTAAGCTAGCAGTAGTGCCTATCACACTTCTAAAATTGAGATCTTTCAATAACAAGGGTGCCATAACAAGTTTGCCCTATTGGCACATTCCTACAGTAAACAAGTAGTTATTGGAAATAAATGGGTTTCCTTTATCATTTCTTCCACATTATATGTCATGTGAGTGAGGGGTGCTTTACTTAATAATGTTGCCTAAATTTAAGCCTTGAACAAAATAGTACACAAAGAACAAATGCAGTGAACCTGTGTTCCCTTCTGTTCTCAGTTTGAATTCATATGTATTGAAATCAGTACTGACATATTCCTTGACAGAAAAAAGCCTGACTGTCATAGAGAAGTGGTTACAGACTAAAGCTGGGAAGACCCAGATTCAAATTCTCATTCAGCTGTGAAATTCACTGCGTGACGTGACGTTAGACTAGTCACTCTCAGCATGCCCTACCTACAGGGTTAGTATAAAGATAAGGTTGATAGGGAGGGATGAACCATATGAAGTCCCTATGGTAGAATATAAAAATAGAATAAAGGGGGGATCCAAACCTCCCCCAGCCCAAAGGCACATAGATGACATTTCCTAATCTAATTGGGGTGGAAAAAGCTCACCAAGCTTGTCTGGATTGCTGTGCACAAGCAAAATCCAGCCTGTTCTTTGTTGTTGCGTGCTTTCAAGTTGTTTCTGATCTAGATCAACCCTAAGGCAAACCTATCATGGGGTTTTCTTTGCAAGGTTTACTAAGTAGGGGTTGCTTTTGCCTTTCTCTGTGGCTGGGATTCCATGGCCTAGCAAGGATTTCCAGAGTTATAGTCTAATGCTCAATTCACTGCAGCATGCTGACTACACCCAGGCTGCTCTTGAAGTAAACAAAACCAATGTCCTATGTTACCTATGTTAATCTATGTCTACCTATGTAACCTATGTTAATCCCTGTCTCTGGAGGCGATGACAGCAAGACAAAAACCTGACAGGCTATCAATGAAAACGGCAGAGGTTGTCTTAATCTTGGGCCTTTCAGCCAAAGGGGAGGTGCAAAGTCTTAGCAAATGTAAGGCTGTCAGACTGGAAAGTTTAGTTTGGAGAGTTCCTTTGGAGGGCAAATACTTCCTTTCTGGTGAGTGAGGCCAAATTGTTAATTCTGCAGAGCACTAAGTCCCACCCGGATGAGAAGGGCCCCTTGATGTGCACTCTAAGGGCAACTCTGCATGTGTGCATGTATGTATGAAAAAGTAAGTGTAAGTAAGGTCACTTGTGGCATTTATGAAAAACATCCCTATTAGCAAGCTGCGTTTTCTCCAGCATGAAGAGAAAGCCTGGCTCGTATATCTCTACCTTAATTCCATTCCTGATGCCATTCGGACCTCCCTCTCTCTGTATCAATACATCTCTTTGGGCCCCTGGGCAAAAACAATAGCAGCACTTTTCTCTGCTGGAGTGCAGATTCCTAGTTTTGCACCGCCTTTATTGTTGCTGAGTTTCTGGAGAATTACGGTTACTTTGTGACGCTAAAGCGTTGACTATTAAAGAAAGCACCATCGGCGTCTCCAGTCCATCCCAGCTGGATCGGGCAAAGAATTATTGACGGTGACTGGAAAAAAACAGAAAGGTACTAATACTGTTGTCGACCGCGTTTTAGGGGATCGGGCCCTTAAGGAGGGACCCGATCCGGTCCTGAGAGAACGGACCTTGGCGAAGCCAAAAGGAGAATTATGAGCCGCAATACAACCTGAAGCCGAAATGAAGAAGGTCCGCCAAAGTTGAAGGAAAATCCGCCAAGGAGTCTTTATTGAGCAATTCAGCTGAAGAGGACTCTAGTAGCGATCATTCGGTCTACTAGGGTACCATACAATCAAAATAAAGCCATATTTATACAGAATTTCAGTCTGACAGCCCTTTGAATTTCCCGCCCTGCTCCCCCACCCATCTGATCGTTGATAGGCTAGAAGGTTGAACGAGGCGGGCTTTCGTTTCCCGCCTTGCTCCGTTGGCCCAATAGGAAGCTGCCTTTTGTCTCTACTCGGGCCAATCAGGAAAGAGAAGGCGGGAGTTATTGAAACAATGAGGTGACAGGGCAGGAACTGTCGGATTAAGTCCTGCTAGACCGATTTCTAAAGGGTGCTAAATTTATTAATGGCAGCAATCAAGGGTGTCCGGGTTTCTGTCACGTATACAGATTTTAGATATGCCTTGGGGTGTCAGAGGTGGAAGCAAAGATGGGTGGTGATGAGCCATATTGACAGGCTCTGCAGGGCGCCTTCCTGAGGTGTCCTGGATTTTCCTTTGGGTGAGATATGACAATGTTTGCCTTGGGGCGAATCACCTTTAGGTCAACACTCCGAATTCGGCGACTCAAGCCCTATATTGTCCATGCAATTTGAATTTGATTGGGTTTAGCGGGGGCAGATTATCCTTTTGTTTTTGGGAAAGGAAGCCTGGGTCATAGGAAATGGGATAAGTTCTGGGGTTCAGGTTGAGTTCAAAATATTTCCTATTTGATTTCATGACTTGACAATTATATGAAATAAAATGAAAAATAAAATAAAGTTGGAATATAAACCATGCTGGGAAAAATACATATTTTCCGGGGATCCCAAAGAGTACAAATACATATAGGCAGATAGATAGATTTCATGGAAATAAGGGAGAATTCATAAAAGTGAGTTACATTGCATAAAGGGGAATCATGAATGGTATAAACAATTGAAAATATTTGATAAGAATGAAGTTCATAACATCTGGAGAACCCAGCATGGAAATCCATAAAAGTGGAGTTTTAGCAGCATGATTTTACAATTCATGAAGTTGTTATCTCTTGCCTCAGGCTAAAAGGTCAAACACCTTTTGTGCAGAGAGTCACAGTAAACTCCAGTAAAAAGTCCTGGGGGGGGGTTGGTCACCTCGATCACAATACAAAGGAGCCTTTTAAAAAATTTAAACTTGATGGACTTTCAGAAAGAAAGGAAATGCAATTTGGAAAACACTGAAAGTGGCATGAATTGTGTTTTAAACTCTAAATCTGGCATAGCCTCCTATTAAGAGTGACTAATTTATACAATTAGCAATGTTGTGATAATGAGCTAATAGCCTCTTTGTTGCCATTGCCATGTGACAGAAGCTAATTGTATATTGCACTATTGTTCCCAAAGGTTTTCTTACAAGGGAAGAGTGACTTCAAGAGATTACAGAAGCATGAATTATACTACTGTTTTGTGGATTATTTTTTTTAGCTATTAAGACACTACACATACTCTCAAAGGTGCACATTCAGAGCCCCCCCCCTAGTTTACAGATATAATTATTACTGTACATATTTTTCCGATTACCTTTAGGATGGTTAGCATATTCTTAGAGCCACCATTTGTGTGGTGGTTTGAGTGTTGGGCAAGGCTCTGGGGGGCCTGGGTTCAAATGCCTTCTCACCTATGGAAACCCACTCTCTCAGCCTCAGACAAAGGTAAGGATAAACCTCTCTGGAAAATCTTGCTAAGGCAATGATCACCATAACAAAAGCAAATTTGTAAGTTCTAGTGTTTAGCCAGTAATCCGTGTTGAAGCTATAAAAATCCTGTGCCAGATTCCTAGATCCTTTCGAATGAATGTCCTATGATAGATGAAAAGAGCCAATGTTTCCATTATTCTTACGATCCTCAGCATACTACTTTGCCCTTTTCTGTAGACACTATACTGTCTTGGTTGTGTCCTCTCTACCTTTCCTTTCCCTATTGCTTAGCAGGTGGTAATATTAGACTCTTTTCTCCCAAATTCATTTTAAACAAAATCAGATCACAGCCCAGTGTGCTGCAAAGTGAGCTTCCCTGTTGCAGATTTAGATTTAGATTTCAGCATTTCACCACTTTAATTTCCCCAGAATGCCTCTGAAGCCCCTTTTACAAAGCTGTATAAAATGCACATTATCTGCTTTGAACTGAATTATATGGCAGTGTAGATTAAGATAATCCAGTTCAAATCAGGTAATTTGGATTTTTTGCTTTGATAATCTGGATTATCTGGCAGTGTAGAAGGGGTCTGAGTTTAATGTATTGCTTGAGAGGTATTGTCTGTAGTTTTATGTTGGTGGTATGAACATCATCCATCTAGAACTTTAGTCAAAAAGACTTTGAATACATGTTATTTCAGCTCCAGCATGTTTGCTTAGTTTGGAATTAGAATGTCTTGGAGTGCTTTCATCAAAATAAGTGCTATTAATTAGTCTGCCTTCCATTAAATATCCATAAGATAATTTTATATCTTCCTGCAGCAATAAATTCCCTACAATAATCTTATCTTTAAGATTCAAATCATTTCCAACTTACGACAACCAAAGGTGACCTCATCATGAGGTTTTCTTGGCAAGATTTCTTCAGATGGATTTTGCGTTTGATTTGCTCAGAGGCTAGAGAGTTATGTTTGTTCTTCCTGAATGCAATTACTTTTCACTTGAGAAAATGATATATGAATAAGGTTTTATGATTCAATGGAACAGGCAGCCTTGGACCATATTTTTGCTTGAAAAGAGCATAGCTGCCTATGTAGAGAAGAACCAACCCTTAACAGAGTTTATAATACTGAAAACCTTTTAAAAAATCAAAATATTTATTGGATTAATGACAGAAATGACAGAAATGTTTCACTTAGAGTTCTTTTCTATACAGCATTCCAAAAGGAACATAACAGAAAATGCTTATAATGAAACATAGAAATTCATATTTATGCCCTTTTCTGATTACTGTTAGATTTACTTCTTTCCTAATTTTATTATTATTTGCAATGCTTTAAAATGTTTTTAATTAATATATACCATTGGTAACATATATCCGTAAGAGGCATAAACATGTGCCAACATAAATACAACCCCACACATAAAATCAAATAGATTATAACATCTATATAACAAATACTAGACATCCCATAATATCTGTGTCTACTTTCATCTACTAACAAGTGATCTTAATTAACATAAAATACCCCCCCCACACAAAATAAGTTGATTTCCCACTTTCCCATTGTTGGTGTAGTAGAGAGTTATTTTCCCACCTGTGATCAAGTTTCACTGGAAGTGAGTTATGTTGGAAGACTCAGAGATTTTCAGAGTGAACATCTCTCTAGGAATCTCTAGGTCTTCCAGTGTGATTTGATTGTTCGCAGTCATGTTGGAGGACCTAAAGATTCTAAGAGAGGTGTTCTCTCATATAAAATGTGTATTTTTTTAATAAAGTTTTTCACTTTTCTAACAAATGTGGAAGACTGGCTGTATTTATAATATTTGTGTATCAAATAATAAACAGTGTTCTCTGAGTAGCTTGCAACTTTAAAATACAAAACACAATTATATGAAATAAGAATTGACAAAACAAAAGAAGAGCAACTCTCAATGTTTTATTTTGTTCTGAAAAGTATAATAGTATGCCTATAAAACTCAGTCAATGTGGTCTAGTTCTGCTTTCCCTTGTTCTCTGATGGCCTTCAGGTGCACATCTGAAGCGGGACAGCTTGGGAAATGCATGTATAGAATATGAAACTTCAAATGATAATTTCCTCATTCGGAACTTCTCTTATTATGTTAACCTATTTGTAACTCTGGATCCATTATTATTGAATTCTAATTCAACATACATTCCCTGTCCTTGCCTAGATTGGGGAATCATCTTAGAGCAAATTAATAAATCACAGAAGAATCTCCATTCTTGACAAAAAGGCAAATAAAAACCTAAGGAGAACCGTACATTCCCGATTTCAGCAACACACTTATTAAAAAACTTATTAAAAATAGTACACAACATTGTTAGAGCTACACACAGTGAGTGGAATTTTTCTCCTCCCTCAGATTAATTCATATCCTGCTCTTGTACTTTGTTTGTTTCCCACTCACGCACTACTCTTCATCATTGAAACTTTTGAATCTCTCATTCTGAGACATCAATTCAGTCTCCCACACAGGCCACAGTCTTCTTTAAATGCAACTAGCTGTGACTCTGATGCCCTTGACAGGTTAGCAGTACAAGAGAAAGAGAGAGAAAGACACACAGAGAAAGGATGGTGTAAGTCTTTGGAAACTTTGGAGAGAACAGAATACTGCACAAGATATAAAGTAAGATCCATCATTTTAGAGATCTCTCATTTCAAAGAAAAAATCAAAGTAAAGCGTGCTAAATCTTGTTTCTCCTTGAATATTCAAAGCCTATAAAGAATAGGCTGAACCAGGGGAGGTGCTGATGCCAGGTGACTCAAACACTATTTGCATCTACAGTACTTTCTGCAGAGTTTGAAAAGATTATTTCTTTTAACTGCAACATCTAGAATTTCTCAGCCAACCAAAAATTAACATTTTGAAGCTCTGGTATGTAGTTCAGTAGAACTGCCAAGGACAGCTATTTGCACAGCATTGCTTTGTGGCTGGGATGCGTACTAGATATTTGGGGAAGAGAGGGAAGCAGCATATCAACGAAGATTGTTCTGGTTGTGGTCATCATCATCATCATCATCGTCACCATCTTCTATCATGGATTGTTGAAAATAAGATTGAGGCCTAATACCGAGTTGAGTATTGTTTGAAAAATACGTGATATATATAAATGAAAGGGCAAGATTCACCAGGATTTTAAACATCCATCCTTTCATTTTTGTGCTGAGCCTTGGCTTTCTTTTGTGATCCAGATCCTACAAAAACATTCTGACTCTCTTATTTGTTCTCCTACCAGTTGTGTTTTGTACCTTTCAAAGAGGAGAGAGCTGGGGTTTTGTAGTAGTTAGAAATATTATAGTTGGACTTCTACTTGGGATATTTGGAGATCTAGAGTAGTTGAAATGGTACCTGCTTAATCTGGCCAATTGACTTACTGTCAGCCTGACATATTTCACAAGGTTGTATGAAGATAAAAGTGGGAAGGAGAAGGGCCATATTTATTTATTTATTTATTTATTTATTTACAGTATTTATATTCCGCCCTTCTCACCTTGAAGGGATCACAATGCACATCTCAAGGTGGATCACAATGCACATATAATGGCAAACATACATGCTGCCTTCAGATCATTGAATGAAAGGTAATATATAATTAATACATAATCAAGATGATAAGAATCTGATTGTACAATAAGACTTTGTGATGGCTGCTAGGACCAAAAATACCAAGTTCCACCAGATGGCTCATTGTGGAGTCTTATGGAAACAAAATGAGAATAAGTGCTATCACCATCTGCCATATTATTGCACTTCCCTCACCCGTCCTCGCCTGTCCCAGAGCCATCATTTTTCTGTCCTTCGTTTCTCCCTTGTTTTGTTAATTTCTCAGGCTGTGGAGCTGCTTAGTTGAAATTTCTCTCTTTTGTGACAAGGAAATTGCCATCTCTGTGATGGGAGACTATAAAGGAAAGGAGAGTGCACAAAGTTAAATCAGCCCACTCAAGAAGAAGCTTCCCGTCTGGTTGGTTCAAAGTTAGAACATGAAAGTAGCAAGTGAGTTAGTTGCAATTAGTTCTGTTTTGCAGTAACTAAGACAGAAATAATTTACATTGTAATGGTATCATATTAAGGGAAATCATCCCCTTTGTGATGGAGTTTCTTAATTACTGCTTTGGTGTGGTCTGTGCCATACAGAAATCTAATATTCTACACACACACACACACACACACACACATTCATGATGAGAAAGTGACATTTTAAAATTAATTGTAGTGGAGATAACTTTTTTAAAAAGCCAGTGTGATATAATGGTTTGAATATATATAATAGAGACCAAACAAACCCCATGGCATTTTTTGTCTTAGGTTCATTATAAGTTGGAAATAACTTTGGTATAAAAAGCTCCTCGTACTTTTTGAGCCTTAGAACACTAAGATCTAATGCAGCTAGAAGTCATGCAGCCCCTTCAGATGTTAGATTGCATTTCTCACACTTGGTTGTGCTGACTAGGGCTGCTGGGAGTTGTAATCCAACACCTTGAGAACTGCTTAACTCCCCCTCTGCTCTAGTGTCCACTCTCTTTAACATATTTGATCTGTTTCTTTCCCCTTTGTGATCTGCAGTTACATCTATGGTTACAAGGATGTGCAAATAATCTTGACTGCAGCTTAAATTTACAAAGATAAAACATACTTCACTGATGAGTTTAACTTGCTTAAGAAATATTTTCCATCTCAAAGAATGGTGTACTGGGAAATGTATGTGCTGTGTGGAGCCACTCAAAAGACCTCAAGAGGAGAAGCAGTGGTCAGTCCCAGCTAGCATAAATTTCTAAATTTTCCATCTCAATATTTACCGACTACAGGTCAGGTTTTATATAGGTGTTGTGTGACTTGAAATTTGTGTACCAAACTCCAAGAACCTCTGTGACTATATAATCATGTTGCTGATTTTTGCAGTTCTGGGATGGGCAACTTGTAGCCCAACAACTTCTAAAGGGGTACAAATTGCCTGTTACGGCTATAGCACATTGCTGCTCAGTCATGTGCCTTTTACTCTCACTCTTTTTCAGTCACAGTAGGCTCATTCAGCTCTTTATTGCTACTTTTTGATCCAGTATATTCTGAAAGTTAGTGAAAATGCCAAATGTGTTACTGTTCACTAGACATTTTTGATTGACATATGGGAATAATTTGTTTAAGTACAGGATGAGTATCCCTTACTTGAGATGCTCAGGACCAAAAGGATTTTGGATTTGGTTGTTCTTAAATTTTGGAATACCTGTATTTGCATACATGTACATAATGAAATATCTTAGAGATGGGACTCAAGTCTAAATACAAACTATATACATAGCCTGAAGGTATGTTTATACACAATATTTTTAATAATTTTGTGCATGAAAAAGGTTTGTGTACATTGAACTATCAGAAAGCAAACGATGTCACTGGAGTGTTGTGTGGTTTCCAGGCTGTCACTATCTCGGCCTCCCATGTGGACAGTTTTGGATTTTGAAATACATTAGATTATGGGATAAAGAATGCTCGGTCTGTACAACAAAATCCATGAATGAGTAATAATTTTATTGGCCAACCAAACTTCAGAAAACACCTCATGCAAGCTTTCAAAGCTTTACTAGCAAGATGTTAAAATCATATAGGAGTAGAAAAGTGATAATGTTAAAAGTCACAAGTCTACATTTTGTCTCATGTGTTACTTCTGTTGTCTGTTAAGATGGTCTACGTAGGCCTGCACAACCTGTGGCCTACAGCAGTTTTGACCTCCAACTCCCCAAATTCCTGGCCATTGGATAAGCTTGCTCTGGCTTCTGGGAGTTGGAGGCTAAAATAGCTGGATGGCCACAGATTGTACAGACCTGGTCTAGAGCAGTGATGTCCAACGTTCGATCCTCCAGGTGTTTGGGACTCCCAACCCTCAGAAGCCCTAGCCAGCAATGTTCATGACTTTTAGGAGCTGAAGTCCAAAACACCTGGACGACCAAAGGTTGGATATCACAGGTTTAGAGCAAGCCTAAACAACCTGCAGCTCTCAAAGGTGTTTTGGACTTCAGCTCCCAAAATTCTTGGCCATTGGGCAGACTGGCTAGGGCTTCTGGGAGCTGGAGAATCAAACATCCAGATGTCCAAAGTTTGTGCAGGTGTCGTCTAGAGAGATATCAATGCAGGCTGTGTAAGACTTTCAAGATCATGACCAGCACTTTGAATTCTGCTTGGAAATGGAGTAGGAGCCACAGAAGGTGTTTCAACAGGGTTTATGTGTTCACTATTATCAACTCTGATCACCTGTTTCCAGCTTCCAAAGGCATCCCTATATACGATCCATTACAGCAATCCAAGTGGTATGTAATCAAGCCTTTTATCACCATGACCAGACCTAAATTTTCCAGGGATAGGGAACGGCATTTCTAGCCACTACTGAAAACTCCACACCCAAACTCTGAACCTGAGTTTCTTACACATTGTTAGGCTTAGACAAATCCACACTTGATCCCAGCAAAGTTTATAACCCATGAGTCTCCTGTGGCCTTAATTTTATCACAACCAATTTATTTATAGTACTCGGAGATAAGTATGAATAGGGTTGTAATTCTGTGCATACTATAAATAGACACCAGTATCTCAGAAACTACCTTTGGATTTAGCCTTCTATGGAAAGGTCTTATATCTTGTTTTGAATTGTGGGCACTTTCTTAAGATATCAGTTGGTGGAAAGACTTCAGGTATGCATAAGGTGGCCTGCTAAGTCATCTGACTACAGAGACTCACAGAAAGGAATTTCTCAAAATGTAGACTTTAGCAGCATGCAATGTCTTGCTTCCAACACATGATCGGGTGGACCCTGCCAAGCTCCACCAAACCTGAGGAATGTCCACCAGTGGAGGGAAAATGAGAACACCCTAAAAGTTCATTTGAGGAAATGCTTCTTCTGTTTATTTTACTTCTTTTCAGGCAGGCTTCAAAATAAGAACCAAATATGATTGTTAACAAGGCTCACCGTTTCAGTCAGCTGTATGTGAGAGAGGTTTGGAACATGATGCTTGTCTTATTTGAGGTGGCTCTTATTTCCTTTGCTGCAGCCTTCAAGCTTGTCCTGGAATGTAACAAGGGCAACTCTCCTCATTTCTGACAGTAGCTTCTCACTGCCTCCGTTCAGTCCACCATGAGTCTGCAGCAATTAAATTCAGCTGTCATAAATAAAGCAAACCTCTAACTCTGCATCCCTCTGTCAACAAAGATCATGAGTCACAGTATCCAATAATTAGGGTTGTGTTGTGCTGGAGCTACTGGCATAGACTGATGAGGTAGCTGTTTGAAATTTTGGATTTTTTAGCCCGTTTACTGCTTTAAAAGGCTGTGGCTTTTCTGTCACTATCACCAAATCTATTGTGAAAAGTGAAAAAAAAATGGGGAACGGATATACAAATGCCCAATAGCCAAATTGTAACACGTACATTTTAAAAAGAATAAATAAAAAGCAGCTGCGGGATGTTCAACTTGAGTGGCTCAGATAATGTCACCTTTGATTTTTGATGGTTCAGTGTACACAAAATTTGTTATGTGCATAAAATTGTGTTTAAAATTACCTTCAAGCTATGTGTATAAGGTGCATATGAGATATACATTAATTTTGTATTCAGACCTGGGTCCTGTCTCTAAGCCATTTCATTGTTTACATATAGGCAAATACATGTATTCCAAAATCCAGAGGGAAAATCCAAAATCTAAAATGCTCTAGTCCCAAGCATTTTGGATAAGAAATGCTCAACCTATATTATGATAATAAAAAACCAATTACAATATTAATTACAGAAAAGACTACGTATATCAAAATAAAATGGCATATAACATATAGAGTAGAGCAGACTTTTAAGTCTTTCCTCTTTCCGTCGCTTTGTTCAGAGTGCAATTAAAGGTGTTATTTGGTCAGGGATTTTTCCGCTACAGCAAAATGTATTGTATTTCTGTTTAAATTCTAGTAATTATTTCTAGATCTACCTCTATACAAAGAAATCAATATGTGGAACTGTTAAGCAAATTTGTACCCTTTGTTTCTTTTTTTCCTTTCTTTCTTTCTTACAGTACATAATTGAATTTTCCTCTTATCTAATTATATAAAAAACACATTCACAGCACAAGATGCATGGATAATTGTTTTTCCTTGAGAAAGCATAGTTGAATTTTTGCCAAGGAAGCCCAACTGTTTGGTTTGTACCATGTGATTCAGTAGCAGCTTTAAGTAATGTAGATTCAGAGTCCTACCACACTATGGTTTAGCTGGCTCATACTAAGCAGCAACATTGCCACACCGATATCTGAGAAAAATCTAGTTATTTATTGTTCCAATTGCACAGCTGATTCATTAAGGCAGGAGAAGTAAATTGAGTAACTGTCATCATTTATTGCAGCTCTTGCTTCTAAAATCTCACTAAGCAGAAAGTGCCGATGAATGTTCAACCCTTGGCCTTTAACCAAAGATCAGACTTAATGAATGAAGCTTTCCTTTTGTAAGATGGGAAGCTGTTGTTAATCCCAAGGCATTTTGCAGGTGAGATTGCCCTCCCGCTTTTCCTGTTGGGCAAAGGCAGAGTGCCAGGCCACCTGCTAAAAAAACACAAAGGCTGATCCTGGTGGATGCCATTAAGTGCCAGAGCTTCTATCAGAAAATGAACGATTAGTCCAATGACTGTAATGTTTTGCTGGGAGTGGAAAATCTATGCATAGTTCCTCCCCACCCCCTCATAAGTTGACATCTGTCCATTTTACTTGAGCCATGGTATCAAACTTTGCTGTTAACTGCTTTCAAGTTGACCTTGACTTATGGTGATTCTATTACTGAGAGGCTTCCAAGTTACCCTGTCATCAACTGCCATGCTCATGTCTTGCAGATTCAAAACTGTGGCTACCGTGATATTGTATATGTGTGTATCCATCTGTAATACAGTCTCTTCTTTTCCTATAACCTTCTGCCTCTCAAAGTATTATTTCCTTTTCTACTGACTCGTGTCCTGTTCTGTTTTGTCTACGTATTTGGTTTTTTGCTTTGCTATTCCTGCTTTCCCTTGATTCCTACTTTTCACATCCATAATCCTTTAATATGTGCTGAACAGCTTCGGACTTTCCTTTCACCTCTTATTGCATCAACAGCTGGACATTCTTTCAGGTTAAATCCACTTGTCTCATTAGCCACAGCGCTATTTGTACTTGTCCTCTAATCTTCCCCCAACATCTTTCTGAGTGCTTTCCAGCCCAAGAGAGTAATTTCTGTTACTACTTGTTTAAAAAAATAAGAAAAAAGATAATAGTATTCACCTTAAAATAGGATATTTCCGAGCCTACATTCAAGCTAACCTGTAGCTTCTAACTGAGATTCTCAAAATCATAGAAGTGTAGACTTGGAAAAGACCAGAAGAATCATCTTGTCTAATCTGGTATGGTATGTGGGGAAGAAAATAGGATTCTGGTGATAGGCTCTATTCCATGATATGACTTGTATCTTAGCGCCAGAAGAGTATCTATATTCATGTTAAAGCATTAAGCCAAATATTAGTAGAATTTATTTAACAGAAAAGATCATGTTTCTGCCACAGGGGTTTTCAAACCTTTTCATCTGTGGGGCCCTTTTTGAAGCAAAGGTTTCTCATGGAACCCCAAGAAATGTTTACATATTATATATTACATTATATATCTCTATATATAAATATATAATGTGCGTAATTAGTACCGAGTTAACAACAATACCACTGAGCCAAATCACACCAAATTTGGCCAGACTACACCAACATATCCAAGGTATGTCCTTCACTCAAGCCCCCCCCCCCCCGAAAAAAACCAAATTGGCCTATATCTATTTTTCACTTTTCCCCTCTCCCTTTTCGGCCGGAATGGTACACTCCCCTCTTTTCCCTTCACACTCCACTCTTGCCCTGAGGGGGCCCACTGTGTTTACAGCTGAGGAGGGAGCCCAGCACTTGCAGAAGAGTAGGTAGAGAGAGAGCCAGCTGCCAGGGCTGTTCTTCTTGGAGGGGCTTCCCTCCCTCCTCGTACATACAGAAACACATAGACATCCAATTAGAAAGCGGGCGGGGGAAGGATGAGGAAGAACCATTCTCCCCTGGCTGCCAGTCAGAAGGGTTGGCCCCGCTGCCTTTAGGCCCCGCCCCTTCATGTCATAGCAACACCCTCAGCCACAATGGTACCCCAGAGGACAAGCAGAGTTCACTTAGGCCTCTTCCACACTGCCTATACAATACAGATTATCTGATTTGAATTACATCATATGGCAGTGTAGACTCAAGGCCCTTCCACACACCTATATAACCCAGAATGCCAAGGCAGATAATCAACAGTCTCTACTTTGAACTGGTATATCTTGAATCCACACTGCCATATAAACCAGTTCAGCGTGAATTTTATACAGCTGTGTAGAAGGTCTTCATATAATCCAGTTCTAAGCAGATAATATAAGATTATAAATATAATAATTACTATAGTATAATAATACAGAATAATATAATTTCTAAAATCAGGACAGTAAATAAAGAGCAACACTTACATACAGGGAAATTCCAGAAAGGAAATAACCAGAGCCAGCTTACACCTCCCAACAAAAGATTCCCCCAGGAAGGAAGCAGCCAAGCTTTGAAGCTGTAAGGCCATTAAATGCTAATCAAGGTGACTAATTTCAGCATTCATACCTGCCACACCCAGAATATTCATTGCTATTCAATCTGGCCAACCAAGGATTCCACAAGGTAGAATGTGGCCAGGCTTGCAAGCAGCAAGGCTATTCAGTGCTATTCAACCTGGCCAACCAAGATTTAACCTAGGTAGAAAACCCCGAGGCTGATGCCACGAGGCTACTCCGTCCCATTCAACCTGGCCTAGCAAGATTGCCCTATGTAGAAAGTGGCCAGGCTTTTAAGCTGCAAGACTATTCAGTGCAATTCAAGCTGGCCAAACAATGATTCCCCTACAAAGGAAGTAGCCAGACTTCAAAGCAGCTCTTTGATTGAGGGTGCTACTCCAGCTCACCAAACAAGGATTCCCCTAGGTATAACACAGCCAGGCATTGAAGCTGCAAAGCTATTCAGTGCAATTCAACCAGACCAACAACGGATTAACCTGGTCAGAAGGCGGCCAGGCTTTGAACCAGGGATACTACTCTGTACTATTGAACCTGACCAACCAAAGATTCCCCTAGGTAGCAAGCAGCCAGGTTTTGAAGTAGAGAGGCTATTCATTGCAATTCTAGCACTCCAAAAAATCATTCCCCTAGAACACAAGTACCCAGCCTTCCAAGCAGCAAGCCTATTCCATTGTATTCCAGCTCACCAAACAAGGAGTCCCATAAGATGAAAACGGCCAGGCTTTGAGGCTGCAAGGCTATTCACTGCTATTCCACCTGACCAACAAAGGATTCCTATAAGCCACAGCAACGTGTGGCTGGGCGCGGCTAGTAATATATATATATATTAGGCATGGGCAAACTTTTTGACCAGCCTTTGTGGTGATGATGATGATGATGATGTTGATAGCGATAGCACAAACCCAAAGAGCCATGCCAGAGCTCCTCAGTATGCTTTGTGGAGCCACAAGGGCTGCCCGAAGCACACTTTAAGAAGCACTTTTCTATCATATGAAAGTGCTTCGATTCAGGACATAGCAGAACTCTCCACTGGAATCCCCACTCCCTTTGCGTGTATATTTTTTGAGCTATCATATATGACAGATGGCTCACTTCATACTGAAATGCAAGAGACAAAATGGATAAAGGTAACATTCTTTTTTAATTTCTTCTCCTTACTTTCAATGGCAGTTGAACATTATAAAAAGCCAAATTCCAAATGCACTATAAAATGCCTGTCTTTCTTTTCTTCCTAATTAAAACTAACAAAGCTTGAACTACCTTATAGGAGTTTGAGGAGAATTCAGCACTCCAGAAGAAATATTGATTTAGTCAAGACACAGTGGCATTGTTGCAGCCGTAGTATGGTGTTTACCTAATTGAAAACATTTTAAATGTTTTCTCATAAAATATATCATTTTGAATATAGGGGTCCTGTTTCTTTAATTGTCATTAGACGTCCCTAACTATTTTCTGGGATGATTTCAGTTTCTAACATAGGTATGGGAAACAAAATAAATTATGTTACGATTTATATTTCTACATGAAAACTAAACTGTATCAAGGGGGGGGGGGGGGGGTAAAAAGGAAACTTCCTGTCGCTGCCTACAGAGGCCCCCCTTTCAATAACAATTAAGTAGAGAGACTGATAAGATTTGCAATTCTAATTTGCCACCCTGTAGGTAAAATAAGTAATCATCCTTTGAAAAAGAGCAATAATAATTCTTGAATCGCTTTATGCTAGCAAGGAATCCATATATCATACTGCCTTTGGATGAGTAAACTGCTCAAATGGTAACCCCTCAGCTTGTTGCACCTGACGAGAGGGGGGAAAACTTTGTACATGATGAATCCCCTTGTGCTTCCCCTTGACTTTGTATTATGTAACCTCCACATCCACTTGTATCCTTTGCTTCACATGCAGGGCTGTGTATAGTCCACATGTTTTCAGTTTCCTCATTCAAGTGTAAATTCAGAAGGCCTTGTGCAGAATTTAGCTCATTTACAATGTCTGCATTGTAGTTGTAGTTTTTAAAAACATAAAAGCAGGTTTCCAACCTCTTTGATAAAAGATTATCAAGAAGATTATTTATGGATAGGGGACAGGAACACAACAATAGAGCCCTGAAACACTTTTCCAACCAGTGGTGATAACTTAGCATTTCTAACCAAACCAGCCATGTACAAAACATATGTAAAATGATTGGTCATTAGTATATGAACTTGGGTAAAATATGCGGCACATAAAATATGACTTTTTTATTCTCAAAGCAAGTACAGCTCTGAGCATCCCTAATTTGTTCTGTGGGTTTTCACTAGCTAAAGATGCACACTTTTCTCAGAACCATGAATGGAGCCCGAAGTTGCTTCCCCTAATTGTGAGTCTTTTTTTCTTCCTAAACCAGAAACAGCAGTCTGGTGTTTTGGATTTCACTCCCTAGGCTTTAATCACTTGCTCCCATATGACATGAAGAAGAAATAATTAAGGGCAGTGTAGTGCAAATGACAGTAGTAGTAGTCTTAGCTGTTGGCAGTATCAAAACCACTCTTCACTAAAGGGCAGCATTTGTCTCTCACCTCTTACCATTGTCTCCTTCTGTGCTTGGATTGACAGCAAGCTGACATCTGGGATGTATGAACCAGAACATTCTCAGAATTTTCTTTGATGACTTGGAAGATCCGTAGAGCTCTGTGTGGGCTGATGCGTGGCAGCAATATAGAGATAATGTCCTCAGTCATTCAGTGGATTTCTATGGTTGAGTGCAGATTTGAGCTTTGGTCTCAGAGTCTTTTCCCAAATTAGGCTCTTTTTTGCTGTGTAATTCAAGACCTGATATAACCTGTTGGGAAGAAATTAGCCACGCCAACTTCACACTGCAATGAAGTTGAGACCTCAAAACCAGATTGAAGACCCCTGGACCCAGCAGATCAAGGCTGCCTTCGTGTTGCCACCATTCCTAGAATGCCCTGTTTGTGGATCATCCTCTGCCTACTGCTGGTGGTGTAGTTGTATTTACAGAACATTCAATTAGTATAACTGGGGTTTCCAGGATCAGTCCTCCCCATTGCTGATATCTCTCCATCAACTAGGTGAGGGTAGCTCTACCTCATCCTTTCTCCATCCCAGGTGATTACAATCATTGTCCTAAAAGAAGTCACCACTCTGCATCTCACTGCACTACCTGGGTAGTTGTTTCAGTTGTTCTGTCCTTACTGTAGACTAAGGCCCCTTCTATACTGCCATATAATCCAGATTATCAAAGCAGATAATCCACACTATCTGCTTTGAACTGGATTACCTGAGTCTATACTACCATGGAATCCAGTTCAAAGGATAATCTGGATTTTATATGGCAGTGTAAGAAACATAGTAAGGTGATTTGATTTCAGGCTATAGTTGGCCCTCCACATTTGCAGGTTTAACATCTGTGGATTTAATTATTTGATTAACATGTTCTCTCTGGCAATTTCTAGGTCTTCTAAAGGGGATTTTATGGTTAACTTCCTAGATTTATTTGTTTGTTTATTTATTTATTTAGTGTCAAAAGCATTGCATAACAAAATACATTTTAAAATGATGGGAAAAAAGGAAATCACAAGCACCTAAATAGTTTTAGACCAAAAGCGGGCAACAGCAACCACATTGTCCGTAGCTTTAAACAACCCCTCCTCTGTACATGAGGCAGGGCATTGTGGGCAAGCAAACATATGCGGAGTTGTTTGTTCAGCTCCACAGTCACACAAGGTGGAGGATTCCTCCAGGTAGTGCCACCTTGCCAAGTTGTCTTTATATCTGCCCACTCCAATTCTGAGTCTGTTCAGGGACTTCCAAGTTGCCCATTTTTGGTTTGCCCCTGGAGGAAGACCCTCATGGGGGGCCATCCAGTTGGAATTGCATGGTTTAACTGCCCAGAAGGACACCTTTGCTGTTGCTGGAGGAACATCAAGAGGAGTGGTGGTTCTCATGAAGCCCTTCCTTGATTTGAGTCTGGTGGGAGGAGGCTGATAGTCATGCAGTGGGTGGCTTTCACAATGTTCGACCTTATTTCTCTCGCAGTTAGCAGCAACTTCCCATCGCACGTCAGGAGGGGCAATGCCCGCTAACTTGTAGAGTTTATCAGCAGGTGTAGGTCTAAGGCATCGTGTGATTATTCTGCATGTTTCGTTTAGTGCTATATCCACCTGCTTCACATGGGCAGACTTGTGCCAAACAGGACAGGTGTACTTAGTAGTTGAGAAAGACAAGGCCAGGGCTGATGTTCTTATTACTTGTGGGTCTGCACCCCATGCACTGCCAGTCAGTTTCCGCAGGATGTTGTTGCGTGCGGCTACTTTGTGCTTGGTATTCATGCAGTGTTTCCTATATGTTAGTGTTCGATCTAAGGTGACACCAAGATATTTAGGATGGAAACAGTGTTTGAGCTCTTGGCCTTCCCAAGTAACTTTCAGTTTCCTGTTGGCTTCACAGTTACGTAGGTGGAAAGCACACATTTGTGTCTTGGCAGGGTTAGGCTTCAGGTGGTTCTCTTTGTAGTAGCTGGAGAGATCTTTCAAGGCATTAATGAGTTGGTTTTCAACTGTTTCAAAGTCTTTTGCTTGTGTTGTAAGGCCAAGGTCATTAGCATATATAAAGCCCCAAAAGCATTGGAACTTCCTAGAGATTCCTACAGATAACACTTTTCAGCATTTCTTGGCCCTTCAGCACAATTCTGTGGTCAACATCTGGTGGAGGGTGACCATATAGTCACCTTGGAGAATCTAGAGTGTGGTTCTCAACCTGTGGGTCCCCAGATGTTTTGGCCCTCAACTCCCAGAAATCCTAACAGCTGGTAAACTGGCTGGGATTTCTGGGAGTTGTAGGCCAAAACACCTGGGAACCCATGGATTGAGAACCACTGATCTAGAGGTTCCTAAAGGTAAACAAATCAGTGGTTTTTGAATTTGTGTTTTTTTCACTTTTGTGAAGGTCTCTGTTCCTAGCCAATACAAAAGTGATGGGCCTACTGTATGTCCAGAGATAGGGATTTGTGTATTTCTTGCATTTTAGCTCTGATAATGAACGTTTTCACTGGTTGATAATGTGCTGGTATCTTGGTTGCTACAGCTTGTTTGTGTAATAATTTTGATCATCCGGTCAATGGACTGCTTCTTAGTGTTCATTTTTCCTAGTAAGTTTGAACATAGCATTTGTGAACAAAATGATTGATTTCTGTTTTTTTGTCAGGGTGAAATATAACTCAAAGGTCCCTTAGGGGATCATTGTGGATCTCTAATTCCTAAAAATTGCCCCCTTGATCCCAAAGATTGTTTTGAGGATTAAATAATTAAACTAATGAGAGCATTGAGGAGTTTTGTTTACAAGCATTTGTAAATGAAGTGACAAATAGATTCTATGTCTGCTTGCCCAGATTTGGAAAAAAATATTATTTTAAATTAATGACCACAGATGGTTAAATAACTGTCTGGGTTTAAGCTGATTTTCAATCTATGTTCATACTTGTTCAGTTTTTTTTCAATTAGTATAGCTCAAAACATTGCAGATAATAATCTGTTTTATCCTTCACCTGCATTTTCTTCACCACCAGGTATGACTTGTCATTAAGTTATGAGGCTGTAATTTTACTAGATTAGAGGTGGCATTTTCAGATCTTGTATTATTTTTTCATAAGATAAATTTTGTGGATAAGTGATTTACAAAATACTCTCCAGCATTCATAACAAACATATGATTGGCTTTGTGTTAGAGATTCTCAGGGGGAAAACAGATTTAAAGTGGTATATTTACAATGTGCTGCTCTGCCCTTTAGGATTTTTTTATTTCTGACTTTCATGATCCACCAGTCTAGATAATAATATCAACATATTTTTAGTAGAGCATCCCATGCACTCTTGCAAATCTTAACCTCTAGTTGTGCACTGGATAACCAATGTACTGTACTTTGGTTGACACCTTCAACCTATGTTCTCATTGCTAGATCCTCTTCTAGTGTAAACAGCTGATACAGTGTTCCCTCACTTATCGTGTGGGTTACGTTCCAGGACCACCCGCAAAAAGTGAAAATCTGCAAAGTAGGGATGCTATATTTGTGTTGTTTACAATCTCACTGGCAAGTAACATCTCTGTCCTCTCCTTACCTCTCAAGCACGCGCATGCCTTGTGAGGTGAAAACAAAGCTACTTCAGCCTCCTTTTCTCTCCCTTCAGCTTCCTTCCTTCCTTCCTTCCTTACTTACTTACTTACTTAGGCTTCTCCTTAGGAAGGAAGTAAAAAGAGGGATTTATAATATTATTTTATGATTGATACTATTAGTTTAGTGTTTATTAAAAAACTGCGAAACAGGAAGGGCGCGAAAAGCGAACTGCAAAGTAGTGAGGGAACACTGTACATTGATTGACACTGGCCCAAAGTATACGATCCTGTGAAAAGCTGGAGTGTGCCATGCAAAATGCTGACACGGTCAACATCTTTTCAGCCTGACAAGAACCTCTGTAGTGAAGCAGACAATATGGGTTTTGAAAGAGCAGTGGTCATTGGGGTGTGACTTAACAAGCTGGCTCCTAACAGCAGATGATCTGGCCAAAGAGTTGAAAATAGGGAGAAATCAATGTGACTTTAAGACCTTCCATCCATTCTGGTCTTGTTTCCTTACTATAAAATATGAATTTCAACCCTTTCTAAAAATTTGCCCCAGTACCTAGCCTGATGGCAAATTCTGGACAACTGAAAATCTGATAAAAGTGGGTTCATAAGCCACAAGGCTGCATTTCATCTTTCTTTTCTTTTCTTTTCTTTTCTTTTCTTTTCTTTTTTGCCTTTCATCTATATCAAGGTCCATATACCAAGAGGAAAACAGTCCTATCTGATTAATTGCTATGTGCTGTACTTCTTGTAATAGAACCAGGTCTTACAGGGTCAAAATACAAGGGTATTTTTAATTAAGGTAATCTGCCACTCACTTCAACAATCTCTAGTCTCTCTGATCTCAGCTGCAATCCTCTTTTGTGAGGAAAATGCCAATAAAGAATATGTTTCTTTATTTATTATACCACCTTTATCCCAATATAGGACATATGGCCACACATTGGCACTAAGCCAATATGAGTTGCTTTAGTCTATTAACTGGAAAGAAGTTGATACAAATGATGGATTTGATATACATGAAAAATGAAAGTCGGGAAATCTGATGCAGAAAAAAGAGGGTGTCTGTCTACTTTGCCTTCCTAAGGAAGACCTGGATCATAGCTTCTTTAATAGTTATGTGAAGAGCCTGGAAATGTGACAGTTTGGGGCACTCATGACTTTTGAAGTTAAGTCCAAAAAGGTTTCCAAAAACTCAGGTGATGCATTAAACAACATAGGACCTGGGCTGAGGAAATGTAAGTGTCAATGTATTTCTTAGTTTTTAAATAGCCACTAGGTTCTTTATTTTTGGACATTGACCAGAGGTGCCTATCTTTAAATGTAATTTTCTCCCCTTCACACACACACTCTGTTTTTGCAACTTGGAAACTTGCTTTACCTGCCTTCTCACTCATCATCTTCTGGCTGCTGGTGGTATATAACACATCATAAAAGGGTTCACAGGGTTGAGTCCTGGGATGAAATCGAGATAGAATTTGGAGGCTCTCACCTCGAGTGAGAGAGAGCCTAAAGAGCCACCAAGAGCGGGTTCGCTACTGTGGCAAGAGAGAGAGAACCCAAAGTTAGAATTTTGCCGTACCCAATAAATCTCACCAAAGGCTGAAGAAAAGTACCACTGAGTTGAATTTAATTTGATCCAGCTGGAAAGGATGTCAACCACGATCAGTCATCAAGCAGACATGTCATACAATGGAATACAGTACACTTTATAACAAAGAAACGGGGTGGTCAGGTTTGAATTTCTCACTCCCTCCCCCTCAGCTGACTTCACGCTGATTGGTTGTCTTCATCAGCTGGAGGAGAGGCGTGAACACCTCACCCAATCAGAGAGCCGGCGCCGCTTCAGCCTCTCGACCAATCAGGAACAAGGGGGCGGTCTAAGCCACAAACAAAGGACTGCTGAGTGGATTTATGAATGAATCAAGGTGACTAATGTTGCCTGATGGTTGTCGATTATCTCGGGGGTCCTCAAGACAACCAGGTATTATTTCCAGCAGTAAGAATATACATTTTGGGTCTGACGTGGCTGTCAGAATCCGGTTTTTCTAAAGACTGATTATGTAAACAGATAAGTGAGAGCCAGGAAACGGCGGCGAGGCGGCAGCGTGGCGGCGACTCCGTTGACAGTCAGCTGTTCGTCCTTTTAAATTTGATTCTATAGGAATAAAGGTTGTTCCCAAAGCATAGGGGTCCAAAGTGAAGAAAGCAAGATAGCAGTCATGCTTAGAGTTAGTTCAGGAAGATGTGATGTGAAATTGGTGTTGATCCGTTGATTTGTGGTTACTGAGATCCTGGGATTCTCTGTAACCGCGGTTCAAGGGAACACACTTTCAGCCAGTTGCCAGCGACGGCCAGCAACCTGGGAAGGAAGAGAGTTCATTATGGAAGGCTAGTGTTGATGAAAAGGAAAGGTTCTCATGCTAGGGTCAATAGGGGGATACATAATAACCACCATGAGAGGAAAAGGTTATAATGTAATACTTTTATTAGGGATTAGTTCCATTCATCCAATGGCTATCACCCTCCTCCCACCAGACTCAAATCAAGGAAGGGCTTCATGAGAACCACCACTCCTCTTGATGTTCCTCCAGCAACAGCAAGAGTGTCCCTCTGGGCAGCTAAACCTGGCAATTCTAACTGGATGGCCCCCCAAGAGGGTCTTCCCCCAGGGGCAAACCAAGAATGGGCAACTTGGAAGTCCCTGAACAGACTCAGAAGTGGAGTGGGCAGATCAAAAGACAACTTGGCAAGGTGGCACTACCTGGAGGAATCCTCCATCTTGTGTGACTGTGGAGCTGAACAAACAACTCAGCACATGTATGCTTGCCCACAATGCCCTGCCTCATGTACAGAGGAGGAGTTGTTTAAAGCTACAGACAATGCGGTTGCTGTTGCCCGCTTTTGGTCCAAAACTATTTAGTTGCTTGTGATTTCTTTTTTTTTCTTTTTTCTTTTTTTCCCATTATTTGAAATGTATTTGTTGTACAATGCTTTTGACACGAAATAAATAAAAAGGGATTAGTTACAATGTTAGGGTTAGGGAGGGAAGCAGAGGAAGAGATAATTCAGACACATTGAAGCTGCTGCTGGGACGAACAGCAGGACTTTTTCAGATCTGTGGAACTCCCTGCTGCAGGTCAGATTTGATTGAGTGCAGGGAGCTTCTGGTTCAACCTCAGGGATATGCAACTAATGTGATGTGTGAAAGTGAGGTGTATCTTTCACATACCTCTCCTGGGTTTGAAGATCGGATCTGTGACAGTCTTTTTAACAGTACTGGGGGAGTTTTCAGGTGCATGTTTCAAGGAACACATTGTCTCAATTCCCAAAATTGTCACATGTGTAAACCACAGATGGCTAAAATATGGCTCTCCAGAACAATGTTTTTCAAGCTCTGTTCCTCCAGATGCTTTGGACTTTGGCTCCCATAATTCCTAACAGCTGGTGAGATACCTGGGATTTCTGGGACTTGAAGTCCAAAACACATGGAGGAGCAAAGTGTGAGAATCACTGCTCTGTAAGGTCTTGGTCTGCATCTTCCAGCTTTCACTAACACACTTGTGGGTTGGGCTGAGAGGCGTTAGAGGTTGACTCCATATTTGCAATCTATACCTTGTCTATCCTTGGTGTGGGCAGAAGAGGCAACATAGAATACTAGGGAGTTGTCACACTAATAAAGGCCGATCACAGCTCCCCAAAAGGCATGCCATTGTGGTCAATTGAATGAAAAGCTTTTGCAGACTAGAAGGAGTGAATGGGCTTGTTGAGGAGTGAAGGGCAGCTGCAGCCCTCTCAGACACAACCACTGTCATCTCAAGCTGTTCTGGCTGCCCTGTCCTTTATATACCTGGCAAAGAGGAGAGCATATTTAAGGATTAATGTGCAGAAGCAACAGCAACTAAAACCCTCTCAAGCACAGCGACCTCCAGCTCATGCTTTCTGAGGAAGAAACTTTTTTCAAATCAGCTCAGCCTGTCTTCGGTCTCAGGCTTTAACAGCTTACTCTAGGAAACTAGTTGATGAATAGGATATCAATTGATTCCCTGCCAGGAACATGGCTACCTGGCAGGGAAGCTTTGTTTCCTTTTTGTAAGTGAAATGTCAAGCTCCCTGACCGAGCAGCAAAGTCCTGCAAGGAGAAATGAGGCAAAGAGAAGGAAATGTCTTATTCGCTATCATTAGAAAATAAGTCATGGGTGCAACAGCTGTCCTGAGTAAGGTTTCCCAAGGGTAACAAGTGATTTAACCCATACCCTACAAGCACAGATATAATCGTAACAAGACCTGCAAAGGATTTCATAAAGAAAAAATCCTAGTAAACAAAGCCCCAAAGCATTGCTGCTCAGGCAAAGAAGCAAAATACAAAACAACTTTTGAAAGGATGAGCTGCAAGGCTGATTTTGATGACAAGTCAACCCCTTTCTATTCCCCAAGGCTCTCAATAGGTAACTGGTAGCTCCTACTTGCTTTCAGATTTTTTTGCATTGTGCACATGCCAACTTAAAAATAAACAAAAGACCTCCAAGCTATATTCAGAATCACAGTAGGAACAGCAGCTAACATGACAGAACTTCTTTCTTCTCTTTCCAGTGCCCTCCCACCCTACAGCCTTTCTCACCTAGTATTTCTAATGTGTGTGTATGTGTGAATGATCAAGGGGTTGCAGGGTGAAACTTTCCTGTTCTGCTGGTGTAAGAAATTCTGGCAGTAGAACCTGGATCTTCACCATTGTGCTTTATTATTGCTTTTAAGTGAAATATGTTGTAAACGGCTTTAGATGTATTAACTCTAAATATTTAAAGTAAGCAAATTATTGCTAGGTTCTTTCTGTCACATGCTTTGAAGGGTGGAAGCAGCTGCGCCAGAGGACCTACCTCAGCCATAGTGGATCTGCCTGCACTTTCCAGAGCTAGTTGTGGTTGATAGTGGGGTCCCACTTCTGGAAAGCTTATTTTTCTTGATTGCTTTCTGAAGTGAAGTGCTTCAATACTCTCTATCCAGTTGGGCAGTGAATCTACTTCAGGTTTTGGATGAATTTAAATGATGAAGCTATTTTTTTTTGGGGGGGGGGGGAGTTAGGGATCAACATTTTAAGTACCTCTAAAGCCTGGATTAAAACTTGGTGTGAATTCACCCAGTTGCCAAAGTATGTGTTTGTTGAGCATGGGTAGAAGTCATAATGGCCTTTTCTTTCCTGGCTGTACTACAAGCCTGGAGTGGCTGAGAAATACAGACATAGAGGAAGTACAGAAGAGGAAGTGGTGGGGGAAAGCAAATCCCAGATGTGAATAAGAGAGTAAGGGTCAGAGCTTAGAACAGTTACTTCTTGTATATCAGCTTCCAGTAATCTTCGGTGAGTATATTTACTGGCTGCCAACTGGACAATTCTGTGAATTGTGGCAAAAAAACCCCACCTTTCAGGTTCTAGTGGTGTAGTGGTTTCTGTCTACCTAAGTCAAGCAATTGGTGCGCAAAACCCTCAAGAAGGAGGGAAGGCTTTCTAATTACTTTAACCTGCTGAATAAATTATGTGCAGATCACATGAATGCTACCATGTTTCATCAACATGCCTCTTGATAGTTGCAGAACTCAAAGGTAACAAATTACTAGTAAACTGAGAGCCAATATCTTGTAATGACTCAGGAGAATAGGTTTTGAATCGATTCACAGCCGTGGAAACCCACTAGATGACCTTGGCGAGTCACATTTTCTCAGCCTCAGAGGATGGCAAAGGCAAACCCCTCTGAACAAATCTTGCCAAGAAAACCCCAAGATAGCTTTGCCATGAGTTCAAAACAATTAGAAGGCACACAGCAACAAAGTTTCCTGCAACTCGTTTATTTGCAGGGTAATAACAGCAGAATGAGGTAAAATGTCAAAAACAATGCAACAGATACAAAATAAGTTACTTTAAATAACATCATGGATCAGCTCCAAAAGTTCATTTTAAAGTCAATTGTTTAAAAATTTAAAAAATATTTTGACAGGAATTTTTCTATGTGCAAGTTGTTTTTGATATAATGTTGTCATTCTATTTTCAGACCAAGAACAGATGGTGTATTCAGTGCCATAATTTAAGTAAATCTTCTCATGCATTGAGTTGCGCATTCTTTCCAGTTTTTTGAATCACTGTTTCTATTCTCCCTTATGTTAAGCCATGTTGAAAGGAGTTATAGTCCAAAACACCAAGGGGGGTACTTGACTACCCCTCTCCTAAAATAAACCAGAAATGCTACAGAACTCACAATTGCAGATATGCTTTTTCTGACAACAATGGTATCAACCTTCAATAGCTTTAAGTTTAAATGGAACAGTGGGGCAAGAAGAGAGTTATCAAGAGAAATAATTGCTGAACCATTTTCCCCACAGTCTTTTTTTCTCTTCAAAACCTTTTCCAGGTTGCCTTAACCCCATTTGATAGGAAGTGCACAGCAGCCTCTAGCAGAATTTATTTATTTATTTACAGTATTTATATTCTGCCCTTCTCAACCCAAAGGGGACTCAGGGTGGATCACAATGCACATATACATGGCAAACATTCAGTGCCGTTAGATATGCAACATATAGACAGACACAGAGGCATCTAACATTTTCCAGCTTCTGCTTCATGAGGGTATGCTCAATTCCGGTCACGGAGAGTTGCCGCTTCATCGTCTACTTGTGACACTGAGTCTTTGATGGAGTACTTCCTCATTCCTTTCTGCACACTGCTGGAAGTTTTTATGGTGTCATAAATTAGTTAAATTAGCCTCCCCGCATAAAGCGGTATCTAAATTTTCTACTCAACAGATGCAACTGTCTTTCAAGCTGCTTAGGTCAACAGCGAGCTAGGCTATTAATGGTCGGGAGCTTAATCTGACCCGGGCTTTGATCTCATGACCTCTCGGTCAGTAGTGATTTATTGCACCTGGCTACTAACCAGCTGTGCCACAGCCTCGCCCAGAAACCATTGATTGATAGATTACCAGTTGATGGTAGCACATGATTTATCAAGCAGGTGCCTAAAGGTTCTTAATTCTGTCAGTAATAAAGGATAAAAATATTCCCCAACTGTGTCTCAACCCCTCTCCTTTAAAAGTGAATACTTTTTCTTGATATAGTTTGGTGCTTGAGTGCTACTACTGTAATGTATACAGGCAGAGAGTCAGAAACAGACTGTGGACCATATAGTAGCTATTACCTGTCAAAGATAAGGACCCAGTCCATATAATATTGTTGGCTAGTTTGTTTTACTGCAATGAATTTGCAATTGTTCAGTAATTCCAAGAGATTTAGATTGCTGATATTATTTCAGAATTTGGCTAGTACAAGACTGGATGAAAATTACCTAATGTTTAACATCAGATCTCAGCATTCCTCACGAGTGACTATTATGACCATAGCTAATGGGAATTGCAGTCTGAAAACAGATGAAGGGCTGCATTTAACCCATCCCTGGTTTAGTGCATGCTCTCACACAGAACATGCTACAGTGGTCTGATTTTCTCCCGTGTTGAATATTCCTGATGCTCAGAAGATTGGCTGTCATCTTTCAACAAATTCTAAAATTCTTTGCTTGGAGTACTTCTGCATTACAGCATAAGAGGGATGACTGTGTGCCCATAAATCTGAGCTGAGCCATTGTTTGAAAGTGCAACAGCTTTCCTCAGGCCGCTTCCTCCAGAGGCCTTATGCTTCCCCTTGCTGAACCACAGCACACAGTCACACCACTGTTTCTGCTGATGGAATAGGGAAGCAGTGTGGCTGTTCTTCCATCCCTCGCACTCACCAAAACCAAAATCAAGTCTACTTCCAATTTTACAGGCTATAAACAATTTCTGTGAGTCTTTTGTCCAAAGCTTAGAAAAATTACTTTTTGGATGACAGCCCCCAGAATCCTAGAATTCTGGAAGTAGTAGTCCAAAAAGGCAACTTTCCCACTATCTGTTGGCACAGTCAGTGACTAGAGGGGTGATGGTTTTTTCTCCTGACAGTAGAATTTGGAACGTTCCAAGCTAAAATTATTAATATGATCTTCTCTCTGGCAGTACAGTAGGCTATGCATTACATGTTGGACCCATTCCAAGAACCTTCGCATAACTGTTTTGTGTAATCTGGAACCCTATTTTTCTTATGTCTTGGGCATCTGACTGAAGTATACCATAGAATCGTTCTGAGGGGCCTAGAAAGTGTCTTGAGAAATGTTCTCATTACACCTCCAGTGTGATTCCATGGTCAATTTCTGGTAGAATTTCCAACAGAATAGAAGTTGACATAGAAACATACTGAAGGCCTAGAGAGATCAATTCTCTAGGCATTTTCTAGGTCTTTCAGAGTGATTCTCTGGTATTAAACCTATTCCTATATAAATACAACTATGTTCAGTGAGCTTGTGTAATGCTCTAGAAAAACCAAGTACACTATGTTAGAGGACAAAATAGTCCCCTTTTTATCATTGTTAATTTTTATTAACTGTTTAACAGGTAAATTCAAACAGATACATTTCAGTTGTGTCTAATTAAAAGATAACCCATATCCCGAGAATTCAGTTCTGATGCCAGTTGAGACAGAGCTATTCCCATTCTGATGTGACAAACTCAGAGGAAAAAATAACATTGTTACACATTAATCATTATTTAAATTACTTACTTTAGATTACTTAAATTATTTACCATAATGTTTTTTTTCTTTTGAGTTTGTCACATCAGAAAGAGAAATACCGTATTTACTCGAGTCTAATTCGCCATAGAATCTAATGTGCACTCCAGTTTTCAAATCCCTGAAACCCAAAAAAGTATTTACCGTATTATCCAAATCTAATGCACACCCTAATTTTGAGAAGGAAATTTAGTCAAAAAAAGATGAGCATTAGAATCAAGTAAATACGTACCGTATTTACTTGATTCTAATGCTCTATCTTAACTTGTCTCAGAACTAAATTCTCAGAATCAGCCTTTTTATAATGAACATTTACGTTACATTCACTGTTCTTCCTTCTTGTCCAGCATGGTGAACGGGCTCATGCATTAATTCTATTAACATATCAGTGGTATTATTGCTTTTTGTATGTGAAATTACAAAGTAGAGATCCATAAATGGATGTTTGCCAAACAAGCAAGAACTTTCATTAGACAAAATTGTCTAATGACAATTGTAGCTATTGATTAGTGGTATCTGATAGTTACCATATTTGGACACCACTTATTTTAATAATGGAAGATTCAAAATCTCTTTTTCTCTCCCCTTCCACCCCACTTCGATATATTCCTCTATTTAGCACTGGCCTCTTATACTGCATGCTAATGCATCCATTGCTATGGAGAACAAAAAAGTGCTTTCTGGAAAATGATGATTGCGTTTTGTCTTCCGTACTTTGGCTGCAGTCTTTCAAGAACTAAAATGCTCTGGAATGAATCAGCTATATAGTGAGGGTTTTTTAAAGGCCTGTTGCAATTTTTGAAATAGGAGGTAGTGAACAGTACAAGAAAAAGTATGTTGAACTGGAAGTGGTCAGAGCAACCCAGGAGGTCCAGACCAACGCAAACTGACAAAACCAAATGTATAATGGAACAAGGAACATTTTGATCTAGGATTCAGTTCATGGCATCAGGAAATCTGTGACCTGAAAAATAATTTGTTTTTTTTTGTTTTTTTCGTTTCCAGCTAATGGTGTCTCTAAGGCAACCCTTTCATGGGATTTTTGCAAGGTTTGTCCACAAGAGGTTTGTCTTTGCCTTCCTTGGAGGCTGAAAGTGTGTGACTTGCTCACGGCCATCCAGTGGGTTCACATGGCTAAGTGTGGATTCAAACCCTTGTCTTGAGAGTCACAGTCCAATCAATGTTCAAACCAATATACCATGCTGGCTCTCTGAAAAACAGTGCATTGAAATGAATATTATTGTATATACTCATGTATAAGGCTAGAAATATTAGTCAAAAATTGACTCAAAAATCTTAGGTCAGCTTATCCATTGGTCAATGTAAGAAATGTGCCTTAACTGTCATCAAAAGAAGGAACCACCCTCTTCTCTGAGTAAAGTGGGTGAATGGCGAGAATGTAGTCCATCCCAGGAAAATCTAAAAGGAGCACCAGCCCACTCTTCTCTGTCTGCTTTTTTGAATGCCTGGGAAGGAAAATGGTAGATAGGGGCAGATTGCTGTCTGGGATGGCACTGACACTTTCCCCTCTCCTTGGAATGACCCTCGACTTATATCAAAATCCATAGTTTTGGCCCCCAAACCTGTGCTCAACTTATACACAAGGTCAACCTATAAATGAGCATATACAGTACATCCTTTCTGTTTTTCCAGTAGTGGCAAAGGCAAAATTTAATTTGTTGAATTCAAATGGTCCAATTAGGAATAGGGCAGAAAAAAAGCTACAAGTATAGTCAGTGGCATTGTTGACCACACACACAAGTCAAAATGATAGGGCTGCAATTGTTTGTATTCTTAAATGGTAATAAGTCCAGCTGAGCATTATAAGTCTTGTTTTCAATTAGGTTACCTGATATAAACAGTAAAAAAAACATGTCAATTTTATTGATGCCTTCTCTTCCATGAATTCACTGGAAAAAATAGATACCGGACCTGAGTTCATCAAAGTCTTCCTCCATAGGATACATAGCCATTCATTTGTTTACATTAATTATGTAATACTATACCAGATAATCCAGATGCTCATAGACTAGTGTTCTGTGTTTTTGTTACCATTTTGTTAACCTCTAGGAAACATACATTTTCCACTATTACTTGAAGCTATGACAGAGCCAAAAAAATCACACATTGACGTGTTGATATCAGGCAGCTGCTTTCTTTTTTTAAAAGGCTACTTTGTAAACCAGTTCCTCCTAGGGTTTTCACCACTCTGAATAGTTCACCTAGACTGAACAGAGTCATAAAAGTGAGGGAGTAAACTCAATTCTGATGTATTTGAAACTGGATTAAACTCTTCTTGATGGGGAGTTCTTTTTGCACTTTATGCAAATAGCTGTTTTGTGACCTTGTGGCCTTGCAGATGAAGATCTGAAACAGGCAAATCCCTGGAAACCATTCTTTGAGTAGAAATTAGACTGACAGCATCAGGAAGAATTTTTTAGCAACCAGGCAATGCTCCTAGCAAAGAACTGGAAGACATTTCAGATTTATTACAATTACTGGAAGTACAGACTGGAGCAGGGGTAAATACTTCTTACAGGAAGCAAATGGGAAGCAGCAACCCAATCCATCTTACTCTGTGGACACTTTAATTGAAGTTTCCCTGAAAGTGGCAGCTAAGTTCCAATGTAGTTAGCAGAACCAATTCAAGTTCTTGAGTTCAGAGAGTAATAAAGATAATAAATGCAGCATAACCTCACATAGAAAGGTAGCAGCAGCGCCCAACAATATCCTGTGATTTTTCAGCTGCTATTTATACCCCCATCACTTCCTCTCCGAGCATGGTTATATTTAGTAGTGTATAACAAACAAGGCATATGAAAGAAATCTCTCACCACTTGCAATTTATAAACTATTCGAAACCATTGGCTCCCACTTTAACACCTTGGAGCTGACGGAAGGTAGAACCATGGGTCTCATGTTTTAGTCCAAGCTAATTTTGTTTTAATCACATAACTGATCCCTATTTACCCTGGAGTGTGCACTGCAATTCTTTTAGTAATACAAAGGCAATAATATACAATGCACAAAGAGTTTAAGGTTTTAGATCACAAACTGATTCTTTGTTCAGGAAACTAGACCAAATTTTTTAACATGTATTGATTTTAAATTATCGTGAATTTTCTCCACGAGGGTAATGGCAGGGTTCATATCTTGTCCCCACTTTGGCACATTAACCCTGTTAGAGAATGAATGAGTCTAAAATACCCAGTGATTTCACTTAATGAGCTCAGTGGGAACTAGAATGTGGCTCTATAAAAGTTCTGTCACATGTTAAATAAGCAACACAGGAGGAAAAGAAAGTGCTAGATTTACCCCCAGTTAATGCTACGTCTGTTGTTATCTTCATGTGAAGAATGTCTAAATAGGAGGGGTTTCTTCCATGCATTGACACTTCCCACATAATTTGCGAGCCTATTTTTTCTGTTTCTGATTGTGTAGATAGCATTCATGCATAGGGGAAGCTCTCCTATTGATGTTTTTCCCTTTCTGTGTGAGAAAAGTGACAGAACTAGAGCTGGAGGAGGGTGAGGCTCAGACACTTCCTTCTTCATGTGTTTTTTGTACCTGCTTCCCTAGTAAGGGATTAGAGTTAAAGACTCTGTCTCACAAGCTAATCACTACGCTGGCTCTCAAAGTGACCATTTTGTACTACGGTTTTGAGCAACCATTTTGAAGTTTTTTTCCTCCATCTAGGCACATGTTCTTTCGCTTGTCTGGATTGAATGAGCCTATGATGAAGAAGTAGGTAATCATTCTGATTTGCCTGAGGTCAGACACATCTGTCCTGTATATACGCTTAGATGGGGGGGAAATAAACTTCTAAATGCTAATTTTGTCAGTACTGGTTTCTGCCTGCAGCATTTTATGTTTTCTGACCCAGCTAAAAGGCTGAGTGATAAGAAATGTTATCTGTGCAAGTCCGTGAAAATATTTTCTATGCTGAAAGACCAAACAACAGAGGTGGGAAATATGCCCTTCAGTATTGCTGAACTTCAGCTCCCAGCAGTTCAGGTCAGCATAGCCAGTGGTATAGAATGGTTGAAGTTGTAGCCCAACTGTATTTGGAGAGCAACACATACAGAATCATGTACAAGGAAAAATATAGTATGCTGAATCATGAGCACCACAGTTATTTCTTTTTCTTGGTTAGTAAGCTATCATTCACAGCCTCAAACACACTATATACATAGATACATACAGTACCTTTTCTGCATTTCTGTCATCTTTTTTCATCTGTCCTCCCACTATCTCTTGAATTGACGGTACTCCATCCATTCTATTGTTCTTCAGTCTTCATCTGTCATGCTAACCATTATAACACAGGAAGCTGCCTTACACTGAGGCACCACAGCACTGAACTACAACCCTTATCATCCCCGATGAGTGTCCATGTGGGGTGGTAGTGTAACCATCTGGAAGGCCTTACTAGAAGCACTTGACTCAGTTATGCTGTATGAAAACATGTGCTCTATCACCCTTTCCCTTAAAACAATGCCATAGTTTGTGTGCATGACTTGAGAGCACACTATGTAGTAACTTTGGAGAGCTAAGCAGGTGTAGCCCACTAGTGCTGACTGACTTTTTTTAAAATACATTTTATTTTATACATCCCGGCAATTAACAAACTTTTACCATACAGGACTTATTTCAGTATACATTATTCCAAAAGTAAATATTCCTTAAATGACATTTTAAATGACAGCTGGAGAATAACAGATTCTTTATTCCTGTTAAAATAATAGGCAAAGAGCTTTCTGAATGTGGATTTGGAAGTACAACTGAATTGTGAAGCCCCCATTTCCTGATCAACCATGTGCCTTCAGTGATATGCTAGTGTGGATAGCAAGATCATAAATCCTAATTTCCTGGAATCCCTTTGAACTCTAGAGGTTCAAATGGTGATTGTGCTGTTTTGTCATTGGTATATCAGTACATAAGTGATCAGCACTTTGGTTTCCCCTTATCTTATGTCGGTCTGAAGATATCCTGAGTTGATCTATGTTTTAAAATTATCATATGCTTAAAAAGTCTTTTCTGACTTATACCAAACTACTCATTTTCCAAAGGATGGTAATTTTTATTGATATAAAATGATCCTGAATTACATTGTCCAGTTGTCATAGTCTTATACAGTACTCCCTGAGTTCTCTTAGCTGGACCATGATCATCCCTCTCACTGCCCCCCACTCCCCGTATTTTCAGGGTCACTTGTCAGGTGACGGTATACTCATTTTAGAGGCTGTCCATGAGATGCTAATTCATAGGCAACTGCTTCTGAGAGGCATTCCTTCCCAGCGTGTCAGCTCAAGCTTGTTGCCTGTACTAGATCAAACAAGTTTGTGCTCTGCACAGCCATGCAGAACTTGACCTGAATGCTGTCTTGGCTGAGCTCCAGTCTCCCACTGACTTTAGTAGGATGGTGGAATGGGTAATGCTGGGCAGCGAAGCAGAACTGGTGTGAAGCAAGAACCTGGTCTTTGTTGTTGTGTTGGTGAGAAGAACATTTCTTGTGGGAAATGCCACTAGGTCTCAGGACCAAAGTGAAAGCCCTCCCCCCCCCCTTCATTGTCTTTTCATGTGTCATAGAAGATGGACTGGGGTTGGCATAGATAGTATCAACTTCAGCCAGTTCTTGCAGAATAGATTTCACACACCCTGGTAGGATAATAGTGAGGAATGTGGTACCGCCGTGTTTTCTTCTTGATACACAAAGGAAGGCCTGTCTGCCAAACCTCTTGGCGTTTACAGGTTAAACAGTGATTTCTGAACTCCTATCTTCCAGGTGTTTTGGACTTCCAACTCCCAGAAGCCTCAGCTACCAACACCCAATAATTTGGGGAACTGTGGTTCCAAACACCTGGAACGCCAGAGTTTGGGATACACTGGTTTAAAACAAGGCCATTACAGTGTTGCTAATGATAGACTGCAATTGTCCTTAATGTGTTGTTGTGCACAATACAGAACTAATCCAACCATATGTTCATATTCAACCTGCTGGTATTGCAAGACAGTTGACATATTGTGCTTTCTGGAACGTTGGGGCCAGTTTCTGGTTCAACACAGGGACATTGGTGTTGCCTACAAAGCAAGCAGAACTGTTGAACCATGACTATTTTCAACTGAGATATTGTGGAATTGGGACCACATGGTTCAGACAGGTCTATGAATTAGGGCAGAAAATTTAATTTCTGTCTTTAGAGGTGTCGTCGTTCTTGGTATTGTATGAATTAATAGGAAAACTATCTTGTACCATTGCAATGGATAAAGGGGGCTTCAGTCCCTAAAAACATATATAGGCAGTCTGCAAGTTACAGACATCTGACTTACAAATGACTCGTAGTTAAGAATGGGGGTGAGACAACAGGAAGTGAGAAATATTTACCCCTAGGAAGGAAAATTCGTTCCTGAAAGAGTTATCATGCGAAAAAGGTGTTTCCACTGAAGCTTTATCCCCAATCCTTGTTCTCACAACAAGTCAATTCTTTTTCAAAATCCAATGATCACAGGGACAGAAAGGTGAAATCTTTTGAACAGGGGCATAGACAGAAAAACAAACACTACAGATGTGTTAACCCTTCCCTGTGCTATCCAAAACGTGTGTGTGTGTGTGTGTGTGTAGGCTAGAATTACACTTAAAAATGTATCTGTTCCAACTTATGTACAAATTCAACCTACAGAAACTATCTTGTTCGTAACTTGGGGACTGCCTGTATTTTGATAAACCATACATTGAGATGCTATAAAATAATTTTCTTTAAACACATTAGATTTAAGAGCTTCAACAAAGTCCTTTTGATTCCATCAAATTGCTAGCAGAAATTATACTTATTCCTCAGAAAGTGCAGATTGGGTAACATTCAAACTTCCAATGCAATTTGGTAGCTAGAAGTGAATTGGAATAATTAACGTTATTAACAGTTGTCAGCCAATATATGAAGCTTTTGGCTTCTTTTTTATGAGGTTGATGAAGTACCCCAAATAAGCAATTAAAAGGGGGTTATTTGTGCCTGAAAATATAACAAAGTTTTTTTTTTCATTTTCTGTTTCACAACTTCTCTGTAATGGAAAAGACTTTACAGAGATTCTTTAAAGAAACAGAGTAATGATCATCATCTCTTACAATGAGAGTATCAGAAGCACGCACGGTGACATTTTCTTTCTTATCTGCATGGAGGTCAAAGCAATACACAAGGTTCTTCCTTCTCCCATCCCCAGCTGTCAAAATGATAGCCAGACGTAACACGGCATCACTTCTCTGATATACCCAAAATGTGATTTTTGGCCCACAGAGGGAGGCATGGGAGGGGAATTTGCTGATGTCCCCCAATATAAATATAACAAATGGTGCTGAGGATCATTTTGGACTTCTTTTGTTACAGCTGTCTGTCATTGGCTTGGTTGCCTAGACACCACTTCTAGTTACGCAGGAAAAGCAAATCTACACCTAATTTTCACTGTGGCTCAACACTTTCTGATGTTTCATCTAGATTGCCAAATAAAACCTTTTTTTCATTTACTCTGCTTGCTCAGTGGCTAATTCATTCAGAATCATTCTTGATATCTTTGGAGATAATACAGTAGTTGCACTGATATTTTAGAATTTGTAGCCACCCATTCTAATTAAAGTGCCCCCCCAACCTACAACTAGGAATTACTAGCAGAGCTTTACTTTGTTCATGTCTCATGATTTCTCATGACTTCCCATGTGCAAATGGAGACATACAATATGATGTTATTTCACAGGGTCTGTCCTTCTGCCTCACCAAATCCGCACATATGATGCAGTTCTGTGATGACCTGCACGTGATTTTTTTCACCATCCACAGTTCAGGAATATGTCAATCACACAGTCCTAACCAGTGTAGCAGCAAACAAGTGGATAGTGCACTAACCCATTATAGGCATTCTGTCAATGCTACAGGAAGAACAAATTTTGCCTGGAACCCTTCCAATGTTACAATACAGGAATAGATTTTTAAACAGAGTATTATTCCTGCATGCAAACTGAGATAACCAGAAAACAAGGTAGTTACTTGTTGCATATTGCAATGCCTTCAACAGTCTCAAAACAATTCAGATATTCATAATAGAAGAGGCAGAGAAAGAAGCATCTGTTGTCACCATGAAAATAAGCTGCTTTCCAACAACACTTTGCAAACCTTTGTCTGCAAACTCCGCTGGAGAATATCAGAAGAAACTACACATTGTAATAAAAGAATTCTGAACAGATGTGCAGAACCAAATCTGTATAGACACACTATAGGAATCTTAATTAGGCATCATCCATCTGCTGTCTAAAACAGACAAACAATGCAATTCTGGGTATTTCAAAGCCTGGGGCATCAGTACTATCTCTGCTGGGATTTCTGGCTGTATGCTGTCAATATTATTTACAGGATTCTCCTAACTTCCTGAAGAAAGCACAGTTAGCCATACTCATTTGCAGATTTAATTTAGGGGGCTTAAATATTTGCAGATTTGGTTAACACGTCATTTCTAGAAATCTGTAGATCTTCCAGGATGATTCCATAACCAATGTCTAGAGGACCTAGAGCTTCCTATAGAACTGTTTTCTCAAATTAAAAAAGTTATTTTAATTTGTGTATTTTCCACTTTTGGGGGAGCCATACCCCTAACCCCAGAAAATGTGGAAGATCTACTGTATAAACCACTGCCAGTCTTCCAGAGGAGATAATCCTAGCTACCATGGATATTGAGGTCTTTTACAGCAACATTACCATAAAAATAGACAACATGGCACCAGGAATACAGCTACAATGTTTCCAGCTACTTCAATTTGAGGTGGAAAGTTATTTTCAAATCAGTGGCACTAGAATGACTCCACAATACACATATGTATTCATGGCTGACTTGAAACAATCTAAGAACTGTTCTTTTGGTTGAGATATGTTTATAGAACCTAGATCATCTGGACTCATGGCCAAGAACCACCTGAGAAGTTTCACCAATATTGAGTTATATCTCCCCCACTGAGCTGAGAGTAGTCCAGAAGGCCAATTTATATTCTGAACACAACTGAACAACTACATAATTGACAATAAACATTCCTTATATCAGAAACATGCTGACCATGACACATACTTACATACTTCCAGCTTCTACTCAGCACAAAGTCCATTGTGTGATACCAAATCCTTTGATACAAAGATCTTCTGTTGGAAGTCAATAGACAGAGATTGAGTGACAGGCCTATGCTGGACAATCCAAGCACCTTAGCAACAACTTAGTAACAACATGGGAGGACAGTGATCATCACTAAAAGGATATAAACACAAATTCCATGCTGTAAAACTAACCCAAATGCCAACTTTGCCCCATGTCTAATTTAGCAACAGCATTACAGGACCTACACCGTGTCATCCTAACATGACATTAGAGGTTATTTCATTTGCTTGTCTATGTTATATGACATACTCTGCCAGCAATCCCTTGCTGCATTCTTCATATGACATCAGAAATAGCAATATTCAAAAACCAGTGGGAGAATGTATCAGTGTCTCAGTGTTAAAGAAACTACCATATTGCAAAGAAATGTCAAAGAGAGATTAGAGTAAGAGATTGAAGTTACAATTCATTAGGAAGCTCATAAGGATCTTATTATACTACATCTGTTAATTGACTTACCTAAACCCAGGATGTTTGGATTATCAGCTGCAGTTTTGTGAATGACCAGTATGAATAGTGCAATTCTAAGTATCCATACTTTCTGTATTTAATTTCTTTCTGACCTCACTGTCCACAGCTCCACCTCTAACTCCATGTACTCTACACTCACCTGAAATTATGGATTACGTTGTGCATTTATAGTGCACAAATTCTCATGCTGCAGTAATCAATTAGATTGTAAGACACCATAGAGCTCTCAGTTGTTTCACAGAGTTGTTAGGTAATTAGATGCTGACTGGGGATTAGCCAACGGTGGTTTTTGTGTCTCATGATTAATATTCTTTTTGTGTCTTCTTCTCTCATCTCCTTCCCTGATCTTTTGTTCCTCTTTCATCCTTGTTTTCTGGCATGACTCTTTCAGCAAAGATAAGGGGCAATAGGCTATATTTAATAGAAAGGTGCTGGCAAAACCACCTCTGAGTATACTATGCCTAAGAACATCCATTGAAATGGATGGGGTTGCCATTAGTCAACAGGCAACTTGAAGGCACACACACACACACACACACAAGCAAAGAGAAATGGAAATTGTAGTTGCTAGGCAACCCCAATATAAGATCCTTTCTCTCACACACACCATTCAACATGGTACTTACAGAGCATAGGATCAGCAAAGGCTGCTTGGAATCACTCAGAGGATGAGTGTTTCATACTGGCCTCATCAAAAAAAAGATACAAAAAGTAAACTATGAAGCCACTAGCAAATGCTTAGGTCTTGGGGCCCTGAACATAAAGGAGTGTCCTACTCATTTCCCCTGGCAACAGCACTAAATTAGTTCGCAGAATGTTTGTGTCACTGACAGATAATCTTTTAAGCTTTTTGGATAGAGGCATTTAACCCAAGTATTCTGTTGCCATGGCAAGGCAATGTGTTAGCTTTGTACGCTGCATCTGACCACATCAATGTGGAATGTGCTCATCATTTGTGCACACATCCTGTCATGAGATTAGCTAGAGAATAGACTGCTCCTTGGCCTCGTAATTCATTCTGTGTTGCATTCACAATAGACCATGCATGTGCCACCTATAGCCCAGGGGTGATAGGCAGCCCATGGGGCCTCTCTGTATCTTCTGCTGTACATGCCCAAACTGCCTCAGCTGGCCTCCACAACCCCTTCAGTTTTGCTGAGAAATGTGGAGCATGAATAGAGCCATCCCAGAATGCCATCTTCCTCACACAATCATGTTCCCCTATCTTTCCAGGCATATGTTTGGGAGGGTATCATGAGCACAACTGTCCCTGAGAGGATTGCTTATGGAAGTGACTGCTCCCATGGACTCCCATCCTCAGCACCATTGTCCTTCTAACAGCCTAGCTAACAACTGTTTGGTTGGCTGAGTTTAGATGAGGAAAAGATGCATGGGGAAAATAGTGATTGAAGGGAGTCTACCATCTCTAAATTGTATTCTTTTCTCTTCCTCCCTTGCTAGAACTGGAACACAGATGCAAAGAGATCTCCATGTGTAAGGAGGGGAAAGGCATCTGTGCTCAAGGTTGCTTACATAAAGGGGAAGGTGTGAGTTCACTTGAATACATCTGGATCTGTGTCTGGGTAGGCATGGTCCCCAGCTGTATTGCTCCAAAGATGACTCTCTATACTGTGAAGAAAATGGTGTTATACTAGCTTATCACACCAGAATTTTAAAAAGCAGGTAAAGTGTATGTGCCCACAATTAATCCTGTGGTTGCCTCCTGCAGCATTCTGGGGTTTGTTGTTTAGGAAGGGTCCTTTAAAATGCTCAGCCAGAGAAGTCCTCAGCCTCACTAAACTACACACCCCAGAATTCTGCAGGAGGCAGCCATAGCATTTACCTATTCTTTAAAACACGAGTGTGATGAGGCCCTAAAATATACGGAAACGCTGATAAATGGAAAATCTTGATTCCTGTTCATCTGTTTTCCCCTCCTCTGCTTGCAGACTTTCAAGCACATATCTATAGCTCAAAGGAATCGAAATGTTCCTCATCTCTCCCCAATTTCCAACAAATACAGTAGAGTTTCACTTATCTAAGCTAAACAGGCCAGCAGAACCTTGGATAAGTGAATATCTTGGATAATAAGGAGGGATTAAGGAAAAGCCTATTAAACATCAAATTAGGTTATGATTTTACAAATTAAGCACCAAAACATCATGTTATACAACAAATTTGACAGAAAAAGTAGTTCAATACGCAGTAATGTTATGTTGTAATTACTGTATTTACAAATTTAGCAGGAAAATATCACGATATATTGAAAACATTGACTACAAAAAATCATTGGATAATCCAAAACCTTGGATAAGCGAGTCTTGGATAAGTGAGACTCTTCTGTATGTGCAAACAAGCCTGGAGGCTTAATTCCGCATCTATTACTAGTTTACCTTCTCCATGCTATAGTTGTTTACCCAATTCCTAGAGTTGTTGTGTTTTTTTAAATAATAGAATTCCTTCTCAATATCAACATATTATAAGGCATGTAATAAAACCATACCCAGCACAGGGTAGTGAGGTGGGGAAATAAGGAGTAATTAAACTGGAAATATCAGCAGCATAAGGATGAAACTACAGCAAAGTGGTCCCACAGGAATTAAGCTGGATGTAATTTGTGTAAGGGAGAAAGATTTTTTTTAAGTGCTATAGTCAAATGCAGAAAACCTGTTTCCAGCATCTTACATTTTTATCAACAACTCCCTAAGGGTAGGTTCAGTCTGGTTACATCCACATTGCTGAGCAGCAAACCAGCAGAGTGAAGGAAGGGAATAGCAGTGGAAATAAACAGTAATGCGTGCACACTGCAGGTGTGTGTGTCTTAGCAGTTAGACAAATAGAACTAGTCCTTGAGGCTGAAAAGGTTTTAGTTTTCATGTGTTTTGGAAACAATCTGAGTCTGTTAAGTGAAGTATATGCTCCAAATCCATATGCATAAGCATTAGTAAATGTCTTCCAAAGTTGTTGATATCACACAGAAGACAGACAGATGGATAGGCAAGCATATATCTCCCACTCCAAGTCTGTGCACTGCATATATAGCTGAATTTATGTATAGTACTCTCTGCATCTCATAAACTAGGCTGTATTCCTCATAAACTAATCATTAATCCCATGGCACTTTGGTTGCTTTTGCTGCAGGTGACCAACATAGTTAGCCCTTTGGAATTTGAATGTTTGTTTATATAGTGTATGAGTGAAAAGAGAAGTCACCAACAAAGAGAGAGAGGATCAGCCCTTGGTTGCTTGAAGAGCATGGTGCCTTAGTATTTTTTATATCTAGGGAAACTATATTACGGTAGAGTCTCACTTATCCAAGCTAAACGGACCGGCAGAAGCTTGGATAAGCGAATATCTTGGATAATAAGGAGGGATTAAGGAAAAGTCTATTAAACATCAAATTAGGCTATGATTTTACAAATTAAGCATCACAACATCATGTTATACAACAAATTTGACAGCAAAAGTAGTTCAATACGCAGTCATGTTATGTTGTAATTACTGTATTTACGACTTTAGCACCAAAATATCATGATATATTGAAAACATTGACTACAAAAATGGCTTGGATTATCCAGAGGCCTGGATAAGCAAGGCTTGGATAAGTGAGACTCTACTGTAGTTCAAAAAGTGTCCAATGGATCAAAAATAGCTGGAAAGACCACCAGCATATATTACCTCTGAACCTTTCCTGTTTATCAGTCATGACCAGTATCTTTTAATAGATTTCTCCCCAGTAGATTTGTTGCATTCTCCTTTAAAGCCATCTAATCTAGTTGGCAGCAAATTTCATAAATTAGTAATACATTGTTTGAAGAAGGGCTCTCTTTTGTCTGCCCTGGATACACTGCTGAGCAGTTTCACTGGTAAGTTCCTTGGTTGTTTCCTGCTGATGTATTTATAGAAATGTTTTCTGTTTTGTCTCTGCATTTTTAGTAATGTGTTGCTCAGTTTGAATTTTTTCTCTTCCATATTGTCAGTAGTTCTTTCATCAGAACTTGGCGTCATTTGGGCAACTTATCCATTTTCAAAGAAATGGCTGTGTGTTTATTTTATATTTTTTGACCCAGCTCATTAACTATGATCAGACATGGAGTGCATCTACACTGTAGAACTAATTCAGATCGACACCACTTTAACTGCCATGACTAAATGCTGTGGAATTCGAGTAGTTGAGGTTTGGTGAGGCACCAGCACTTTTTGGTAGATAAGAGTGGTAAAACTACAATTGTCATCATTCCATTCTATTGAGCCATGACAGTTAAAGAGTTATCAAAGTACATTAATTCTACAGTGTAGATACATCCTTAGTTGCATGTTTTCTAACCTGCGATATACATTCTATATATCTTGTATAGTTTTAAATAGCATCCATGTGTCTTGAAGACATTAGGATATCTTGACTTTTCTCTTTAATAATCTAATTATTTGTTTTTAGACATTCATCTTAAAATTATCTATTACTGGAGTTGGAAAACTTTAAACATACATTGCATTTTATATCACTGCAAATGCTATCTGCATTAGTTTGACAACAAATCTCACACTGGGTTCTTGGCACCGTTGAGGTTATGGCTAGGGTCAGTTTCTATGTGTTCAGTTCCCATGACAGCTCTTCCAATGCACCTTCATTTGCTGTGCCTAGAAATGTCTCTGTGATGCATCCCTGATATAAATACCCAATTAGTATGGTACTAGTTGAAAGCACCTTCATTGCTTGTTTGATTTTCTTAGGACTCTGCTTCTCATAATGTAGTTCTGGCTAACTAACAAAAATAATAAGATTATAATTGTTTAGTAATATGCCCCAAAATTACAAAATAGCATTATTCCAAGACCTATGCTTAGGATATCTGTGTGCCCTGTCGTACATAGGACAGTTCTCTCTTTATAGGGTGGTCAGGATCTGGTCTGGTCCTTTGGTAGGGGAAAACAATAGGAAATGAGAAGAGCAGCTTTGAAGTTACCTGAGAACAATGCCTGGACATCAGATAAAGCGGTCACACAATTCTCTGGGTCACAGGATGCATCTACACTGTAGAATTAATGTAGTTTGTCATCACTTTAACTGCCATGGCTTAATGCTATGGAATCCTGGGGGTAGTAATTTTCCAAGGTCTTTCACATTCACTGCCAAACAGTGCTGGTGACCCATCCAGGAAGTCATGCCACCCCTCTATTCTGCCTTGGTCAGACCACACCTGGAATACTGTGTCCAATTCTGGTCACTGCAATTTAAGGGAGATGTTGATAAGCTGGAATGTGTCCAGAGGGCAACTAAAACCATCAAGGGTCTGGAGAACAAGCCCTATGAGGAGCAGCTTAAAGAACTGGGCATGTTTAGCCTGCAGAAGAGAAGGCTGAGAGGAGACATGATAGCCATGTATAAATATGTGAGGGGAAGACACTGGGAGGAGGGAGCAAGCTTGTTTTCTGCTGCCCTGCAGACTAGGACGCGGAACAATGGTTCTAAACTACAGGAAAGGAGATTCCACCTGAACATTAAGAAGCACTTTCTAACTGTGAGAGCTGTTTGGCACTGGAACTCTACCCCAAAGTGTGGTGGAGGCTCCTTCTTTGGAGGCTTTTAAGCAGAGGCTGGATGGCCATCTGTTGGGGGTGCTTTGGATGCAATTTCCTGCTTCTTTACAGGAGGTTGCACTGGATGGCCCATGAAGTCTCCTCCAACTCTATGATTCTGCGATTCACCAAAATACAAATCCCAGAATTTCATAGCATTGACACATGGCAGTTAAAGTGGAGACAAACTAAATTAATTCTACAGTGTTGACTTCTTAATTTGCCTCAGTAAAGCATATGTAAATTTTGTGCAAATACCCTTGTTTGTTCATTTATTGTTATGTTTTCTTTCCCCTTTTGTAAAAATGTTGGCGATTGAATGATAATCCTATTTCTAGTTGAGATCTCAGCCTCTGTGGTTTTCTTTGTTTAATTGCCTTTTATTATTGTTAGTTTACTGCCAAGTGATGGTGCCTTCATTATGATTATTACTGTAGCACATATATGGCATGAACGTGTCTGGATACAGATTCCAGTCAGTCTGGATGCCTATGCTAATTAGCCGCTGAAATGTTCCTGTGGAACCAACGTTAATTAACGGAGGCACAAGATGTACAGTTTTTGATTGTCTTATTCTGACAGTCTAGATCCACTGAGAGGTTGCATTTCCTTCCCAAGCATCCCAATTAACTCCATGGGAGCTGAAATAAGAGGTTGGCCCTACTACTAGGCAATGCGAGGCAGTTGCCTCAGGCAGCTGGTTTCAAGAGTCAAGAAAATACATCATGCGAACAGTGATTTAATCTATCTACTATTGCTGTATTTTGGCTGCCAGGGAGAGGCACTTTTAAGATTGTTTTGCCTCAGGTATCAAATAACTTGGCAGGCCATGGCTATTATACACCTTAACCCTAGACTGCACAATTTCTGCACCTGTCCCTTAAAGGAAGCCTGAATCTGTCCAGGTGATTTTATTTTACGCTTCTACACTAAAAATGTGTAATTGTCAACCAAATTTCATACATTCTTGATCAAATATCAAAAGTCTTTGCCAAGTATAACTTGTCATCCTCCACTGCATTCAACCAAACACAAGGGAAAATGGCATGGGGTTGGGAAAAGATTGTCAGAAACAGGTAACCCTCAGTGCTTTTAGTTCTGGATCTGTCTCTGCCTACTACTGGATTCAGCCTCATTCCCTATTAACCCCTAATGCAGTGTTTCTCAAACTCTGCTCCTCCAGATGTTTTGGACTCCAGCTCCCACAGTTCCCAACAGCTGGTAAGCTGGCTGGGGTTTCCGGGAGGTGAAGTTCAAAACACCTGGAGGAGCGGAGTTTGAGAAACTTTCTTACTTAGGTGATCCCTCACAGCTCGAGGATGATGGTCCTCCAGGTGTAGTGTCCAGGTGGATCCGTAGGTGGCTGTGGAGACCTATTCTTGACCCGCATGTTCTTCCATAGTGAATATAAGTGGTACTTAAAGGAGCACTTAGATGGAACCCCTTGGATACAAGTTCTTTGCAAACCTATTTTCAGTTGGCACAGGAATGGCTGGGCATCCAAGCCCATCCTCTTAAGTGGATAGGAAGAGTCTTCTCTATGGGAATGGATTAAAAGCTGATGCAATTCTAGGACCCTTTTATCACCCAGTTATAGTGCTATGATTCCACTTTAACTGCCATGGCAACATCCAGTTTAAAGTCTAGAGAGGACTACGTAAATTTCATTTCTAGAAAGTTCTCATTAAACTACAAACCCAAGTATTTCATAGAATGTTGCCAAAGTGAAATCATAGGAATATTATGTAGTGTAAAAGGGCCCCAGCAAACTGTTTCCACATTGGCCAACCAGATGACCTTGAGAGGCCCATAAGGAGAACAATATGGATTCAATAAGCCTCCCAAGCATCTTTTATTCAGAGACATGCTGCTGGTGGTGTTGAAGAGAGTATATAGTCGTCATGACTTATAGCCATTAATGTATGAAGGTAAACGTCAAAGAGCCAACTTGATGTAGTGGTTTGAGTATTGGACTAAGACATCAGTTTCCAGACAAAAGGCGGTCCCGGTCAGGGTTGGCTTGACACGTCTTCCTCTTGGCACATTCCTCCCTTAATCCCTCCATTCGTGCCTCTTTGAATTCTGTAGCACTGTTGGTAACAGCTGGCCTCCAATTACAGCACTTAAGGGCCAGGGCTTCCCAATTCTCGGTGTCTATGCCACAGTTTTTAAGGTTGGCTTTGAGCCCATCTTTAAATCTCTTTTCCTGTCCACCAACATTATGTTTCCTGTTCTTGAGTTGGGAGTATAGTAACTGCTTTGGAAGACAGTGATTAGGCATTCAGACAACGTGGCCAGTCCAGTGGAGCTGATGGTGTAGGAGCAGTGTTTGAGAAACACTGCCCTAAGGGAATGCATCTCCTAGACCTGGCGTTGTTAAATGTTTCCATTCAAGACTCCTTTTGGCCCAAGACATTTTTAAGTGACCCTAGGTTTAAAGTTATATCAAAGAGGTATAAGAATCAACATTTGTTTATAACAAATCAGCATTTCCAAGGCTTGCTAAACAAGCAGATTTTGCTTTTTATGAAGTACAGCTGAAGTACCTTTGCAGAGTCCACTGTCAACACTGCACAACAGATTTGTGTAAATGTCTAAAGTAGTCACTAGGTGATGCTCAGAAAACATGTACTGTTTTTTGGGACCCCGACATTGAGCTAAGGGAAGCACATTTGGGCTCAGGACCCACAGTTTAAGAAGCCGTTCCCTAGAACAGTTGCTCATTCCTGCTTGAACATTTCATATAAAGTCGAGCCATACAGGTCATATTGAAATGTGAGCATTTTCAAAATATCTCTCTTTTGGAGAAGGCTCCTGTTCCGAGAAGAATCCCAACTCTGCTAGGTAGTTATCCCCAAACACCGTGGTCGTGTTGATTTTACATTAAAATTTAGCCCAGAAAAGTAACACAAAACAACCAGTTGGAAGCTGCAGACGATAACCATCTGTTACTGTTTTTAGAATGAATCACTCTTCAGGTAAAGACCAACAAAAGTGGCCTGATTAGAATGCAGGCAACCTGAAAGGAAACTGAGAGATGAGCTCAGAAATGCTTAATGTTTAACTCTTAATTCTTCCATCATGGTATTCAAGAACCAGATTGAGTAAGTCTGATTTGGAGAAAGGGAACTCTTAGCCTTGTTCACCTCCTGTCATCACTCCTCACCTAGAATTTGGCTTGCTAATGAAGAGAGCAGCCTATATCCATGGGTGCTTTATGCAACTCAGAACATTATATTGGATGAATCCTCTCTACATATGGAGGACTCCCTTCTCTTTTAGAAACTGCCCTGCACATAAAGAGAGGAGTGGAAATGTGTAAGGAAGGGAAGCAAGACTAACTTGCTTCTAATATGCTTACTTCACTGTTTCCTCAACACTTAAATAGAGCATTCAAAGCATGCATCCACATCCCACAAATCTGGTCCCAAATGACATTGTCGCTGCTTGGGACAGTTTTGTGATGTATAAAAGCAATGACACTTTTTTGAATAGAGAAAATAGAGTTGTCTCATTTCTTGTCCTCCTTTTTTCCCATGCGAGGAGGTAGATCTTCTCAGTAACTGCTTCCAGACCTAGGAACTCCCTCCCTGGGGAGACCAGAATGGCCCACTCCTTACTTTCTGCCCACTGTCACAGGAGAGCTGTGATTTCAATGGGCTTTCAGGAAGTGACTGAAATTGGCTTTTAAGGCTGAGTTACTATGTTGTTTTTAATGAATTTTTAATGGTTTCAATTCTATAGATTAGCTTTTTTAAAAAAAGTTTTATTTTTAGCAATCATTTTAATATGTTGTGCTTTTAATATTCATATAAGGTGCATTGATTCCCAATATTGGGGAAAAGGTGGGTAAAATGGATAAAATTGTCATCATCATGAAAAAAAAATGTTTCGTCTCTATGGTTGATGTCTAAACTCAGTTTACTTTAGATTTTCACACCTTATCTTTAGTTTATAAATCATACAGTACAGTTGTTCAAATGGCACAGTGAGGGATATTTCAATACAACCATACTTTATTCTGTTATGTTTATGTAACCATTGAATATTTGGAGCCGAGCTCATTGAATCTGTAAGAACTCGAGAGTGTTTACAGCCAGGTCCTTCAAATCAGGAAGCAATCATTTCAGACAAGTGTCATTTGTATAAACAGAATGGTTTCCTTGTTGTAGAAGTGGATGTTTTTCCCCCCCAAAATTACCTTTACATAATTTGATTTGGGGTATTTTATCAGTTGTCATCTCTTTTAATTAAGTTTGGAATGCTTAGGTGGACGATGACTGTCAAACCACTGAATTTTACATTCCTTTTAATAAAGCCATTTCCTATTCTTTCAACTTCAAAATAGGCAGAACTACCGTTAAACCAATCTCTTGTGTCCTGTTAAGTGTCTGAATAATCTGTTCAATTTTTTCTTATAATAAACTATGAAATCTACTTACTCATGTTTTAGAATATGACTAAACCTACTCAATCTCAGCATAGTCTCATTGTGGCAGTTCTATAACAATTGGGTGTAACTGTTTGTTAAATTAGTTCTCAAATGAACAACTTTTGCAACCTTTGAAGGCTGCCCAGATTTTCTGTGCAGACGTTAATGTTTCTGGGCTAAAATGCTATTTCCTGTACCCAAAATGTATTTTCTGTTCAAAAGAAGTGAATTTTTCACATAGTCCTGAACTGCAATGATACTGTTCAGTTCAGGGTCTGTTTATCAGGGTTTCACAACAGTTGACAACATAGTTTTCAGCCATTCTTCAAATATTTTTGAATATTGTTTCCATCTCAAATAACAATAGTCAATTTTGTTTAAAAAATCATGGAATTTGTCCCATCTCAGTTGAATTCAGGCCAAGAAACAGTATATTCTTCTCACCAGATGTGTAATAAGGCCATGCCCAAAACTACATGAATTGTTTATAACTAAAATCTATTTTATTTTATTTTTTTGCTTCTCTACCAGATTTGCCTGTCATCTTCCTGTACGGGATATAATGAACAAAATGAAAACTTTCAAGCGTCGTTTTTCTCTTTCGGTTCCCCGGACAGAGACGATTGAGGAATCACTAGCAGAGTTTACAGAGCAGTTCAACCAGCTCAACAACAGAAAGAATGAAGGTAAAAGGTGGGAAATCAATCCCATGGAAAAGAGAGTGGTATGGGCAGAAAGATAGTGCTGAGGTCAGTTCTAGACATCTGAAATTTGGAGAGATTGTATCTCCCCTTACTTTGGGAAGCAATACTTGTATGGTAGCCCTTGTAGCTTATGGTTTATGAAATGTTTGAAATGTGGTAATGAGGAGAACAGAGTTCTCTAGGTCAGTGCTTCCAAAAGTTTGGTCCTCCACATGTTTTAGACTTCAACTCCAAGAATTTATGACTATAGACCAAATCATCTAGGATGACTCCCTTCAAACTGAACCAGTTACATGTTGGCTGGATTGCATTGTTCATGTGTGAGTTCTTAAATTGGAGGGAAGGCTAACATTGTACTACTGATTCCTTCACAGTCCTTCACAGTTAGGCTATAGTCATCACCTTAACTACACCGGAGCCTCTGGTGGCATAGAGGGTTAAAGCCTTGTGACTTGAAGGTTGGGTTGCTGACCTGAAGGCTGCCAAGTTCAAATCCAACCTAGGGAGAGTGCAGATGAGCTCCCTCTATCAGCTCCAGCTCCATGCGGGGACATGAGAGAAGCCTCCCACAAGGATGGTAAAAACATTAAAACATCTGAGCGTCCCCTGGGCAATGTCCTTGCAGATGGCCAATTCTCTCACACCAGAAGCAACTTGAAGTTTCTCAACTCGCTCCTGACACACAAAAAAATCTACATTATATTGTTCAATGTGTTCCGTTCTGATGTAATTTGTTTATATGTCTTTTCCTCATTGACACTGAATATTTGCTATATATGTTGAAAACTGCCCTGAGGCCCTTCAGGGACATAGGACAGTCTACAAATAATGATGATGATGATGATGATGATGATGATGATGATGATGATGATGATGGTGGTGGTGGTGGTGGTGGTGGTGGTGGTGGTTGTTGTTGTTTGACCCACTAGAGTCAGCAATATTCATGAAATTACCATTTACTGAATATGGAAGGATTGCTAGTTGAAGGTAAACAAATACAAAGTATAACTAACTGGAAGCAACCTGTAGAAAAAAGAGGAAAAACAGGAAAAACCTAGGTTTTTAAGTGAACAAAAAACAGCTAAATGCTTGGGAATATAATTGGAAAGTAGAAAAGCAGACTTGTACAAAATAATGTTATGAGAATTGTAGGCTAATATTAAGTTTCAGAAAAATGGGAATGTTGAATTGATCTTTTTCAAGATGATCTATTCTTCAACAAAGAGGGTTTTTATTATTTCATATTATGTCTTATTTCAATTACTGGTTATTTCTGATGGATTTTATTTGCTTATTTATAAACTTACCTAGGGAACCTGTAGTAGAAGAGCAACAGTGGCTTGCAATCTGAGTTGGGTAGAGCTTATCTTTCTCATTGAAAGATGAGAAATCCACCCTGCACCCAACTCCATTGGTGTAGACTGTGATATAGAAAAGGTACAGTGTCTTGGGATGTTAAAGAAGAGTTTGTTTTATGCTTGAAAATAGCCCACTACCTATTGGCCCAGAAATACCTTTAATTGCTTTATTCAGGGGCTGTTAAAAGAAAAGCAAGACATGTTTAGATAACAGTAATTATAACAAAAGACAAGCTACAATTTACAAAATCAATTATATGTGTATGTATCTTACATCAAATCACATATAAATTGTCAGATTTTTTTTAAAAAAAATGCATCCTGAGTAAAAAAGTGTATGGATACAAAATAATACTTATATTACAACTTTAAAATCAACTTGCATATATTCTCAAAAGAGTGTTTCCAAAGTTTATTCTTGATAACTGATAGTTTACAAACTAAGAGACTGAGCATGATGCTATTCCAGTTTTTTTTCCATGTGCATCAAGGACATCCTTATCATAACATTTCTACAGCAGATCACAGGATTAGGAGAAGGCCATAAAATATTTCCAGACTCAAATGCCTGGGACTGTTTTCAAGAATAAAATCGTCACTCCTTTTTTCAACATCTTAAAATGTTTTCTCCTTTCCAGATCACATCTACAGTTCCCCATCCACATTTATAGTTTAGAATTTTATTGATTTATAGGAATCTCTAGGTCTTCCAGTGTGATTTTGAGATCAACTTTCTCCAGACATGCTGGAGAAAATACGGATTTCTAGAAGAAACAACTCTCTAGAAATCTTAGTCCTCTAGTGCAGTTCTGTGGTCAGCTTTCAGTGGAATTCAGTGATAGAGTCATGCTGGAAGACATTAAAATCCCCAGAGAGTTTTTTAAAAAACAGGTAAAAATGGCAATTTCTTTATTCAAGTTTTTTCACTTTCATTGGATTCTGTGCTTTTACTGCCAGTGAATGTGGAGGAGGGTTGACTGTACTGAATGTTACTAGTCCTCTTTGCTCAATGGTAAAGGGCAGTTTATAAACTCTGCTTTCAGGGAGCACAGACAAGGCACCATTCTTCATTCCACCGATTACCACCAAAGATAGGCTGCAACCAAAGGGTTGAATAATTAGACCCCAGTCAGAGGTTGCAGTGGAAGATTATATCAAATTCAATTATGTTTTGTTCTTGCTCTCTTTCTCTCTGCTAACCTCACTTGAGCACAAGGAATGATAGGGCATGCACTGAGAATCCCAGAAGGACAAGTGGAAAAACAAATAATACGCTAAGTGAGCACAGGGAGTTCCAGGCAATGTCACCTTTGGTTTGGTGCAGTCTGTTTTTGCAAAAGCTGGAAAGGGCATTTGCAAAGAGTCCTCAAAAGTTTCTGTAACAAGTACTTGAAGCTTTTCCATCCTTGTGATAATTCTGTCTGCCTCAATGCCATATGGAAGAGCTAGAAATGTCATCTGCCTGTGTCTGATTCACAGCTGCTAGAAACCTCTGGGGCTCTCCTTAAAATTAGAGTCGAACTGTAGTGGAACTAGCACTGAATTTTTAAAAAACTGTATTTCATCTTTATTTTCCTCTCTACAAAATGTCAGCAAGTGCACAAGCAAGTCCTGAAGGTTTTCATAACCTTGTTTTTCTTAGACACTGATGATTGCTTTCTGTTTCTGTCTGTTTTCTTTTCCACAAGAGAGCTGTAGAGGTAAATTGCATAATTTGTTTTGAGTTCAAGCTGGCCTACAAATATTAAACATAGTATTTGTAAGGGGTAGTGGTGTGTCGTACCCCATGAAAATGCTCACTGTTTACCCCTCATTAAGCCCTATTTAGTTAAAGGGATTAATATTTTATGTATAGTTTCTGGGGGGTTAGCCTAGACATCCTCTTTGCATTTGAAACCTCCGTTGCCCCACCACTTTAAGAATCTCATCAGGGGTGGAGCATCGGACTAGGCACTTCTAGTTCTTGGAAGAGTTATCATTTTTCGTGACTGGAAGGTGAAGAGAGAGGAAGGCTGGAAAGTCTACAAAATAGCATGTCCAGTCGTTGCTGTATTCAAGTCCAGTCAGCTAGATCTATATTCAAGTCCAGTCAGAGTTAAATATTGAGTTCATCTTACAGACAGTTGATCACCATACAAGGCAGAGACAATAAGAAGAAATAAAGATTCAAGAGCCTCAGTTCAGCCAGAACTGTATCTATCTCTCAAAGACTTTACTTCTCATAAAGACTTTGCAGTAAGACTCAGGAGGAGAGAAAGTCTAAAATTCTTGTCAGTTAATAAACTCTTGATTCAGCTATATAGTCTCCGATCTGTTCCCTGCTCAGCCAGTTCACCTTCCAAGTAGTTAAGATAGTGTGGGGGCAGAACATGGTGTCTTTTTTCATTGATTAGAATTCTTGAGAGTCCAAGACATGATTGATGGAAAAAAACAAGCCATCAAAGCTCTAGGTCTTTCTAGAGCCGTGGTTTTTAGAGCCGAGCAGATATGTTAACACTTAACAAAGTAATGAAATAGTTGTGGTTTAAGCAAAGCAAAGCAAGTTTCTGGCCTGTTTCCCCAGGAGATCAAAGCTTGTTTTGGCAGATGCAATGTTTAAATATATTTATAAAAGGAGTGAGTCTTGTCAAAGGCAGCAGCAATGTCTGCAACTTCCCTTTTAATTTTGCTTTGATATTGTATGCAGCCTCATTATGCCTTGAGTGTGAGCACCTGCTTGCAGTCCGCATGAAAAGTGGAGCAGAATCAAACATTACTTCAGTATGTGTCCAGATTCTGCCTTTATCCCTATTAAATATCCCAGCCAAGACAGTTTGGGTACAGACACCTAGTACGTAAGGTTAGTTTAGCTCCTGGTGTTTTGCTTTTTTCGTGAGCTAGTGAATCTTTTCTAAGCTATAAACCCCTTTCTTGTTTGCAGTTTCTCCATTTTCTGATATCTATTCTGAAATGGGGCAACAAGAATTCTACAATCCCTTAAATGGGGACACACCATAGGTTTTATGGCATGACTTTAATTTATTTTCTTCCTTCTTGCCTAATCACTAATAATGAATTTTCTTTTTTAAAAAAATTCCAGTCTGTTACACAATAATGTGTGAAACGGGTTCATTCCATGCCAAACACTCAATGACTTAACAACTTTTTGTTCTGCTTTAGCATGTCAGTTCTGGATTTACTGGCTTTATTTTTCACATGAAAGTTTGTATCTCTTTTTTAAATACAAAGTACTTCTGCAATTCATTTAGATTAAGGATGGAATAAAAAAACTCAAATCTACTCAGCTCCCCTCCCTACTAACTTTTGATCCCTAAGATGTGTCACCCAGAGAGCCTGCTGTTTTGATCTGTGTAGTATGCACCAATTCATTAGTTAGTGAGCAAATTGGATAACTGTCCAAATACATTGAAATCAACACAGTCGAATCCATGTTTATCATGGGAGGTAGTTCTCAGCAGTAAACCAGGCTTTCAGTGGATGAGACTGAGAGAGGCATGAATTGGAGAGATAGTCATTGCATTTTAGTTTGCTCAGAAGTCCACCTGCTGATATTTGGCCTTTTTATGCTCATGTATTACATTTTTTTTGTCTTCAGTGTAACAGACAGAGCAGATGCAGCAATTAGAAGGGTTTGATAAAGAAAGACCTCTAGATTTTGGCTTCTGATCAAAACTACCTTTCTACCCACAGTGTTGTTTCCACCTGAATTCATTTAATTTTGACAAATTTATTGTATCATGATTATAAGAACAATGGAAATAGCTCCCATTATTTTAATATTTTGTTGTTTCTACACTAAGATAATATTGCTAATATCTTCTGTCCTGTAGGATGAGAAGGACAGGCACACCTTTCCAAGCTTTAATCTTTCACATTAACAAGTGAACTGTAAAATATAAAGAACATTTTGCTTTAAAACAGCAAAAGTGTCATGTGCCACTTTTTGTTTTTGCTGCAGCAAGCTGACTCTCTGGAATTCTTTTGTGATGAAAGTCTGTTTTCAGAATCTAGAGCTCAAGGGGAAAGTAGCATTGTTTCTCTGAATAGCATCAACAAAGACTCTGGTTGCTATCAAATGCAAAACCTAGTAGGCTGCCTTTTACAGCATCTGGATCCAGAACTAGAAACTGGCTGGATTGGGCACTTGATTGCTTAGTACATCATTGGATTTGAAGATGCTGCATTTGTTTTCAAAAGTAATATCTTTTACATGCAGGGTAGCAGTTAAAGTATGCAGTTGCAAACTACAGTGGGTCCTAGATAGCTGCTAGAGTTTGGTTCCATGTGGAGACCAACATCCATGGATACTCATCCCATTAAATGCAGTGGTGTAAATGAAATGATGCCTCTTGTCTAAAATGGCAAAAATCACGGTTTACTTTATAGATCCCCCCTTCTTCTTAGGACTGTTTTCAACTCATAGGGCCCTTCCACACAGCCCTATATCACATAATAAAAAGGCAGAAAATCCCACAATATCTGCTTTGAACTGGGTTATCTGAATCCACACTCAAACAATGTGGGATTTCCTGCCTTGATATTCTAGGATATAGGGCTGTTTGGAAGGGCTCATAGATGGCTGAACCTGTGGATGCAGAATCCATGGTTACAGAAGACTGATTGTACTCATTACATTATTTGTTATGTTCAACTTCTGCCTTTTCCCAAGTGAACTTAGGGTTGTGTGCATGCCTCTTCTCTTCACTACTTCATCCTCACAAAAACCTTGTCAAGTAGATCAGGCTGAGAGAGTATGTCTTCTACTCTTCTTTTTAACCAGAAAAGTCTCTCAGTCATTTTTAAAAATCAGTCCTTACAGTTGGATGGGAACTCTTGATCCACTAGAGGATCTTCAGAGGCACTGCAAACCCACCCACTTCTCAATCTCAGTTCCTCAGGTTTATAATGTACAAGAGTAAAAGAATGGGTTTGAGGAAGAAAGAAATTGTTATAATTGTGTTCATTCTTCCATCCTTTCAGGGCAAGAAAGGTTTCTTATAAGTAGTGGAGTGGAATGGCCATCAATGACAAGTGGGTGGTGGTAGCCAGACCCACACTTTATTCTTTTAGGCAGCTTCAGATATTAGTAAAATTCAGTGGGGAAAAAAGTATTTAGTCAGATACCAATTGTACAAGTTCTCCCACTTAAAAAGATGAGAGAGGCCTGTAATTGACATCATAGGTAGACCTCAACTATGAGAGACAACATGAGAAAACACATCCAGAAAATCACATTGTCTGATTTTTCACAAATTTATTTGCAAATTATGGTGGAAAATAAGTATTTGGTCACCAACAAACAAGCAAGATTTCTGGGTCTCACAGACCTGTAACTTCTTCTTGAAGAGGCTCCTCTGTCCTCCACTCATTACCTGTAGTAATGGCACCTGTTTGAACTTGTTATCAGTCTAAAAGACACCTGTCCACAACCTCAAGCAGTCACACTCCAAAGTCCACTATGGTGAAGATCAAAGAGCTGTCCAAGGACACCAGAATCAAAATTGAAGCCCTGTACCAGACTGGGAAGACTGAATCTGCAATAGGCAAGCAGTTTGGTGTGAAGAAATCAACAGTGGGAGCAATAATTAGAGAATGGAAGAGATACAAGACCACTGAGAATCTTTCTCGATCTGGGGCTCCATGCAAGATCTCACCCTGTGGGGTCAAAATGATCACAAGAACGGTGAGCAAAAATCCCAGAACCACATGGGGGAACCTAGTGAATGACTTGCAGAGAACTGGGACCAACGTCACAAAGGCTACCATCAGTAACACACTGCGCCGCCAGGGACTCAGATCCTGAAGTGCCAGACGTGTCCCCCTGCTTAAGCCAGTACATGTCCGGGGCCGACTGAAGTTTGCTAGAAAGCATTTGGATGATCCAGAAGAGTATTGGGAGAATGTCATATGGTCAGATGAAGCCAAAGTAGAACTGTTTGGCAGAAACACAACTTGTTGTGTTTGGAGGAGAAAGAATGCAGAGTTGCATCCAAAGAACACCATACCTACTGTGAAGCATGGGGGTGGCAACATCATGCTTTGGGGCTGTTTCTCTGCAAAGGGACCAGGGTGACTGATCTGTATACATGAAAGAATGAATGGGGCCATGTAACGTGAGATTTTGAGTGCAAACTGTTAATGTGGGATTTGTGTATTGATAGTGTTTAAATGAAATTTGTGTCTTGTTTGTATTGCATACTGATTGCATCATCCAGAGTGTAACATAGTCTGGAAAGAGTTAATTCCTAAGAAGCTGTGATGTCCTTGATGTGTGGCTGGAGCTGGGGAGTATCCAGACACAAGTGTATATACATTACTGATTGCATCAGTTCTGTTCTGAGTTGAGTTGAGTTCTATCTGCTTAGAGTGAGAGTCCTGTATTTGTCTGCAAGTCTGTTTGTCTTGATTATTACTGAAGTCAGTAAAACTTGTATATAGTTTTACCAAAGTCTCTGGATGTCTCTTCGTTCTGCGTTCCACTGACTCTATCCAACTACTGCTGCGCTGCAAATTACTCTGACACAAACCTCCTTCCATCAGCAAAGGCACTTGAAATGCTTCATACGAAGCCACTCCTTCGTTGCCCTGGCGGTGTGCTTGGGATCATTGGCATGCTGAAAGACCCAGCCACGTTTCATCTTAAGTGCCTTTGCTGATGGAAGGAGGTTTGTGTCAGAGTAATTTGCAGCGCAGCAGTAGTTGGATAGAGTCCTGGAGTGGCCTAGCCAGTCTCCAGATCTCATCCCTATAGAAAACCTTTGAAGGGAGTTGAAAGTCAGTATTGCCCAGCGACATCCCCAAAACATCACTGCTCTCAAGGACATCTGCATGGGGGAATGGGCCAACATACCAGGAACAGTGTGTGCCAACCTTATGAGGTCTTACAGAAAACGTTGGACTTCTGTCATTGCCAATAAAGGATATATAACAAAGTATTGAGATGAACATTTGTTATTGACCAAATACTTATTTTCCACCATAATTTGCAAATAAATTCATGAAAAATCAGACAATGTGATTTTCTGAATGTGTTTTCTCATGTTGTCTCTCATAATTGAGGTATACCTATGATGTCAATTACAGGCCTCTCTCATCTTTTTAAGTGGGAGAACTTGTACAATTGGTATCTGACTAAATACTCCCCCCCCCCACTGTATAAAAGAAACTAGGAAGATTACTATTAGGATTGTTCTGCCACATTAGCTTCTAATATTATTTCACATTTTATTCAGAAATTGCCTATTCTTGACAGATCTTTTTCAGCAAGAACAACATTATCTCTCTTTCTGCAACTAGCTTATGCAGTGAGTTCATACTGTCAAATTCTGTCTTGTTTGATTGGTGTTTTGTGCCTGTGCATCTATCTTTTGTGTTTTTATAATAACCTCCAGTATGTGCTCTATGGAACCGCTTGGAGGTGGGACTCAGTTATTATTAAGTGGCATGGGCTCTATTTGGAATGCTGATAATTAGTGAGCAGTTCATTTGTATGCAGGTTTCTCCAGGAAACAGTATCTGCGTAAATTCTCAGAATTTTATTTCATGGGTATATGGATGACCTACCCTGCACTTGGTGGAGTGTTTTGCTGTACACCAAAACGCTGTACATCTGTTTGGGGGCTTCCTGTTCCAAAGCCTCCTAGCAACCAGTAACTAATTGCAGCCCTGTCAGGTTTAATGGCAGAACATAGAGCCATGGGGCAGAAATTGGTAGGTATACACACAGGAGGCCTGTGAGCTTGCTTTCCTCAGATTTCATTTTCCGTGTATTGCACAACAACACTTCAGTACCGAAATATCACAAAAAGAGATCACTTAAATTTCTTAGATGATTATTTCTCTGAAGGGTACAACCAGCTGAACAGGTTATTGGCAGAATGGATTGTTTGTAGACCCTGAAATGCTTGACTGTGCCCGGCCCTCAAGTAGGATTGGAGACCTTTGGTATGCATGTCTCAATGGCATGATAACATCCTTCCTGTTGTTATAATCAAGGAAAAACATGAGTATTATGTATATTTTATTGTTTTAGTTTTAGCTACTTTGGGTCTCTTTTTAGAGAGATAAAGTGGAATAGAAATCATCATCGTCATCCTCATCTGCGGTGGGCAAATATTGCCAGATACAACTCTCACCAGCAAGAGTCTGTGGCAAAGAATTTTGAAAGTTGCAGTGCAACAATATCTAGAGGTCAGCAGAGTTCCCACTCATGAACTACACAATTTCCCCAATTATTGGCTATGTTTGCCTGCTATTGGTTATGGTTGCATTTACACAATCATGACTGCTATCTGCAATCATGACATCATTTTTGTGCACTGCATGGATATGGGTTCCAAAGCAAGAACCCCCCCCCCCCCCAGTTGTTAGAAAAATCAGGAAATGAAATATTAATGTGCCTCAAAGTGATCCCTTCTAATTATCAAGTTCCTTCCAGACTACCCAGAAAACAAACTGGACCCATGTGGAGGTACAGTGAGCATTAAGAAAGTCTTGAAAATAGGCATTTCAACAGTCATTAGGCATGAGTTTGATCACATCATAGACACCAATATTCCAGTGTGTCATCGTTAGGATCTTGCCACCAGTGCAACATCCTAACCCGGGTTTAGGATGCTGAAGTCAAATAAGTAGCATTGGAGCCAGAAAGAATCACCTAGGTACCGTCTTAATTTATTAGGAAATCATAGACCTGAAAGGGAGCATTAGAGTCCTGTAGTCCAATCCCAGTTTAAAGATTTCCGAAGAAGGAGACTCCAACACTCTCTTTTTCATGTAATTAGAATCCATTGGTCCTTGTCCTAGTATCTGGTAGTAGCAGAAAACTAGCTTGCTCCGTCTTCTACATCAGTGGTTCTCAATCTGGGGTCCCAGATGTTTTTAGCCTACAACTCCCCGAAATCCCAGCCAGTTCACCAGCTGTTAGGATTTCTGGGAGTTGAAGGCCAAAAACATCTGGGGACCCCAGGTTGAGAACCACTGTTCTACATGATATCCCTTCAAAATGTTCTCCCTATGCAGGCCAGAGGTACCTTTATATAAAATGCTATACCTCTATTTGCTGTGCATGGCATATACTTATCTTTCTATGGCTCAGTAGCATCAGTAAATGATATCATCATGCTTTGGACAACAGATGCTGTCCTTTGGTTGTCCTTTATGAATTGCCATTAGGAACCAAGAAAATGACAATAGGTAATTCAAATGGTACACAGCTACCCGTTTCAACATCTCTGTGCATGCTAGTGAGTAACAAATAAATGCCACCTTCTCGATTTAACTATATCCAGTTTTCCTCCAATTTACTAAATTATTTACAGTACTACTCCAAACTTATATTAGTGGTCTAAAGTGTTCGGGATAACATAGATTAATAATTAAATAAGTTATAGCCTGTCTCTGTGCATGTTTATTCAGAATCCTGCACTGACGTTAGAGGGGTATATTTTGATTTTGTGTCCAGCGAAATGTACTTCATTGAACTCCATGGCAAGGGAGACACAGCTCAGAGGTCTAAAATGGCTTGCAGGGTTTTCTCATCTGGCTCTCAGAGCTTCTGCTCTTTTCTCTGATTAATGATGGGAGGCCAAAGGTAAGAGGCTAGTTAAAATCCAAGAACATTTTGCATGGGAATGAATTCTGGTTTGCAGCCCTGGAAGGTTTTGAATAGAACATAACCTGCTTTGATTTGCAGGTTATGACTATAAAATATGCTTTGCAGATTATGGATTCAATAATGAAATTGTTTTTTGTTAACTTTGCCTACAACCCCTGATTATCTGAAATGCTGCCAGTCTATAAAGTCATCTGGACTTTTGCAATCTGTTGTTCCTTTCTCATCAGATATGGCACAAGGACATCTGAACCTGGGTCATCTGAACAAGGATATCAAGACACAGCCCAGCTCTTTTTCACCTGTGGAAGGCCAGTCCCAAATGGAAGTGCAGTACCGAAATGGCAACCAACGGCGGTTTTCTATGGAGGTAATGTGCAGCTATAAAGTGAAAGGGGTGTCTGTTCAATATTGGATGGTACAAGTTGAATATCTGTTGTTTGAAATAGGTGACACCAGAAACATTTTGGATTTCAGATTGTAGGGGAAGAGGTTGGAAGATCTACATTTGTGTATACAGGCAGTTTCCAAGTTATAAACAAGAAAATTTCTGTAGGTTTGTTCTTAAGTTAGCTTTAGATGACATAGGAAAGGTTAACACCCCTGTGGTGTTTGCTGTCTGTGCCCCTTTTCAGGAGATTTCAAAATTATCTGTCCCTGTGATCATTGGATTTGAAACAAGGATTGGTGAGAAAGCTTCAGTGGAGACACATTTTCGCCATGATAACTCTTTCAAGAATGAGTTTCCCTTCCTAGGGGTAGACTTCTCTCACTTTCTGTTGTCTCAGCCCCATTCTTAACTATGAGTTTCTTGTATGTTGAATGTTTATAACTCGGGGACTGCTTATATGTACATAGTGAGATGTTTTAGAGATATGTCACAACTCAGAATGCAAAATTCATTTTGTTCTCTACATACTTTATATACATAATGGGAAATCAGTTTTAGGGCATCCTGTGATTATTCTGCATGTTTCGTTTAGTGCTATGTCCACCTGCTTCGCATGGGCAGATTTTTGCCAGACAGGACAGGCGTACTCAGCAGTTGAGAAAGACAAGACCAGGGCTGATGTTCTTATTACTTGTGGGTCTGCACCCCATGCACTGCCAGTCAGTTTCCGCAGGATGTTGTTGTGTGCAGCTACTTTGTGCTTGGTGTTCATGCAGTGTTTCCTATATGTTAGTGTTCGATCTAAGGTGACACCAAGATATTTAGGATGGAAACAGTGTTCGAGCTCTTGGCCTTCCCAAGTAACTTTCAGTTTCCTGTTGGCTTCCCGGTTACATAGGTGGAAAGCACACTTGCGTCTTGGCAGGGTTAGGCTTCAGGTGGTTCTCTTTGTAGTAGCTGGAGAGATCTTTCAAAGCATTAGTGAGTTGGTTTTCAACTGTTTCAAAATCTTTCGCTTGTGTTGTAAGGCCAAGGTCATCAGCATATCTAAAGCTCTTTGTGTGTGGTGGTAGTGGCTGATGGTTCGTGAAGATGTTAAATAAGGTCGGTGCAAGAACGCTGCCTTGGGTAAACCATTCTTTTGCCTCCTCCATCTGCTTTTCCAGCCCTGAAACTCCACATAGAAGCTGCGGTTTTCTACACCTGGTCTAATCTGGTTTATGTAACCTGGAAGATTTCCCCCTTTGAAGTATAAACTTACATAGGCAATTTAGGAATGAAGATTGACTAACAATCATTTAATCATTAATTTCAATTAAACTCAGGAAAGAAATAAATGTGGTATCTTATTGTGGGTCTCCTCCTCCTCCTCCTCCTTCTTGAATCCTTGAAAAGATCTAGGAAAAATGTCTACTGTATATTTTAGTGCTCCTTGATTAGACTGATATATTTAATTCTTCAAAATGTGAATGCTTCACTAAAGAGATTTTTCTTCTGATAAAAAGTGGTTTTGGTATAATTACATGAATGGCTGTTTAAAGGATATTCATTATATGACCACAAGGAACTTGTAGTTACCCTAGTGACAGGTTTGTGAAAGTAGAAGCGGGTGACCTTTTAAGATTGTGGACTTAGTTTTGGAATGCCATTTCCTTTCTATTTTCAGACTTGTGGGCTAATTATAGACAACATGATGTCTTTAGAAATGTCATGTTCTCACATAGTGAGAGACACTAACTGTTTTCTATACACTTTTGGACTAGGAGATTGAAAGACCAAATGCATTGCCCACAGACAAAGATGTACCCCAACACTACCCATTGGGAAATTAGGCCATACCAAATGCTTGAATGCATATGCCAGAACGAAAATTTGCCTCTGTTTGGATTTGGTAAAGGTAAAGGTTTCCCCTGACATTAAGTCCAGTCATGTCCGACTCTGGCGGTTGGTACTCATCTCCATTTCTAAGCCGAAGAGCCAGCGTTGTCCGTAGACATCTCCAAGGTCATGTGGCCAGCATGACTGCATGGAATGCCGTTACCTTCCCGCAGGAGCGGTACTTCTTGAACTACTCACATTTGCATGTTTTCGAACTGCTAGGTTGGCAGAAGCTGGAGATAACAGTAGGAGCTAACTCCACTCACCGGGTTTGAACCTGGGACCTTTCGGTCTGCAAGTTCAGCAGCTCAGCGCTTTAACACACACTGAGCCACCGGAGACTCCGTTTGACCTGGATGAAAGAAATACAATTATTCATTTGCCTTTGATTATGTTTTGCTTTTGTTCAGAAAGATCCCACAATTCAGTCTAGAATTTTCCAACAGTCCAACATAATTAAGAGGATAAAAAAGGATGCATATGTCATTTGGGCTGAGTGAAAGGGAAATGGAAATAGAAGGAATTGACCAAAAAATCTTCGTGATAGAACAAATAATGTAAACCAACTAGCTGTGCCCGGCCACGCATTGCTGTGGCTTATGGGAAATGCTTTGTTGGCCAGGTGGAATAGCAGTGAATAGCCTTGCAGCCTCAAAGCCTGGCCATTTTCTTCTTATGGGAATCCTTGTTTGGTGAGCTGGAATATAGAGGAATAGGCTTGCTGCTTGGAAGGCTGAGTACTTGCATTCTAGGGGAATGGTTTTTTTTGGGGGGGGGGCTGCTAGAATTGCAATGAATAGCCTCACTACTTCAAAGACTGTCTGCTTGCTACCTAGGGGAATCTTTGGTTGATCAGCTTCAATAGTACAGAGTAGTATCCCTGCTTCAAAACCTGGCCACCTTCTACCAAGTTTAATCCTCTATTGCACTGAATAACCTTGCAACTTCAATGCCTGGCTGTGTTATACTTAGGGGAATCCTTGTTTGGCGAGCTGGAGAAGCACCCTCAATCAAAGAGCCGCTTTGAAGCCAGGTTGCGTCCTTTGTAGGGGAATTCTTGTTTGACCAGCTTGAATTGCACTGAATAATCTTGCAGCTTAAAAGCCTGGCTGCTTTCTACATGGGGCATCCTTGCTAGGCCAGGTTGAATGGGACGGAGTAGCCTCATGGCTTCAAAGACTGGGGATCTTCTACCTAGGGGAAATCTTGGTTGAATAGCACTGAATAGCCTTGCTGCTTGGAAGCCTGGCTGCTTTCTACCTTGTGGAATCCTTAGATGGCCAGTTTGAATAGCAAGTATGAATTCTTCAATTAGTCACCTTGATTAGCATTTAATGGCCTTGCAGCTTCAAAGCCTGGCTGCTTCCTTCCTGGGGGAATATTTTGTTGGGAGGTGTTAGCTGGGCCTGATTGTTTCCTTTCTGGAATTTCCAATGTCCCTGTTTTCTGAGTGTTGCTCTTTATTTACTGTCATCGTTTGTTCTGTATTACTATACCACAGTAATTATTATATATTATATTTATAATCCTGTATTATCTGCTAAGAACTGGATTATATGAGGCCCCTTTTACACAACTTTATAAAATCCACATTGAACTGAATTATAAGGCAGTGTGGACTCAAGATAATCCAGTTCAAAGCAGATACTGTGGATTATGTGCCTTGGCATTCTGGGTTATATAGCTGTGTGGAAGGGCCTTGTGTCTACATTGCCTTATAATCCAGTTCAAATCAGATAATCTGTATTTTATAGGCAGTATGGATGAGGCTTAAGTGCACTTTTCCTGTCCCCTGGGTGCCATTTTGGCTGAGGGAGTTGCTAGGACACGAAGGGGGTGGGGCCTTAAGGCAGCAGGGTTTACCTTTCTGACTGCAATTAGGGGAAGAAAGGCTCTTCCTCATCCTCTATAATTTGGACTGTTTTCTAGGGTTTTTTTGATTGAAAGACATAGATTGGATTACTATGCCTTTTGTGGATAAATTTGGTGTGATTTGGTTCAGTGGTTTTGTTGTTTACTCCATGGGAAAAACGCACATTACATTTTTATATATATAGATGAGTAGAGTCATAACTGTCCTGGAAGGAGGAGAGAAGGAAGAGGGAGGAGAAAAATGGATAGGTATACGGTAAGTAATAGATATATAGAACTGTAAAGGATAAAATAATCAATAGAATGTGTTGTAAGAGGTAAATAATAATATATCATTGTGTGTATGCAATTATGACAATGTTGCAAATTAATGACATCTAACCAAATTTTAAAAAATGTCATTTGGGCTGTGTCTACTGAATGTATCTAGCTAACATTTTGGAGATGTAAGAGTAGGCTGTTTAGATGCAAAAGGGGACCGGACCCGTGCTCCTTTAATTAATTGGATAGAGGGGGAAATCCCAGATGGTGTATTTCATGCTAAAATTATTCCCGTTATTGCGGAATTCGTTTAGATACAGTAGACCTGATGCCTTTTGTACCTGGCTATCATGCTTAAAAATTAATCCTATGTTGCTCTTCTCCACAGGATGTCAGCAGGCGCCTCTCTCTCTCCGTGGATATTCGCCTTCCCCCAGAGTTCCTCCAGAAACTAGAGAGGGAAAGTCCAGAGATGTCTAAGCCTCTAAGCAGAATGTCTCGGCGGGCATCACTTGTGAGTACTATTCTTTGGCAGAAGTCAAGAAAATACAACTCATTGTATCATTGTGTGAGAATTGCCATGTTCAAGTGACCTAAGGTAAAGATAAAGGTTTTCCCCTGACATTAAGTCTAGTCGTGTCCAACTCTGGGGGTTGGTGCTCATCTCCATTTCTAAGCCAAAGAGCTGGTGTTGTCCGTAGACACCTCCTAGGTCATGTGGCCAGCATGACTCCATGGAACGCTGTTACCTTCCCGCAGAAGCGTTACCTATTCACATTTACATGGTTTCGAACGGCTAGGTTGGCAGAAGCTGGGGCTAATACCGGGAGCTTACTCCGCTCCACAGATTCGAGCTGGAAACCTTTCGGTTAGCAAGTTCAGCAGCTCAGCAGTTTAATCCGCTGCGCTACAGGGGGCTCCCAAGTGACCTAAACCTGGAGAGAAACCCTACACTGATACACTTCTCTGGAAGTGTCTCCTGTTCAGTAATTTGAATGTACTTGATAACTGTAATGTTCAGAAAGTCGTGTTATTTTTTTTCTAACATGAGCTGATGGAAAAAAGAAAGAAACATTATAGCTAAGAGTTTTCCATTTACCTGTGCTAGTTTTTTCTGTATCTTGAATAAAATATATGCAGTTGAACCAACTGTCCAATAAATATTAATAAGCTCATAAATTAAAAATGTATGTTCTCTTTAACCTCAAAAATGTAGCACCGTTATCTTTGTTCAGCCACATCAAGCCCCCTTTGCTTTTCCCTCTCCCCTTGTTACATTTCCACAAAAAATCTAATACATTTAAAGGGTTTTTCACAATTACAATTACTTTCCTGTACAATGTTCCCGCTATTCAGCTATGCTTTTTTTTCAAAACATTCAATTCCATTATCTTCTCTCTCTTCTCAATCTGTTACATGTTTGTATAGTCTTTGTATGTTTGACCCTGTATTCAAGTGAAAATATGTGATTCCTATAGGCTGCTAAACTGTAATGTGTGTTTCAATTTAGCAGTCTCTATGAGCTGAGAGACCAATAAACTTTGCCTGCGTCCTTGAAGGGACTTGGGCACAACTCCTGTCTGAGCTGCTGTTAGAAAGGGGAAACCTTTGCTTTTTCTATGTTGAGATCATACAATATGTTGATGTATTGAAAGTGAAATTTCATTGTAATCTTAGGCAATTCAGAGTTATGATAGGTGAGCCTAGTCAGAGGCACATACTTTTGAAACAGTAAGACTTTCCTGTAGGTAAAAGAGCGTGAGAATTGTCAAATTGCATGATAAGAACGCACTTCAAACAGTGTGCATTCCATTGATTATAATATTTCTTTAGCAAAAGCAGATTTCAAGGGGGTGGTCCTAGTTTTTCACCTTTCTGCAACTCTTGTCTGTAGAAGTTGTAAAGTGAACACTATGGGTAGCAGTTTGCTTAGATCCTTTCCTCCACCATCATACTATGAGTTGTGATGAGGGAAAACATCTAAAATCTTGAGCCCAAATGTAATTTAATTAATGTTTCACTTCTCTGTTGCTGGAGATTGGGGATGTAGTTTTTCAATAATTTTATTCTCTAAGAAAGCAATGAGCACACTATGCAATTTTCCGCACTGTGAGAAAGAACTTGAAAACTGAGCTGTTTTTGGAAGCTATTTGCACCAGGACATATTCTTTGCACAATTGTGTGTGTGTGTGTGTGTGTGTGTGTGTTTACACAGAAAATACCACTTTTGCGAAAGAGATATGAATGCTCTTTCTTGTAGAGAAAGTGTTGTTTTTTTGTGCAAGAAAAAAAATATCTGTGAATTTTGTGCAGAATAAGTCCCAAACTGCAAGGATTTTCATCATTCCTGGAGTCTCCTTGTCAGGGTTTCCAGATGCTAAAGAAACTTAGTTTTTGATCATTGTTTGAATATGTTTTTAATATCCTTTCCACCCCTGATTTAGATGCAGTACCTTTATTTTATTGCATTTGTAGCTTGCTTTCCTCCCATACTGAACACAAAGCGACTTACATTGTATCTTAAAAAGTAGCAAAACCAGTCTACAATACAAAAATTAAAAAGCATTAATCAATTCATTACCAAATTCTAATTCAGAGCAATTGAAACCACATTATCACTGATTGCGTATGAAGAGCCGGTATACTTGTTTTGATACTTTCTTTGCCAGTCTGCTGCCTTCCGCACAAGTGAAAAATCATGTCCCAATTTTCTTCTCCTTCAGAGACTGCCAACCAGAATCATTCTCTGGTGGCCTGAAAATGAAATAAATCCTGTTGTTTTTCTCTCAAGACATTTGTCTCTTTATCACCACCTAGCGTTAAATAATTGATATGCTTATAACACAATATATGACCTAAGCAACCTTAATACTTGCTCCTTGAAAGCCTCTTATCACCATAAACTGATTAATTCTGTGATCCATTCATGTTTGCAAGTGCTATATGTGTTTGATGCCTGTGCTTATAGAGTAAAATGCACTTTAAGGGAAGAACATTTTAAAAATGGATGGTTAAGCGCTGAGATATTAAATGGGAATAGAGTTCTTTGAAGGCTAGAGATATCTATTTGTTCAGAGGTGCAGCTACATAGTACTGGAGGAAGTGGAGGATTACCTTCGTTACCTTAATCTTTGGGTCATCTGGGTCACCTGTCAGCCAGGATCCAAGATGTTATGGATGCACAGGGAAGAGCTTCAGAAGATTAAACTCCTGTTTGAAGTAAACAGCATGACAAACAGATGGAGGGCTGTTAGAAGTAAAAACAATCAAATGTATTCTTTGCTACAACACATTCTGAGTGAAGAAATCTGTTTTAGTTAATGACCTTATCTGAGCTCTATGGAAAGAAAAAAAATCCTACAGGTTCTTCAAGGACACACATGCTTTGATTCCCTGATGAATGTGGCATTTCTTTCTTCTTCAAAGTATATTTAGCAGTGAATTCAAAGGTTCATGTTGCTTTTGTTTTTCACTACATGTGTTAGAAGTAAGAGCCCATTTATATGATGTGATCATAGTACAGTTGCAGTTTTATACACACCTCTCTAGAAGCAAGACCTAATGAATTTACTGGGACTTATTTTTAGATAGACATACATTGGACTGTAATGTAGATTTCTTAAGAAAGAATGTAGGATCATTTGTACTGATTCCTCTTTGTTCTTCCTGACAGTCAGACATCGGGTTTGGGAAGATGGAGACTTATGTTAAGCTTGAGAAGCTGGGGGAGGTAAGAATAATGTGAACTCTATCATCTTAGTATCCTAAAATTGTGTATATTAATATTTTGGGAGAGTAGTGTTTGTTTCAAGACGTTTATAAATTTTTTAAAAAGCACTTTGGATTATGACTTGGATTTAAGTAATGCCTTGAGATTTATCCACATTTGCAAGGGATTTTAATACTGTTCAGTGTCCTGGTGGTGTGCATCTTGCATAAATGCATCTCTGACCTAAGGTGGACTTTTAAAAAAGGATTTTATATTATTTCATGCAAATTATTCCGCAAAACCAGTTAACACCAGTATGATAGAGACTCCATTTCTCCACAGCGTCTGCCACATAAATAACTTAAATATAAATAACTTAAAAATAAATATTTTATCAAGCCTAAAAAAGATTTCAAATACGTTTAAGTTCTGTGGATTTCATTTGAAATGGCATAATTTAGAAATGATTGTGTAGGTCAGGGGTTCTCAACCTGTGGGACCCCAGGTGTTTTGGCCTACGACTCTCAGAAATCCCAGTCAGTTTACCAGCTGTTAGGATTTCTGGGAGTTGAAGGCCAAAACATCTCGGGGGACAGAGATTGAGAACCACTGGTGTAGACGCTTAATCCACCAACAAATCCAACAAAAATGCCATGTCTGAATGTTGTCCTATACAGCCAGCCCTCCATAACCATGGATTCTGTATCCACGGATGTAACCATCCATGACCTGAAAATGTTTTTTTTTAAAAAAACCAAAAGTAATCCCCAATTTTGCCATGTTATTAGACACTATTTTACTATGTCATTGTATATAATAGTACTTGAGCATCCATGGATTTTGGTATCCAAATGCGATACCAAGGACCCATTATATAGTATAATATAGCCCTAGTGGGTGGGATGTACTGTATTTGTGAGCTGCTTACTTGCCTTGCCTCCTTCACAGGGCACCTATGCCACTGTCTTTAAAGGGCGCAGTAAGCTCACCAAGAACCTGGTTGCTCTAAAAGAAATCCGGCTGGAACATGAAGAAGGAGCCCCTTGCACAGCTATCCGAGAGGGTAAGCAAGAGGAATTTAGCTTATTTCTTCATATACACCCCAAGTATGGATGGTTTGTGGAGTTCCCTGCCTATTCCTACTTTGCCTGAATCATGGTTTCTGACCTGAATTTTCCAGCTCATAGCACATATACCCTCAGAGTCAGGCAACTAATGCTTCTAATCTCATTGCTTTGACAGTTTCCTTACTGAAGAATCTGAAGCATGCAAATATTGTGACCCTCCATGATATCATCCACACAAAATGCTCCCTCACGCTGGTCTTTGAATATCTGGTGAGTCTCCAGCCTTCCTTCTTACAGAGAAACTGGTTGATCCAGCAGTTAAATGCTTCATGTATTAGTTGAAGTTAGTTTTGAATTGAGATCTGAAATTTTTCATTACTGCTGTTTGACAGTATCTATGCAGTACATATTTAAATGTTGCAAAAATTGTGTTGGCCCACAGCAGTTGCTTGCCTGAGCTCCAGGTGGCATGTACAATTTGGTTCATGTTTACTAAGAAGTAAATTCCATTTTGTTTGGTATGGTCTTCTGCCAGGCAATTTCACCTTAATAGCAAACTAGGAGTGATTGGAGACTATCATGTTTTCTCAACAGTAGTAAAATATAGTTTGATTGCTAGGGAGGTGTTACTTTTCTGCAATTGATCTCCTAGTTAAAAGACAGAAGTTTAATTCTGCAGCAACTACATTATCTTGTAGAAGACTCAGCTGTCTCTCGGAAGAGCTTAGTCATAACAGTGCACTCCTTAACGCATTTGGAAAGAATTGATGAATGTAAATTCTATAGTAAATTGTATTGTAGAACCGAAGAAAGCAATTCATCATAAGTGGGGAAATATAATTTGACTTGCTTTTTATGCTGGCAAGGTAACTTATGTCTCTCAGGACTTGCTTATGTTTGTAGGACAGTGACCTGAAGCAGTATCTGGATAACTGTGGAAATCTGATGAGCATGCATAATGTGAAGGTGAGCAAATGGGTGTGGGTGAAGGCAGGGATTGATACATTCCATTGGCCTTTTGCCATGTAAAATTGTTGTGCATATCTGTGTCCCTTCTAGAGCATGAGGTAGGAATCATAGGGTTATTCAGAAGCTCCTGGATGCAGATCCCACAAACTATAGCCAGGGTGGCCAACAATCCTGGGCCAGTAACAACATGGGAGCAAAATTATTCCTGTCCCTATTTTAGAAGTATCTGTATTTTCTAAATTATTCTGACTTTAATCTTACTACTTTCTCCCTCTTCTTCTTTCTCTGTGGTCCAAGATCTTCATGTTTCAGCTACTGCGTGGGTTGTCCTATTGCCACCAGCTTAAGATCCTACATAGGGATCTGAAGCCACAAAATCTGCTTATTAATGGAAAGGGAGAACTGAAGCTCGCTGACTTTGGTAAGTTAAGGAGTGGAGCAAGCATACCTCCAGTGTGATTTTGGTTTGGTTCAGAATATGAAAGGGGTTCAGCAAGTGTTTAGTTCCTTCCCTGTTTCAAAATCAAGGAATTGTAGCAAAATATATTGAGGGTTTCCCATCATTGCGCTCCCCTTCTCCCCACAAAAAAGCTGGTCCATTAGGTGTCTCCATTTTCAGCTAATTTACTGCTGATTGGCAACTTCTGGTAATTTTCAAAACATAGATCTAACAAAACCAGTTTAAAATGTTTAATACAAGTTGTGTTCCAAATGTAGATATTACAGTTAGTCTTTTTTTTTTTTAGTCCTACAGGTATTCTTGTGCACCTGCCCTATATTAGCATTGTTAAGAAAATACAATTGCTTGTGACAATTTGTGAAATTAGATTTCTACTCTCCAGTACTTAGGAAACATTTCTATTATTCCAGTAAGTAATGCTTTTATGCAGGCCTGAACAACGTATGGTCTATTTCCTGTGGGTTTCCAAAGGCAGGCAAAGGAAGGGGAGCAAGGAAAAGCCCAGCCCCTTTGCTAGGAGGAGGAGTGGCCCACATAAGTTTTTTAAATATTGGCCCTTTTTACACCAGCCAAGATGTGCAGACCTGCTTTTATGTCTGATACAAACAACTGGTCACAAAGTTAATTTTTCTGAGGTTTGATTTTGTATATATAGAATGCATTGTATTATTCTCCTGACAGTATTATTTTCTTGCTAGACCAGATGTATTATTCTCTTGATGGAGTAAAGTAGTGTTGGTCAGAACTGTGATAAAACTGGAAGATCTGGATCTCACTGGGATCACTTCTACCTGTAGGTCTAGCCAGAGCCAAGTCTGTCCCTACAAAAACGTATTCCAATGAAGTGGTCACATTGTGGTATCGGCCTCCTGATGTTCTTCTAGGATCTACAGAGTACTCCACTCCCATTGACATGTGGTGAGTTGAGCACCTATGCTTGGATGGGTACAATGATTCACCACACTGGTTTTCCTAGTCATACTTGCTTTCAGAGTCCAGTCTGTAGAATAACAGAATCATAGAGTTGAAAGAGACCATAAAGGACATGCAGTCCAACCCCCTGCCAGGCAGGAAATGCACAATCAGAGCACCCTGACAGATGGCCATCCAGCCTCTGTTTAAAAGCCCCCAAAGAAGGTGTCTCCACTACTCTCTGGAGCAGTGAATTCCACTGTTGACCAACTCTTATGGTCAGGAAGTCTTTCCTAATGTTTAGGTGGAATCTCCTTTCCTGCATTTTGCATTTAGTCCTGGTGTAAAATTGCAGTAGATGCTGCAAAGCAGAGTTGAGAAATATGTGCCACTGAAAAAGTTGCTGGCCATGTTGGATGGACTGATGGAGGTAATGTGTTCCCATCCTCTGCTATAAAACACAGAGAAGGTTAAAGAAAGTATCATGGTTTGCTTCTCTGTCTTCCTGGAGGCTCCCTCTTCTTCATTCTGCTGACGTATTCTGTATGAAAAATATGAAGGCAGGAGGCCATTCTTATCTCTTGTGTTGTCTTCAGTTCTTGTGGGCCGGCAGTGAAAAGTCAATGTAGCCATTTCAGAACCTGAAACAACAGGAGAAAGGGTTAGTGTAATAAGGGGCCATCTAGGACCTGATTACTCCACATGTTTTTGAACCCCATTGTGCTTCACAAATACTTATCTTTTTAGGGGTGTGGGTTGCATACACTATGAAATGGTTACAGGACGTCCCATGTTTCCAGGATCTACAGTGAAAGAGGAATTACATTTAATATTCAGGATATTGGGTGAGTTCTCCCCGTTCTCTGTTTCATGGTGTCGGTTGAGAAAAATAAAATGAAAGATGCATGAGATGGTCACATTACATATGCTAAATATGGAAACTAGTAGATCTCTTTTGCATGTAAGAAAACAGTTTGTATAGAGCACTGCTCAAGAAACAACTCAGCATCAGGGCTGCTCAGATTGTGACTTCATTAAATGTATGCACTTCTGCAATTAAATCTGTACCCAAGCTTTGAGTTCTTAAATAGATGAACTTTATTCTGCAAGGATTTTTGGTGTGTGAGAAGACACAGAAAGGAAGGAAGTTGTGATTTGGTGAGAATATGAAGAGTTGAGTAAAGGAAAGTATAGTAAGAGCAAGGATGTAAAGTTTTATGGCAAAGGTGAGAGGAACAGTAATAGGAGTTTAACAATATAAATATGGCCACAGGTTCCTTAACATAGATATATAGAGGAGCAGCAAGTGGAAAGCCTCATTACCAGAGCATGATGAAGCTGGTCTACCACAACAACCCATAAATTGGTCCATGGTATCTCTGACTTAAGTCCTCTGATTTGGTTGGATTGGAGAAGTTCAGGAGCAATTGCTGTTTGGGCTAGACATCACTTTCCCAAATGAACCAAATGATATTGTAAAGCAACTTTATGTGTTCTAATACCCCAGTGCTTTGCTTCCTCTGTCTTTTAAATAGCCCTATAGCCAGTATGCTTTCAAATATCTCTCTACAGTAAAGGTGGAGTTTAAATAGATATTTTCCTACCTTTGCTGCAACAGGAACAGAAACTTGGTTCTGAATCCAAATACAAACCCCAGCTAGAATAGATCATTTGAATCAGTTCCTGAATTATAAATCAATGACCCCATGAATTAATTTAGCATACTCTAATTGGATACGATGATAGTGGTTCTTGATGGACAGAGGATTCCTATCTTTGTGTTCCTAGCAGAGTCCCGAGATTTTCAAGATTCTGATTTCCCCCCCCCCCCCCCCAAAATGTCAGGATTGCCTATGTTTGCAGTAAACATCTTTTAGACTCTGTTGATATCTCCAGCACTTCCTTTTCTTCCTCAGGCACCCCTACAGAAGAAACCTGGCCTGGCATTACATCTAATGAGGAATTCAAGACATATAATTTTACACATCATCGAGCCCAGCCATTGATAAATCACGTGCCAAGGTAATATAACAGTCCTACAAGGAAGAATAGATCTCCTTTATAATGGGTTTCTGTTGGAGAAAACTAGGAGGGAAAGTGAGCCTCAATTCTACAGTGCAAGAACAGGCAGATGGAATTAATAGTAGTGATATTAGTATCTGTGTTAATCAGCAGAATAGAAAATTAGCCATCAGCTCATTTACAGACTTCCAATATGGACCATCCAACCATTTTACTTAAAAAGGCTGAAATAAAATAAAGTTGACACCTTTCTACAATATCAGTCTTTCTGGGACTACCACTAGGTGGTGGTAGTGCTCTGAATCTTCTTCTGCCAGGACAAACACTACATTTTATGCCTTGTGTTGTCACTGTTCCAAGATTAGAACTCAGTTGCGGATAAAAAATTTCTAAATAATTAACATATATTTATTCTGGTGGGGGAACTCAGTAGGGCTGAGATTATTATTACATTATTTTTATTTAAACCCTACTTTTTCCCTTCACAAGAATATTCAAAGATGTCCAACTGCACTGTTCTTAATAATATAGGCTCCCTGCAGGATTTCCCAAATACATAAAACACGTTTCTTCTTTTGCAGACTAGATACAGAAGGGATCGACCTGTTGTCAAGTCTCCTCCTGGTATGTGCAACATAAGTAATCCTAGTTGCTTCCTATCCACTTAAGAGGATGGGCTTGGATGCCCAGCCATTCCGGTGCCAACTGGAAATAGGTTTGCAAAGAACTTGTATCCAAAGGGTTCCATCTAAGTGCTCCTTTAAGTACCACTTATATGGCTTTTCTGATTTTGATATTATTATAGAGCTGTCTCGATGCCTGATTCTTTTCCCAAGAATAGAAGTCCTCTCTATGGGAATGGATTAAAAGCTGATGCAGTTTTATTACCCAGTTATAGTGCTATGATTCCACTTTAACTGCTATGGCAACATCTAGTATAAAGTCGAGAGAGGACTACATAGATTTCATTTCTAGAAAGTTCTTATTAAACTATAAACCCACATTTGGGTTTCATTAAATGTTGCCAAAGTGAAATCATAGGACTATTATGTAGTGTAAAGGGCCCAGAAAACTGTTTCCACATTGGCCAACCAGATGACCTTGAGAGACCCATAAGGAGAAGAACATGGATGCAATAAGCCTCTCAAGCATCTGTTATTCAGAGACATGCTGCTGGTGGTGTTGAAGAGAATATATAGTCATCATGACTTATAGCCGTTAATGTATTGTTCAGAGGTAAATGTTAAAGAGCCAATCTGATGTAGTGGTTTGAGCATTGGACTACGACCCCCGAGACTAGGAGTCAAATCTCTGTTCAGACATAGAAACCCACTGGGTGACTTTGAGAAAATCATATTTTCTCATCACTGATAGTAATGTTTACCCCCAACGACTTCTGTGCCAAAAGGAAATGATTTCAAAATGATCTTTACAAAAGGTGTGAAATCTCACAGTATGGTTCTGTGAAACCCCAATAGCCATTGACCTAAGTACATTGATATCACTATAGTTATAGTATCCTACAAGCTAAAAAAATTAGGTATAGATTATCAGAGATTTTAAAATGTTCAAAAAAAAGAGAGACACATTTATGATACAAGTTATGAAGAAGATCAAAACTGGTTCCTAAGATCTAATAGGGAATAAAACTCTGGGGATCTAGTGGAAAGCTGCAAGCTGCTGTTGCAAAGGGCCAGAGGTTGGAAACATTACCTTGTAGAATACAATTTCCAAAGCTCTGACAAAGGGAAACATTCTAGTCTTTTGTTATTAGTGTCTTGTAATAACAAAATACTGCAGTGCCTATGGATTGAAGGGATTTGGAAAAGAGGATGTTGGTGGGCGAAGGGCAAGACTCATAAACAGAAGCTTGGAGATATCAAAAATAATCATCACTGCAGGCCTCATAAACTTTTAAAGTAATAGAAGACAGTGTATCTTGTTTTAACCTGTTTAAATTACTCCTAAAATATTCAGCCTGACTTCACTATCAACCAACAGAGCTTCCTAACTTTGTTTGCTGAAAGCTACACATACATTGAAAGGCAACTCTGCTAACTTTAATAAGGGCTAGAGAGACATTTGCAGAACTAACTGCCAATCATCTCTTCTTAGTAATACAGTTTGGTGGTCTTATGAGATGCTGCCAGTACATTTATTTATGCTTACATAGCCACAATTGTGTCCCAGACCAAACAGAAAGAAAATCCAATAATAAAGATAGATGTACTGGTCCATTGGGAAGGGAGGGGGAGAGAAGGAAAACACAAGATTCCGCAATTAAACACAAATTTCGTTAGGACCATCCAAAATGTGTCAGAATTGTGAAAGGTTTTCGTTTCTCCAGAAATCATAATCAAAGTACTGACAGTATGAGCTGTTTCACATTGAGACATGTTGCCTTGGAGTGTGGTGGAACCTCCTCCTTCTGAGGCCTTTAATACAGTATTTAGATGCAGTATTTAGATGCTCAGAGCTTATTTCTCATCTTATACCAGTGTCTTTGGTTTTGTAGCCTAAATGTAGAATTTTGCATCTGTCTCTACTGAATGTAATGGCGCTCCATGCAGTCATGCCGGCCACATGACCTGGAGATGTCTATGGACAACGTCGGCTCTTCAGCTTAGAAATGGAGATGAGCACCAACCCCCAGAGTCGTTCACGACTGGTCTTAACGTCAGGGGAAACCTTTACCTTTACCTTTTACTACTGAATGTCATTTTATTAATTTTGACCCAGTTTTCAACTTTCTGTTCAACTTTACTGTGTAAACACATTGGCTTTTTCAGGTGTTTCCCATTTTTCTTCTTCCATTTAATTGTTTGTGATTGGACTTTTAGCAACTCCATCATGAAATCCCACCCTTCCTGGGTGTCTTTTTTTTTACTGTGGTTTCCAGCTTATCATGTAGAATTCCCATCCTTGTACTTAGAACTTGATTTTGGACAGATGTATGAGTTATCATATCCAGTCTCCCAAGTTCAAAGCCTTCTTGGCCAGATATACCAATCTTTTGCAAGACATACTTCCTCATCTTTGTGCAGTGTGGCTCATCTGAAGTTAGTACTTTGTGGAAGAAGTGAAGATGATCATTCCAAAAACAAAACCTCTCCTGTCAACACCATCTACATAGCTAGTTATTCATCTGCAATAGCTCCATGTCTGTGTGTGTTCCTTTGCATTTCACTGGTAGATTTGGTGAGAATACCACCTGTGCCTCTAGACTCTTTACCTTCCTGCCCAGAGGTTCATAATCCAAAGTTATCAATTCAAAGATTTCTTTGCAGTGTCATTTATGCCTACATAAATCAGAAGAAAGTCATAATGTTCTATGTTCTTGGTGAGCTTCAATAACTTTGACATTCTGTGTACGCACACCAGAAAGATGGCATGCTTCACAATCAATCTTGTCCAGTTGGCACACAGTTCCCTCTATACCACTGAACAATGCATTTGCTACCATTGGCACTTTCTTTTCTTTTTGCTGTAGTTGGTAGTTAGGTTGGCTCCTGGTCTCTTTTTGGCATCTCTTCAGCACTATTATTCTCAATAAGATGCAAGAAATTATTGCCTAGATTCCAGCTCCATTGTAAATGGTCTGTTCCTGGTGTGACTGTTTTTCAGGATGTTTCTTTTTTTTTCCTGTCAGTTCTGTAGGATCAAATTTCCCTCTGTTCTGTCCAGAAAAATCCTCATGTTTTCTGATGTGGTGCAAGAACTGTAATGTGTTAATTTTCTATTCCAGGATAGCCACCAGTTTTCACTTACTTGCCTCTAATGTATACAGTAAGGTTTTCTAAGAGACGATAAACATGTTAGATGCATGGCAGCAAACTAACAGGTCTTTGTTGCTTCATCCCTGCAGGTATTTATTTCCTCCCTTTCCGACTACTGTAATAACTCTTACTTATAGGGTTTGTTTTAGGCAAGGAATATTCAGAGATTGTTTTCCAGTTCCTTCCTCTGAAATATAATCTGCAGCATCTGATATTCCTTGGTGATCTCCCATCCAAGTGTTAACCAAAGCTGACTTTGGCATATTTAGGCTCCGTCCAGCTACTAGGTCATACTCAAGGTCGGAGTCCAGTGCACACATACGTACATTGAGGATAAGGTAGCAGGTATGGCAAATACATACAGTCCACATCTCAGTTTATCACCAGCACGGCACTATTTCTGCTGCTAGAAGGGAGATTGCCTGCTTGTGACATCTGGGGGGAGGTAGCCCAGGAGTAGTGCCAATTGGCATGCCAGGCCAGTCTCCCTACAACCGTATGCTTAATTTTACTGACACATCATATGGACATTGGAGGCAGAACCTGCATAATTAAGGCATTGGCATTCCCAAGGAGTGCATGTAGCCTGGATGTCTTTGTCAGCACTGCCACCTTCACCATCAAGGGCTAGTCAACTGTCAGCCTGCATGTCCACAAATTAAACAGTGAAGCACAAAACTTAGCTTTTCTAAGACTACTCAAAACTTCCACCTCAGCTTTAATCAAAAGCTCATTAAACTGCGGGAAAATCCATGAAGTATAAGATAAAATTTCAGTGCTGTAGGAATATCCAAAGTGGAAGCTGATACATAAACTAGTTTGTAGAAGGAAGCACAAAATGTTTTGTCATATAATTGGAAACTAACACAATGGCTCCTCTATTTTCAAAGTGATCTTTGATCTTAAGAGTCTCCTCAATCAAAATCAATTGAACTCAAGAGAATTGTTGACGTTTGTGGTGGTTGGCTGGCCTCTGCTGCCAAGATTCTTTTCCTCCTCTTCTGTCTATCCTAGGAGACATTAATTTGCTCCCATTTACTTCACCCATTCGAGCTAAGCCAAACTCAAAAGTGCATAATATAGAGTTTCTCGAGAACACTTTTATTTTTTCTGGTAAGTAAGATGATAGTTGGAAACATTTTTGCTCAGGTTTGTCTTTGGAAACCTAGGAACACTTCTAATCCCACATGTTACTGGCTTCATAAGCAGCTAACTACAAGTGTCAATAACATACGTACATATGATGACTGCCCAAACTACACAATGATGATGATGTTTATTCATTTCCTTCAAGGAGCTTAAGGTTGCATTCTTATTCATATTCACCTATTGGACTTGCTTCTGAGTAAACATGTACAACATTGCATTGTAAAGTTTATAGGCATATTTGCACCTAAGGGGCAATAAGGCATAGTTCTTGTTAAACATAATTTGTGTCTTAAGACAGGGTCTCTTGGATTTTTTGATGTAGGAAGGAACAGTTTTCCCCTTTATGAGTCATAGACTGGCATTATTTTTGTGTTTATTGGCTACAATTGTATCTTTTTTATAAAAAAAACTCACTGCAGACCAGCAGACCGTCGATTGACGCTGGTCCACCACTAGTGTCAGCCATAAATTGCACACCAAGCAAGTGAACAGGTCTTGTCTTATCCTTCCTATTTGTATATTCCACAGTTTCCATGAACATTTCCACAGTTACAGGTTTGGATGTCACCTCAAGTCATGCTTTTTGCAATCTAGAATAAGCCAATCACAAATTATAGTACTTCTTTCTTTGAGCAGAGAAGAGTGTATAACTATTATAAAATTTAGCATTTTAATTTATTTTTTACTTTTTATTTACAGTATTTATATTCTTCCCTTCTTACTCCAAAGGGGACTCAGGGTGGATCACAATGTACACATACATGGCAAACATTCAATGCCATTAGACATACAGGCAGAGAGAGACAAAGACCATAACATAATAGTGGTATTTTATACCAAATAGAAACATAGAAAATAATTGTATGCAGGCAGTCTAGGCCAGGGCATCTTAAACATTTTTTATACTCATAACCCCTTACTTATTTCATATACCTATATACTCATGTGATGCTGAGTATAGTGATATATAAAACAGGTATAAAAATCAAACATTTACTGAAAATAAATCAGCATTCGCAAGGCTTGCTAAACAGCCTCGTTACTCATTCATTACTCACTGATTTTTGCAAGTGTCTTGATCATGTTCATAAGCCTTTTACTGTTGCCAAATTTTAGTGACCTCAACATTGTGCTATTTTAAGAAGCAGCGGTCTAGGTCACTAGTATTGTGCACACAGGCCAAAACTGCATGATAGGATTTGAAAAAGCATGGGTTTGTCGAATCAATGCAAGCAACCTCACAAGCCACACAGCATCCACCCTCAACTGCACAGAATTTCAGTATCACAACTGATGTCAATAAGTAGGGAAGGGATGCATGAAACCCACATTAAACCCCTGTGTATTGGATACTGCTTCTTGCACCTCTAATTATATGTTACACTAGGAGTTTGGGATCCTTCTGTGCAATGTATACTAATCCTAAAGCCAAAGTGTAATAACAAAATGTAAATCCAAAAAATTGCCACACACATTTTAGTTGAATGAGCATCCCCTCTCTTTTGTTTAGTATGAAGCCAAACAACGCATTTCGGCTGAGGCAGCCTTGAGGCACCCGTACTTCATGGCCCTGGGCGAACACGTGCACCTCCTTCCTGAGAGTAAGTAACTAACTGTAACATAAACACACAGACCAGCCTCATTGTTCTGCCTTCTCTGCACTCTTCAGAAATTTTGCTCCAGGACACAGACAGAATTTTCCCTTTCTAGCACTGCAGAATATGAGAAAAGCTTTTGCATGCAACTTCTCTTTGTTGTCAGAAATACATGTATATTTTATGGATTAGAAGTGTCCACTTCTGCCCACTCCCCCAGGGATGGGGACCGAACAAGGACATCATAGGACCTCATACCAATGCATCACCATTTAGGGCAAAATAAAATCAAATCAAAATGCCACATCTGTGTGTAGTTTGAGACAGTTTTCATGCAGAAACGTTCCTAAAAATTTTGCCAGAAAGTAAGGCAGATAATAGCCTCTGGGGAAACAGAGGGTGCAAAAGTGGGGTTCAAGGGCCATAGGCTGTGGTTTACTCACCTAATTGCTCCCTAGAGAAAGATAGGTTCTCTGCATTTCTGGAAGATGCCTGCGAGTTTGGTTTTCTCGTTATGGATCCATGGCTGTTTCCAAACAAGTAACACTAAAAAAACATTGTAGAGTGATTCCATCTTTCCCTCTTAGATATATTTGGTGATTACCAAAAAGGCCAAAGGAGAGTTACAAATAAACCCTCTTGAAACCTACCATTAAATTCCTCATTGAAACAAGACAATTGCACAATAAAAACCTTCTCTAGAACATCCTGTGTCATGCAGAAGATAGCATTGGGAGGGAGGGGGCAAGATTACAAAGAAGTATGACCAGTCCAAAATATGAACAGTATTTGTATTTATTTATCACAGTGTCCCCACAAACCATTTACTTTTGTGAGCACTTGCCACAAATGCAAAACAGGAGCAGTTCTTCTGAATGAAAGGGGTAAAGTCCCTGCATTTCATTTTTTTTGGATGTTTCTTCCTCCTTTTGGGAGAGGTACAATTTTAATAAGAGGCAGAGTTCATATCTGTGAAAGAGAAAACTATAATGTTGGAGGAAAGCAGAATTTAGATTGCAGGGGATGTTTCACCTTTTAAAATAGCACAAAAAGAGAAAGGAAAAGTACTTGTTCACTTGAGCACTGTCTAACATAAATATTATAATGCTAGTGCTACTGAACATTTGGGACTAGCATACATGGTATTTGGGAGAAATGCAGCCATGAAATTATGTTTTACTCACAGGTTCCTTCTTTATATTGTTTTCATAATTGGTTCTGCTCTCTTTCTCTCTGTGTCCTCGTCTCTTTTCCATCAGCTGCCTCCATCTTTTCTCTGAAGGAAATACAGCTTCAAAAGGACCCAGGTTACAGAGGTTCAAACTTCCAGCACTCAGGTAGGTACCAGTTTCCTTATAGGCCAGTGCAATTGAACAATTGGATTGTTTTCCATGGTTTTTGTAGTGTTCTGTTATAAGCGCACAAAGACCATAGCAGGCATGACATGAAATGAAGTTGTGGAGTATTGACATTCAGGAATGGTGTTAGATTCAGAGCCAGTGTGGTGCAGTGGTTAGAGTGCTTGATTCAGGTTCAAATCAACATGAACCCATGAAACACATTGAGTGCTCTGGAGCCAGTCTCTTTTAATCAGGCTGACTGGTCTCACAAGGTTGTTGTGAGAATAAATTGGGAAGAAGATGGCCACATATATGTGGCCACATTGAACTCATTGGGGGCAAGGCAGAATATAAATGGAATAAATACCAATATATAAACAATTAAATATTCAGTGGGACACAAAGCAATCTCACATGGGTTAACCCTTAACAATGCTCAGTACCTTGATCCCTTTCTCTCCTCTTAATGTGGAGAATTGTGATTAACAAGGCCACCTGTGGGAACCTCCATCTCACACTCCTGTTATTATGTGTCATCAGGATGTTTTTAGATGCCACTGTGCAAAAAATAGTTAATGATGCTGGACTGGACTGGACTCAGTAGACATGTCCCTGGAAAGCCAACCGTTTTGCTGTAATTGATGGTAAGGGCAAAGATCCTGCAAGTTACAGTTCAGTCACCCATCATTTGAGCTGCATTATAATGTGATGTGTATGAAGCTATGATGGGATATAACTCATTGAATGGACTACAGATATATCAGAGAAATTGGTTCAACGATTCTTTAGAGATATGAGGTTACCGTATCTCTTTTTCCTTGATATATATTGTAACTTGGTGGAAATGTCTTCTTTGAAACCCCCCCCCCCTTTTTGTTAACCTTTGAAACAACAGATTTTGATCCATAATTTCCAGGCCTTTTCCTAACATTTCTCCTTTTTTTCGCCCCCAGCTCGAGGAAAGAACAGGAGGCAAAGCATATTTTAAACCCATTTACTCATTCAGTGCATTGTTGGGGACATCAAAAGCACTGAAGGGGAGAGGACCTTATAGATCTCATCAAGCTCATCCTCAGAATGGTGGTGGCTGGTACGCACAGTACAGGATCTGCTTTGCAGTCCCAGTATCTTTCATGAGCCCAAATCAGAAATGACCCGCTGCTTAGTCTGGGCCCCCATTCTCCATACAGCAATCACTGGGCAAGGATCTTCATCAAACAATCAACTACCAGGTGTGTGGTCCTACAACGTGGACATGTGCTATCCACTGCTTTAGAGGGAAGCAAAATGGAGTCAACAAGCAAGGATTTCACTGCAGAATCAACACCTTCATTGCTTCTTAGACGTCATGCCATGACAGATGTGCTGAACTCCATTGTTTGTTTTCCCCATCATGTGATGACTCCTAGGACTACATGCAGACAAGATGGGTAGGATATTAACAGCAGGAAACCTCTTTGATCCACTCATATGCTGGGTTTTCTACCTTTAAACTGAAAAGGAAACATTATGTTTAAAATAAGGGTGAAAAAGAAAAAAAGGGGGGTCTCTTCTGTGAGCTTGCTCTGTTCTTCGAAAACAAATCTTAGTTCTGATGATAATAAACATTTAGGGTAGTGGATAGAGTGGGGAGGCCATTTGTTGAATTTTCTTGGCTTTCTCATTCCAGTGTTTGTTTTCTGAACTCAAGCTGCTATAAAGAAAGTCCAGAATTAGTCTTTCTCGCAGGTGGGTTTCAGATTGCAGATCATGAGCAGCATCATGTATTTATCAGATTCATACTCAGAATGTCTGTTTAATTCATTCCAAGAGTTATTCACCAAAAGCCTCCCACTAAATAAACTGATGCACTTTCTCTGAAAAAGATAGCTGACATCCAAGTAACTCTAGAACTACAGAAACTGTCTGACTTTTTATTGAAACTCTACCACAAAAATGTAAAAGAACTCAAGCCTTTCTTTCATCTGAAATCACATAGTCTTGCATTGAATTATGCCTTTGTGTTGGGTGTGCAAAGATGTACCTCTCCATTCATTTCTTCCCAATTGCACTAGAGAAAGTAATTTAATAATATTCAGAAACCCCTGGATGTGCATGCACTCCATTATCCTCATTCTCCCCCCCCCCCATCTTTCATACAGAGTAATCCTATTCATGTTTATTCAGAAGTAAGCACTATTATGTTAATAGGACTTGCTCTCAAATAAATGTGACTAGGACATGAAACCAATGAAATCTATAAAATTTAAGTGAGATCTTAGGCTTACAGAAAAACAGTGTTCAAACGTTGAGTAGGTAAGTCAGTAGATAACCTAATGTGTATACTTTATTTTAAAAAATGCTAATTCGACTCAGTCAAACAAGGTCTTGATAATCAAAGGAAGCAAGTTCTCAATCTCATGTTTTGATGTGTGTGTGTGTGTTAGGAAAAAGATTTCACCGCACTTTCTGTCCCTGTGAGAATTGGATTTTGAAAAAATTGGCTTCTTGTGGAAACAAAGATTGGTGATAAAGCTTCAGTGGAGATACCTTTTCCCCGTGATAACTTTCTGAAGTATATTTCCCTTCATAGAGGTAGATTTCTTTCACTTCCTGTTGTCTCACCCCTGTTTGTAACTACGAGTCATTTGTAAATTGGGTGTTTGTAACTTGGGAATTTTGTGTGTGTGTGTGTGTGTGTGTGTGCGCACGCGCGCGCGCATGCACGCATGTGTGTTTGTGTGTGTTTATGAATATGACTGAATTGGAATTTCTGCCACTTTTCTTCTGTTCTGTTATTCTAAGAGTCAAGACAGAAGTCTTGAGCCTTATCAAGAAATTCTGCAGTTACTCCATTTTTTCTTCTTTCTTCTTTTCTTTCTTCTTAACATATTTTGTGCAGTGCGAAAAGACTTGGAAGGCAATAGTCTTAGGACTCTGCATAAAACTTTATGAATGAAGCAAGACTTCCCATGGAAGCACAATACAGAAGAAGTAACACATTCTTGGATGCAATCAGTTTGTATGCCCTGATTAAGTCACTCATTCTGTGCAGCCTCCAGAAAAAGGCCTGTCAGTATCTCCGTATTGACAGCTGTTAAATGGGGAGACTTCAATGAGTGGGATTTCTTCTACTGGCACAATAATCATACAATCATCCAAGCAGTATGCCAAGTACAGGGGACTTTAGCTAGAAGATTTCAAAACGAGCACTAAATTACTTCTGTATTCATGAACTTTAGGCCAAACAGGTTTTGAGAGCTGGGAAATAGGGGCACACTGACATTTAAATTTTAAAATGCATTGCCTGGATGAACAGTACCCCACCCTTGGATTAAACAGGAAGCTCACAACTAGAAAAGTTTAAGCCTACATAGTGTATGAATTTCTTCACTAAGGCTGCACATCGACAGATGGACCACATCAATCATGTATGAGCAAAGCTTTAAAATAGTCTAAAATGTGCTTTCAATGAGTTGGTTAGATAATTCAAGACAACTTATGAAATTCAGCTCCTCCTTTCATGCTTCATTTTGGCCCTTCTTGCTCCTTAATCTTTCTAAATTTCAGTGCTTTGAGGGCAGTAGCAGCTACAATTATTGAGGGAGAGATTGCCTTTTCAATGCAAATTAAATAGAGTGATCACATCTGGGATTATACCAATGGTTCTGGACCTTTTTGTGGCTCACATTGAGGAAAGCGTCCAGAGGAGGGCGACTAAAATGATTAAGGGTCTGGAGAACAAGCCCTATGAGGAGTGGCTTAAAGAGCTGGGCATGTTTAGCCTGCAGAAGAGAAGGCTGAGAGGAGACATGATAGCCATGTACAAATATGTGAAGGGAAGTCACAGGGAAGAGGGAGCAAGCTTGTTTTCTGCTGCCCTGCAGACTAGGACACGGAACAATGGCTTCAAACTACAGGAAAGGAGATTCCACCTGAACATCAGGAAGAACTTCCTCACTGTGAGAGCTGTTCGACAGTGGAACTCTCTCCCCGGGGCCGTGGTGGAGGCTCCTTCCTTGGAGGCTTTTAAGCAGAGGCTGGATGGCCATCTGTCGGGGGTGCTTTGAATGCGATTTCCTGCTTCTTAGCAGGGGGTTGGACTAGATGGCCCATGTGGTCTCTTCCAACTCTACTATTCTATGATTCTATGATTCTATGTCACAATACCCATTGTTTTCTCAGATCATTGCTTTTCAATCCACTATCATAGTCTCATGTCCTTTTTCCATTCGGTCTTTGACCAGGCTGCCAGCATGCCACACAATAGAGCAAAGAGCCATTCCAGTAGTGAGCACTTTGAAATTTCTTCATTCTCCCAAAATTCATTGTTTTCGTCTCTTTTCATGAAGCTTTCATGTTTCCATCCTTTGTACTCCTCTCTCACACTCCACTGATTATTTTCCCTTACCAACTCTGCCTCTGAATCCTTTGCCACTCATAAGAACAGGCTTCATTTTGGCCCACAAAACTGTTCCTAAACAAAACTATAATTTCAACTGATACCAGATTTGTGTCATCCAGTACCTGCCATTTTGAAAGAAATCGGGTCGCTCCAAATTGAACACTAATGGGATACTGTGTAGGCATGGAGAAATATGTTGATAATATTCTTGGACTACGGTTATGGGAAATACATGTCATAAGGGTAGGAGGAAAAATCCTACATCTTCTGTACAATGAGGTTTCAGGAGGAAAAACCCGAGAAGAAATGAAAGCACATTCCCCCTTCCCTGCCATTTTCCACAGAGATCACATGCAAAACTACGTAAAAATAGGTCACTCGGATTTACAAGTTGCTTCTGGCCCCAAATCTGTACTCTGTAGCACAGATGTGAGCCCCCAACTTTTCTGTGAGGCTATGACAGCCCTTTCCCATCACAGTTTTGCTGATCAGGGATCAACTGGACTATGAATAAAAAGCAGCTGTTTTAGAGTGACTAACATGCAAAGACAACAGCAATATTGGTATGAATCAGTGAGGCAGAAAAAAAGGCTTCCCCAGCAAGCCCAGCAGTCTCTAGATGCCTGATAGGCAAGAAATACGAACAGCACAACACACTATTAAAATCCTTTCCCAAAAGATCATGGTTTTTTGGTTTTTTGTTTTAAAAAAAGTCCGCTTCACCTGTGAAAAGACAACTCCCTAGAAGCTGTACTTTCTGAACAAAACTGGAAATAAATAAACATAGCATAGGTTTACCACACTTTCTAACTTAAGCAGGGCTGCATGGTTTTTTTTTGAGTCAGGCTACTATAACTATTCAGCGTAAAGCACAATTAGCATATTTTCAAACTGAACCCTATGTTGAAAGTCAGTACCAATAATTTGCTGATAAGTAGTTAAAGGTATTAGCAGAGAAAAAGAATTTTCGCTGTATTTTTAATACTGAATTTCACTGGCTGTAGTGGTTCCATTGACAGTGCTATTTAAGAGTTAATAGTTTATCTGTTTATTTGATCCTTAGGCAGAACGGGCCCCACATTGTTTCAACAAGGCATTTAAACTTGTGCTAATGCACAGCGACTAGGTTGTTTTATGGAAATCAATACATCCAAGAATTAATGTCGTAGCCTAAGTACTTTGGTGGTTTGGTATAATCGAATTTCATTGGAGGATTAAATGCAGCGGTAATTCTTTCTTTATTTCTTCAAAACATTTTGCCTCACTGAGAAGCTATGAAAGCATTATCAGGATACTTTTTTTTTTTCAAGATTAGTGCTTATTCTCGGACTTCTAATTTTAAAGGTCTAACAGAAGAGGAAAGGGGAGTGGGGAGCCGGGAGGGAGAAAGCAAGTGCAGGTATCAGTTTCTACATCACAGCTGGGTTGGAAACAAGATAAATAATGAGAATAATACAGTGGAGCTAGGGTACTACATAATTATAGCATCCTGATTCCACATCAAATGGCATAGCTTCATCCGATGAAATCCTGGGGTTTGTAGATTAGAAAGGCGCAAGAGAATCTGTCTGACTGATCCTTTTCAATGCGTCTTCCTAACCTGCAAATTCCAGGATTCCATAAGATGGAGCCATGGCAGTTAAAAGGAGAATCATAGTCCTATAATAGTGATTGTGAAAGGGCCTCTTGTCTCTGTTCCCTGCCACCCTTTTATCCCTCTGCTGCAGTCAAATGGAAAGGCTGCTGATAGATGGCACTCTTTCATGAAGGCCACACTTTTCCAATTTCCTGTTCAAAAGGGAACAATTGGAAAATATACATGTAGCCTCAGTGCCAGTTATGGTGACATCTAGTTATGTCACATGAAGAAGTAGTAGAAGATAGGGCTTCTATAGCTTTCAGACTTACCAGGAAGAGGGAATTTCAACAGGTGCACTTATATAAGGTACTCCTGTTGAAATGCCCTTGTTCAGGCAACTATTGGAGGTATCCATGTTATTTATCTAATAGATTCCCAGTGGCCCTATTCAGTGCAATAGTGCAACACCAAAAGAACCATCATCTTTTTAAGTTGGACCCACAAGGCAAATAGGATATTTTGTCCTGGTCCTGCCATATTGAACAGTATTTCTGGCAGCTCAGGTTTTGCCAATTCAGGGCAATGGCTTCCTGTGGTTTCCCTCTTTTCCTGCTGCCATCCACAATACCAAGCATTATATTTCCCAGAGAATGATATCATCTCGTGATATCTCTGAAATACAGAAGCCTTAGTTTAGTCCTCTTCATTTCTGGTAGGCACCATAACTAATATTGATAATAGTTCAAAGCAGAAATAAGTTTGTTGCAACTACTATGGTAATTTAGCCCAAAGAGACTTTATTCTTGAGTAAAGATCTTAAAATGTATCCAACATTTTGTATCTTCTCTTTTTCATTTTTTAAAATGCAACATGTCTTTTTCAGGTTTGCTTTCAGCAACACCCATCCGAAACATAACATAAAGTTGAACAGTGATGGTACATAAGTAATTTGGCATTTGTGAGAGATCTACTAAAACAAGTCATTGGGAGAGAAAAAAAACAGCAGTTGCATGTTTGTATTGTGTAAAATGACCATTAGCCTCACCAAGTACCAGGTGGTTTAGAGACTACTGCAGCATATTGGAGGACCAATGCCTGCTCAACCTAAAATACCAGTGAGTGTTCCTATTAGCACAAATCCTGCATTTGCCAACTGGTACCAATAACACAGAATGAATTGACTCTGAAATAGAAGCAAGTGTCTGAATAAGGGAAGTGGAAGTCCACTGTTTAACAATATTGTCTTTTGGCATTATAGAAGGCATTACAAAGGAACTGTCTTTGAAGTGAAAAATTAGTCTGTAACATGTTCTCCTGCCTCCTAGGATGTAGTAATTCTGCCCTACAGCTTTTTCCTGGACAATTTCTCATTGTTAGGACATTGCTTTTTATGTCCCTGTATCTAGATATCTAGTGTGAGTTTTAAGATAGTTGCTTTCTCAATTGCTTTGAATTGCTCTTTATTCCTTTAGGCCAAGTGATACTATATGCAAATATTTGGAGCTGTGCCGTACAAGGCTTGATCTATAAACCCTCTATGCTTCCTTGTTCATGTGGCATGGCAGGCTGCATCCCATGTGATGGCTTTCTGGATATGCATATGTGAGCACATTCCTTCTGTAGCTTTGAGTCTGACCTTGCAAGGTCATAAGCCTTATGGGGGAATGTTGCCATAGCAGAGGTGTGTGTATGTATGTGTGTAACTTTTATTTCAGACATCAGATGAGCATTTTATGAGGTGCCCAAGTCCCAAACTCCCTGTTATTTCTATATATTTTGCAGTACTGCAGCAGGGATGTGTGCATAGTGTCAGGTGCAGCCCCACTTCACCCCATGATGTTTTTGTGGCCCTTGGCATCTTCACAGAATCCTCAAACTGACCCCAAAAAGAGGAGGAATTTTTGTTCCTCCACATCCAAACATTTTTGACACTGGTTTTTCTATTTTTCAGTAGTTCTTCAACACAGTTTACTCCCCCCCCCCAAAAAAACCCCAACAAAAACCAGAAATTGACTTCTGGTTTATATCTGCATTGTAGAATTTATGCAGTTTGGCATGATCTTAACTACCATGGCTCAATGCTATTGAATGTGAATGCGATTTCCTGCTTCTTAGCGGGGGGTTGGACTAGATGGCCCTTGAGGTCTCTTCCAACTCTACTATTCTATGATTCTATGATTCTATGAATCATGGAGTTGTAGTTTTACAAAATGACTCTTTGGCAGAGATGGTGCCTCAACAGACTACACAACCCAGGATCCCACAGCATTTAGCCAGATCAGTTAAAGTGGTGTCAATGAATCAGAGCAAACACACATTTCATTTCAGTTAATTGTTGGAGAATATTTGAAAGAGATGTCAGTGTGGTTGTTGTTGTTGTTGTTTTTTTAACAAAACAGTCCCAGAGACTGGAAAATAAAGGTCTTTACCATCTGTATTGATCCCACACATATGTGTCCCAAATGAATCCAACTGAATTAGATCCAAATTATGGGACTTCGATCATTTGGAGGTGCTTTCATCTTGCAGGCACACTGCACCTTCATAGAATTTTACATGGAGTCCAGATGTCATTGACTGGAATCCTCTTGGTGACATAAGCACATGTTACATTGTGTATATTCATCCGTACCTCTTCTTTGAGCTATTCACTACCTCTTGTTCACTGTTCTAAAATGTTATGCCTGTCCCAGGAAAGTCTGGGGGGGGGGGGCTACTGTGCCCATTTACTAGTCTCAGGTGCAATAGCAGCCAAGTGAAAAAGAAACAAGATCACTCCTACTGAACTCATTTCTTTTCCCTTCAAACCCAAGGCAGACAGCATTTAAGGTTGTCTGAGTCATTTCACATTCCCTGCCAGTGAAAGGCCATGGCAATATCCTTCCTCATGTGCTTGAGGTCTGCTTTGTGGGGAATGGTAGTGTGGGAGTGCTGTATTCAAAGTGCTATATTCAATACATGTAATATATACTCTTGTATTCTATACTCCTTCAGTCTGCTTATCTTACCAAAGAAAGCACATTTTCAGACACTTAGCACTACTCATCAAAATACATCAAAATACAATCACTCTTTCCCCCTCAACAAATTTTCTCTGGAAGAGGAGTATGGCTACAGTCCTGACAGTAAACTCATACTGGGCACAGCTGGATTTCCTCCTGAATAAACATGTAAAAAAACTATGTTCTGAAAAGCACCTTTTAGTGTGTGTTGGTCTTATTATTTAATATATGTTCTAAACCAACATACTCCATAACACTGTCCTTGGCTGAAAACAAAAACACCTGTTTTTCCTTACTTCCTCATATTTGCCTTATCACTTTCCTCCCCAAATTAGCTCTCTAGAATGTTTCTTAAATCTTAAATGTTCAAAGCCACTTTTAACAGAAGAGTTTTTTCCTGTCTAGAGGGTGGTTACAGTATTCCCTGTTCAGCAATGTGAGGCTGAGACAACTGTCTCTCTCAGATGTGATTGATTGGGCTGCTTTCATCTTAAGTTTTTTTCCAACAACTTTTTGTGGGACCAAATTATAAATATGTTTTAAAAGTGCATATTGAGCATCACATCTTTTCATAGCTTTCGGGAAGTGTGTTTCAATAACAGCAACACAAAGATCAAGGTGGGGTCAACTTGAGGGTTTTGGATCTAGCTTCTTTTTACTCTAGACATATCAGCAAATTGGGGACAAAATGTCTAGAGCTTAAAAAGTTAAGCAGTTTGGAGAAGTAACCTTCAAAGAAATGCCCCTGCCATCATCGTCTGTGCTGACTGAGGGGATTTTGGGAGTTATACTGTGAGTGATAATTTTTCAAACACTGGAAGGCTGCAGAATATAAATGTATAGCCCAATCCCATCTGACTGGCCCATTTAAAACAGGGCTAGTCAATTTATGGCCACTAGATGCCACTTGACTAAGACATCCATCATGCTTCCAGTATAGCTCCAGAAAAAGGATAATAGGAACTATCAAATGCAACCCAGAGAGTACTTGATGTTCCCTCCAGCAGCAGTCAAAAGAACCTGTGCATTTTACGTCAACTCCCAGAATCCCCAGCCACTGTTAATAATGTGATAGTTGGATGTCACACATTAATTCTAAAACATTATGCCTCAACTGAGGATCGCTCCTACTGGGACTCCCGTCTTTATAACCCATTACACATTCTCTCTTGACCAAAGCCAAAGAGACATGGCTTTGATTCTATGCAGGGTGAAGTATTTCAATGTCCTTGATATAGCAAGATCTATATTGTTAGAAACAGAATTTAGAAGTCGAGACTGTGTTCTTAAAGCCACTTATCTACGAGGAAGAACCATTAAACCTCTGAGTAATCAATCATACCACAGACTGCTCCTATTAATTATGAATCTATAGAACTGTCTCTCAGTAAATTTTAGGTAGCATAGATTGAACATCCCCTATTCAAAATGCTTGGAACCAGAAATGTTTTTGGATTTTTGCAATGCCTATATTTGCAATATGTAATGAAATATGTTGGGGATGGGATTAAAGTCTGAATACAACATTCATATACTGTATGTTTTACAGTATATACATCTTACAGACATAATCTGAAAATATTTTTTAAAACATTTCTGCATGAAACAAGTGTGTGTACGTTGAACCATCAGAAAGCAAAGGAGTCAATATTCCAGATACTACATGGGCAATTCTGGATTTTAGAGTCTTTCAGATTTTAGAATTATGGAGAAGAGGTGCTCAACCTGTATCTTTCATTCATGATTAGACCTCATGTGCATGGAACTGTTGTTTAATGTAAGAATAAAGGCTTCAGTGTAATCCTTGCCATGTATCCTCAGATATCTTGGATATCAGACAGCATCTCATGGGTTTGACATGAAAATAAAGTGGGGAGAAGGATTGCTATGCATGTTTTCTGTAATTAATTGAAGTAAAGTCAGGATATAAGGCTGTATTTTGTACCATATGTTTTTGCTAAATCTGGCCATCATAGTGCACAGTTTATAGCAATATGTTGTGTTCCAAGTGAAGCAATGTTCATTCTGCTCAGTGGACCAGAATACCTACTCTGAACTATTAAGGAATGCATGCATTGTAACTCTGCAGGATGGCTCTTCCATCCTTTCCTGCAAATCTGGCAATTTTGGAGGCTGCCCAGCCTGCATTTAAGAATATGTGCAAATAATAATGTGTCTTAACATCCATATGAAAATGTCTAAGATATTTCAGATTTAGTTTTCCAACAGAACCTAAGTTCTGTTGCATCCTTTTCAATCGTCTTATACTATTTTTCTTCCTGGGGAAAAATATCTGCACTAATTCCACAAAAGCTATTGTCTGAGACAACCTTTAAAATTGTTGTTCTTGCTTTACAGTGCCTACTATCTCTAGTATTACTGCTCATCAGCATTACCTCAGTCATGATGTGCAAATAACTGGGCACTTACATTTTCAGTCATATGCATCTTCCACTATTTTCCTTGTTTTCTAGTGGTGCCATCATGATACATAGGGGAATGGGGTGAGACATCCGGGGCCCCACTCGAGGGAATGGGTGGCCTGAAATGCAGTACAGGTGGCTGGCTCAGTACATTTTTAAATCGGTCAACCCACATTGCCATCTGTGGTTTCAAAGAACCTCTTCCATCAGATCATTAAATCTGAATCTTAAAATTACTTGGCCACAAGCAACCAGATCTGATGTTATCTTAGAAGGTAAGCAGGGTCAACCTTGGTTAACACTTGGAGACTACCAACAATAAAAGCTACTGTTGGCTATATTTTGGAGTGAGGAACAGGCAAAAATACATCTGTATATTCCTTGCCTAAGAAAATGCTATGAAATTCAAGGGGTAACTGCAAGTCAACAGGTAACTTAAAGGTACACATATACTCATTGTTTAGTGCATGCCTCCTCTGTTTTTGTGAAGATTTCAATGGGAGAGGATGAACAGCTCATGCTACAATGGATTAAAGGTTATCTCTCCCTGTTTTCTGGCTTGTTTTGGGAAATGTTTGCACGTTCTCTCTGTCCCTATTTCCCCTGTCTTCTTAATGTAATGATCTGCCTTCCCAGTTCAGAGAAAGAAGGAAAAAAGGGGGAAGGAGAGAAATCAAAGCAGCCTATGTTAAAACATGACCTTGAAGTGTGCTCTTTTTAACTTGGTCACTTATTCAATAAAGACCATGCCAGCAGGTGAAAACGCCGAGTGCTTTCAGCAGGTAAATTTTGATCAGGTGGTGATTATTTCCAGTTAAGAGCACAGGGTCTGGCAATGTCATGCTGAGTGTTGCTGTGTTTCCAAAGTGCAAATCTGCAATGCCTCATTGTGTACCTCATGAGCCATTTTTAAATTAGATCTTTATTGTAACATACACAACAAAATATACAAAGCAAAACTATAAATAAAACAAAAAACAAAACCATCATAAATGACAGCCACCACTGCCCTATCACCCACTTTCATAAAGAAAAACAAATTAAAAATTGACTTCCCACCTTCCAAGCCAAAGACTTCAATATAAAGATATCATAAACATCTCATTACGATATAACTATACATTTCATACTTCTGCCTAATAGTTAAGCAATAAAACTCAGTTATCAATGCCCACACATGTGATCTTCCCCTTTTTTACACAGTATAAATAGTACCCAGTCAAAAAAAGTTGTCCAAAGACTTCTTTTTAATCAAAGTAGATAATTTGTCCATTTTGCCATTTTGAAAATCTTCCAAACCCAGTCCTCTTTTGTTGGTATTTTTCCATTCCCATGAGTGATTTTTTACTTGCCAGGTTAAGTTTACTGCTGCCATTCTGATTACTGAGACCTTGAACTCTGATTCATTCTGGGGGCCTTTTCCAAGCATGCTTGTCTCAATGCTTGGAAATTTAACTTTTTGGATTAGAAATCCCAGAATCTCTCAGCTAACGTGGCCATGGTTAAGAGATTCTTGGTGTGGTAGTCTTTAAACGCCACTTTTCCAAGCCTCTGGTTTGTTTGTGCCTGTGTATCTATGGGATACATGTTTACTACACAAGCTGGGTTTTAAATATTTGTGACTCAAGATAAAATCAGTGCATTGTTGCTTTTGTGTGATCCTTTCTGAGTGAGATCAGGATTTGAGATTGGCAGGGCATGGGGAATCAGAACCTACAGACCAATGCTTGAACACAGAACTCTGGTTTTCTCCATGCCTGCCTTTAGTCCCTGTGCTATAGAATAAGTATGTAGCATGTGCCCAGTGGACCCTTTCTTGCCCCCTGCTTAATGGTGTCCTGCAGCAAAAGGTTCAAGTGTTGCTCTGGGTAAATAAAAACCTCTTTTGGTTTCTTCCTCACCTTCCATTCACTGGTGGATGGACACAGGAGGAGACTATATTCATGTTGTCACAACGTATCTTACTGTGAAACATTATTTTGTGTGCTCATGTTGAAAATACAGATAATATATTAAACATGTTATTATTGTACAAACAAAGGACATGTTTGAAGAATAGGTGATTTTATTGATCTATTGCTAGTGAAGCAGTTATGTTTCGAATGGAAAGAGTTTCCAATATAAAGATTGTATTCATTAACAAATGCACTGTTTTATAAGGTGGGGTGGGCCACTTGTAATTCTTCAGATATTGTTTGACTGCAAATCTCAGCATCCCTAACCATTGGGTAATAATAGCTAGGCCTAATGGAAATTGCAGTTTGACAACCTCTGAAGGGGCAAATATTGTCCACCCATTGTAATGTACTGTTTGAGATGAAACAAGGATTGTTGTATATGTTAACTGTTTTCTTACTAAGGCTTGTATTGCAAATGTATTTCCAATGCTATGAACACTCAAAATAAACTTTGCTGAGTACCAGGCTGTTTGGTCAGAGTGTTGTTTTGAAATACAGAATGATGAAATGCCAGCTGTTAATTGTGTTTTTGCCTTTTTTAAAAGACTCCTTGGTGTTGAATTCTTTCCAACCTGTAATAAAACAGAGGTTCTTTTTATGATAAACAAATTGTCATGGACCTTGGAACCAGAGGGCTTTGGAACCTATTCAAAGGGATGCTCTTAAGTCCTTCCCCAAATGATTTGGCAAAATTGGACCTCTAAGGATGCATCTAGTTGTAGTTTTAGAGGGTCTTTAGCCTTCTTACCAAAAAGGGTTCATGCCTCACCAAACTACCACTCCCATGATTCCATAGCACTGAGCCATGGGAGTTCAAATGGTGTCAAACATCATTAATTCTATATTGTAAATGAAGCCTAAGATGCCTATATAGCTGAGCCTCCTTAGAAATTATCAATCAGGAGTATTCTGAAGGATAAAACCCTCAAAAATATTAAGACCGCTATTGTGGTTGAGCTCTCCCAAGAATAATTAATATCCCATGCATACTGGGAGTAAGTTATACTGAGTCATGGGTGAGAGTAGGATGCCTGATGTTTTTATTGATATGTATTGATATATACACTGATAGGTCTGATGGCCATGAGCTGTTTTAACTATGTTTGACAACGTTTATTTTATGCTTAATTTATTGTGTTTTGTTTTTTATTTACAGCCTTTTTTATATTATGTATATTGTTTTTGTGTTGTGAGCTGCCCCAAGTCCCTTTGGGGAGAGGGGGCAGGATATAAATAAAGTTTATTGTATTATTTATTATGGAAGGACACATCTGAACGAACATTCTCCTTTTTAAAGTTATCACATTTAAAGATGTTTTGAGTAATAATGGATATGAAAAATAATTCGCCTGCAACCTGTGAGACGGCAAAATTAATAATGAGCTGTCTGACCAGAACTCTGTATAAACAGCTTTACTGCACAACTGTAAAGTAATTTTTTTCAATGTAAACTGTCGTGAACCAAACTTTAATACAAACAGTGGTGAAGTATTGTTCCTACAATAACAGTGATACTATTAGTCATGATATATCTGTTCATTTCAAAGACCGATAAGTGGCCTAAATCCGCCCAAGGTGATGTAATAACAGACAATAAGAATCACAGAGCCAAAGAAAATATTGATTAAAAAATTAATAATTTAATCCAAATAGCTCTATAGGCACATGACACTAACTCAGCTATAGCTCCAGGAAGCTGTTGGCAGCTTCAAGACCATTTCTGCAGCCCTCAAAAGTATATTTTGCTAAGAAAATTGCAATATCTACTCCAAGGAGCCTCTAGGAATGATTTTTAAGAAATAAAAGCAAGAAGCAACACCCTCTACATCTTGCTTTTCGCCCCAAGTCCCTGAAAAGGATGGAGAAAATATATATTCAGGGGTAGCTGTCTTGGCTATGCAGCAAAGTACAACAAAATCTATGAGAAGTTGTACCTTTATTCAGCCAGCTATAAAAGGTCAACTGGCTTTTTCATCAGGCAAAGATGAAAAAGAGAAAAATAGTGGTAACAGGCCTACATTCTGAGATGTTAGTTAAGATAGGATTGAGGGATTTTGAAGCAGGCAGAGCCCACTCCCTTTACTAGCCATGTGAGGACTAGAGACAAAGAGCAATAACTCAAAAAGAAAAGGAGCTTCTCTTGTGATCCAGATGTCCCTGTCCTGTATAAAACCAATTGTTCCTTTCAATGCTAAGACCATTGCATTTCTCAAGGACTCTCTTCTGGACTATTGTGGCTGGAAAAAATAGATGCTATATAGGTAAAACTTAAGGGGGGAGGGGATTTGTAGATCTGTTGTGTGTGCATATGTAGGTCCACAGGTCAGGTCCACAATAGACTTATGACAACTCCATACATTTCATAGGATTTTCTCAGGCAAGTTATACTCAGAAGTTGTTTGACCACTTCTCCCTCTGAAATATATCTTATACCACCTGGTATTAACTGATTGTCCTCCTTCCAAGTACTAACCAAGGTTGATCCTGCTTAGCTTACAAGATTAGGTGGGTTCTTGTGCTTTAAGGGTATTTAGGCCATGGTTAGGGGCATCTAATTAGTTCTGGTTGTGGAAAGGTTGGTATGGTTCCTGTAAAGTCCTTGAGGTCAAAAAGTGATTCCTGGCTGTTCCTTTTGCATTTGATCATCTTGGCTGTAATGCCTGGCTGAGGACCTATAATGATAAGATCTGGTGGGTACCAACAAGGGCTGGAAGATTTCACCAAGGAAGCCTTCTCTCTTTGTGTCTACCAGGCCTAACAAATGAGCAAATACATAGGGCCTGTGGCTGTAATTCCTGAATGCAGACAGACTGCTTTAAGTAAAGACAGTTGATCCCAATGCTCTGGGCCCTGGACACAAAGCCAGTGCAATACATAGGAGTTGTTACACATTTCCACACAGAATCCCTTTTGGCACAAGAAATCTTTATGTGACCCAGGGTATATAGGTATACAATAGGTATAAAAACCAAACATTTACTGATAACAAGCATTTGCAAGGCTTGCCAAACAAGTTGACTTTCCTATTTTCTTAAAACTGTATTTTAATCTGTGTGGTTGAAACTTCTGTACCTCATTTTTTAAAGGACATTTTCTCTGGCATTTCTTCCTGATTTTCCAAACAACCTGGAGTATTTTATAGTGTAAACCACAACCCTGTTGATCTTACACTGAGCTGCACATGAACTAGCCAAGCAACTTCTGCTGGCACTGAAGAATAGTATGACAGCAGTATGTCAATATAAAGTGCCAACAGCATTCTGACCATTAATCCTTAGCTATATAATCTAAATACATTATCTAGAAAGCCAGTCCTTTACCATATCTGAGCCACTGCAAGCCAGAGGCAAATAAGCTCTGTGCTTTCCTCCATTCATCCCTTGATCCCTCCTTCTCCCAATGAGATTCTGATAGGGAAAAGCTCTGGTAAATGGAAAGAGGAAGAGGCAGAATAAAATTTATTTGGAAGGATGCTTCCAGGTGGAGGCCTTCTAGTGCGATAAATAAAATGACCATGTGTGCTTGTTCCACATTTCCTCTTAGAAATGAAAAAAATTGAGAAAATGGGGAATGGGAATAGTGGTTGTAAAGCATGAAGAGGCTAGAAATGGGAGACAACACTATTTGGGTACATGTGTACACACACCCACAGAAAGACATAGACTCCCAAGTAAAAATATATGAATGAGAAAAATCAATTTCAGAACAAAAGCTACATCTAGAGCCCCAGAAGGATGGAAGATCAAATAAAGACAACTTTGTATATTTCATATTAAGGCTTGCCATACTATGGAAATTCCTTCCTCTCTATATCAGAGTTCTCAGTCTTGAGGGTGAGGAATCATAGGGCCAGAGTGCTGCCTTTAGTATAATGCCTAGTATAATGCCATTTAGTATAATGCCAAGTTGTTGTTGTTGTTGTTGTTGTTGTTGCTGCTGTTTTTTAACAAATACATTACAACTTGTACCCTGACATGATAAATAAGTGCTGCCTTGAAGAAATATACATACTTTTATGATGTGTTAGCCTTTAAGGTGCTACAACACATTTAGTTCAAATCAAGATATTAGCCTTTGAAGATCAGCTGGCCCACTCTTTTCTTAATTTGATACCAACAATTAGGCTCATGATCAGTAAATACACCCACTCAGAGAGACACACAGACCTCCTGTTTTTCTTATTACTTAAAATATGTGCTTACATTTTTAAAAAGGAAATATTTATGTACTGGTATTTTTTCTACATATTACAACAACCTCTAGTTCAGGCTGGATCTACACTGCCCTATATCCCAGGATCTGATGATGTATTATTTGCTTTAAACTGGATTATATGAGTCTGCACTGCCATATAATCTGGGATAAACAAATAATGAGGGATCAAATTATAGGATATAGGGCAGTAGAAGGGGCCTCAGAGAGCTTTCTGAAGACTCACAGTGGCTGTGATTCTGTCTCTACTTACCTGGGTGCCCTACCCTCTTCTCCCATATCATATAATTTAAACCTACCTTTTAAATAATTGTGATTGCATCACCTCCTTAGCAAACCCATCTCTCTTTTGCTTCAGGCACCTATGCATACTCACACACACATGCACTACAACCGTGACCTAGAAAATGCTTATTAATTATCCAATGCAGAGATACAAGGCAGAGAGCTGCTAAGAGTTGTTTATCTGAAGCAGTTACCTAACATCTCTGCATTTCCTCCACAGGACTTGCAAAGCTTGTCTACTACGATAATTTATCTGACCCCAGAGAAGAAATGCTAGAACCATTTGTTCTGAGCTGTAACCCTCCAACATTTCACAGACTAAAAACCAGAACACATAGAATTATAGAACATGAGTTCAAAAGAACCATCAGATCCAATACGCAATTACAGCACTCATAAAAGATACCCACCTAACACCTGCTGAAAGATCTTTGAAGATGGAAAGTCTACCACTCTCTGAGGCCAATTATTCTATTGTTGCACAACTCTGAATTCAGGATAGAAAAGTAGTTCACATTCAAGTTAACTCACCAAGAGAGGGCGGGGGCGGGGGAGAGAGAAATGAACCACAACAGGAATGTTACACTTCCAGTAAGCTCAGACCAAAGCAAACAGCCATGGCCTCTCCTAACTTGTGCATTTTTCTTCATTTTACCTTTTTCTAAATTGCATTTTAATATTGTGAGATGCTTTGCCTTTCAGCCAAGAGAAAAAAAGTACGATATTGTTAATAACAACAACACCCTGATGTTGCTTGGCAATATGTGTTCCAGTTTCCATCTTTAAAATGTTGGAAGGTATGCAATTAAAATAAGTTGGTCCCCTTCTTCTTGTCCATCTATTGGCAAGTAAAACTCTTTATATTCTGACACAATTTGGCAAATACCTAGCTGTTGATGACAAGACTTCTACTTAATAGTACTATTGAAGGGAGTGAGGGAAAGGTGATGGCTACATTTTTAAATTCAAGTGTATTTAAGTTTTAAATTTTTTTAACTGTGTGTTTCACAAGACCTATTGTGCTTTTATTTGTGCCTGGCTTTTAAGCCACCTTGGTCCCTTTCACACTACCCAATTATAGCACAGTGATCCCACTTCAACTGCCATGGCAGCATCTTATAAAATTCTGGGGTTTGTAGTCTAATGATGCTCCAGAGCATTCTAACAGAGAATTCCCTAAACTGCAAATCCTAGATCTCTAAGATGGAACTAAGGCAAATAAAATGAAAACATTGGACTATATTTGGGAAGTCTGAAACAAACAAATTGCTCATAAGAAAAAAATGGCTATGTCAAATGTTCCAGCATGCAGGAAGTTTGACATCTCAGTTTGGATGTTGGTCTGTATACTTCAGAACACAGATATGTTATGCTGAAATGAGTCAATCAAAAGATTGGCACTTTGACTATGGTTGCCTAAGATGTTTGTGGGGAAAATTTGAACACTTCCTAGTTCACACCCTAACATTTGGGTACGTAAAGCTCCCAGTGCTTAAGCTAGCCAAGTAATCTAGATCTATAAATGACATCTCAAAATCATTTCTGTTTAAATATGTACCTGGAAAAAGAATAACAATAATAACGACAAACTATTTCTAATTTGTTGGCCTTTGAGCCCTAACCATTAGCTTCTGGCACAAATCCTGACACTATTGTCTTGAGTGTACTTCCCATTCAGGATAGGCTTTTCCAAGCGTCATGAACAAAAGGTGTCCCTTGCCACATTGACTTGTTTGGCAAGTTTTCACTTAGCCAAAGATGTTGAAAAGCATAGGCTTTGACGTTCACTCACATTTTAGCAGATAAAATTGCAAAAAACCTTCAGAACTATTGTGTAAGTGTATCTGGCTACAGGTTCAAACTGGAGAGTGTTCATTTGTATTCCTGGCCATACTGGCCCAAAGTGAACAGAGAGCATTCCCATTTGCAAGGCAACTTCTCTATCCCCACTCCTATTTCGATGTTTACAACAGTATAACAGAAACACTTCAAATCATTGTCAAGGACAGAGAAACACAAAGACTTGTGGGTGTGTATAGAGAGTCAGCATTGTGTAGTAGTTTAGCATTGGACTATGACTCTGGAAATCAGGATTCAAATCCCCAGTTGTCTATGGAAATCTACTGGGTAAACCTGGGTGAATTACACATCCTCGGTCCCAGAAAGTCTTGTGCTATTAACTGGGATCTCATTCCAGTACCATCACTACCACCACCCCATAGATACCAAAATATGTGGAGGTACAAGTCGCTTAATTTACAATGGTATAGTAACATGATGTCTTTATAGTTTATAAAATGACAAAATGAAGGTTATTTTTACTTGGAGTATTTTCAAGCTATGGATGGTTGAATCTGTGAATGAAGAAACTGTGGGTATGGCAGACTCTGTGTGTGTGTGTGTGTGTGTGTGTATTAGTCCCCAAAGCTAGAATGTGTGTGTGTGTGTATGTATTAGTCCCCAAAGCTAGAATGTGTGTGTGTGTGTGTATGGCTGGAGTTACACGTAAAAATGTACCTTTTCCAACTTACATACAAATTCAGCTTAAGACCACACCTACAGAATCTATCTTGTTTGTAACTTAGGGACTGTCTTTATACACACACAATCTCTTTCCTTACATTGAGATTTTCTCCAGTACTCCTTCCAACATGGACTGAGTGAGCTGGAAGTTGTATTACATCCATTTACCATTTTGAGATGGAATCCAGCTGAGAAACGGATTTAAGTGGTGCAGGATCCTGAGGGACAGGGGAAATCAAACCCTTGTTTTGTAATGTGATTTGGTGCTATATCGGGGGAGAAAAATCACTCCTAAATCATGGCAGAATTGGAATTGGGGGGGGGGGCTTCATAAATTTGGAGGGGGCTTTGGGAGCTGAAAAAAATGTGGTTGAAGGGCTGTATTTCCCCATAGACTGCTCTTCCCCAGGCCTGCATTTCACATCTAGACATTTTATAAAAACCAATCACAACACAAAAGAGGGAGCAATCAATTGGCAGCATTGTCATTGATTTCTTAATTTTCCTTTTGCTGCCCTTTGCTCAATCACAGGTCTGTCCAGATGGCAAGTCCCATCCTCTGTGATGGTGCTGATCAGAGAGAAATTTCATACATACAAGGATCTGAGTTTGAGAAAGGCTGTTATGGGCATTTGGAAATGCCTTGGTTTATTCCATAAAATCAAAATACTTTACTGTTTAGTACGTAAGGTAGTAGAGCAGAGTACTGGACATGTAAAAAGGTTGAGATCAGAAGGGGAGATTCATTCAAATACTGTAACAAAAATAATTTATTCTCAAAAAAGCAGTGAGGTAGATTAGCTCATGTAATAAAAAAGAGTCTTATTTTTAGGAACTTAGATCATCCATTTAAAAAGTGCATAGGAAGGTACTTCTGAAATACACTTTGTCATTTTGAGCAGGACTTGAATGGTATTTTTAGATTTCAACTCCTATCAGTCTGACTGACTATGGAAAAGAGCAAAGGACTATGGAGCAGTCCAAAAGAAAGCGGCCGAATTTCAGCCTATGAAAGGAAACTCAGGGCATGGAAATAATCCAGCTCTTTTTAATTTAATGACTATAGGAAGAATATCTAATTTTCACCTCTCTGAGCTGGTCTGGTCAGGAACTGAGACATTTTCTTAAAGCATTTGACCATAATTTACAGTTAGGGTTTTTCCATTTTGAAAAAAAAATAATTAAATAAAGCAGGACAGTAGGGATCTAAGTTATTGATCTCCATATGACAGATAAAGAAATGTCTTGGGTGCAGCTTTGATGTCTGGTTTCTCTCTCCCGGGATATAACGTAGCCTTCCCAAAATGGAAACAAGTAATGTCAAGTTCGGGGAAATGATGAATTGCAACCAATATAGGGCAGGTTATTACACTGTTTGTTTTCACAAAAAATACTAAAACGGAACCTTCTGGCACTATTTGTGGGGTATAAAACAGAAAAAATGACCATTAGATAAAACTGAATGTGCTTCTCTATTCTTTGTAGACTGAATTATGAATGCTGGGTATGGCAGATGCAAACATTATATTTAGCATCATATTCTATGAGGCTTTTTCAAGGAATGGTTGCACTTAATGCTGTGCATTTGTAATAGACCTCTGCAAAGCAAAGATGCTTTAAACTGAAAGATTAATTACACACACTGCAACCGCCCCGATTAGGCAGGGACAGTCCTAATAAATCCTCTATATTCCCAACTCTTCCACCTGCGTTTAAAATGTCCCATTTTCTCATTTCTCCTTTGACTTCCCTGTTTTGTCCTCAGCTTACTTCAGTTGCTACAAAGCAGTTTCAAAGTCCAAAAATAGTTTCTATTGACATAATTCAGCAGAGGGGAGAAAAGAGAAAGGGGATGATAAGCATGCAGAGGCACAATCTGGATCAGAATAATTCTATGGAGGTAGAGGAGGTAGAATTAATGCAGTTTGACACGACTTTAACTGTCAAGGCTCAATACTATGAAATACTGGGAATTGTAGGGCTTTTGCCTTCTCTGTCAAAGAGTGCTGGTGACTTACCAAACTACAACTATCAGGATTCCATAGCACAAGCCATGGCAATTCAAGTGGTGTCAACCTACATTCATTCTATAGTGTAGATGTACCCTTAGTCTCTCATACTCTTAGAAATCTCTTCCTCAATGCAGCATGGTGCTAAAAGAAAACAGCATAGTGAATCATCTGGAAGTTACATGTATACTTGCATAAAACTTTTAAAGGGAATGCCACACCCAAAATTGCTGAGTATGCTCTCAGCTCTCTTCTCAGCAAACACCATCACTTTTTTGTTTTATGGGGAGCAATGGAAAGAGACTCATGACTCAAAATATGGCCAGATGCATCTCCTGGCTTTTATTTTTTGAACTCAACCCCATTTCCAAAGGTGGGATGTCCACTAAGGTGAAGGGTGAATCCTTTTTTTCTTTAAGCTACAAAGCTGTTTAGAAAATTGTTTTTCTGGAGTGGTAGCAACAGAGGCAATGCCCTAATCATATTATGCTGAACAAGGGCATCTGGCTTCCTGCAGAAAATTCTATTACAATACAGTTATAAGTTCTTCCCACCAAAAAAGAGGCAACTATTCTGCAACAAACTAGAAAAGTCTTTATAAATAGAGAACATGGTTAAACTTGGTACTCTTACAGCAGAAAAAGGCCCTTTTTTGGCTAGTAGAAGATTTTGCTTCACTGCCTATCAAAGTGTTTTAGAAGGTACAACTCGGGAGGTCAATGGCAGGATTCAATCATGGCCCAGAATTGTTTTAAAGGTTTTAGTTATGATGTACTGCTTTTATTTATATACTGCTATTAGGGTGGAGATTGCTATAAAATGGCAGCATGCTAACAATCTGGGGGTCATCTTTTTATTGTTTCTATTCACTTTATAGAGGGAGTCCCATGGAGCCCATCAAACAACGCAGGACTGTTTCAGGTGGATTTCACCTTTAAAGTGTAGAGAAATTGAGACTTGTGATGCTGAGGAGGAGTCAACTTTACTGCTCTCCCTGCACAGTTGAAGGCACTTTAATATTATTCCAACTATTTCTCTGAAAACAGGTATTTTAAGGTGAAATGGAAACTGTTGTATTTTCAGAGCCACAAGTATCATTGAGCTGCAATTCCCATTATCCCCAGTCTGCATCTTAGACTTAATGTCAGGGGGAAACCTTTACCTTTATATATGTGTGTGTATGTGAGAGAGAGAGATGGCTCTCTGTATCCAGAGATTCTCTGTCCATGGATTCAGTGGCCCTTGAAAGACAACCATAAAGCTGATGTGGCCCCCAATAAAAATGAATTTGACACCCTTGTTGTATGGAAACCTGGGGTTTGGAGTTTGGTGAGACATTGGCGCTTTGTCTGCGAATCCCAAATGTCTCAACCTAAGCTACAAAACCCAGAATCCCACAGGATAATGGGCAGTGGAATCACAGCACTATAATTGTGTAATGAGGTGCAGGTGGTGTATTGTGTCTTCTTACACAATAAAACCTTTTCCCTGATGCCTCTCTTACACTCTACTGTGGTGAATACAAAACCAGAAGAAGCAGTTATCCTTCTTTTATGAACTTGGGGTAAACAGATCAAATTTGATTAACGTGCCTGCTGTGTTTCTGCTCACTCAAAATTAAATCTTTGAAGAGGTCTAAATGACACAGCAATCTGTCATTTCCAAAAGGAAAATGCAATTATCATTCATCCCCCACTTAAAAACATACACGCTGTTTCATCCCCAAGGACTTCAACACCGTCAGGCCAATTAAAATAATAAGAACGCATCGCATTATGACTGTGGATTTCAGCCTTAAGTGCTTTTAAATATGTTCAACAATTAGTATTTTCAGCATGTAAATTTGCTTTAAAAGGATTTAAATATCCTCCCGAAACCATTTGTTAGGGTCCACCTTTTTCATGCTTGTTTTTGACTTGGTCTGACGTAGTTATGACAGTTATGACATTGACACTATTTTCCTCACTGAGTGTGGCTTCTTTCTCATTCGATATAAAATCATTCCAACTAACTGGGATGATAACATACAACACAAAAGCATCATGGTGCAAAGTAACCAATCATTCTTGATTACATATAATTCTGTCATTGAGAGCATGTAAAGCCAATAAAGAGTGAGGTCGATATTTCTGTGACAAATAACAATCAGGATTTTTAATGTGCTTTTCATTGCTTTATGGTAGATGCAAAGAGAATTGCTCTCATGTCAAACCACCAGGTGCTGCACGTAATTTGCTTTTCCCAACTGACTTTAAAGGTGGTATTATGACATTTTGTAATACACTATTAAAATTAACAAGATGAAATATAACATTTTGTAATAATACTGTTCCCACTAGAAATCCTCCCTCTAAATGTCACTGTTAAAAGAAGGGTTGTAAGCACTAAAACACTTTTCCCAACAATAGATCTCTAAAAATGATAAGCATTGTGATGATGATAACGACAATGTCATTGTAATGGGAATATCCTGTTTACTTTCAAAGCTGATAAAGAAATATTGTGAAGCTGCAGAACAAAAGATAAAGAGGTGACATAATAGTCATGTTTAAATATTTGTCTGTCATAAATATTTGGCTGTCATATTAAGGAGGGAAGAAGCTTATTTGTTTTGCTGTGCCAGAGACAAAGGCTCCTTCTACACTTCCCTATATTCCAGGATCCAATCCCAAATTTTCTTCTATCTACTACCAGATAATCTGGGATATGCAGATAATCTGGAATCAGATCCTGAGATATAGGGATAGTGTGAAAGAGGCCTAAGATATGGAACAATAGATTCAAACTACAGGGGAAAGTCTGCCTAAACCATTAGGGGAAACTTCCTGATGATGAGAGCATTTTGACAATGGACTATGCTGCAACAGAATGTTTTGGAGTCTCCTTCTCTGGAAATTTTAAATAGAGATTGGATGGCCATCAGTTGGGAGTGCTTTAATTGTGTACTCATGCATGCTATGAGGCTGGACTGGATGGCCAACTATGATGCTGCTTACAGCGGCTGCAGATCTTTCTATTAGCTGGAGCTGATCTAGATTGGTCAAGTACCTGCTGATACTTGATGGTGGGAGATTAGCCTTTCTATTCCAGGTGGTTCCTGTATGTTGCTTAAAGCTTCCTGGTAATGTTCTTGCTTTAATTACACAGAGATTGTGCCCCTGTCTTTTGTCTTTCCCTTCAGCTATGCTTGGTCAGCTAATTCCAGTTGAACCTTCTACTTTAAAATAGAGCTTTATGTGTTTGCTTGTTTTTTAAATTAGATCATGTCTTCATTCACACTGCTTGAACCCCATCCAGAGATCATTTTTGTTACCTGGAAGTGAGAAGATGCTGGGAAGACAAAATGTTGTGGATGTATGCTTTGTGAGCAGCTTGTTTTTAATTAGCCCAGATGGTGTATGACAAAGCAGATTTTCATGCTTGTACTAGTTTTCACGCAGCAATCTATTCTGTGTAGAAAAGCACAGACTTCAGGAAATAATATGAAGACCATTTTGACCTACAAAAAAAAATTGTACTGAAATTTGCTAAAAGATATCATGCATGTATGTAGTTACGTATGTAGACATGGATGGCCACCTTTCCATATCTGGGAACTACATTGGATCTCCTAGAACCCATTAAGGATTGGACTGTTGGATTTCCCACTGCCAAAATGTACTGTCAACCGCTGCAGCTCTCTGTGTCACAGATGGGTGCTAAAGTGTCCTCTTGGCCTGCATGATCCCAAGGAAGAGTGTCCACTTTCCTTGGGCAAGTCACTCTCTCTCAGCCTCAGAGGAAGGAACAAGCAACCTTCCTCTGAATAAATGTTTCCAACAAAAGTATGTGACAGGATTGTCTTGGGTTTGCAATAAATTTGAAACAACTTGAAGGCACACAACAAATAACGGCAATAAAAGCTTCGAAGAAGTGGGTAGTCTGTCTTGCATCTACTGCAAGGCAATTGGGTGCCTGAGTTATAGTGTTATTGGAGGGAGCAGAAATGTTTCTCTTCATGCTTCCTTTGTGCTATCCAAATATTTATAAATACAGTAGAGTCTCACTTATCCAACACTCGTTTATCCAATGTTCTGGATTATCCAACGCATTTTTGTAGTCAATGTTTTCGATACATCGTGATATTTTGGTGCTAAATTCGTAAATACAGTAATTATTACTTAGCATTACCGCATATTGAACTACCTTTTCTGTCAAATTTGTTGTATAACATGATGTTTTGATGCTTAATTTGTAAAATCATAACCTAATTTGATGTTTAATAGGCTTTTCCTTAATCTCTCCTTATTATCCAACATATTCGCTTATCCAACGTTCTGCCAGCCCGTTTACATTGGATAAGCAAGACTCTACTGTACCTGTAATATATATCTTTTGGATGACATGCATCTCCCTGAACACTGGCAGAGCAAACTCTTCTAGGAAATCTAGGGTGACAAGGGAGACTGTACATTCTTGAAATTGACATTAGTAAGTCTTTCTTGTTGGGATGCAGAGAATTAACAAACATGTTGAGAGAAGGAAACTGCCAGGTTCACTGGAAAATCTAGAAAATGCAGGTTCAGCTGGTTGCCAGGTAAGGAAGTGCCGATTTAAAGATTAAAACAACTTGTGAGTGAAGGGCTACTTTTGAGTAAGAACTTTTCAAGACATCTCTAAAGATAGCAGCTGAATCCCAGGTGAGGTTCAAAGAGCAAATACTTTAACATTCTTGATTGTGGGGCTACTAGAACAGCATTAGTACTCCAGTATTGACTTATGTCCAGCATCCATTACTACCTTGCACATCTTTGGGCCTTGTGTGTTCTGTCCCCTTCATATTTCACCTTTGAGGAGACTCACAAACTTGAAAGATTTGGTTAGTTGGCTCCTAGCTTCCGAGCATTAGTATGTGTGCAGTTATATCAACATATCTTGTCAGCTCCAAAGACTAAAGGTGTGGCTGTGCTTGAAGTGTAATGTAATCCCTTCAATATCCCCCTTCAAAGCCTCCTCACCATGTACATAGAAATGACACAGCTGTTTTTACATACTGTTTTTACATTCTGATGTAGTAATGTCCCAGATGGCATTTGAAAGGCTTCAAGGTCATGAGTAAACAACAAAAAAGCCATGCCTCTTCTGACTGTTCCATGATTAAGAACCTTGGGTAAGTCCTTCAACATTTCCATTACTACCACTTCTATATCAAATATGGTAAACATATGACCTACATCTCAATGCTGTTGAGATATTTCCTCAGTTAATTTATATTTGCCAATCTCAGATTGATAAGGCATTTGTCACCTTGGCCTGCTTAACTCCTTTTCTGGTTTTCTAATTAACATTATAAAGTTGCATAACTCACATCCACATAGATTGCCACCTCCTTATTTTTTTAAAAAGGTGGACTGCTTTCCTGGCTTCCACTCAGCCACCTTTATTGAAAAGCCTTTCACAACTATGGCATTAGTATGTACATTGATTTTATATGTTGTTGTATTGCATTTTATATGTTGTATGGCACCACTTTGTGTTATTTTGTAATCTGCCCAGAGTCCCTACAGGAGATGGTGGTGGGGTATTGATAAAAATGATGATGATGATGATGATTATTATTATTATTATTATTTTATTATTAAAGTAGTCACAGATTCCTCACCCTACAAATATATTGAACTAGATAGATGTAATAAGGTTTTGGTTTTAGTTTTTAGAAATGGGGACAGGTCTTCATGAATTTTCTTATTGAGACCTTACACAAACAAATCACCTCTAAATATAATTTTGTTGTTGTTGGTATGTGAGCGGACCCCAGTGTTGACCCTATAACAGGATTTTCTTGGCATTATTTAATCAGAGTAGGATTTCCTACTTTGCAGTTTGAGTATGATTTGCCCAAGATCACCTGTCAGTTTCAGTGACTGAGCAGAGGATATTAATACATTTATATCGCACCTTTCTGCAAATATACTGAAGGTAGTTTGCTATTTAATGTAACAGCTTCTATTCTAAGAACGAGGATACCATAGGAAAGACAAGTGGAAAGAAAGTAGGGAAAAGACAAAATAGACATCAGCTGTTTCAGAATGTTACATAATGAAGGTACATAATAGAATATCAAATGAGGGAATGGAAAGAAATCCTGCTTTTTCGGCTCTTCTTTTTGGTACCAACAGGTGTAATGGTCCCTGACAGGGAAACACACCAGAGGAAATTAAACAGATGCCCTGTCTAATATTAATAAAATAGATTTAATATACAGTCCAATGCAGCTATATTGGTATATTTGAGGGGTGGGTGATCAGTAATACCATTCTTTAGGCTGTTTAACTCATTCCTCCTCCACTCCACCATGACATAGTGATGGAGTTTGGACAGGATTTGCTGCTTTGACTTCTAGTTTTAGCTTTTGAAGCCAAGCAAGGCCAATCCTACCATTAGACAATCAGCTCAGGCATCAGATAATATAATAATAACTTTATTTTTGTATCCCACCACATCTCCCCGAGGGGACTCGGGGAAGCTCACATGGGGACCAAGCTCAACAACATACAATAAAATACAGCAGTATAAAAATACACAATATAAAATACAACATGCAAAATGCATAACAATCACAACAAATTAATATATAGATGTTGGGGGCCATGCGTAGGAAGCAGTACCCTTCCTTTGATTGTTCCTCAATCAAATCCTTTCTGCCACCATTCCCTTCTGTCAACTAACAAAGCTATAAATGCCTCATGATCTCAAAACAAGCCTGTGCCCGGGGGGGGGGGGGGGGGATACTAATTTATATGTCACTACTTTTAAAGGAATTATGGGACAAAACCTTTTGTTTGCATATGATGATAATGACAACAATGGTTCCCAGCTATTGGATTGTGGAAGAGGTTTCCAGCCCCTTAAACCACAAAAATGCTTCTATATATTTGACCTAGACAACCATTTAGGATATGAACAGCCCTTCCATAGCAGGGAAGGATGTTACCTGAAAACCAATGTGGTGTGATGAACAGAAAAGCCTTCCTCAAATACTTACTCTTTATATAATTTGCGTTTTATGCTGTTTTGTACAGATACACACATATGGATGAGTTTGAATAGTTTTAAAGTATTTTAATTGGTTTTAAATTGCCTTCTTTCAACATACTAAATTGTTTCTTCTTTTTAAGAATCTTTAGACAGCTGTATGTGTATATAGTATACATAAATATTTTAATTGATAAAAAATAAATAACTTTTTAGACAAAGACTCCCAACATTGGGGTGTTGTGTGGTTTCCAGGCTGTATGGCCATGTTCTAGCAGCATCTTCTTGTGATGTTTTACCTTCATCTATGGCTGGCATCTTCAGAGGATCTGAAGTGAATCATCCCAGTGATTCCAGCCATGAAAACCTTCAATACTCCCAACATTTTTTGATTATTACCCAGGTTGGAACCAGGTATACTGGGCAATGTAATTCCCAAAAGGGGTCCTGGCTTTCATTGCCTGCATTTCTTTCTGGATTGTTTCTCTTAATTAAGCTTTACAATGTTGGTCAAAGGTTACAGACTTGATTAAAGTCTAATTAGTCCCACAGTAATTTTCTGGGCATAACAAACATTGTGGGAGGAGTTCTCCTAAAAGACTGGGGAAACAAAACTGTGTGTGTGTGTGTGTGTGTGTGTGTGTGTGTGTGTGTGTGTGTGTGTGTGAGAGAGAGAGAGAGAGAGAGAGAGAGAGAGAGAGAGAGAGAGAGAGAGAGAGAGAGAGAGAGAGAGAGAGAGAGAGAGAGAGAGAGAGAGATTGGTTATGACCACAGATGAATGACTTGTTGTGATAAGTATAAGAAACTTCTCTTCTTGACTTTATGTTCAAGTCTCTTGTGAGTACTTTGCCATTTATAGTCACATCTCTGTCATCATACAGTGATGGGATTTGAGTTAGATCTGCTGCTAGAAAAAGTTTTCTCATAGGTTTTCTCATATATTTTCTTGCTAGTTTTAACTATTCCTTCCCTTCTGATTTAAAGGTGCCATGAAGTCAAGCATGGCCAGAAATAACATGAAGGCATAAGTGGGCAGAAATAATATTCCTCTGGTTCTTCATTAGACCTCCCCTTCCTGTTGAATAACAGAGCTATAAATGCTACGTGGCCTAGGCTTACTAGCTGCTCCAGTGCAGGAAAAAAAATTAAATAACTTTAAATATTAAACAATAAATCAATAAAATTAGGCTAAAATTGTGATTTTTCCAAAACTGAGAAAAGTTGCCTTATTATAATGGAGGTCCATCTGTAAAATTAATGTAATTTGGCATCACTTTAACTGCCTTAGCTCTATGCTATTTTGTGTGTGTGTCAGGAGCGACTTGAGAAACTGCAAGTCGCTTCTGGTGTGAGAGAATTGGCCATCTGCAAGGATATTGCCCAGGGGATGCCTGGATGTTTGACGTTTTACCATCCTTGTGAGTGGTTTTCTCATGTCAGTCAGCAGTCCTGATAGCACAAGGGGCTCCGAGCTCTATGATATGAAATCCTGGGAGTTGTAGTTTAGTGAGGCACAACCACTATTTGGCAGAGAAGGCTAAAGGTCATGTAAAACTAAAACTCCCACGATTCCATAGCATTGGTATGGAAAATCTCAAACTATTCCAATACCTTCATCTGTTTTACAGTTGTATAAATCACATGTAATCTTCATTTTTGTTTTCTTAATGTTCAACTGTAAATCTGGCTTTGCATTTTCTTCACTTACTTGCTTCAGCTATCATTCTAAAGCTTTATTATTTTAGTAAAAGTCTTATGTTGAGCATCCCTTTGCTTGTATGCAATGGTTCTGTGGTTACTGAAGTCCTTAGTGTCTCCTTCCTTGAGGACTGGAAGTATGAAACGTATATTGAGTGTTTCCAATTTGTGAGCTATTCCTTTGGTTTCAATATTTGTTGACAATTTTCTGTAAAACTAGGGTAGAGTCTGTACCCTGAAGCAGCTTTATTCCTGGTCCTGATGATTTATTTCTCTCAAGTGCAGTTTCTAAAATTGGAGGTTCATCTTCAAATGGTTTTCCTTGAATGAATCTGTCATCCTTTCATCTCTGTTATATAATGCTTCCGGTATGATTTACATTGTCTTTTTTGTTTCTACCTGGCCATAGAGCACTCACACTCTTTATTTAAAGTTTCCCTTTGGTTTTTCAGACCTCTGCCATCTTCTCTGCATTGATCTTTGTCTCTGCACAGAAATCACCAAACAGTTGCATTCAGGGTTCTGATTCTATTTCGTTCACCTTTTATTTTTGCTTCTTGTCAGTCCTTCACTACCTGAAGTTTCATCTACCATCCGTTGAAGCTTCTCTTTCTTTTTGGCTGCAGATAGTGTCAGGTGTTGAAGGCTTGATTATTTTATAAATCTATATTTTTTTCAGCAATATAAACATTGTTATATAATATATGAAGGAAGTAATTTTCCCATATATGACTTATTTCACTATATACATTAATTTATATTACTGTATATGCATGTATGTGACTAAGTTTCTGTGGGATCACTACTTGTGTAAGTGTGTGTTAAGAGAAAAACACCTGGTTAATTACAACTCATGGTTGAGTAATTGGAACAATCAGGGCTAACAGGCTTGAGCCACTCCCTGAATGGGGTATATCTGGGAAATGTTTGCAATGTCTTTTGGGGACTTACTGGGGGATTTACTGAATGCTTGCTGAGAGCCTACTATGAAGTTGCATGAATTTAATGCAAGAGACTATGTGAGTTTTTGTTGCTGGAAGTTTTATTATGATTTTTGACTCTGCTACTTAAGAGTAAATTTTGATTTTCTCTTCCATTTTTGTGGTTTGTTTTTCTTTTGCTCATTGTGGATACAACAAAGGACTGGATAAGTCTGGACAGGACTGCACGCAGTTTGTTTTTCTACAAACCCGTAACAATTTAAACTAATCTCTTCCACCTTCCCCATTGAAAACAATAATGAAAAATTATAAAATGAAAAGAAGTCTTGTTTTGGTGACACACATTTAGTCAGGCATAAAGAAAACATTTCTAGAGCCAATATGGTGTAGTTGTTTGAGTACTGGACTAAGGCAAACCCATGGTTCTGATCCCTACTCAACTATGGAAAGCTACTTGTATGTGGATAAGGAAGGTAGACCCTGTGGCCTTTCCAATGGTGTTGGATTTTAGTTCCTATCAGCTTTATACTGCCTGGTCAGTGGAGAGTTTATGAGTAGTTTATCAGCATCTAGAGAACCAAAGCTTTCTCCTCATATTATAATATTTGATAGAATTCAAACCTCCCAGGAGAGTGTATATATTTTGCAGACATAATAGCTATTCATTCTCTGTGCAAAAGAAGATGGTTAAGATACAAAAAGTGATCTGTTTTACTTTGACATCACATTCCCATAATGCAGAGAAGTGATTCTTTTCTGTGCAATACTGGAGTTTATTCTGAATTATGTAATCTGAATTCTGGAAGGAATAGGTTTATGAACTTTCTTTTTCTACAAGCAACAGAGCTGCCTTTCACAAGTCGTCACAGACACCTAACATCCTGATTCCCGGAGAAGAAACAGATGGAAGCCAATTGGCACAGAAGTAAGAGTGGGCTAGATCAAAGCGCAAGTCTTCATTGAGCCATGAAACTCATCTTGAGCCAGTTTCTGACCTTGAGCCATTTCTTAGCAAGGGCAGTCTCACAAGGCTGTGGAACAAAATGTGGATAAGGGAAGTCATGTACACTGCCTCTATGGGGAAAAGGCGAGATAGAAATGTAATCAGCAATGACAGAAATTGAAGTAGGAGCTGAAACCAGGAGCCATTCAAATGTCCAGTGACTTAAATTAATAATCCTGTTGTGCAAATTGGCATTTCCAGTTTCACCAAGTAAACATTCTCAAGATAGATAAAAAGCATGCATGCACCCCAGGAGCACTCAGGCAAAGAAAGCAATAAGGAACACATGACTCTCCAGCATATGCTTGAATCAGTTTATATGCCTGTGTTTTGCTTTGCCTGGAAAGAGAGAAAGAGGGACAGAGAGAGAGAGGGAGAGACACTAGCAAAAGCATTCTAAAAATTGCCAGTTAGCATCTCAAATGCAGCAGGTGAAATATTTATAAACTCAGCCTCCTCCAGAGGGAGTTTTCTGCGTAAGCAAAGCATCAACCACTCCAGCCTAGCCCCAGCTTGCCAGATTTGACAGTCACAGTGTATATTCCTTTCATTAAAAAATATGTCACAGAAATTCCAGAAAAGAACAAAATAGAGATTCTTTTCTGCAAGTGTGCTCATTATAAAGGTTCCCGTGTTCCCTGCCTCCTCTGCACATTTTGAGCACTTTGCTGTACATTTTGAAAGGCACAAGATTCCACATTACCATTTCAAGGGAGTCAAGCAGAGCAAAATGTCTAGAGAGACTTTGGAAATCTTAGCCTGATGTAACCTCTGAGCAATTGCTTCAAAGTAAATGTTTTGGTGGTAATCATAGCTGGTTGCTGAGCAGGGATGCCCTCTCACTGAGCAGAGTGAAATGGCTACCGGACATCTTGGAACCACTGTTGACCACTGAATGTATTAAATGTAAACATTTTTCATATCCCACCACAAGCAACAAGAATTTGCTGGTTTATCTCTAGGAAACAGCAGCATGGTTGTGCAGGCATCATTTTTGCATGGTTCCAGATATCTGAAAATAGCATACAAAGAGACTGTGTCTAATCACAATTCCCAGAATAACAGAAAGAGGACGTATCTAAGCAATTTTTATTTCTATTTTGTGATACTGTGCTTAGTCGCACTCTGCAGTATGCTTTGCACATGCTTGAGAGAAATGTGGTTTCCCATTGATCAGGGCTTGCAATTAACATGGCTATGCCTGGATTCCAGATATATCATAGGTCAGGGATAGGACTATACAAGCCTCCAGATGGTTTCGGACTGCAGTTCCTAGCAACCTTAGCCAACAGTCAATGGCGAGGACTGTTGGGATGCCCAAAAACATCAGGAGGGCTGGGATTGTTTAGCTTGGAGAAAGAAAAGTTAAAAGGGGACACTATAGCATATTTCAGTACTTAAAAGGATGTTGTATTGAGCAGAGAGCAAGTTTGTTTTTTGCTGTTTGCTGCTTTAGAGAGCAGCAAACAGCAAACTACAATTTAAAAAAATATTTATTTATTTATTTATTTATTTCAACATTTGTATCCCGCCCTTCTCACCCAAAAAGGGATTCAGGGCAGCTTACAATATAATACACGTATATAAAAATATAAAATACAATACAAATCAATTAAAATAGTTAACTAATTAATTACAGCAACATTCATAAAATACCATACTAAATAGCAGGTAGGTGCAATCAGATCTAAAAATACGAGTCTATCAAATTGAATTCCATTATAATACTTAATGCTGCTAGTTTTGTTCAAAGGCCTGGTCCCACAACCAGGTCTTAACTTTCTTACGAAAGGATAAGAGGGAGGGAGCCTGCCTGACTTCGCTTGGGAGGGCGTTCCATAGGCGGGGAGCCACCACTGAAAAGGCCCTGTCTCTCGTCCCCACCAGCCGCACCTGTGAGGCTGGTGGGAGCGAGAGCAGGGCCTCACCTGAAGATCTTAAACTTCGAGATGGGTCGTAGCAAGAGACACGTTCGGACAGATAAGCTGGATTTATCCTAAACACCAGATTTATCCTAAACATCAGGAGAAACTTCCTGATTGTAAGAACTGTTTGATAGTGGGATATGCTGCCTGGGAGTGTGGTGACTCCCCTTTTTTGGAGGATTTGAAACAGAGGTTGAATGGTCATCTATTGGGAGTGCTTTGATTAGGTGCTCCTGCATTACAGGGAATTAGACTGGATGGCCCTTGCAGTTTGTTCCAACTCTATGATTCTATACTTCTGAATGTCTTATCTGTTATAAATGTATAGCTCTCCTCCAGGATCTAATCCAAGCCTGGAAAACTTGTAACCCTCCAGATGTTGTTGAGTTCTCATTTCCATCAGACTTAAACAGCATGACCAATGGCCATAGGGCTGAAAGTCCAACATCTGGTGGGCCACGGATTCTTCAACCAAACTTTTTATTTTCACCATGTTAGTAGATTTTTTGCAGAGCTGCACATAGGGCCAAAAGGGCCAATCATAACAGCCACCAAGCTTGGACAAACTCTCCACTAGTAAAGGGCATATTACTGAAACAAATTATGTAGAAAGCAGGCATGTCCGATCGATTAAAAAAATGTTTCAATTCTTGTTTCTAAAGTAGGGGGCGCCGGCGCTTCGATATAGAAAGTATTTCCGAATTTTTCACCCAAAAATTTCGGATATTTCCGAAATTTTGTAATGTTTCTAAATGTTTCTAAAATGGCGGGCGCGCATGCGCAATCGCCAAAAAAAAGGAACCAGGGGGGGGGGGGACTTTTACAGGGCTCTCCCACCCTCATTTCTTGAGCTATCCTCATCAAATTTGCAATGCCCTTGCAAGTTGTGCAAAGATACTTTGAAAACTAGAAATTCCCTTGCTATATTTGTAAGCAAGAAGGACACTGGAAATCAATGGTGTCTCTGGCTATGTAATCCCACAAGCCTCAACCCAATGCCTTCAATTAGAAATGGACCAGTGACCACCACACCAAGCAATGCCCTGGCAAGGAGTGCAAAGATACTTTGAAAACTAGAAATTCCCTTGCTAAGAGAAAGAACCAGCAACAAAACCCTAACCCTTTCTCCAAACCCCTCTGTGGGAACAGCCAGACTGGGCCCCTTCGCCCTCTCTCTCCCTCAAGAGGCTTGCTTGCTCTCCGTTTGCAGACCACCACCCTCTCCGCACAAAGCCCAGCCCAGAATGGCTCGGCAGGGCTACACAACGGGCTTTTATGGCAATCTTCCACGTGGACGCAGAGGACCCTAGCCCCCACCTTTGCGTCCATTGTGGAAGCTTCTGATTGGCCAGGGAGTGGCAGCCATGTTAGGCTGCTCTAAGCTCCCACTCAAGGTAGGTTGCAGAAACAATTTTTTAAAATATTTTAAAAAATATATTTTAAAAAAATTTGGGGGGAAAAAATTAACGAAACATTAAGAGACAATTAGAGAATGGGCCAACAATGGTTCAAATTACATTGCTGGTTGCGCTGTGAGACAATGTCTCGGAATGCGTATCAAAAAGCGAGAACAATCCGTAATAAATCCGATATACGATTCAAAACGATTTTTGGACATGTCTAGTAGAAAGCCATGGTTAAGGGCATTCAGAATCCTTAACCAGGATGGACAGTGAAGGCTTGAACTCAGCTCAATGACTGGCTTTTGCTCACAAAGGGATCCTGTAGAGCAGGGGTCCTCAAACTTTTAAAGTGGAGGGCCGGTTCATGGTCCCTCAGATTGTTGAGGGGCCGAATTATCATTTGGAAAAAAAAATGAACAAATTCCTATGCACACTGCACATGTCTTATTTGTAGTACAAAACCCCCCAACAACAATCATTTATTTATTTATTTATTTGCTAAATTTATACTCCACTCTCTCTCACCCCAAAGGGCATTCAGAGCGGCTTACAAGTTGTATGTACATACAATATATTATATTATTAGCATAGCACAATATTAGCATTATATATTACTATATTGTACTATACCACTGTACCATATTATTATTAGTAATATTACATTTAATATATAATATATAATTAATATTATATTATATAATATTATTACATTGTATTAATATTATTATTAGCCACCCTGAGTCTCCTACTGGGTGGGAAGGGCGGGGTAGAAATACCGTAATAAATAAATATTATATTGTATTACATTATAATATTATTATCAATATTATATGTATACACAATATATTATATTATTACTATAGCACAATATCAGTAAATGAATGAACAATACAATATTTAAAAATAAAAACAATTTTAACCAATATAAGCCTATCAGGATTTCAATGGGAAGTGTGGGCCTGCTTCTGCCCAATGAGATAGTCAAGTTAAGTAGGATTGTTGTTGTTGTGTGCCTTCAAGTCATTTCAGACTTTTGGCAAGCCTAAGTCTAAAACTGAGGGCGGGGGCCGAGTAAATGACCTTGGAGGGCCGCGTCCGGCCCCCGGGCCTTAGTTTGGGGACCCCTGCTGTAGAGACTCAAAATCATATTAACTCTTATGTGAATTGGTTGATAATAACAATAATAATATAATAATAACTTTATTTTTATACCCCACTACCATCTCCCTGAAGGGTCTCAGGGCAGTTTAAATGCAGGACCAGCCCAAAGCATACAACAAGATTGTCAAATAAAATGCAGTTAAAAACATAACATATAACAGACTAATTAAACAATTAAAACAGCATGAAAATGTATCAAACCAAACCTCAAGAATCAGTAACCAGGAATATGGTGGGGATAATCAGAATTAGAGAGAGCTGGGCATGGGCCTGTGGAAAAAGCAGATTATAGGGCCAGGGCTGGGGGTAAAGTGCTGAGTACAATCTATTAGTCAGTTAGGGCTGGACATTCATGAGCAGCGCCTAACCATCAAATGCACATTGGAGCATCCAGGTTTTCAGATCCTTGTGAATGGTGGAAAGTATGGGAGCTAGACTATTCTCCATGGGGAGGGAGTTCCAGAAGCGAGGGTCACCACCGAGAAGGTCCTCTCTCTTGTCCCCGCCAACCGTGCTTGTGACAATGGTGGGAGTGAGAGGAAGACCTCCACAGCAGATCTTAGGGCCCGTGCTAGTTCAGAAGGGAAAATGCGGCCACAAAGATAGGCAAGACTGAAACCATTTAGGGCTTTGTAAGTGATAACCTGCACTTTGAATTGGGACCGGAAACCTATCGGCAGCCAGTGGAGCTGCCTTAATAGGGGAGGTGTCCACTTGCTATAATTTGCTCCAGTTAGCAACCTGGCTGCAGACCTTTGCACCAATTGCAGTTTCCGAGGCATCTTCAAAGGCAGCCCTATGTAGAGTGCATTGCAGTAATCCAGTCTAGATGTAACTAAGGTGTAGACCACCATGGCCAAGTCAGGCTTCTCAAGGTGCAGTCACAGCTGGTGCAAAGTTTTAACAGTGCAAAGGCCTTCCCGGCCACCACCGACACCTGAGCATCAAGCATCAGCACTGAGTCCAGGAGGACCCCCAAACTGCAGATCTGTGTCCTTAGGGGGGGAGTGTAACCCCATCGAGCACAGGTTGCCACCCTATACCCTGATTGACTCCATGACTGACCATGAGGACCTCTGTCTTGTCTGGATTAAGCTTCAGTTTGTTAGTCCTCTTCCAGTCCATCATAGCGGCCAGGCACTGGTCCAGGATCCGGGGATCTTCCTTGGAATTTGGTGGAAAAGAATAATAGAGCTGAGTGTCATCTGCATAGAGATGGCCTCCTGATGACATCCTGTTTGTGGCATATATGGGTGTGCATTTCTTTTTTGCATGTGTGTTTTCTCCCCTTCTCTGCAATGACCAACACTACCTCTCACCTATACTTAACATAGAACTGCTGTGTTGGGCTATGGTCATACAGTCAAATACAAAATTGATAGAAACCTCTGGAGAACCCTTGCAGGTCTCAGCAATTATGTAATCATTTTACATCCAGGTACAGGGCCACAGCCAGACACTTCTCCAATCCTGTCAATTCTCCATGAGGCTATATGTAAAGTTGGTGTATCTGTGTACGCCATGGAGTCTTGGTCCGCATGCAGAGCTACACTGAGCCATACATGATTGTGAACGGCTCAATATATGAATGAAAACACACTTTGAGGTGTTATGTTCATAATAGCCTGTGGCCCTGTGCACATGTGGAAAAGGCATATTTTATTCTTTTCATTGCCCAGGCCTGAGAAACTCCTAAAACATCTGTTCATAGTTCAAGGAAAGTTGCCCTTCCCTTTACCTTTGATGTCATGGGGGTCAATCTTTTTAAGGGGGTGTTGTGTTTTTTCCCGGGCTGTATGGCTGTGTTCTAGCAGCATTTTCGCCTGCATCTATGGGTGGCATCTTCAGAGGATCTGTGTCTATGATGTTACATAATCACTCTATCTTGTACCATGAATATAAATAAGATATTGGTAAATTTAATTTCTAGAATGTGCTTAGTGCTAGGATTGACTTGTCAGGGTAGCACCATCCCATGGCATGAGATATTGAGATGGACATTCAAGACCAAGGAATCTGGTGAAGTTACAAGGGTTGCCCCATGGTGGAAAGACATGGAAATTCCATGTCTTTCCACCATGATGGAATATGGAATTAATCAAAGACTATGTGATTCAAATGTATGTGTGTGTATATGTGTGTTTTTAACAAAAGAAATACAGTACAGCCACATTTTAGGGCAGTGGTCTTGTCCTGAAATTTCTCTGCTGGAGCCTGAGGACTGAGAAAAAGATCCAGGTGCTGAGACATAGGCCAAGTCCTGAAACATCATCCTATACATACATTACAAAGTGTGGCTGATCACATCTTCTGTTCTCAGTCCAGGGCAGGGGAACAAAGACACCCCTCCCCATAGGAAAATTGTTTTAGATGCTATGGTTTCAGTGCAGGGGAAGTACCATGCTTCACTATCCCTAGGCACCCATGGCTGTGAGCAATGACAGCAGCCAGAATGGTGTTGTCGTTTATTGGAATATTACTCTGCAGAACAGCATTCAAATCTGTGTTGGGCCTTGGAAACTTCCTAGGTGACCTTTGCATGCTCAGCCTCAGAGGGAAGGCAAAGGGACTCCCAATTAACCAGAACTCAAGCAATTAGAACTCTCAATCAACTGGCAAATGTTTTCTGAAGAAATAATACTTTAAATAAAAAATAATACAGTAAAACTGTGTTATGTTAAGCTTGTCTTTATTTGTCTTCATTGGCTTTTCATGACTGTATTTCAATATTAATATCAAGTCAATACAGAGTTTAGGTTATGGTTATAGTATGAGGTATAATTTTGTTATAGAACTCCAATATGCTGATGATAACAGTCTGTGCGCATTCAGAAGAAGACCTACAAGCCACTCTGAATACCTTTGCAGAAGCATACAAGAAACTCAGCCTCTCATTCAACATCAAGAAAACCAAAATGCTCTTCCAGCAGGCACGAACCAATCCTTCTGCAATGCCAGAAATACAGCTTAATGGTGTAACATTAGAAAATATTGACCATTTCCGCTACCTTGGCAGCCACCTCTCCACAAAAGTCAGCATTGACACAGAAATACAACACCGCCTGATCTCTGCGAGTGCATTTTTCCGAATGAAGCAGAGAGTCTTTGAGGATTGGGACACCAGTAGGAATATCAAGGTGCTTGTTTATAAAGCTAATGTCCTCCCAATCCTGTTATATCCTGAGAAACATAAACTGTCTACAGATGTCACACTCAACTCCTGGAACAATTCCTCTGAAAAATCCTGCAAATCTCTTGGGAAGACAGGTGGACAAATGTCTGTGTGCTGGAAGAAGCAAAGACCACCAACACTGAAGCAATGATCCTACGCCATCAACTCCGTTGGACTGGCCATATTGTCCGAATGCCTGATCACCGACTCCCAAAGCAGTTACTCTACTCCCAACTCAAGAATGGAAAACAGAATGTTGGTGGAAAGGAAAAGAGATTTAAAGATGGGCTCAAAGCTAACCTTAAAAACTGTGGCATAGACACCAAGAACTGGGAAGCCCTGGCCCTTGCACGCTCTAGCTGGAGGTCAGCTGTGACCAGCAGTGCTGGTCACAGCTGGAGGGTGAAAGGGAGAAACATGCCAAGAGGAAGGCGTGCCAGGAGGAAGGCACAAACAGAGGGTGAAAGGGAGAAACGTGCCAAGAGGAAGGCGCGTCAAGCCAACCCTGACCAGGACCATTTTCCACCTGGAAACCAATGTCCTCACTGTGGAAGAGCACGTGGGTCAAGATTAGGGTCTGGAGACCAAGCCCTATGAGGAGCGGCTTAAAGAACTAGGCATAAGAAGAAGAAGAAGAGAAGGCTGAGAGGAGACATGATAGCCATGTACAAATACGTAAAGGGAAGTCATAGGGAGGAGGGAGGGAGCTTGTTTTCTGCTGCCCTGGAGACTAGGACACGGAACAATGGCTTCAAACTACAGGAAAGGAGATTCCACCTGAACATCAGGAAGAACTTCCTCACTGTGAGAGCTGTTCGACAGTGGAACTCTCTCCCCCGGACTGTGGTGGAGGCTCCTTCTTTGGAGGCTTTTAAGCAGAGGCTGGATGGCCATCTGTCGGGGGTGCTTTGAATGCGATTTCGTGCTTCTTGGAGGGGGTTGGACTGGATGGCCCATGAGGTCTCTTCCAACTCTACTATTCTATGATTCTAGGGCTCCACAGTCACCTACGTATCCACCGCCAGGACACTACACTTGGAAGGCCCTATTCCCACTCCTGCACCTTATTCTCACTCTTAGTCCTATTTTCCTGTGTTTTGCACAAGCCCTGCCCTTCCCCTGCAATTTTAATAGTCCCACCCTTTGGTTCTTGATATTCATTGATGCATTTTATGATGTTTTTCTTCTGTGGTTTAATTGTTTTTTAATGATATTGTTGTTATGTGTGTTAAGTTATATATCTTGTATATTTGTTTTCTGGGCTTGATGTATTGTCGAAGGGTTTCATGGCCAGAATCCCTGGGTTGCTGTGAGTCTCTATGGCCATGTTATGTCAGGAGCCTGAAAAACCCAGTTTCTGGACTTGGTCCCCATGTAAGCTGCCCCTAATCCCTTTGGAGAGATGGAAGCGGGTTATAAAAATATTATTATATTATATTATTAAGGCCATCATATTCTGACAACCAGGGAGGAATCGCCTAAGTAATTCTGGCAGGGGCAAACTTTGGTCTTCCAGATGTTTTAGGATTTCACCTCCCACCATTCCTAACAGCCCATGCCTGGGGTATATACCATTAGCTCTATTATTGATAGCAACTCTCAAGCACCCAGAAGGTTGCCGGTTAACTGAGAGTTTGCTGATATTTTGCCATATACAGTCGAGTCTCACTTATCCAACATTCTGGATTATCCAATGCATTTTTGTAGTCAATATTTTCAATGCATTGTGATATTTTGGTGCTAAATTTGTAAATACAGTAATTACTACATCACATTAATGTGTAATGAACTACTTTTTCTGTCAAATTTGTTGTGTAACATGATGTTTTGGTGCTTAATTTGTAAAATCATAACCTATTTGATGTTTAATAGGCCTTTTCTTAATCTCTCCTTATTGTCCAATATATTCGCTTATCCAACGTTCTGCCGGCCCGTTTATGTTGGATAAGTGAGACTCTACTGTAGCTGTGACAGTTTCTCCTATGAGTTGCCCATACATGGGAAACGACTTGAAGACACTCGGCAACGACGCCTGGAGGAGAGGAGGCTGTGGGGGGCTGTGGGGTCTCAGACTGGGGAGTGGAGAAAGGAGGCTCATAGCCAGGGCTGCCACTTCCACGGAGGCGTCCCCAGGTGGCGCTGAGCCGCCCCGAACCCGCCTCAGGTGCCGGGGGACCGTGAGGACAGGCTCCACCGAGGGGTTTCAGCTTCAAGGCAGGGCCAGTCCGGAGCAGGGAGGGAGGGAGGGAGAGAGGGAGCCGTGGGTGCCCCACCGGGGCGGGATCCGGGAGCGCGGGATCGTGGGCGCTGGCAGAGGGGCGGGGAGGGATCCGGCGCGCAGGTGTTGGCCAGAAGGATCCCAGCAGGAGGGAGGGAGCAAGCAAGGAAGGAGAGCCAGGGTGGGTCGGCTTCGCGCGTGGATCCTGCTCGCGCTTCCTTTGGGCGTCGCCGTCCGGAGACCCCCTCCCTCGGTGGGGAGGGGAGGGGAGAGAGCCAGGCAGCGTCTGCGGGAGCGTGTCCGCCTCCTTGCGCTCCTTCCTTCCTTCCTTCCTTCCTCGCCCGCCTGCTCCTGCTCGTGCTCGTGCTCCTTCTCCGGCGGGCCTGGCGGGGCGAGGATGTGGTGGTGGGACGCGCGGGTGGCGGCGCTCTTCCAGCGGCACCTGCAGCCCACGCTGACCTACTGGAGCGTCTTCTTCAGCTTCGGCCTCTGCCTCGCCTTCCTGGGCCCCACGCTGCTGGACCTGCGCTGCCAGACCCAGAGCTCCCTCTCCCAGATCACCTGGGTCTTCTTCTCGCAGCAGTTCTGCCTCCTCCTCGGAAGCTGCCTGGGGGGCATCTTCAAGCGGAAGTAAGGCGACAGCTTCCCCCCTCCCTTCCTTTCCCCCTTCCCCCTGACCTCCCCATCCAACAAAACAGCCTCCCAAGCCCCTCCTGGCCTCCAAGCCCCTTCGCTTCTGCTTCCTTCCGCTCTCTCCTCTGAGCATCCAGCAGAGCTGCTTGGCTCATCATCACCTACCTGCACAGGTGCCACTGAGCTGCCCTGTATCTCTGAACCCCTCTTCTCTGATGCTCTCTCCTGCCTGGGACTCTGATCCTATGTGCCCTCCTTCTTCATCTTAAGGGTGCTGGGTGAAGTGAGGTGGATGGAAACTTGGACAGTCCTGCAGCCCTAGTTAACCCCATTGATCACAGGCAGGCAGGTTTGTGTAGACCAAGCATGGGCAAACTTGGGCCCTCCGGGGGTTTTGGACTTCAACTCCCACAATTCCTAACAGCCGATAGGCTGTTAGGAATTGTGGGAGTTGAAGTCCAAAACCCCCGGAGGGCTCAAGTTTGCCTGTGCCTGGTGTAGACTCACACCACAGCATGGATCCACTTTAAATCCAGCTTCTGCCTCCTGCAGAATTTTGGGATTTGTAGTTTGGTGAGGCCCAGGACCTGTCTGGCTGAGCTGTTTAAAGGCCCCTCCCTAAAGTGGATTTAAACTGAATCCAAACTCTAGTGTGATGAGGTCAGTATCCACATCTACACTGTGGAATGAATGCAGTTTGGCACCTGCTTGTTGTTGCTTGAACTGCCATGGCTCAATGCTAGGGAATAGAATCACCAAATCATAGAGTTGGAAGAGATGTTGTGGGCCATCCAGTCCAACCCCCTGCCAAGAAGCAGGAAAATTGCACTCAAAGCACCCCTGACAGATGGCCATCCAGCCTCTGCTTAAAAGCCTCCAAAGAAGGAGCCTCCAGCACAATCCGGGACAGAGAGTTCCAGTGCTGAACAGTTCTCACAGTGAGGAAGTTCTTCCTAATGTTCAGGTAGAATCTTCTTTCCTGCAATTTGAAGCCATTGTTCCATGTTCTAGTCTCCAGAACAGCAGAAACCAAGCTTGCTCTCTCCTCTCTATGACTTCCCCTCACATATTTATACATGGCCCTCATCATGTCTCCTCTCAGGCTTCTCTTCTGTATCCTGAACATGCCCAGTTCTTTCAGCCGCTCCTCACAGGGCTTGTTCTCCAGACCCTTGATCATTTTAGTCTCTCTCCTCTGGACACATTCTAGCTTGTCAACATCTTCCTTAAATTGCGATGCCCAGGATTGGACACAGTGTGATTCCAGATGTGGTCTGACCAAGGCAGAATAGAGGGGTATCATAACTTCCCTGGATCTAGACACTAGACTCCTATTTATGTCCTTGGCTTTTTTAGCTGCCGCTTGACATTGTTGGCCCGTGTTTAACTTGTTGTCCATAATAACTCCAAAATCTTTTTCACATGCACTGCTATCGAGCCAGGATCATGGGAACTGTAGTTTTGTAAGGTTTTTTGCCTTCTCTGTTCAAGAGTGCAAACTGCAGCTCCCAGGATTCCAGACACAGGGATTAAAGGGGTGGCAAACTCCACTCATTCTCTTGTGTAGATGCGCCCTGTACCTCAGAGAAAAATGTGCATTCATCTGGCTGTAGTGATCTGGGGAAAGAGATGTTTCCACAAATGACTCAACACTTGTGTTTTGGTTCTTAAACAAACAAACAAAAAAAAAAACCCTCTGCTGCTTAATGCTTGGATTTTCTGTGTTGTGAAGAAATGGAGCCTGCTCGGATTTGGATGTATATCCAGAAGGAAGTTATGCTTTGTGTTGTTGAAGGCTTTCATGGCTGGAATCACTGGGTTGCTGTGAGTTTTCCAGGCTGTTTGACCATGTTCCAGAAGCAGTCTCTCCTAACGTTTCACCCACATCAATGCTAGGCATCCTCACAATCTCTGAGGATGCCTGCCATAGATGTGAGTGAAACGTCAGGAGAGAATGCTTCTGGAACATGGCCAAACAACCCAGAAAACACAGCAACCCAAGCTATGCTTTATTTTATGTAGACACTATGGGGTCTTTTCAAGATATGATGCACAGATGATAGCATGAAATGGATAGCTTTGGTTGATTGTGGTGAAGTACGCAGGGTGCCTGGCCATGTATTGGGCAATCATAGCACTTCAGCAATATTGCCTTCATATCATAGCACTTCTCGCTTCCTTTGCTGGCAGGATTGTTGGTTTTATCTGTTTTCTTTCCAGCCTCACTCCTGTGTCTTTAAGAATAGCCTGACTACTGAAATCCAACAGCTGAGTGGAGAATGTATTGTATTTGTTTAAACACGGATTACAGCAAAGCAGGGCACTTATCTTAAATATAATTAACTTCATAAGGTGCTCCAGAAAAAAGAAAAAGAAAAAACACCTCTGATAGCCTTGAACACAAAGGGAGCCAGGCTTTGCCATTTGTTTATGTATGTATGTATTTATTTATTTATTTGCTCTCGCTCCTGGCTAAAAATGATTACTTTCTTTGCAGTATATGCTAGCAGTCTTGTTTGATGAACCAATTGTCGAAGTATGTGGTGATATGGAGTGTTATCATGGGGAATGGAAGAAGCACTGTGACAAATCATAACAGTCTCATCCCTCTGAATATAAGTCTCTGGTTATCAGGAGATTACATCTACTCTTCTAGAAGTGTACCATATGTTTATTGGAAGCACATTAGGGCCAGAACTTTCCTGAGTTGATATCTTTGTAAGAACAGATAGGTTTTGTTATTTATTTATTTTGGTCATGCTTTTCTTCCAGTGGGGAGATAGCATTCATATCTTGAAATGTGCTTGATCATATGATTCCATGAGGCAGTTCTTATATTTAATTTTAGCATCTTCAACTGTATACCTAAACGTATTTTTCATCTTGTTACTAAGCAGAGCATTGGCTACTGGTAAATCAATATCGTAAAAAAAAATACTTACTGACTGAATTAAATGTAAGGTCTTGTGAAACCCAGAAATCCTTTTTGAGAAACACAGTTGACAGTATTTTTTAAGACAGAATTTGGGTTAATATTTGTATCCAAACACTGAATATATGAATGCAGTTGTTCCCTTTAATAAAGTGGGCTACAGTTCAGCAATCTAGGAAGTACAGAGGATGTAACCCTGAGAGTTATTAATATTGATTATAGGATTGTATTCTGAAGAGTTTCCAGATTATGTTGGCCCTTAACAGCACAAGATTTTAAGCACTTATAAGGTTGTGGAGACAACTTGCCAGCTTTTAAGGGCAGATAATATAACTTGCCAGCCCCCAAGAACATAGTTCTTCCTGCATTGTTGACATTGTGTACGAGACTGTTGAATAAATTTGAGCAATAACAGAACAAAAAAAAATAAAATCAAAGAGTGACTGGTATTTGGGAACATTGGAACCATTAAAATATTAAAATGATGGCATTTGTTCCAGTCCAGTCACTCCACCAACCTCACTATGCTATTTGTCCTATTCCTCCTGTAGTTTATAGCTATCTCACTTTGAGCTTAATACTTTACCAAGACAGGTGTGGTCATGCTTTGACCTCTGGAACATAATTTTGGGGTCTCTCATCCCCTCCCACCAGTTTCCAAAACTCCCTCAACATCTCAAATTTTAAAAATTAGTGTGCTCTTTAGGCAATTTTCATCTTTAAAAAAGCCCCCCAGAAGTGTCAAAACACTGAATACCCCAATTCACCCCAGCATGCAACCCAAATCCAAATACTTGCCACACCTATGAGTACGTCAGAAATATGTCATTTTGTGTCATCATTTTGGGAGGGATTACAGAGGAAAACGGAGGTATGTGGACTTGTTAGAAGGGTCCCCACACGGTTGTTCACCCCTGTTTCTGTTTCAATTGGATCTGCCAAAAAAAGAAAGAAAAATTACCTCTCTCACACCTTCCTTGTTACCTTATTCCTTTCTGATTTTCTCTTTGCTTGTACAGTATTTTTCTTCCTTCTTGAATTATTTAAGAGCTTATCTTCAAAAGCATTCAGAGGGCTCATCTGAATAAGATCAAAGTAATCTGGGTGCTTCTTGATTGACCCAAAAAATGATTCGGACAGGTTTGATACGGAATCCATGCAAAATGAGTCTTACGTAACTTGTGCAGCACTTAGTCACTTGAATGACTCCACTGAAATTGTCAAGTCTGCAGGATTTCTCTCTCCCCCCCCCCCCCCCAACCTCTCTGTGGGACCCTGGCTCCATTGCAGAGCCCACACAGGCAGGCTCTCAGATCGGCTTATATGATGTCAGTGTGGTTATCTGAGGTCTTTCTTCTCACGTGGAATTGGTTTTAGAATTTGGGAAAGTGGTGCATATGGCACAGTTGTGGGAAGATTTAGAGTGAGGACTGTACAGCGCACAGCAGTTCCTAATGTAGACAGACGTGGACCTCTCGGCCTGCAAAGGTCCTGCTGAGGAGCTCTCTGTATGTTTTTGGAACCGAAACCGGCTGTTGTAAAAGACTTGTTTTAACAACTTTGATATTAAAACTCAAGCTGTCCTCTGATCTTCCCCAAAAAGCTGGCAAGCAACATCCAGTGTCAAACAAGCTTGTAAAAGTTGATCTAAGGTATAAGAAAGCACCGCAAATATTCAACTTCCATACAGAGTTTCTGGAAAGAACAGTATTATCTTTTACAAATCATCAGTGATCCCATCAATGAGGAATTAGCCCTGCTCAACCAGAGATCACTCTAAAATAAACATATTTTCAACAGTGACACTACCTTCTAAATAACACTAGAGTTTCCAACTTGATTTGTTTTAGGCATTCTTTTTGGGGCATTTCACTATTTCCATAGGCAAATTGCTGTTTAATTGGTCAGCAGACACATCAGTTTTGATGCAAATCAAAGTCTTGAGTATTATTGAGAGAGTAGGTTCATTATTGGCTTGGCCTATCAGCTGATGATGCCTCATGAACTTGAATTTATACTGTGATTGTTTTACTTAACTTGTTTATCCTATTATGCTTATATTATTGATGTACTCTGATTGTTTAATAATAATAATAATAATAATAATAACTTTATGTTTATACCCCTCTTCTATCTCCCCAAAGGGGACTCAGGGCGGCTTACATGGGGCCAAGCCTGAATAAAAACAATAGCAATATAAAACACAACAATAGACAAGAGACATGCACAATTATAAAAATTTCAACATTAGCCAATAAAAACAAATGACAAGAACTAATAAAAACATGGATTAAAACGGAGAGGTTGTAAAAGTAGACTGGGTAATGTGCACCATATAAATATTGTAAACACGAGGTGACTGATAAAGTGCTGCAAATTCTTGGAAGTGCAAATTGGGATGAGAATAGACCCTGTGTTTATATCAAGTTGACAAAGGTAAAAAGTACAAGAATGGTCACAGATACAGGATTGTTATGGGGATGAGCAATCTTTATCCAAAGGCCTGAGTGAAGACCCAGGTTTTCAAGCTCTTTCTGAATGATTTTATGTGATTTTAATATGTTGTAAGCCGCTTTGGGTCCCGTGAGGGAGAAAAGCAGGATATAAATATTTATTTATTTATTATTTTAAAAATCCATTTGCTTCACCACCTTGCTTAAAATATTTTAGTTTGTGGGATATTTACATAATAGTTAATGGTCTCATTACTGATTTATGCTTTGGAAAATAATCTTAAAGCATATTGCTTAAATCAAGGCAGGCAAATAAAGCAGTCAAAGCTACCTGTAACCTGTTTACATATCACAAATCATACTTCCATAGGGAACAGGTGTGATTAAAATTAATTAGACTAATTGTAATTTTCTCTTTGCAATTATAAATGGGCTACATAGTCTTAGGTTACTAGCCCTTTAATTTTCTGTTGTTCACATGACCATGTAAATGAAAACTCAATCATATTTTAACACTTCATATGCTGATTTTATTCTCTGCAGATTAAATACCCTAAAGCAGTGTTTCTCAAACTTTGCTCCTCTAGATGTTTTGGACTTTTGCTCCCAGAAATCCCAGCCATCTTACCAGCTGTTAGGAATTGTGGGACCTGAAGTCCAAAACATCTGGAGGAGCACAGTTTGAGAAACTGCTCTAAAGGTACCAAATCCTTTCTTGAAAACTAAGCAGGGTCATCCCTGATTAATTCTTGGATGAGAGGCTGCCAAGGGGCTCTATGTAGGCTATATTTCAGAAGAAGGAACTAGCAAAACCACATCTGAATATCCCAGATCTAATAAAACCCTTTTACATTCACGGGATGACATAAGTCAAGTGACCTGGCATTAACTGGACAGCACAAACAAAAGCATATAAGAATCCTTGTTTTAAAAGCAAGCAATGACAATGCACCTGGAAAGGGTTGTAGAGTTTGCAATTTAATTTATTACCCAGAATTAGGAAGGCAGCATATGCTAGCAGGAAACAGTACAAAGACCCTTCTGTCTCGGTAAGTCCTAGATGTATCTCTTTGACCTTTCCATGACAAAGAAATATGGAACACTTAATCTGTGTTCCATGAGAATTTGAGAGAGGAATTATGTCTTAAGGCAGATCAACGACTCAAAAATACTGACATTGGATTCCATTTCCTTACAGTGGATTCCATGACTTCTTTATTTCTCTGTAGTTGATGGTTTTTTCAAGCAAGGCACCTACAGTAATTTCTGTGCTTCTCCTAACAAGACAGTAAAAGGATAAGAGTTAATGGAAGAAATCCCTTTTTAGGGATCCAGGATGTTGTTAGTGGCTTATTGGTGTGCTATCTTTCTCCGTTAATCTTCTTTCTGTTCTTGCTAAGTGATGCTGGCTAGCATTCTAGTGGTAACTGAACTACTGCTGAATTAGAGCTTGGATAATAATGGTGGTAATTTAACTTACACACTTCCGTACTTTGGGGAGTGTGAATGCATCTGTAGCAACTTAAACTCCTCACACGAATGCTATTGATGCTATACATACATTAAACATTTATGGAAATAATGTAACTATATGGTTTAATTTCCATTTACTGTAGGGAACCATGGCAGAAAAGTCATTTGAAAATTTGTCAGGTTTTTTCGTAAATTAGTATTGAAGGAGCCCTGCACTTATCCCAGTATTGGAGCTGATGTGGGGAAATTATGGCCTGTGAACTGCAAGATGGTTTTTGTGGTTACCTAGGCACTGTTTTAATTTTTTTTCCCCCCAAAGAGTGTGCCAATGGCAATATTGCCACATTTTTGTCTATCTGGGCCATTTTAGGAGAGTCTTTCTGCAGGAAGTGATCCAGAAGTTTACTTCTGGGTAGCTTCCTGTAGGAACAAAGGTCTTTCTTAACCTTAGTTTAGTGAGGACCATTACAAAATTATCGTTATCCCCGCTATGAGGGAACATTTTGGGACAAAAACCCCTTTTTTCAGTTTTCCAAGGTTCCTAGTCCTCAACAGTTCCCCATCATGAACTAGAGCTACTAGTAGTGGTTCTCAACCTGGGCTGAGAAGTTGGGAGCTGTAGTTTTTAAATCCAAGCCAGTTTACCAGCTGTTAGGATTTCTGGGAGTTGAAGGCCAAAAATATCTGGGGACCCTAGGTTGAGAACCACTGTACTAGGGGTATATTAAACCATAGACCTTCCTTTGTAGAGCAGTGGTTCTCAATCTGTGCCTCCCCAGGTGTTTTGGCTTACAACTCCCAGAAATCCCAGCCAGTTTACCAGCTGTTAGGATTTCTGGGAGTTGAAAGTAAACCATCTGGGGGCCCACAGGTTGAGAACTACTGCTGTATAGAATATTATAAAAAATTGATGATTCCATAGCTCTTGTCTTCCAAGATACTATTTGTGCTGAAGAAGTCTTTGTAGGTCAGCATGTCTTGTAGTCATGTGAACATTCCTGTGTAGGAAGTAAGTAATAAGCAGTGTGTCACTTGCCACATAGAACAATTTGGTGGGTGCATTGTTGTTTGTAGACATACTGTGATGCTTCTAAGCATTTGTGCACCAAATATCTGTAGAGTACAATATGTGAGTGTGTTTGTGAACAATTTACATATATGACCTAAACCACTGGTATGCTGGAAGTTGCAACAGAGCTTTCTTTCTCCTCAATACTGCCTGAAAATGTGCTTTAGAAGGCTTGCTTCCCTGGTCCTTAACACTCTTTCAGAAGTAGTATGGAGGCACAGTGAAGGCCAAGCTTCCACCATGAAAAGTCCACTGTTGGATCCTGCCCATATGTTCCATATTTTTTCATACGTGACAGTACTTTCTGCGTATTAAAAACTTGAGGTATCACTTGATGGGCCATCTGTTGCTTTACAATCTTACGTGTTTGGTTAAACAAAGACCTTTCCTATATGTTTGTCTTTGCAACAGTTTTTTTTCCTGAGATGAAGAAGCATCTATCCAGTATTTGAAAGCTTAGAAGGTTGCTTGTTAATTCGTTGGGTAAAATCCAGTAGCCATGGCTTTTCCTTTGTATTCTAGGAAGTACTTCCTGGAGTTGAGGTAAATTCTCTGAGCTGTATCCATGAGCAAGTCAACTAATTTGTGCCTCATTTATTGACTTTGGAGTTTTCTACACACATATAAACTAGAAGACCACAAAGAACCTGCCATCCTAGAAGATGGCCCTAGGTAGCATTTCCATCCAAACTTTGCAGTATTGCTACCAATGCTCAATGTGATTGCGTTGACTAAATTTATGACTGTGTTGAATTGGTGCTCTAACAGTTTAATAATTCTCTAAAGCAGTGTTCTGATTAAACTACGCATGGGCAAGCTTTGGGCCTCCAAGTGTTTTGGACTTCAACTCCCAATTCCTAAGAGCCATTAAAATAAATATAATATATCCTTTTCAAATAAAACCTATTATTAGGTTTTCTTAGAAATCATCCTTCTGTAACCTTAGCCTTCTGTCACTTTCATATTATATATATTAATCTTTTGTATTAAAGCCCTCTGAGTGTTTGAAGAGTTCTGTCCTCAGTCTTTTCCCCCCACAAACTAAACACTGTCAATTACTTCAACCATCAAGTGATACTTCTGTGTTGTCTTTTGCATATGTGGACAAGCCCAATTTAGTCATGAAAGATCTTTTAGATGTGGAGTGGGAGAAATATGTGGCCTGTAGACCACATGAATCCCCAGAGCCATTTTATGCTCTAAGGACCTGCATTAAAAAAAAGGCCTGCAAACATCTCTGGGGGTGTAGGATGTAATTCTGGCACATTTTGCAAGGAAATGTCAAAAATGACTTACAGACCCTTTCTACTTAGGAAAACAACTCTCCTGTGATTGAAGTGATCCAGAGAATTGTAAAAGGCAGCTCCTGAGGTACAAACATTCAACTTACAAACAACTCAAGTTAGGAATGAAGATGAGATAACAGGAAGTGAGAGAAATCTACCCCTAGGAAGAAAAATTCATTCCTGGAAGAGTTGTCATGGGGAAAAGGTGTCTCCACTGAAGCTTTCTCACCAATCCTTGTTTCCACAATAAGACTTTTTTTTCTTCAAAATCCAGTTATCGCCGGGACAGAAAGTGAGGTGAAATCTTCTGAACAGGGGCCCATATACATATACATTCAGCTTAAGAAGAAACCCACAGAACCTATCTTGTTTGTAACTTGGGAACTACCTGTACATGATAGAAGACTGGGACAAAACTTCAGTTGGGAGTACGATCCTTTAACATCTCCTAGGGTAATGCAACCCTCTGAGTCTTGGAAGGTGTCCGTCCCCTTTTGTGATCTTAAAGAATATATACAGTAGATTCTCAGTTAACCAGAACTCCCCAGCAATCAGAACTCTCAAGTAACCAGCAAACATTTATTGATTTTCATTTAACTAAAATTCAGAAAGCTGTTTTTATAATACAGTAAAACTCTTACTTTAAGTCAAATTTGTCTTCTGTGTTGATTTGCTTTTAGTTACTGTATTTCTATATTAATGTCAAGTCATGGTATGATATGGTATAGTGTTATTTAGGCCAAACGTAACTCTCAAACAGAAACTAAATGTATTTGGCATCTACCAATCCCCATGGGTGCTGATTAACTGAGAGTATACTGTATCTTGAAGCTTTTTAGACAACAACCCCAGAACTGCACTTACTCTCAGCTGCAAATATAGTGCTGGAAGGCACCTCTTTCAACTAGCAGTTGCAGACCCCAAGCATTTACAAAGCATTACCGAAAAATCACAGAAATTCTGGCTTGTGGTTCATGTGATATTTAGATCATCATAAAAGGTTCCATTATTTTTATTGACCTCTTTGTTTTTAACTCATCAGGAATTCAGGATTCAAACTTTTCTTGGAAGATGCACAATCTCAAAAGAGTGTGAGTGAATGTGATCTAAACCCCATGACATTCTAATAGCTGGGTTGAAAGAAAGGGCAATTTCACCCAATTGTGTTGAGACACAACAGGCTGTTACAAGACTTGGTAAATACTCCTTGCCTGTCTGTTTGTCTTGTTGTTAACTAAAAACAGTGCCTCTCATGTTGAAAGATAGAGATGTCAGCTAACAAGTTTAACCTCAACCTGGTCAATAGATTTAACATCTAATACTTTAAGTGCATTCATATATTGAAATTACATCATAATGTAGGGCTGTACAGATAATAAAATTTCCTTCCAGATGTCAGTAAGTGCTAGTGATGTTGCTTTCTGTATTGCCAGTCCTTATTGTTCTGCTGAGTTGTTTAGGGATTTGTGTAGTTTGATTATTTTTATCATGCACAAAACTGATTGTTGATATTCATCTTCCCATTGGCTGCTGTCCACTAAATGGCTCAGAGGCTGACTTGACTATTGGAAAAACAATAAGGAACTAATTTTTGCAGTATTTCCCCAGTACGTATTTCCAAGATTATTTAACATTATAGTGTCTTCAAATGTGTGTTTAAACTGAGTTGCTGCAAATGCTGAAATCTATTTTCATGGATAGAGATATAAGATGATAATGTTGCTTCTGCTGATGGTACAATTCTTAATGGTTTCTCTCCTTTTGCTCTGAAAATGTGAAAACAACCGTTGTTACTTTACCTGAAGTTATCCCTCCCTGTAAACAATATATATGTACTTATTCTCCAAGTTTTTCCCTTTTTAGAACTCAAGGTGGCTTACAAGTTTAAAACAAATATAAATAAAAATCATGTCACTTAAATCATACAAAGGTTAAAGTGCAATTAAACTATTGGTTTTGAAAACCCACAACAAATGTGACGGCGCGAGTGGCGCCATCTATATGTCAAACTATAAGTTTCAAGATTTGAATTGCTGTATCATGCCTGATTTTGCCCTTACCCTGTAAATGTAGTTGGATTGGTTATTTATATCTGTCAATCAATGTTGTTTGTACCTGTTATATTGCTCACTTAGCTAAACTATTTGGCTCCACCTCTTCCTGGAGTAGGACTGTGTTTCCTCTTTTCATTCCATCAGCAAGTTCTGTATCGGATGGACGTGAAAGAGAGGCTTGGCTCTGAAAGCCCTTCAAAAGTTACCTCTCAGCACCAATTCTGAGGTTCTTACCCTTGGGACTCACACTTCATGTTCAGGGCCAACCTGAATAACGTTGAGGAGTCTCAAGCGCCTTCACATCAGTCCTTTGGCAACAGAGGAAGACTCTTGTCTTCAGATATAGGTCATTGGACTGAGGCTGAGTTTGCTCCGGCATTCACAGCCAGAGAAAGAGGGATCTGGACAAGCTTCATGGACTTAAACAATCAAAGACTGTAATGTATATTTTCTTTTACCCCCTTTGTGAAGAATAAACCCAGTTTTTGAGTTAACTACAGTGTTTTGGTCCTTGGGAGTTCAAGTTTCCCTAAAGGAGGGCAAGAAGCAATCCCCTGGGGAAAGATGTCACGTCCATGCCTCTTTCACTAAGAGTACAGCCTCAGGCGCGACGGCACAACAAACATAAGATTTTCTTCATATTAGTTGCGTAGACATACAGACACACTGCTCTTCCATGTCTTCTTTCCATGTAGAATATTGGTACTCAATAAAAATGCTCCCCTTCCCATGACATTTCCCTCAATTTTGAAAATCCTAGTCATGCAGAGATTTAAAGTTTCATTTCAGCATTCAGAAATATCATTTAAGATCTCATCACATGTATCAATTTAAGCTTTCTAGGATACTTGACAGCCAGTTGAGGGACAGATGAGCATGCAGCCCATCACACAATGTTCCCTTAACTTCTTCCTTGTCAACAAAGGGAGGCTCCCTTCTGTCTCGGTTGCGACAGCACTTCCCCCGTGTGATGGGGAAGCATCGCAGCACTGGAGTGCCTGTTGGCAAAATGGCACCAGAGGTGTTGGGGGGGGGGGGGGTGGCAATGATAAGTCAGCCATAGAAAGAAGGCAAGCAATGTTGCCAGGGGAATAGGAATGTGCATCCAGCAATTCTAGGTGTAGAATCATAGAGCTCTAGAGCTGGAAGAGGCCATAAGAACCATCCAGTCCAAGCCCCTGCCATGCAGAAATGCACAATCAGATGGCCATTCAGCCTGTGTTTAAGATCTCCCAGAGAAGGATACTTTATCACACTCCAGGATAGCATTTTCTACTTCCGTCAGCTCTAACTGTCATGAAATTCTTGGTAGACTTTTCCTGAACCCATTGATCCATGTGAGTCTCTGGAGCTGCAGAAAACAAGCTTGCCCCTCCTCAATGTGACATCTTTTCACACATTTAAACATGGCTGTTGTATATCCTCTTAATCTTCTCTTCTGTGAAAGATTTGATATTTTAATCTCAGAATGGTAGAAACTTGGAGAATGAAAGAAAATGTCACAAGGAGGGGCAGGATTCTTATTCTGAGCAGACAATGCCCTCGTTTTGACACCCCTCCACTAGCAACCTCCCTGTTTCCATTCCAGCTGTGCTATTCTTAAATTTTTCCATCACAGCTGTGCTATTCTTGGGGGGGGGGTCGCCTGTAGCTTCAGCCTCTTCCTATTTCACACTCTAGGCTTCCATTTAAAATTGCCTCATTCTTTCTCCAACTGATGAAGTCTCTTTTAACACTGAAAAATGAACTGCAGGATCCACTTAGAACTACAGCAGTTGTTCAATTTAGTTTTTCTCTCTTTCCTGAATTCCGAAGTATTTTTTGCAAAGGTTTTTTTGAAAATGTTTAAGATTTTAATTGGTTTGTGAAAACTGAAAAGTTCTGTGCAGGGTTGGTCTTGAATGTTAAGTACAACAAGCCTCTGTAGAATTAGAAATGCTGCAAGAGTTTCAAAAGCCCTTCTGATCTAATGTTCGGTTTCCCAAAGGCCAGTTGGGTGCTCTTACAAACAGGGCACTGATCCAATATACCTTTACAGTTGTTTGTCTCAAGTGTCTGTGTTTGAACACAGTATGGTGCTCTTGGTATTAAAAATTCCACAACGCAAACTGCTGTGATAGTATTGTCTGAGGCAACAGCAGTCATCTTTGCATAACCTGGGGGTTCATTTAGCGGTGTGAGTGAAGAGAAGTCTGTATTCCTGAATGGTTGCATCTTAAGGTTCATCTACACTATAGAACTAGTGCAGCCTGCCACCAATGCTGTAGAGTTCTGGAATTTGTAGTTTGGTGAGACACCAGCACTCTTTGGCAAAGAAAGCTAAAGACCTGTAAAACTGCAACTCCTATGATTCCATAGCATTGAATCATGGCAGTTAAAATGGTGTTAAACTACATTAATTCTACAATGCAGATTCACCCTATGACCAGATTTCAAAGCAGTGGGAAATGTAAGTAAGAAACCATGCCCATATTCTACCCAGCACAGCAGATTCCCATACATGTGGGAACATGTGTGGATGGACAAGCCATTATTCTTAAACCACTGAGTGATCAGTAGAAAGTAAGTTCTTTTCTCTCATCACTAACTTGTAGTGTCTGAATTCTATTAAAGTGATGCTTCCCAGTGGTCCTTCTGTTGTGTGACCTGACTTGCCACTTGTTGTCAACCATTATTATGTGAGCCAGTTTCCCGCTTCATTTATCCTGGTCATGCTCAGGAACATTGGCTAACTTATGGACCCTTTTATAACTGTAACTTAATATTTACAATGTACCAATTGCGAAATCTTTGTGGAGATGCTAGTTCAAGACCATATGTATATGGGGTGGGAAATTATCGAACCTTCCAGAAGTTGCTGTATGGCAACTTCTGTCAGTCCTAGCTAGCCTACCATTGTTGACGGATGATGGGAATGGAAATTCAGGAGGTGACCTATTCTGGAAGATAGCAGGTCGCTTAGTCTTGGTTTACATGGTAGCCCTTCACATTTACCTCCTGCATACAAAGCATGTGATCTTCCCCTGAGCATCTCTTAGGCCAAAAGGAAACATATGTGTTCTACAGGATACAATAGGCTTGTTCATGATCCCATTGCCTCCAGTGATTTATTTTAAGCATCTAATACAGATACTTCCTAAATTCATAGAATGCATTTGATATTCTAAGCCTTGTGTTGTCTTGTGAGCCAGCATAATGTGGTGGTCCTTATGACTAGACTCATGGCAGCAGTGTGGTGGTGCATAGAACATAGATTGTGATGGTTGCTGGAAGTGCATAAGAAAGTATTTCCATAATGAAGCTGTAATTATATAACAAAACTTGCCCTTTACGCTCCTGCTTCAAAAAGTCTCTTGTAAGCAGCACAGACCTTTATATTGGCCTAAAAAGGCCACAAAACAATTAATGTTTAACTCCTTGACGTGTTCTTATGCCAAACAAGGATAGAAGAGGTTTTTGTTAATTCTATGGCGTATGCATGAAGTTCCAGCTTTGGCACAGTTTCCATCCTCTGTGCGTCTGTTGCTAGCATCTGCATCTTTATCCCCTGGTGTGCTCTTTTTGTGTCCCAAAGGTGTTGTGCTTGGGCCTGTTGCTGACACGCCACTAGCATTTGGCAATTGTTTGTCAAGCAGTATCCTCAAAAATACGAATGTGTCAGTATTATGCATAAGCATAGGCTTATTTAAACTTGATCGACCCTCAGGCTTAAGGCCAGTTTGTGTAAGACTCGGTTGGTTGCACATTGATAACATTCAACCTTTGGGAAGATTGTCTCATGTGATGACCACTTTTTTCTCTCTGTGTATATATGTGCATTCATGTTGCTTGTTGACCTATAGTGGTCACATTTCATAGAGTTTTCCATAGGCCAGGAATATTTAGAGTTGGTTTTGCCAGTTCCTACCTCTGAAATATAACCTGCAGCCCCTGGTATTCATTGCTGGTCTCCCTTCCAATACTAATGAGGGCTGCCCCTGCTTAGTTTCCAAGATCAGTTAGGATCTTGTGTTTTTACACTCTCAAGACCCACTTCTGTGTAGCTGAAAATACAGCATCATATGTAGAAAATCAGTATACTTTGGTCTTGGTTCAAGGACGTATACAGCTTAGCAAGGTGAACTGTACTCCCTTTGTAACAGAACATTGTTCAAATTGCTGATGGAACAACTACTTGCATTGTGCATAATGAACTTAAGTCCATCAAAATTAGAATTTAACTTCCAATAGCATGATCAGAGCAGTTGAAAAAAGCAGACTCCCCTTGGAAAACACAAACTGGCATCCAGAGTGGAGCATGCTTCTTTTTCTTTAAGTTTCTAGCCTGACCATGGGCTGTGCTGGGCACATGCTCCCCTCTTATGTCTTACTGTTACAAGGATAGGTTGAAGGTTTAAGGGCAACCAATGCTAAATCCAACTTGGATCCTATCTGCACATCATTCCATTTTTTTTGTTCTTTCCATGATAAGCAGAAGTGAAACAATGGCATGACTGCTGCCCACTCCTATGTAAACAGGCAACGTGCCCATGTGACTATGCAAGTATCATTTTTGGGGATATTTCCATTACTGTTAGCCCCTATGGATTCTGTTGGTGCCAGCCTTTTTCCAGATTCACACTCTGGTTACCTGTTGACCTCCAGTCTTCCTGAGCACCTTCCAAAAGTTGCCATGCAATTTGAGCTCTGCTCTCTTTAGGAGAGTTAGCTGACTGGCTCCTTCGTCATAATTGAGTTGTGTGGTGCTCATACAGCAAACTGGACTTGTCAGCTCTGATCCTGTTTTTTAAATTTCATTTTTATCATTCTTGTTCACACTCTTCTGATTATATCTGGCTGGATAAGAAAGAGACTTCCTGTCCTGTCAGTAATCTAATTGCATTGAAATGCTTCAAAGAATTACTGGCCATGACAAGTTTTTCAATAAGTAATAATAATAGCTGCGTGTGAAGTTTAGAAGATGCAGGATGTTACTCATTTTCTTCCAGAAGGCGTGAGCATTTGAGACTATTACTCCTGGAGAAAACTGGAGCCCGAAACACCTGGGAACAGGACTGGCCCTGATATTAACTCACAAAGGTTGGGGCTGTATTGCTGTGGACTTTCAGGATAATTGCAGGGCAGTAAATTGTCAAGTGGCTCTTTTCCCTATCTTGCAAATCTTTGCCTGGTCAATTCTGGGAAAGAACGGCATATGGAAAAAATCCATTAAATTATGGGGTGGGGAAAAAATTTAGTTTGTCAGATCTCATTTGTTTTTACTTACAAGCATGAGATTCTCAGCCTCAGAGGATGACAAGGGCAACCCCATTTTGAACAAATCTTGAAAATCCCATGATAGGTTCACTTCTGATTCCAGGAATTTGTTTTGAGTGCCTGTATAATTTATAGGGAAGACCTATGTTGTTGTTATTATTGTTGCCATTGCTAAACAGGTAGGAGCCAGAAGTGTTTATGCATCTGTTTATATCAATTTGAGATTTACTGATAGAGCCTGATCTGCCTTGTGTCCAGCTCTCCTTTAAACATTTTCTCTTTAACTGGTGGTTAAAGCCTCACAAACTGATGTAGGGCATCCTTTTCCAAGTCAGTTCACTCCATTGTCAAGCTCAGTTCTCTCTAGTTATGCTGGGCTGCCACTCATATACCTGTCGGCATGGTTGGAGATGATGGGAGCTATATTCCAAAATATCCGAAGAGCATCTGGTTGGGAATGGCTAATTTAGAGGAGAGAGAGTCAGGGAAAGACTTTGGCTTTAAAAAGTGGACAGTAGAAGGAACTGTGGTCATGGCAGTTTGGCATGACTTGTAGAGAAGCTGCTATTACAGAATGGCATCTTTTGTAGAGTCTGTAAAGAGCTCTGCCATTCTGTGGCTCTAGTTTATGTGGCTGCATAGTCAGGAGGACAATCTGTGGGATGTCATGTGAAGTTGGTGGTCACTTGCCTGCTTACTTGTTCTGCTGCTCAGCTCTTCAGCTGTTTGACAAAAGGAGAACCATTGTTCTGATGATCTCAGGATGGTAGTCTTAGGATAACTGGGTGGTGGGAAAGTGGAAAGTCTCTATCAGGTTGAACCAGTACCATTGAGAAGGGACCTCATCAGACAGAGATCCATAAGCCGAGAGACAGCCAGGGAATCTATGGAGCCTCAGGGAAAATCATCGGGGCAGTGCCTCACATCACCCCTTTACCATCTGCCCTCGGCTTCGTCCTGCGCTGCCCCCAGCTTCTTAAATGAGAACATGGGTTATCTCCCATGTTTTCAGGGCAGCCTCTGAACACACTGCTAGGATGGAGCTGGAACGCAACCCACCGGAAGTAGCCCTGCGTCATGTGATGGGCTCTGGCAGGCTCTGTCCTATCTGCATCTTGGTAGTGTCTCAGGACGGGGAAAAAGTCTGGTGTGATGAAGTCAAAGGAGAGAAGGAACAACAAGGTCAGTGAAGACAACTGGGTAATGAAAGAACTCTTCACTTCCTTCACCCTCCATGATCCCCACATCTCATGAGACAGAGAGGGAGGCTTCCCCATTCCATTATGCTTAGGTATGGGAGTGGATTTGTAAATTTGGACAAAGATGTGGATATAGTCCTAAAATCTGAAAAGTTGAGCATCTCTGACATACGGACTCAAACCAAGAAAGGTGGCACAAAATTCCAGGCTGAGGTTCAAGGTGTACCCTGAGCTACTCCTTCAAATGGTTGGTTGTGAACAGATCCTGAGCTGAGACCAGGGTTTAAATCAACACTTGGAATGGACACCCACTGTGTGACCTTGGACAAGTCACATTCTTGCAGAGGAAAGCAAAGCATCTCTTCATTAATTTAATTAAATCATGTATGCCTTTCTTTGCCAAGAAAAGCCTATGATGAGTTTTCTTTTGGTCACTGTAAGCCTAAATAACATGAAAGCACACAGCAACAACCTCTCACCAGAAAGGTTTCATGACTGAGCAAAAGTTTAAACTTGAGTTTCTCCCATGCTGGTTCAGTAGACAGTCTGTATAGTATAGTATTGTCTCTTTCCCTAAAACTAGTTACTGTCGTGCTTCTAAACGTAGTCCTGTAGATGGAAAGCAATAGACAGCCAATGAGGTTGATCAGGAAGAATGCTGGACTTAGATTGATGTTCAGGTTCCAGTTTGGCAATACATGGAGCTTGCATGGAGATATGTAGATGGGGATGAGTAGGTTAACACCTTGATTGGGGTTCTGTTGTTCCACTTTTGGTTCATCATTAGTGAGATGTAGTTTGGATGTGGACAAAATGCATGCTTGTGGGATTTAGGTTGCTCTTAACACTAGGTCATCAAGTTCAACTTGTACCAGAGGGGTGCACTTTTATTTACAGAACTCTGAGGGTAGGAATTTTCTCATGAGATAAGAACTGAACAGAGCTCACAATTCTTTTGCACATAATCACACAAAAAAGCAATCAAAGTTTTATTTAATGTTAGTACTATAATTTAAAGTGTTTCTTTGTTGTTCTTGGTACTGTTCAACAACTGGGGAATCCTTCTCAATTACTGCATATCATTCAGAGACAAAGTAGTCAACTTCACATAGTTGCTGTGGGGGTTAATAAAATAATATGTCACATGATAGACAGTCCATCCTTCACATTCACTGTAATTGAGGGCATGGGACCTCCATGAAATGTTAATAACTGCAAATAAAAACACTATTTTTTTATTTGAGAGAACACATTTCTAATAATTTCTAGATCCTCAGGGCAAGACTGTGGACAGTTTTCATTGGAAGTTGACCATAGAGTCGCATTAAAGGGCCAAGAGCAGTGGTTCTCAACCTGTGGCTCCCCAGGTGTTTTGGCCTTCAGTTCCCAGAAATCATAACAGCTGGTAAACTGACTGGGATTTCTGGGAGTTATAGGCCAAAACACCTGGGGACCCACAGGTTGAGAACCACTGGCCTAGAGATTCTGAAAGAAACCGTATTAATCAAAGCCATAAAAGATAAACCCGCAGAGGGCCAACTGTACTGTGAGACTTCCGTATTTGCAATGTATAGTTGCAGTATTTGCACTACATGTGTATACTACCAGGTGTAGACAAAGTGGATTAAGAAATCTTTTGTCACTTTGCATCACAAGTTATAAGTCTTTAAGGCTGTGAAGACGGTGTTTAGGCAAGGAGAAAGGAAAAGGAGGCATTTCAGTACCCTACATACTTTACTGATTCTAGTCATGATGACATCCAAAACAAAATATCCTGGTGATTTCTTTTTTTTAATGTAGTTTTTTAGAATGCAGGTGTTCTGAGTACAGAATTTGAGCGACCTTGCTACTGAATCTTGAAAACATACATTCTTTTAATCAAAAGAAAGAGACTAGTCATTTGTATCTACAGTCAAAGCTTAGATTAATCCTGTGGCAGTCAGATAGGGAGAGTTCACGGCAGGGAAGCCATGTCCATGTTCAAGCAGGCTCATTCTGACCAAGGTACATGAGAGGGTGCAGGCAGCTCTCGGCCATTCACAAAGACAGTTCCAACATTTTCTTGCTGAGAGACATTCTCCAGGACACCCCTTTTTCTTTCAAAATCAGTTAGACCATTGGTAACAATAAGGCAATATTGGTAAGAGATTTTAATTTTTACAGCAGAAAGATATCCACCAGCAAAGGAGGGTCTCATCTCTGATAGGAGATCTATCTCACTGATGCCAGAAAAGAATATCCATCAAACCCTGCATTCCTTGGGCACAGCTGGAACTGGTGTAGTGATTGTCCATTTGCTGTCTGCAAGGAAAGTCAGAGAAATACTTATCTGATTAGTTTATTGGAGACACAGTTCCATGTAGAGTTGACTATTTTGAATACGTTTAAACCTAGATTGAGGCTCCACTTGATTCCCTGTATCTGTGGGAGAAATATTCCTAAACTTACTGTGTTCAATAATGAATCCTATTAAAATGTACAACTTCTACTGGAAGTCACCATACAGCCACTTTGGAGGGACTAGAATTTTCTTAGAAAGGTATACCCTCTAGAAATTTGCTAGGTCCTCAATGGTGAATCCATGGTAACATATGATGGAAGTACCATAGAATTGCCTGGAGGACCTAGAGAACTTCTAGAGAGGACATTAGGTAGGTGAAACTGAATATCAGTCCCACAGGTCCTACTATATTTCCTAATTATGATATATTACCTTTTAGGTTAACTTTGGATGTAACTATAAAAGGTGGCTGAGAATCTGTGGCGCAGGCTGGTTAGTAGCCAGTTGCAATAAATCACTATGACTCTTGGTCATGACTTTGAGGCCAGCTGGTGTCGGAGTGAGCACTCGACAATTAAAATAAAAAATAGCCTTGCTCATTGTTGACCTAAGCAACCCGAAAGACAGTTGCATTTGTCAAGTAGAAAAATTAGGGACCACTTATTCGGGGAGGCTAATTTAACTGATTTACAACACCGGATGAGGAAGTACTCCATCAAAAAGGACTCGTCGTCACAGTGGAGGATGAAGCAGCAGCTCCTCCTGTGGCTGGAATCAAGTATACCCTCACAAAGCCAGAAGCTGGGAAGTTAAATAGCCTCTGTGTCTGTCTGTGTGTGTGTGTTGTTTGTCTAATGGCATTGAATGTTTGCCATATATATGTACATTGTGATCCACCCTGAGTCCCCTTCAAGGTGAGAAAGGTGGAATATAAATACTGTAAATAAATAAAATAAAATAAATATATTATCCCCCCTCCTTTGGCATTTTTTCAGGTGGGGGGGGGGGGTTCTCAGAAAGTGGGTGAGGGTGTCCACTGGTTTTGTGAATGACATAAACGCTGACTAGCCAGGCTCCTCAAATCTTGTTTTGGCTGCTGCAAACCAGAGCAACAGGTTTTTCTCAATTTTTATCCAGGGAGATGATAACATATCTATCTAAAAGTCTGTGTTTCCTTTGCAGTTCATGGCAAATTGCTACTCAGTGTGTGTGCAAATTGACTTACTCAATATCTCAAAAGCTAAAAATATTATGTACACCTCTCCACACAACGGACCAGCTGGTGGAATGGGATGATATTTCTGTCCAAAGTGGTTCAAATGATCACAAAGCTTGCTACCTACTCTGTCCACAATAAATTAGACACATAAAGTATATCATCAAAGCCACTTTGGGTACTATTGATCTAAATGTGCAGGAAATGCAGGAGTCTGGCCAGGATCACAAAGCATGGAAAGCAACATATTCTTCATCTTTTAATCAATTCATCTTGTGTTTACTTTGATTATTTTTAGGTACAATGCCAATACCTTTGTTATCTGGGTTTTTAAGAATCCTTAGGCAATACTGCTGCTATTTATAGTTTTCAGAGTGTTGTTCTTTTTTTTCCGTTTCGCATTAAAGTTTATTTTGCTATTAGAGATAGCTTCTCCTTCCCTCCCTCCCTCTTTCTAACCTGCCTCAAGAACTGTAATTAGTAGGTGAGATGAAAACATTATCAATGACAACAAATAAAAGAGTACATCTTCCTCTTTTTCCTCTTCCCCTTGCTCCAGGTTGGCCCATTCTCTGCTTGCCCTCTTTGCATCATCGCTTGCTATCTCGGTGGTTTTTGCCATCATCCCCATCTGCCACAATGTGGTGGTCCTCGCAGTGGTCATGGCTGTGGCGGGGCTGGCCATGGGGTGCATCGACACACTCTCCAATATGCAGCTGGTGAAGATTTATCAGAAGGATTCGGCTGTCTTCCTGCAGGTGAGACAAAGAGCTGTGAGAGTCTGGCTTTCCTTTTTCGACCTTTGGATCTTTTGCTGTTTTGACTCCTTGTTGTTGTACTACAAACTTTGGCTGGACTTGGCAGCTGGCCAACATACATACTTGGTACTCCCCTTAAAGAAGGAGGAGAGGTTCTGAACTTAGACCCAAACAAACTTCCCAGCTTCTACAAGTTATAGTTAGGGGATTCTTTATGTTTCACTGAACCCTTTCTTGATGTTCCTAAAGTCAGTATAGGTGCTTGGCAGAAGGATGCCTTAATTGAGCTCTATAGCCAAGACAAAGTATACACTTGCCAGTAACATCGCAATTAGTGCATTTGTCAACCCTCTTCTCTTGCCTCATTCTCCTGATCTTATCTCCTGATCACCCTATTTTGTGGAATTCTTCCTATTTTATATCTGGGCAGTTGTGTCAAAGAGAGCCCTGAGGCATATATATACAGCACGTCTCCTGTTCCAAAGTTAGCCCTTCTTCTGTAATTTAGTCATCTTTAAGTCCAAATAGGATTCCTAAGAGACAAATCACAACATTTAAGAAAAGGCAACATGGCTTTTGTAAGAAAATGCAGTACAATATCACAGAATCCTAACCTGCACACATAAAATGTCCTGTGAAGATAGTATTGCAGTTTCCTTCTATCGCATAACATATATTTCCAGAATTGTTTCCACCATATGAACCTGACTAATGAGTGTTGTTGTAATTTCATCATGTTTAATTCTTTGCTATAAAAATAAATACCTGTACAGGGATGCAGTGTGAACAGCATAACACATTGAAATATTGGTTTGATACATTTTTGTTTTTTAATATTGCTACTTTTTTGCGATGCTTTATGCTACTCTGATCATTTTTGTAGCATAGAAATATTATAAATCAGTATCTCAAAAAGGACTTCATTTGCATTCTAGGAGACTGCTAGGTTTCTTATCACATTGCAGTACTTATGGGAAAGGTTTGATGAAGAAAGCTGTTAGATCAGAATCCAGCAATTCGAAGCTACTGTTGAAGGTGCAAACCATGGTGCTCACTTCATATAAATATGTATGAATTGGAATCTGATTACATTTATCTGGCCATATTTGTCATCAGAGATGCCTGGCATCATGATGTTGGAAGTAATTCCAGGTTTTCTTTTCCATTTTGTAGGTCCTTCATTTCTTTGTGGGTTTTGGTGCCCTGTTGAGCCCACTGATAGCTGACCCGTTTTTGTCAGACACCAATTGCATCTTGACAAATGGCACCGCCACTAGCAACAACAACCTCCCTCACATCCGAAAGTCCCTGGTCCCCCATCATCCTGGGAACCTGTCCAGTTATGACCTGCCTACCAAAGGACTGGTGGTGACGCGAGTATCTTATGCCTTCTGGATTATGGCTTTGATCAATGTAAGTATTGCCTCCTTAATGAATAATCCTGGATCCGTGTTTCCCAACCTTTGGTCCTCCAGATATTTTGGACTTCAGCTCCCACCATTCCTAATAGCTGGTAAATTGGCCAAGATTTCTGGAAGTCCAAAACAACTGGAGGACCAAAGGTTGGGAACCACTGTTCTAAAATAACATAGTTCAGGATATTGAGGAGAGCGCCTCTCAATCTGAATATCTCCAGGATCCCATTAGAAGCTGGTTGTGTTTGTGCAGATATCTCTAGTCTGGTTCATAGTTTTCAGACTTGAAATATTATGGTGTTTCACTAAACTGTCTGTATTGTTCTGTCTCTGCTTGTGCAATTATGACACTGTTGAATGAAGCAGAGAAGAACACTGTTGAATGGATAGAGAAGAACCTAAAATGGACTTACTTTATTTTCATGGGTTCATGAGGCTTGTATTCCATATTTTGATACTTAAAAAACCTCAACAATGTTGGCATTGCAGTGTCAGAGATAATTTGGGGAGGACGAAATTCTTTCATCAGAATTATTGTGCACAGAAAGAACAGGTTCAGCTAAACTGTCAGGAAGCAAATAAAACTTGTCTGTCATTTCAGCCTTCCTAAGGTAGGAAGCTATTTTATGGCCGTTTCTTCTCTGTTGCAGATGAAGTTATTTCCTTGATAATCATATTATGCACTACAAAGTACTTTGCAAAATAGGAGGCAGTAATGGTTCTTTCACTCAGCAAAAACAGACTTCTAAGTGTTTTTCCCATTGCCCATAACCTGTATAAATATGAACTAAATGAGGTGTCTCTCCACCAATAACAAACAACAAATGCAGCAGGCAGAGCTTCCTGCTGCAAAGGATTGCTTTAGACAGTCGAAACTGCAACAAGCTTCACATCTCTAGGCTCCCATAAAGAAATATGAGATATTTTCTGTAATATTTTGTTCTCTGCGTAATATTTCTCACCCAGGATAGTCAGGTGAACTCTGACCCACATCACTGCTTACCACAGCTCCCTGGGCAGTCTTTTCCTCTGTAGAAAAATTTGAGATAACAAGAAAGAAAGAGCTGGAACTGAAAAAATTGCACTAGGTTAAAAAAAGGGGTGGGTAGGCTGATATTGTCTGTCAAACTGCTTAGAATGAATTTATACCATTGCATTCCATCTTGTTGCTATAATGTTAGATTGCAAATTTTGTAGTCCCCATCCAGCATAATCTTTGCTATAATACACTCTTCTTATGTGTTAGCAATAACTCCCATCATTGACCATGCTGGCTGATAATTGAAGTTGCAGTCCACAATTTAAGGGAACCAGGTGGGCACAGGGTCCTTGGTACAGTCAGTAAGTGTACCTAAAGGAAATCTAAAATGTCAACCAATTGGAACAAACCAGTTCCTGCAGTCTTCAATTTTCAGCAGGAACAATTCTTTCTAAGAAAGAAATTGGTCTTAATTGCACACCAATGATCAATCCATCCCTAAACACATTACAACCAGGATAGCTCACAATATGTTGTCTGTTCAGGAAATACCACCACAACACTCTGAATACATCCCACATTTTCTGACTTGGAAGCTAATCAGGGTTGGGCCTGCTATGCATGTGGAGATAGTTGACAGGCGAAATAAATAAATAAATAAATAAATAATATTTCTTACCTGCCTCTCCTCGTGGCTTGAGGCGGATTACAGCATAATTAAAACATATAAACATTGTAAAAATTCTATTAATGCACATATTAAATGTGTTTCTATGAAAGATCTATATTAAAATGTATTTCCATAAAATACATATTAAAATACACAGAACAGGGATTAAATAAAAGAGTTTAAAATTCAGGGTCAGGGCAGCTGTCTTCAATAACTGCAAAGAAGGAGGAAGCTCATCAAGCGTTGTTCGTTCTTGATGGAACATGTGTGTGTCTAGTCACTAGTAAATAAGCAGCAAAGGCACCAGTGTGTGTGTGGAGGGAGAGAAACTAGGGAGTTATTAGATTTGGTGCTCTTGGCCCCTTTCTCCTCTTCTGGGGTAGGGGCTGCCGAGCATCATCAGATGACGCTAGCTCAGCCCCGCCCCATTGATCCCCGAAGTGGCACCACCAATGCAAGGTAAGTTGTATTTTGGGTAGTCCCATCTGATATGGACAGGGACCAACGCACCATGTCCCATGTCCTCCTTGTAATGGGGAAAGAGGGAAGGCACTCACAGCGCCCCACACACCTGCCATTTTGCCAGCAATTGCCAGCAAAACAGAGCAATGGGGAGGTAAGTGTGAAGAGGTCCTAAGGCTTTGTTGTAAGAACTCCTGTGAAGATAAGACAGATAGCACTGCACAGATGTAATCTTGTTTAACTATTAGTAGACATGAAAGAATAAAGTGTGGGTAAAGGTGGGAAGATCCTTAAAAGTATTGGTTTACATCTCAAAGACTGGAATAGGTGATTAGGAAATTTGGAGTCATTGAAAATTATTCACACGTATCAATGCTGCTTTTTCAAAGGGAGTATATCTACTATGGAATTAATGGAGTTTGGCCTTACTTTAACTGCTATGGCCCTGTGTTATGGAATCATGGGAGTTATAGCTTTACAAGATCTTTAGCCTTCTCTGCCAAAAAATGCTGGTCCCTACCCAAACTACATCTCCCAGGATTCCACAGCATTGAGCCATGGCAGTTATAGTGGTGTCAAACTGCATTGGTTCTAAAGTGGAGATGTACCCTAAGAGACCTTTAACTTTTCAAGTGCTGAGTGTTGTTGCATTTTCAACAGTCCCAAATATAAAAGCCCCTGGTAGTGCAATGGGTTAAACCAGTGTGGTCCAACTCGTGGCCCACGGGTTACATGTGGCCCACCATTTCATTTTTGTTGGCCCTTGTCCTTCTTACTGGAAAAATATTTTAATTTAACATTTGGGGGAAAAATCATTTACCCTTCTTACTGCTTTAAGTTTTTAAGAAACGGTCATATAATGGCCATATTGAAGCTTCACTCTGGACCTCACATTCAATATACTAAAGTTTGATTGGCCCTCGGGTAACTAAAGGTTGGACCACACTGGGTTAAACCCTTGTGCTGGCAGGAGAGCTGACTTGAAGGTTGTGTTGCTGACCTGAAGGTTGCCATTTCGAATCCAACCAGGTGAGAGTGCAGATGAGCTCCCTCTGTCAGCTCCAGCTCCATGTGGGAACATGAGATAAGCCTCTCACAAGGATGGCAAGATATCAAAAACATCTGGGCGTCCCTTGGACAAGGTCCTTGCAGACGGCCAATTCTCTCATACCAGAAGTGACCTGCAGCTTCTCAAGTCACTCCTGACATTAAAAAAAGTCCTAAAAGTTAAATCTCTCTTTACTGGGCATACCAAATTGTTTGCTTTGAAGCATGCAGGCCTACATTATAGCAGTTAAAATTATTTGGTGCAATGGGATTTATTCCCAAATTAGCTACACATAGGATTGGTGCCAATGACAGCTTCTATTCCAGGGAGAATTAACAGCCTTGCTGGGGGCGGTTTTTATTGAGCTGGCAGTGCAGAGAGGAAAGGCCACATCTTTTGCTTCCCATTCTAACTAAAGCCCCTTTCCCCTGGCTGCTTTATGAAAGATGGCAAAATTCAGTGAAGTATTTCATGTTAGGATTGCTTGGCTTTGTAGTCTAAATATTTCTACACTGAACTACATGCTGTTTAGTCCAAAAATCACTCCTGGGTATAATATCAATACTCATAGAAAATAAATGAGTTTAAATTCTCCGGATCTTGCTCTGAAAAAATGTGCTGTCTCTCTCATGCACACAAAGCCTGTTTTATTGTATGGGTGGAGGTTATGCAGTCCTTCAGATGTTTGTTGGATTGCACATCCCAGCATTAGCCAGCATAGCTAATGGTTACAAATGCTGAGTGTTGTAAAAGGCAGTATCTGGAAGACTGCCTGACTCTCCCCTCCCACAACTCCCAGATTCACAATCTGATATCCCCCAGACAGCAGTAATGTTTCCAAGCTCTTAAGGGTGTATATGTCCCTTGTTGCTTTAATCCAGGTGACTTTTGCATTATATTCGGTGCAATGCAGCAGAGTCATCCAACAGATGTTTTGATGTGATTAGACCATTGAACATCTCGGAAACTAACAAAGCTTTAAAATAAAAAGAAGTTTTCTGGACACAGAATATAACTTTAGGCATAACTAACAGGATCTTGGAGGTTTTGTGACTAATGCTCAAAGTGTTAAAGGTGTTAGAAAAAGATAGCATTACAAAGAATTCTATGCATCATTTGCTCAGTCTTTGGGAACTACGGAAATTCTGTTGGCAACCAGGGAGTGGTGGCACAAGGGGGCAAACAAAGACCTGACAACCTTGAGTCAGAGAAGTTCATTTCTTAGGCCTGGAAGGGATCTCTTTGAAGAAGAGTGGTGTCAGAATCTTTCATAAGAAGGAACGATTTTCAGATCCCCTTTAAATTCCCAGTTGTTAATGTGGAGTACATACACTGAGGAAGCCAAAAAGGAAGTGCTTGTCTAAGATCCTTAACACCATCAATAATAACTAATCTATGATTTACTGGAAGGCTCAGTTTTAGCTCAACAGGATGGTGGACAATGGGAACTTCATAGCAGTATAATGTGGCATTCACAAAGGGACATATTTTCATTTATGGCAGGAGGGCCCCCAGCTGAAGAGTGTTTGGAATAACATATGTATGGAAATGGGTAACATTATAGGACTAAACATCACCCCGGATGCTAGGTTAGCATTGCTAATGGACACCACAAAGTTGAATTTAGAAATTGAAAAGAAAGAATTGCTGATTATTTTACTCACAGTGGTGAGACTTATAATTGCAAGAAACTGGAAGACAGTAACCAATCTCATGCTGGAAGCATGGTATGGGGAGCTATGGAACATAGCCCTACATGAGCCCTCAATGGAAATGAGGGTGTTTAGCGGGGAAACTAATAGATCAGATTTTGATTCATATTGGTCGTTTTTTATTAAATGTTTTAGAACAGGCATGGGCAAACTTCAGATCTCCAGGTGTTTTGGACTTCAGCTTCCACAATTCCTACAGACTGTATGTAAGGAATTGTGTGAGTTGAAGTCCAAAACCTGGAGGGCTGAAGTTTGCCCATGTCTGTTTTAGAGAGTGAAAAGGGAAAACAATACAACCTTGTTAATCAGGACTTTTGAATATGTCATTTGTTTACTGGTTGACTCATAAATGTATGGCAAAGGAAATTATTGTTGTTCAGGCCTTGGTGGTGGGGTTATGTGTTTGTAACATATTCATTGTTTTGTGTTCTGTTTACACTGTAAGCTGTTAATGTATGCAAATAAAAAGTTACGTTAACAAAAAAGGAACTTCATAGCAGCAGCTATATATAAGCAAAGGCAAAAGGGTTTGAAAAGATTAGCATTAATCTTGAGTTAATAAATGTATTATAGGAGTCACTTATAAGCAATAAGCCATAGTCCAGTGTCATCTAAAAATGAATATTAAGAGAGAGCTTTAAGGCTGAAAAAATCAAACGGACAATATAAACATTCAATGCAGTCTCTTTTTTCTGTAAAGATTTTAACTTGTTAGGCTTCTTTTTTACTTTTTTCTGTTAGGCTATGTTTCTACAGGATTGGTATGCATAGTTTTACTTGCCCACATCTGAAAAATTATGTTTCCTCATCATTCTGAAGACGTGTAACAAGTGGAGTGCCACAAGGTTATGTTGTTGGTCCAGTTTTATTCAGCATCTTTATAAGTGACTTCAGTGATAGAATAGAAAGCACACACATTAAATTTACAAATGATAATAAACTGGAAAGATTAGTTCATACCTCAGCGTTCAGATTTGTGATCTGGGCCAAAATAAACAAAATGAATTTCTACTGGGATAAATGTTCAGGTTAAGAAAAGTCAGATCATGAAGACAAGATGGAGCCCCCGCTGGCGCAATGGGTTAAACGCTTGTGCCAGCAGGACTGCTGACCAAAAGGTCAGCGGTTCAAGTCTGGGGAGCGGGGTGAGCTCCCATCTGTCAGCTCTAGCTACCCATGCGGGGACATAAGAGAAGCCTCTCACAAGATGGTAAAACATCGAACATCCGGGCGTCCCCTGGGCAACATCCTTGCAGATGGCCAATTCTCTCACACCAGAAGTGACTTGCAGTTTCTCAAGTTGCTCCTGACATTAAAAAAAGAAAGACAAAATGAGTGACACCTGGGTTGACATGAATAATTGGGGAAAGGATCTTTGTCCGACCAGACATCAGCCAGATAGGCAAAAGAAAGACAATACAGTTCTAGCTACACCAACAGACTAGTACATCACTAAATCAATGATGAGACCTCATCTGAAAAACAGTAGCAAGTTCTGGGCACCAATATATAGGAAGCACATTAAGAGACTGTAATATGTCCAGAGGATGACTAGAGTGATAAAAGGTCTAGAAACTAAACAATGCGATGAATGGTTGATAGAGTTTAGTATATTTATCTTGGATAAGAAATTATTGAGTAAGGAGTCAGCAGTTATCTTTAAAAATAAAGCCAGCTTATTTCCTGCTGTTCTCTGACACAGAATGTGAACCAAGAGATTAAAATTTCAAGAAGAGAAATTTCACATAAACATCATCAAGAACTTTGTAAGAGCTGTTCAGTAATGAAATAGACTACCTTGAAAGGTGATGGATTCTCCTTTGTTGGGTTTTTAAAACAAAGTTGGAATGACAGTCTCCCAGGTGTGCTTTACACAGCAGTGGATTGAACTCAGTGGGCCTTGGAGCCACTTACAAATATATGATCCACAGCCTTCCTTCACAAACTTACAGACAAACTCTTCTGCCACTTGCAAAACATAATAGCAGAGCCATGGATCTCTCTCTGTTCTGCCTTTTGAAGGTTTTTTGTTGAATGTTCTTTGGGAACATTGCCAACATTGGTTGATGGAGCAGGACTTTTGCTACATCCTGTGTTCCTGCAACTTACTTGCCATGATAGCATTGGACTGTGCGTAAAGGAATTTGAATATGGGAAATAGCATTACGGATAGATGTCTTCACTAAAAGTCACTTATTTTTCAAGAGCTTCTCACTTTAAGAAACAAAAACATTACCCAGGTAGGACTGAACTATGCTGCGAAGTGATGCAGATGATCTTATTAGTTTGTGCTCCACGTGGAAAGCTTTCCTAATTATTCTTCCAACAAAGTTTGGTAGCTCTGAAGGCTTCTGACATTGTCTCTTAAAGGAGAATAACCCGGGGGGGGGGGGGGGGTTGCTAAAATTGTATTGGGAGCCCTGTTGTGTTTTCACTCATCTTTGTTGTACTCTGTAGTACATGACTGACTACTTCATTACATTGTCTTAAAACTACAAAGCAACTGATACCGACATCAAAATAAAATTCAATTGCAAAAGAGCTGAATGAAGTAATCTATTCTAGTTTTGGGGTTTCTTTCATTAGAAATTATATGCTGCTTAAGCTGCTAAAGTGTATTTACAACTAAGACTGACATTTCAGATATGCTTAATAGGAAATAAACCCCATTGAGCACAGCGAGACTTACTTCCTGAGTAATCAGTCCTATGTCCTGTACAAATATTGAAATAAGGAGCATTAAAAACACATGATATACAATGTAGCAGTAATTATACCCAGAAAACGATAGGGTAAAAGGCTAATATCAATTAGAGATAAGGATGCATTTTTTACTATATAGTTGCAGCACTGTGATTCCACTTTAATGTCCATGCCTCCATCCTATTAAATCTGCAGATTTGTAGTTTGGTGAAACATTACAGTTTGCTGGCATAAAATAACTACTAGTAAATATCTCACAAAACTACAAACCTCAAGATTTTATAGGATGGAGTCATGGTAGCTGAAATAATATGAACATGCTATAATTGTATAATGTGAACAAGACTATGTTCCTTGGTTTGATCCTCTAGATGTTTTGAATTATTATTTCCATAGGGTTTTTTTTAGCATTTAGGGTTGTGCCAGATGAAGTTGGAAATATCAAAGCATCCCTACCCTCTGCTGTCAAGAGTCAGACGCCAGGTCACAAACAAAACAGAGTTTATTCTGAAGATAAGCCAAAAATAACACAAAAACAAGCCATGCTATTTTCCCATGCTGGCATTCAATAAAAACTAAGGACGCTTCAATTCAGCTTAGAAGAAACAAATAGAGTTGACTGCAAGATAACATGCAAAATAAACGAAGGCTTGCAACCTTCCAAAAGCTGCAGAGTATAACAGAAAGTGCAAAAGCTTCTTTTAGCTCCAAACCGTTTCTGAAAACAGACAGCCGGCTCTGCGGAGTTAAAGGGACAGTTCCCAAAAGAAAAACAGCAAACTGGCTTAAAAACAAACAAACTAGAAGAGCAGTAAACTGCTTCCACGGTGCAGATAAAGCTGAAGCTTCAAAGGGATGATGAATAGCCATCGTCAGGAGAATCCAAGGTCAGGTCGAGAGGCAGCAGCAAATTCCAGAAGTCAGAAGCTGGGAGTAGTCGTCAGTCTGGGAGCGTAGACAGAAGCCAGGTCAAATTCAATCCAAAGTCCGAAGAGGGTGCAGTCATCCAAACCAGGTCCACGATAAGACACAGCGAGAGCCAAGCCAGATGGTATCAGCAGATCCGAATCACAGTCCAAGTCCAGTCTTCACGGAAACACAGAGATCCCAATGGCGCCTCAGCAACACCTTGCCACACGCAAAGTGCATTGGCCAAACATTCCCATTTTATTCCCCTTCCTCCTGGGTGACCAAACACTCACACCCAAACACCAGGTGTCCCAAATCTATTCAGAGTCCGAACTCCACACAGCTAGAGCTCGTGGATCTGGAGTACCTAGCAATTCATCGGAGTCCCAATCATCCTGCCCACACTTAGCCCCATGAACACTTAAAGAACCATCCTCCCTTCTCCAAGCATCCCAAGTGGGATCAGCTCCTGCAGAAACCCCAGGTTCAGTAGTATCCATAGGCCCCAAATCCCAGACATCTCTGGTGGCTGTGCCCATTCGGTGCCCACTTCCCCAGCCACCACCTGTTCCTCAGCATCCATTTCCCCAAACTCCCCAAACTCCCCATCTGAATCTTCCTCAGAAGATCCCCCATATAGCTCTCTAAGTCGCTTCCTGTGCAACTCCTCCAGTGAACCCTCATCACGAGGGTTTTTTCTTCCTCTTCGGATCCCATCTCCATCAACCATAATCCCCGAAGGCGCAGTCACAACATCTGCTCTTAAATACAGCTGCCAGTGGTATATACACCTTGGATACCCTCTTGCGTGATACATCCTTCATTGTGACTCCTGAAATGGCTGCCTCATATATCTATGAGGGCCTAGCTATGTGTTACTTAAGCAATTGGGTTTCCACTCACAACAGGGTTTCCCCCACTTTATTCCTTGGTTTAAGTGGAAGGTGATTTCTATCAAGATATGGGCATGGTACATTTGACTCTTTCTCCATAGTCACAGTTCCACTGAAGATTGCTTCTTTTCTTGCAATTAGTACTATGGAAGGGATGTTCCCATTAACACACAGGGGAGGTCTTCATTAATATTGTGGCTAAGGAGGGAAGTATCAAATGTACCACTCCCTGTGGTGGGAATGAGAGGGAATCATTCCTAGACTGAAGTCGGAGAAAAAAACCTGTCATGTCACACTTGCAAGCCATATGTCATTATCAGAATATAATTAACAGAGTTCGGGAAACTTTTTAAACGTTTTGTTTTACACTACAGTTCCTAGAATTCCTTAGGTTGATTAAAAGTTTAAGTCCAAATTTTTGGTGTTATTACAAATGGTAAATTTTGGGTAATTTTAAGAGTGACGTGTGCGATAGAATCCAAATGCTAACGCTTCTATTTTCTGAATTAAGCTCCCTGCATCCAAGATAAGAATTCTAACTGCAGGCTTCGTTTATTCTTGTTGCAAGAGTTTTAAATGAACACCACTGATATACGAAATAAATGGGGGTCTAAGAGAAAAGAAAGACTTGGTAATATTTCCTGCTAGAAGTTTCTTGCAAGATTTAAGTTTCAGGTTCCCTGTGCTTTGCAGTTACCTATGAGCAAACCCAGTGATTCAGACCTGAAGAGCAACATTACGGCCACGTTATTGAGGAAATATGGGCGTAAACCAAGCAAACTGAAAGCAAGAAAAGCAGGACAAGAATCCATGCTGAATGACATGTCTGTTTTCTCTTCTGCGTCACTCGGTAGTCTCTCACCTTGCCAGTTTCCCTGCTATTTCGTATAATCGATCTTGAGAACGATGCAGAGTAGACTTAACCCCATAAATATTTGAAAACTGAATGTCTAAGCCTTGTTGGCCTCCTTTTTGGATAAGCAACTGGTGATAATAATATCCCTGCTTTAACTTATTTAATTTTAACATCAAACTTCATCCCAGTTTTGGCTCCCACTTCATGTCCCATTCTCTACTGGAATGCAGCACCTGAAAACCCAAAGTCTCTAAAAAGAATAATGTGCCAGGTTAAAAGCAAAATCTTATTTAAAAGGACAACATAAAAACAAATACATTTTAAAATGAGTTGAAATAGTTTTGCATAAGTGGTAGTCCATGGACCGCTGTTGGACCCCTAGCACTCTTGTGACCAATCTCTTTAGAACTTCCAGGGGGAAAGAAAGAAAGACAATGGACATAAATAGCTCCCTGGCACATTGAGGGATCAAATCATTGTCTGCCTTTCACATCACATAGCTTTAGAAACGCAGGTTTAAACTGCCATGGTGGAGATACAGTCAGCTCCCAAACAGAGAAAAAAAAACTTAGCCTTCCATAGTTCTGGGCTCTGAGAGCAGCTACCTTCAGTGTGTTACTGTACTTCACTTTGTACATTATGTATGCATTTACATTCATATAACCCTCTCCACAAGGGGAGTGTCACCTTTTCAAGGTTCTGCTGGGTAAGAGATTTTGAAAGGTTTTTTGATCATCTGGTTCTGCTGGCCAACCATTGTGGGATACTGACCAGCAGGTAAAAAACATATGTGCCCATACATGACAGAAATATAATCACTTCAAACCTAAAGGCTGCATTTGATCTGAAAGAGGTTTTCAGGTGCTGCATTCCAGTAGAGGATGGGACATGAAGTGGGAGCCAAAAGTGCCCATGTATGCTATCTTAGTAGTCCTTTCTGCCAGTAACAATGTTAGGTACATTTCAACCTCTGGGGAGGGGCTATCTATGCAAAACCAGAGCTCTAAATCACAAAAACAATTTTGTTATGGGGAAGAGGCCATGGACACCTGGAAACACCTAGAAGACTGAATTGGGTTAGGTTCCTCCACAAGGCATGGAGTGAGGCTCCCCATCCCTGCTATAGATTACACCCCTGATTTTAAAACCTCTGACTCTTTCTTGACATTGTAATTCATTGCAAATTCGGTTGCCACACTATAGTAGCCTCTTCTAGACAATGTTTGATAAAAAAAAGTTCGTTATGATTGTCTCCTCTGATAATCTTAGAGGAAAGCTTTGTTATGATTAATTGCCTCTGAGGGTGTTGGCACCAGCTTTTTAAAGAGCTCCCTTGCAATCTGCTTGCACAATTTCAACACTTCACAGCTTCTACTAGGTTTTCTAGGCCTTGGGTGGGTGTCCTAGCTTCTATTTTGTGCTTTGCTTGGGAAATATTAGAACAGCCAACTGTGCCTGCCAAAGACTGATGCAATCAAACATATGGAATTGGTGGAATGAGAGAAATGGATGTTCTTGGCCTAAGAAAAAAATAAATCTCATCTGTCCTTTTTGCTGGGGGGGGGGGGGTCCATGGAGTGGGCAGGGTGAAAGAGCACAGCTTGACTTGTGAAAGAGGTATCTGTGGTAAATTTAAAGAAATGGGCATGAGAACAATATAAAATATCAGATATTGTTAAAATGGTGTAAATTATGTCACTTTTTCTTCAGGGAATAATTGGATATGTTTTTAAGTTGGCAGATAAAGATTTAGGCGCCAACTTGCATAGTGTCTTACTTCTTGCCTCTATGCCTGCAGTCTAAACTTTCAGCTACTTGGCTAAGCAGGAAAAATGTATGGGTTATCTATTCCATGTAGTAGAAACTTTTACACAAAGCTTTTGAATATAAGCAATCTTATCTGACAAGTGGAGTGCCGCAGGGTTCCGTCCTGGGCCCGGTTCTGTTCAATATCTTTACTAACAACTTAGATGAAGAGTTAGAAGGCATGATCATCAAGTTTGCAGATGACACCAAATTGGGAAGGATAACCAACACTCTAGAAGACAGGAGCAGAATTCAAAATGATCTTAACAGACTAGAGAGATGGGAAACTGTGGAATGCCCTGGCAAAGGAATATATGCCAGCTATTCTCAGTTTTGTGCTTCTGGCAGACAGCTACAACAGTCCTCTTCCACATGGCATTTGGTGTTTGAAGTTGATCTATTTTAACTGTTTATGGTTGTTTTTAATTACTTTTAAAAGCTTTTAAAGGACATTTTAATATGTTTTTATTTTATTTTTAACCATTGCACTGTTTGAATTGTGTTTATTTGTTGTGCATCTTCTCAGGAGGCTTTGTGGGAGGTAATGTAGAAATATAATACAACATATACATAGACCAGTCTTCCCTAACTTGATGGTTTCTAGATGCGCTCTGTGGTTGTGTCACATAGCCAATAGCGTTAAAAACAACAAAGCAGGTTCAGAAAAAAGCATCACGACCCAAGACACATCATACCCTCTCCTGGTGATCTCATGAAACTTTGCCATCCTGCTAGATGCACCCTTTTGTCTCAGTTTCCTCACAAGAGTCCAGTGTGCAAGGTGACCACCAGTGGTTTAGAACTTTTTGCTATGCAGTTTCCAAAATTCTTCAATTTCTTCCCTTGTGCAAGGCTTAAGCTTAGCAACAGCACCTAAAGGTGAAGCTTTAGTTTGCTGGGGGAGCTAGGGCCCTTTATCTAAAGTGTTTGTTACCTTTTTGTTCTGCAGTTTCCTCAACTAACAACCATAGTGGCTGATGACCCTTAAGCTGGAATCCAGAAATGTAATCTATCCAGACTCTGTGTACATGTTGTTAACTTTTCAGTTTCGGTCATATTAGTTAAGAACACATTAGTCTTCTCCAGATGTTTGGATGGCAACATTCACCTGTCTTTTCCTTTGATTGTGATGGTTGGAGTCTGATTGGAAATGTACTCCAAAACATGTGGAAAGCCAAAGATTGTGGTGGTAATGTAAATCATAACAAAAAGCATAATTTAGTGAGCAGGCAATTACAGAAATGCACATCTGAAAGATAGAAGAACAAGTCCTCAATGCTGATCTCTGCTGTGAAGATGCATAGTAGTTTTCCCCGGTCTGAGTCTATCAAGTTGGTTGAGCTAGAGTCTTATCCTTCAATGTGAGCCTGCTGACTTAAAAGATAATGATCCAATATATCTAGAGGGAGTTGGATGATGAAATTTTTTTAAATCTGTCTACCTTTTATATTAACTGAATATATGTTGCATCCACACAAATGCTGGTTCTCCTTAGCATTGCAGGCTGAGTATTTAGTCATGTGTGAAATGATTTTGATTCTGCTGTTTGTTTAGGCTTGCACTTGGCTGCTGAGCTCTGTGCCAAGGCCTCTCATTAAACAGTGCACCAGGAGGTTCAGTATGTCATACTAAAGCAAGCATGTCGAGTTGTGAGATCCTGTAATAAAACTCCTTGGCCCTGCCTGTGTGTATCTTGGCAGATGAACCTGGCCATGGCAGCCAAGTCAGCTCATCAGCACCATTCAGTCTTAAACTGAAAAGAAAGGAAAGAAAGGAAAGGGAAAGGAAAGGTAGGATGCAAGATAAAATTAGAGGAGGCTGAGATGTGTGCAGTAGTCTATATACAAACTTAGAAAGAAGAAGGCATCTTCTACACTGTCATATAATCCAGATTATAAATGCAGTTAATCTACATCATCTGCTTTGAACTGAATTATATGAATCTACACTGCCATATAATCCAGTTCAGAGCAGATAATCTGGATTGTATATGGCAGTGTAAAAGGGCCTTAAGCACAGGAAAGAGTAACATTGCTCAGTTTAAGCACATGCCTCCATAAAGCTGCTATTCTATAATGCCTTTGGATTTGAGAGTTGGAAATCTGCAGCCAAAGGCCTAATATAGTCCATAGACCAAGTAGGGGCAAACTTTGGCCCTCCAGGTGTTTTGGACTTCAACCAAAAGTCCAAAACACCTGGAGGGCCAAACTTTGCCCATGCCTGCCATAGACTGATCTTGTGCCTCCTTTGGTCTAATTTCCCCACATCTTCTGCAAGTGCGAACGATCCCTCTCCCAACAGCCCATTAGGTAGGAAGTGCAAAAGACAGAGAAGTGGATGGAGAGGAGAGGAGGAAGGTGGCTAAAAGAGATCTACTTTTGATTCTTGCCCTGCCTGCTTCTGGCTTTACCTGCCATCCATCTAGTGCACAGTGACCATTTCTTGATTATCTACAAGGGAACATGGCACTGGGTAGATAAAGGTTGCCAACTCCTGTTTTAGTTTGCCATGAAATTCTTTGTGATGGTTTTCTAAAACGAGGCCCCTGCATTTTAGAAAATAAAACTCCAGTGGGAGTCTTGTTTCCTTCACCTCTGATATATGAAGTCTGGTTCGGAATATTTTAGTTTGAGGAATGGGCAGCACTGCAGATGTATGTGTTGATCTTTGTAGTTTGGTGAGGCCACAACCAAGCCTGTGTATCGATACTCAGAGTTGCTGCTGTGCCTGACTCGTCAGACTGCATTTTTTGCAATCAGACCATTCATTTACAATTGTTTCTTTATAGCAGTAAAATGTTCCATGATGAATAGAATAGCAGCCAGGTTATCCGTCCTCTCCCAGATGAGGAGAGGTGGGGTCATTTCTGCATTTTTACCTCAAGTTCAAGTTGAATACTTTTTACTTTTTAACCTCCCATGTGATGCCATGTTAGAGTACAGCAGAGGAAGCCTATCAACTCTGCACTGGCACTAACCTATCTTACAGGTACAATATTGTGTGCCCTGTTCTGGGCACCACAGTTCAAAAAGGATATTGACAAGCTGGAACATGACCAGGGAAAGGTGACCAAGGTGATCACTTTTCCCTGGTCATGTTCCAGCTTGCCAATATCCAAGATGATCGGAGCCCCCGCTGGCGTAGTGGGTTAAAGCCTTGCGACTTGAAGGTTGAGTTGTTGACCTGAAGGCTGCCAGGTTCGAATCCCACCCGGGGAGAGTGAGTATGAGCTCCCTCTATCAGCTCCAGCTCCATGCAGGGACATGAGAGAAGCCTCCCGCAAGGATGGTAAAACATCAAAACATCCGGGCATCCCCTGGGCAACGTCCTAGCAGAAGGCCAATTCTCTCACACCAGAAGCGACTTGCAGTTTCTCAAGTCGCTCCTGACACACACACACACACACACAAACCCAAGATTATCAAAGCTCTGGAAGCCACATCTTATGAGAATGACAAAGGGAGCTGGGGATGTTTAGCTTGAAAAAGAGATGACTGAGGGGTGACATCTGCTGCTCTAGAAACAGCGAGCCTAAAAATGGCTGTGATCAAGCCGCTGTTGAAAAAGCCATCACTGGATCCCACTCAATTCAGAAACTTTCGGCCGATCTCCAGTCTCCCATATTTGGGCAAGGTCTTGGAACATGTGGTTGCCTCGCAGCTCCAGGGATTCTTGGTTGACTCCTTTCCACTTGTCACTAAGGAGGCTGTTCAGGTCCTGAACTGGTGCTTGGCCGCAGTGTCGGACTGGATGAGGGCAAACAAATTGAAATTGAATCCAGACAAGACAGAGGTCCTCCTGGTCAGTCGGAAGGCCGAACAGGGCATAGGGTTACAGCCTGTGCTGGATGGGCTCACACTCCCCCTGAAGGCGCAGGTTCGCAGTCTGGGGGTGTCAGACCTCTGTTAGCTGGGCACCAAGAACCATACACGGAGGCCAGTCTCTATCTAATATCTTTATTAAGGAAATATATAAAAGCAATAAAAACAAGTGAAGAATATAGTTCAGAAGCAGACCTTTCAAATGAGGTCAAATATAGTCCAAAAATGTATAGTCCAATAAATGATATTAGAGTTCAAAGTTCTTTATCCAATACCGAAACACACACTATTGCCAAGCAATAGTGTGGGGAAATGTCAGAGTCTTAGAAGCCCAATGAAGCTTGACAACAAGGCTGGAACAAGGCTGGATGAAACTTGGTTCTTTAACAAGGTCCGTGACTAGGTACAAGGTAACCCGTGGATCCTGGAACAAGGTCCGTGGTTGAAAGCAAAGCGATGCATAAACTTGAATACTTGATCCGGGAGGCAAGGAACTGGGGTTACGAAGTCCACACACAATCTCACTCCTGAAGCTGATCTGTTGACTCCGCAAAGAGTCTCCCGCGCCAAACACCTATATTGGGTCTCGTTTTCCCGCCAACAATCTCTTTCCCTAGAGAACGAGAAGCGAAACCCAACTCTGTCCAGATGCATGACTCCTTAGAATTTCCCAAGGGAAGCAGGCCTAATCAGCCTGTTGTTTGGCAGCGATCCGTAAACTCCTCCGATTTGCTTCTCTGACTCCTCTGTCTCTAGAGTAAGATTCCCTCCTGGGAAACGGAGGGGAGGAATGCCCAAGGCCTGTTTTACTGAATTCTTGAGGGCAAACATCAACATCCGGCAGGTGAAAGGACTCCGGGTCTTGTTGAACCGGCGAAAACCCCATGTTTTCATCTTCATCTGCCACGATAGTACTAGGAACAGGACTACAAGGCCCATGAGGCATCACAGGGAGTGATTCTAGACTCATTGTTGAGCCCGGAACCCCAGGTCTCAGCGGTGGCTAGGGGAGCCTTCACACAGTTAAAACTTGTGCTCCAACTGCGACTGTACCTTGGGAGGCCGGACTTGGCCATGGTGGTCCACGCTTTTGTTACATCCCGTTTAGACTACTGCAATGCACTTGCACGTGGGGCTGCCTTTGAAGACTGTTCGGAAGCTTCAATTAGGCCAACGGGAGGCTGCCAGGATAATAACTGGAGCGGCGTACAGGGAGCGTTCCACTCCTCTGTTACGCCAGCTCCACTGGCTGCCAATTAGCTACAGGGCACAATTCAAGGTGCTGGCGTTAGCCTATAAAGCTCTAAACGGTTCCAGCCCAGCTTATCTGTCCAAACGTGACCCCCGCTATGACCCACCTCGAAGTTTAAGATCATCAGGTGTGGCCCTGCTCACGGTCCTGCCAGCCTCACAGGTGTGGCTGGAGGGGATGAGAGACCGGGCCTTTTCAGTAGTGGCTCCCCGCCTATGGAACGCCCTCCCCAGTGAAGTCAGGCAGGCTCCCTCCCTCCTATCTTTCCGTAGGAAGGTCAAAACTTGGTTGTGGGGCCAGGCTCTCGAATAACAATTAGCAGCACTAATTACTATTATGTACGCTGGAACTCAATTGACAGACCCAGTCTTTTAGATTCGAACATGCCCATCTGTATTTTATAAATGTTTTTATGAATGTCTGATGTAATTTAATAACTTTTTAATTGATTTACAAGTATTGTACAATTTATATATGTGTTTTATTGTAAGCCGCCCTGAGTCCCCTATTGGGTGAGAAGGGCAGGATATAAATATAGATAGATAGATAGATAGATAGATAGATAGATAGATAGATAGATAGATAGATAGATGAACCAATTGATTTGAATTACAAGAAAAGAAATAGATTGGACTGCCCCAGAGGGTGGTGGGTTCTCCATCTTTGAAGATCTTTACACAGTATTTGGATGGACATCTTTCAGGGATCCTTGTATGGCAAGGGATTGAATTAGATTGCCCGTTTGATCACTTCCAGCTCTATGATTCTAGGATTGTTGTGAAGATAAAATTGGAGGGAGAGTGCCATGTATGTGGATGGATTTGAAATGAAATAAATTATCTGTGTATGTGCATGTATGTTCCTCTTTGTGTGTTATAAAATTCTTTTGAACATGGCTTTCTGGAAATTACTGCTAGGGAAGGAAAATAGCTCCCAAAAAGCTGTCTGCCATCCTAGTAAAGAGGCTGTTAATGTCATTCATTTTTCAAGTCTCTTATTAGTTGGGTCCTTAAACTTTGACTCATTATGTATATATTCTTGGCTCAGCAGCAGTTTACATGGGTGACCACACTGTAGGGCATTCTTGAAAACTTCTCAAGATTTTCAGAAGTTGGGGTGTCATCCAAATAACTTGGTTTCAGTACAGTGAGCTTGGCTGAGCTTGGTTCCCAGTTTCTGCTATCACTGGAAACTGGTGAGATGTGTTTACTAAGGCCTTCTTTCCCAGAACTGGAGGTAGTTATAGGTTCATAATTCAGATAGTGCATTTGATAACTCTGAAAGTGCTGTTTGAATAACATTTCCAAGGCAGCTTCAAATGTAGTGGCATATGAAGCTGACAAATAACATTACCAGACAAGACTATTACAACATTTTAAAAAAGAAAAGTAGACTACAAAAGTTTCAGAACTGGTAGAAATGAACAAATTATCTTTAGTCAATTGATATCTTCTTAAAAGATTGGGAATCATTTATATTATTCATAAAGGGAAATGTTAAAACAATGCCAGGTTTTGAACATTGAAAAAAAAAGATAATATAGAATGACAAAATTGTCTAAAATGATAGATTGGTGAGATTATAGCTATTTTTGACATTCCTGTGGAGTTTGTTGTTGTTGTCTGTGCCCCTGTTCAAAAGATTTCACCTCACTTTCTGTCCCTGTGATAATTCAATTTTGAAAAATTTGGCTTGTTGTGGATTGGAGATAAAGCTTTAGTTGGGACACATTTTCTCCATGATAACTCTTTGATGAGTGAAATTTCCCTTCCTAGGGGTAAATTTCTCTCATTTCCTCTTGTCTCACCCCCGTTCTTAACTATGAGTTTTTGTAAGTCAGATGTTTGTAACTTGGGGACTGCCTGTATATAGTGATATAAGTCAGGGAGGGGAACATTATTGTCTTTATAAATTGTATAATAATACTTATGTTGCTGAAAAAATAAATCAATAGATTAAAAATAAATGTTTTAAAAATGTCTAAAATGAATAGCAGAAGCAGTAAGCGACATTCAATTCATATTAATTTTTAATGTTTAGACATCAGTTACTGTTTCTTTTGTTTATTTATGCTGAGTATATGGAGCTTCTTGGATGTCCAAATGCGCTCATGATCACAGTCCTTCAGGAAGAAAGATTTGCAATGTTTGGAGGCACATCTGAGGCTTGGGCGTATTTCCTGCAGGAATCCTCCTTTTGACTTTGCTGCAGCTGCACGACAACCAGATGTGTGCATAAGGGACAGCTGTGCATGGAATATGGGCTTCAGGTGCTATATAACAACTAAAGCCACCAGGTCACACACGTTTTCTCTTCTGTTTTCTCTGTTTTAATTCCAAATTTGCTATTGGTTATTATTAATAGCTTTTGGAAGAAAAGAAGGCATTGGAAACATTCTGTTTGTTTTTGCAAATCAATGTTTCTTGTGCATGAACTGGAGGGAGATTTTTACCCAGTTAAGAGCAAATACTTCAGTTTCTCTAGCACGATCTGCACATCTTTGCCAATAAACATGCATGGCTACCTAGGGCATGGTTTATACCATTCCTCTTCGCTTATCTGATTGCGTTTGCTCAAGCTTGGTCTGAAGACTTAATGAAGGACGAGAAACGGAAGATGTTTTGAAGGAAAAAATGTGAGTTCTTATATCCAGTTTAGCATCCTTGCTAAAGACTATCTCAGAATACACAGTTATAGCACTGTGACTCCCATTTTATCAACCATGGCAATATCCTATGGGATTCTATGGGATTTTTTTTTAGCATGTTCTTTTTAGCACTAATGCTTTCTAGCTAAGAATTCTCAATACTCTTTGCATAACTGCAAATCCCAGGACTCCATTGGATGTGGCCAAAGCAGTCAGAGTGGAACCATAATGCTATAATTCTATATTGTGACAGGACCCTTAGATGCAACTTTTGTACAGAAATGCTGTGTCATAATAATGTCTTATTTGGAAGTGCTTTCCCCATCCTTTGCTTTCTTCCTTGCAGCCACTTGCATTGAGCAGGGGATTGGACTAGATGGCCCTTGAGGCCCCTTCGAGTTCTATGCTTCCACATGCATAGTGGATTACTCTTTGCATTTTGTGGAAGGAAATGTCAAGGTTAGATTGGGCAAACACAATGTACTTGCCTAGTGCAGGGTTTTTCAAAGGGACTGATATCTGCATCTGTTTATTCGGCTCCAGAGCAAGCTTGCCATTAACACAAACTGGTCCTGACCTCCGGAAGGATTCTAACTATTAGGGGAAAAGGTTTTTCTTCCATAGGGACTGAAACTGGCAGTTCATGTTCCTATTGTTCTGCAAACAATGAAGGGCTCTTAAATGAATGCAGTTGAGGAGAGGGGAAAGGGGAGCACATAAATTGAGCAAACAATGAAGGGCTCTTAAATGAATGCAGTTGAGGAGAGGGGAAAGGGGAGCACATAAATTGAGCGTTTGAGCCAACAAAAACCAAGAAATGTGGAACTACAGCTCTTTTAATTCACAGACACAAAGAAAACAAATTCAACAACCAGCTGGTAGTTATGATTGTCCTTTTCTGTATTAATCTGATTATTTAGCTCCTCTCTTGTATCATTTCTTCACCTTTAAACTCACACATACATACACAAACACATAGACTTAATAAAATCACTGTTCCACTGAATAACTGAGTTGGTCCAACTGATAACCATTAAACCAGTGGTTCTCAACCTGTGGGTCCCCAGATGTTTTGGCCTACAGCTCCCAAATATGCCAGCCAGTTTACCAGCTGTTAGGATTTCTGGGAGTTGAAGGCCAAAACATCTGGGGACCCACAGATTGAGAACCATTACATTTAGAGGGTGTTGCACCAATATATCGGAATTGTGAGCCTTCCAGAACTGCATTGTAAGTTAGATCTTCAGGCTGTCTCTGTCTAAGTTGCAACTTAGATACCTCCCTTTAAATACATACCTCCAATTAGTTGTATCCTAGAAGGCTTTTGAGTGGAGTGCCAATGTTTCTGGCAACAGTGAGGCTAGGCTGCCACCTGCCAGCAGAGTAAGAGAGCATTTCAACAGACTGAAGTAGTGTAAACTTAAAGTATAACCTTTATATCTGTGTGGGATATGTTCCTGGACCTACCAAGGAAATGTGATACTGTGCTTAATTAAAATAGTTTATTGAAATAAACTATTTTGGCAAAAGCATACCATATAGTCACACTGAAGGAGCACGAAAATGCTTAAATGTAACACTGTTCTAGCATTTCTAGGTACTCCTGTGCCATTCTATGATCAGCTTCTCGTAGAGGCATACCTTAGAATCATGCTGGAGGACCAAGAAAATGTCTAGAGAGAACACCACTCCAGCATTTCTTGGCTCTTCTTGCGATTCTCTGTCAGCTTCTGGTGGAAGCATACCTTAGAAACATGCTGGAAGATCAAGAAAATTGATAGAGAGAACATATTATTCAGACATGGACAAGTGAAACTGTAGGTAACCAGTCCTGCAAATTCAGGAGTCATTGTACTTCAGTCTGTTGATTATATGAAAACTGGTATGTCTCTGGGTCTTGAACCAAACCTGTCGTGATTATGTTAGATTATATATACAGTAATGGATTACATGTAATCCTATATATATATATTGGCATGGGCATGAAAGCCCTCTCTCAAAATTATATGAGAAGTTATATTCCAGGTTTACAGCTTAGCTTGCTGAGAACCTGGGGATATGCTCACCAGTTGCTCATCTCCTCCTGTGGTAAGGCAGACTGGTGAACAATCAGCTACATGTTGGATGTGTCCCTATGGCCAGCTGCTCCTGCATCTGTACCTTATATAAGAACTGTGTGCATTTGCACACTGTTGGAGTTTGCTGTGTGGTAGGAGCTCTTATGCCATATGCCTCTTCTCATATATTACACTGCACTTCTAAAAATCACAGCTAAGAACAGTTGGTTGCCATGGCTCAATCCTACAGAATCATGGGACTTATAGTTTAGTGTGGCATCAACACTCTTTATCAAAGAAGGTAATAGACTTTGTAAAAGTGCAACTTCCATGAGTCCATAGCACTGAATCCTGGCAGTTAAAGTGGTGTTGAACTGCATTGATGCTATAGTGAAGAGACACCCTAACACTGTAGGCAAGCAGCAAGCATGCATAAAACAAAAACAACCAAAACTTTTGATAAAAATCTGTGGAAGAACAAAGATACACAATGTTGACCAATAAACAAAAGGGCACCACCAGTTGACAAATCAGAATGGTGTAAAATTCATCATGCTAACTTTAAATCCCACTACTTCTTCATCAAGCAAAGATGATTTCAAAAAAAAAAAACCCCAAAGGGAAGAAAAGTGACACTTTAAGCATCATAGGTTTGCTTGAGATGATGTACAGGGAGGGCCTGTGGCAACAAACCAGTGCCATCTAGTGGCAAACAGGTCATCAGTCGATATGAAATGACAGCTGTGCTTTCTCTGCTGATCTCCAGCTGCCTGTCCCCATTGCCGTGTTCCTGTTGCTCTACAAGGAAAGGCTGGTGCCGTGCTGTCACAAGAACAGTCCCCCGTTGCTGCCTGCAGATGAACTGGCCCTGGAAACCCGGGCAGCAGACGGGGATGATTCTTCCACTTCCTCGCCAAAACTTCAAACAGAATTAGGTGAGCGCTCCCACACCAATTGTGGCATGGACATAGAGCTTTGAATAGCTCCTCTTTTTTGATGGTCATTTCCCATAATATCCCAGTCAACATGATCAGGGGTCTGTAGACATGGGATATATCAGCCCAGTTAATCCCACACATGTAGTGTGCTGTTTCATGAAGAATGAGACAAATTATATTCATGATCTCCTTTGGGAAAATTACCTATTGATATGGGGAAGATGCAGTTAACATGGATCTCTAATTCCAAAATATTCCTTAACTTTATTCTGAAAAAGAGCTGATTAATTGTGCTCCCCTTTAAGTGTAGCTCTTTAAGCAATAGCTTCTATAAGTCTCCACCATCAACTAAGATGGATGGAGCTTCTGCATCTAGAAGGCTACAATTATCAAATCTTGTTCTAATTTTCTGTCAGGGATGTACAACATTTCAATATAATTATTGTATCCCTCATCATTGGCCCTACTGGTTGGCCTGCTTGTTGGTGGGTTATAGACCTAAATACCTGAAGGGCCCAAAGGTCCCTCCCTTTAATGTACATGGAAAGGAGTAAGTCAATGTTTATTAAACATATAACCCAAAACACAGAAATACATTGCGGTAATACTTTCAGAATGCTAACCAGATAATTAACTAATGGACTAGCCTCCTAATCCATTTTGGTAATTCTAGATTGATTCCCTGAAGCTTCCTCCACATACATGAGGTTAAATGAGCCAAATCAAATAGCTTAATCCTATAATATCGTAGGCTGCTCGGGCATATTTTAAGGTAGTATTAGCTCTATAGAATATGACTTCTCTGGGACAATTTCCTGAGCGAGTATTTATCTGGTTCCTAACACTTTGCAGTTGAGTCCCTCCTGGATGACATTTAGCACCCACGTCAATAGATAAACAATAGAGAATGCTTTGTCAAAGAAAGATGTGTCATACCTACATTGGCTTCATAATAAATATGGCGTTTCCCTCTAGGCAAAGGTATCTGTTTCCCTAAGTTGCAAGAATTCTTGTGCGTAAAAATCAGGCAATTATCATTGCTCACAAAGTGGTTTGAAGATGAAAAGCAGAGAGTATGTGCCAAGAAGCTTGTTAGTGGAACCTTGTCAAAGCAGCTACTGCGTGCCTTCTAAAAACATCTCTGCTCATTTATTTTGTAGTTTTGTTTCAGCATGTAGCAATTTACAAATGCATTTACACATTCCTCTCCCCACCCACCCCCCTGCAAGATTGGTAGGCCCTTTGTATTTATGCCAGTTCCCTGGCACACACAAACAGGTTTTCATATCTGTGTGCATGTCTGTTTTGGCTTCTCTGATTCAGACCCCACAAGCTTTGCTATGTGAGTTGTTTTCCCTTTGGTGCATTTGGCAAAGTAGGAAACCTGAGACATTGATATAGCTGGCAAGTGGCATATTCCAGGTGGCTGAAAAGACATGCAAAACCTCAAGTAACTTTCCTCCAAGACGGTCCATTTTTGTACACTTTGAACCACTTTGTGTCTCTTTTAAGAGAGGAAAGTGGGAAACTATGATAATGATGATGATGATGATACACCCTTCCCCAACATGGTACCCTCCAGGTATACAAGACTACATTAACCATACTCTGCAGTTATATGGAGAACTATGGGCTGCTACTTCAATATTTCTAGAGGATACTGACTATCAGGGAGGCTACTGGGTCATTTTGGTAGCTGCAACATCCAGCTAAAAAGAAGAGAAGAATCCAAAAAAATAATTTACTAGTTTATAAATGTCTAACTATTTATAAACTATTGAATTCATTTCATTCAGCACCTTTGTTGACATAGCACACTAACTTATCACATACACACACTTTTTTTGGTCACATTCCCACAGCATCCAGCCAGGCATGAAGACAGCAGTGCTTTCTAACCCAAATCAGATTTTTTTAATGTGGGAAATTGCTGGAGGCAAAGTCTGTTTTTGTTCCATTGGACCTGAAATCCATCCTTATGCATATGTGTATGCAAAATGTCCTTGTTTTCAAATGTCTTAACACCTAAGGTGAGTGTGAGAAGCACAGAGATGTCTTGGTGTCTCCTTCCACCTGTGATAGTCTTGGTGGGAAAAGGGTACCATGTGCTCCAATGGAAGGCTTTAAAAACCCACAACCCTAATTGAACAGAGGAGTGTCGACTGCATAGGGAATTTTTTAGGATACCTGTGTGAGAAGGGAGGATTTTGTGGCTTTGCCCCACACACTGCTGGTATATGGCTGCCAGGAAATTATTCCTGAAAAATGTAATCCTTTGGGTGAAAAAAATACCCTGCCGTTAAGGAAGCAAAGCAGTTAGGTGCCAGGGTGAGGTTCTTAATGTGTCTCGGAGGCAGAACAAGTTTTTTCATTGCTCTCCTTCATTCTCTGTATGTTTAAAATATGCTCCTCCTGACATGTTTCTAGAGATCTTGAACTCAGATACAAACAACAAAACAATTGAACAGCTAGAAAGAAATTTAAAAAACAGTGGTGTAAACTGTTGGACTGAAATCCACAAGCCAGAAGGTTCCAAATGAAGCCATGCTCACCAGGTTCCAAAACCTTGGGAAAGAGCCAGGTTTTAATTTACGAGGCTATCACTGGAGTGTTGTGCGGTTTCCAGGCTGTATGGCTGTGTTCTAGCAGCTTTTCTTGTGATGTTTCGCCTGCATCTGCGGCTGACATCTTCAGAGGATCTGAAGACATGAAATTTGAAGGATATGAGGATATCAGGTCTCCAAGAGGACAGAATTCCAGAAATGGGACACCATAGTATTTATTCCTTCATGTATATCAAGGATGGGGAGTATTTGGCATGCTAGATATCCCTGGTTACGCTTGCCAGGGCTAATGAACATTGCAATTTTAACAGCATCATACACTTACAGAATTGAAGAGTGAAATGTGGATAATACCCCCTTTGATAGTACACTCAGCTTCCACATTCGCTGGGTTAACGTGCACTGGACCATCATGAAAGTGAAAAAATGTAAATAAAGAAATTGCTATTTTTTTTCACCAGAGAGAACACCTCTCTAAGAATGTCTAGATCTTCTAGCACAACTTTATGGTCAGTTTCCACCAGAAACTGCCCATAGAATTACATTCGTGGACATAAGGATTCGGTAGATAGGTGCTCTCTCTAGTACACTCTAGGTCCTCCAGCCTGACTGAAGGAAGCTGAGCATAGAATCATACCGGAGGACCTAGGGATCCCTAAAGGGAACATTTCAAATCAAATCCATCAATACTCAAATCTGCAAACGTCAAAACCACAAATGTGAAGGGATGGCTGTAAGACCGCATTTCCTTGCCCTCAGAATGGGATGCAGTACAACTAAGCTTTCCTCTTTATCTGTTTTTTTTTTTTGTTTTTTTTTTTGTTTGTTTGTTTTGAGAATCAGATGATATCTGGTGTACAGGCAGACATATCCATATGATCCCAACATTCAATTGTTGCTAAACCAGTGCTGCACATAGAAAAAATCACATGGTATTGTTTTCTCCTCCTCAGGCCATAATGATCTCTTTGGATGCTGCCAGAGCAAGAACTTCAGAGGAGCTCCTTATTCTTACTTTGCTGTTCATGTGACTGGAGCCCTTCTTCTTTTCATGACTGATGGAATCATGGTAAGAGGCAAGCAGTGAAGGAGAGCCATGTTGAACCCACACAGAGAGCCCTTTCACACTACACCAGTGTTTCCCATATTGGTCTTCCAGGCGTTTTGGGCCACATATCCCAGAATTCCTGATCTTTGGCCAAGGCAACTGATATTTTGGGAGTCCAAAACATCTGAAAGACTAGAATTTGGAAATCACTGCACTGCACAGCTTTAATGCTATGCTTTTTCTTTAACTGGAAGTCAAGTCCTGTGAGGAGCAACTTAGGGAGCTAGGTGTGTTTAGCAAATCCCAGCATTCCATAGGCTTTCGACTATGGCATTTAAAGTTGTGCTATAATTGGAGCCCTGGTGGTGAAGTGTGTTAAAGCACTGAGCTGCTGAACTTGCAGACCGAAAGGTCCCAGGTTCAAACCCCAGGAGCAGTGTGAGTGGTCGCTATTAGCTCCAACTTCTGCCAACCTAGCAGTTCGAAAACATGCCAATGTGAGTAGATCAATAGGTACCGCTCTGGCGGGAAGATAATTGTGCTCCATGCAGTCATGCCGGCCACATGACCTTGGAGGTGTCTACGGACAACGCCAGCCCTTTGGCTTAGAAATGGAGATGAGCACCAACCCCCAGAGTCAGACATGACTGGACTTAACGTCAGGGGAAAACCTTTACCTTTTATAATTGCGTCATGTAAAGGGAGTCCTATACAGTCTGACCTCTCCAGAGTGGGGGGCAGAACAAAGGCTATCTATGATGGTTATTTTTGTTTTACATTGTAGAGTTTGGAGAAGTTGTTTTTGTGGACCACAGCTCCCAGAAACCAACATATCCACTGGCCATCCTGGGAACTTTAGTCCAGAAATATAACTTTTCTAAGCCCTGGAAGTCTGCACCTGGATTGCAGTACTTATGTGCCAGTAACTCACTGGTAGCTGAATTTCATTTGGAAGAATTCCTTAGCCAAGATCCTACATTACTACAATATGGCATAAGTAGCAACTCACATACTTCCATTATGTGGTCCAACTTTCAAGTCTTTTCAGAGCCAACTAAAAGCTCCTTCAGGCCTTTAAAACTCTGTGTTTCAGTTCATTTTCCTTGTTCTTTCTTGTGGTTTTTCTCTGGAATTTTGTTGCTTTTGCATTCATCATCTTCTTTCATGTGTGTTTTAAGGGGTTTAAAGTCTCTGCTTTGAACTTATTATTGTGATGATACTATATTTACAAATGGTTTATGTGGAGATATGTAGCCTAAATCCAACTGTGAATCCTAGGCCGAGTAGATCTATTGAATCAGTGAGGTTCCGTAAATCTGTTCTGGTTGGGATTAACAATTGGATTCAGAACTGTGTTTTAGTTGGCTTTAATTTTTGTCATATCATTCAGTTAATTATAATTGTGGAGCAATTTGTTAATTGAATGAATGCTAGGTGTATGTTAACTTAGAATCTCAAGAGGTAAGTTCTATGCTGTGCAAACCTAACTAACATGGCTCATCTTTTATTTTTATTTCAGGGGGAGTATTCTGGTTTTGTGTACAGCTATGCTGTGGAGGAACCCCTCTCCATTGGGCACAAGATGGCCGGCTATTTGCCTAGTCTCTTTTGGGGTTTCATCACTTTGGGCAGACTCATCTCCATCCCGGTCTCATACAGGATGAACCCTGCAACTATGGTTTTCATCAATGTGGTAAGGCCAAATCTGAGTCTCCCTTCTTTTCAATGCAGAGTTGATACTGGCTCTTGGTCAAGAACCCTAGGTCTGTTCCTTCACTTTTAGGCCAGTGAGTAATACTAATTTAATCAGCAACTGACAGCCTCATCTGGGGATATTAGCATTTCTTTCACAGAGAATTTCACAACTGAGGAAAATGTAAACCATCACGAAAGATTGCTTTCTTTCAAAGAACTTTGATAAATGTAGGAGCTAGAAATCCCTAACAGAGTAGTCTGTACCTTTAAACCTTCTGTTTTCAAGGGCTCTTTGGGAATTCTCACAACATACCTTATATTTTAATATTTAATTTGGGTTTGTATTGTAGATATTTTTAGCTCTCTATTCTCCTAACATTATCAGTCCTTTGACAATTTCTTTCCAAGAGGCAGCTGCTGTTGGTAAAGAGATTTTTCAAAAATCTATCCTGCTCTAGTTTTACATGGAAGGAGAGCACTTAGCGATGTAAATGAAATGAAATTGTGATTGTAATGGGCTGGGCTTCAGACTGACCATTCTATGAATTTAAAAACTCATTTATCTTTGATTCCATACTGATATCTGTCCTTTGTTTTATTGTCCTTCCAGGTTGGGGTGCTTATAACATTCTTCCTGCTACTGATCTTTTCCTACAGTGTGGTCTTTTTGTTTGTGGGGACTGCCTCTCTTGGCCTGTTTCTTAGCAGTACTTTCCCCAGTGTGCTGGCTTACACTGAAGACATCCTTCAGTACAAAGGTAATTCAAGTCTCTTATTTCCTTCTGCTTGAGAGCTATGCACTGTTAAATAGCTACCAGAAAATAAATTAGAGTGCCCATCTCAAGCTACAACATTGATATTCTGGGTTTTCCATATCACACAGTGGCTCTCCAGATGTGGACTCTTACTCCCATCAAGCTCATTCATCTCAGTCTGTGTTCAGAAATGATGACATTTGTTAAGTGAAGAGTGGTATTTTGACCATGGATTTCAATCCCTATAATTTGAATTGACTGTCTTGCTCTATAGTTATTGTGTTTCCTGGTATGATGGAGGCCATATCTACAGAGCTTTCATCTAGACTAGAAGTCCCAGAATCCTTGACAATAACACTTACAGGTTTTGCATACATATGCTCTAAAATATGGAATACAAACTCCTGCCATATTAGTCCAGTCTTCATTTCATCTGCTTGTCTATTTGAAACACAAGCAGAGTGTAACCATGTGTTTCTCATTTCAGGCTGTGCCACTACTGTGTTGGTGACAGGAGCAGGAATTGGAGAGATGGTTTTGCAGTTACTGGTTGGGTCGGTAAGTGTGCAAGATACAGTATGAGCAGCCTGGTGGGTATAAGATAAGGGTTGAATCATGTAGCCCTTCCAAATGATTTTGGGCTACAGCTAGTGGCAAACTGGGTCTAAAAATATTGTCAGAACACAAGGGGAGGCATCCATAAAAGATTGGAGCTTATATTTATATATATAAAAGTGTTCTGACCACTTTAGAGGAGAGGTTAACAACAAAACTAAACAACACAGAAACACGAAACTTGACAACACAACCCAGGGTCCTCCCTGCTGGGTTCCGACAACACAACCACAACTCCATAACACACTCATCCCCCCAAAAAGTCGAAAACCCCTAAACACCAACTGTGCCTGCGTGGGAAAGGAGCCACCGCGCGAACCCCACAAACGCTCACGTGCACACTTGCGTCTGACCACCGCCGATGCCATCTTCGCCACAGTCCTCCTCAGAGGACCGCGCAGCACCAGAGAGACACAAAGGAAAAACCGCCACTTCCCTCTCCAGGGAGATTCAGCTAAGTCTTTAAACTACATTTCCCTGTTCCCACAGGAACGGTGGCACGCAAGCCTGGGGCAGAAAATGGCGCCCAGTAATGAACACGCAAAATGGGTTTTCCTCTCTTCCGAGTTCCCACAACATCCTTAGAGTACATTTCAAAAACACCCTGGATTGGGAAACAGTGGCCCACACGACCCTCTGGGGGGGGGGGGGACGAGCAGCCGGGCACATAGCATGGGAGGAATGGTGGCACGCAAGTTAGGGCCTCAAAGTGCCGCCTGGGAACAAAACGCCCGAGCCTCCCCCGCCCCCCCCCTCCTCCACGCTTGCACACTCGCAAGCCTATCATTTGCAGACACCCCTATGGATCATCCAGTTCAAAGTCCTCCTACCATGCAGGAGGACACAAACCAAGCACTCCTATCATATGCCCATCCAATATCTCCACAATACTCATAATACAACACTCCTACAATCAGACAGAGACCCCTAAAGGCCATCCAGTCCAACCCCTTTCTGCCATGGAGGACACAATCCAAACATTCCCAACAGATGGCCATCCCGTACCTCCAAAATCAATCATAATACAAGCCTACAATCATACAGATAACAGAAACCCCTAAAGGCCATCCAGTCCAACCCCTACAGGCCATCCAGTCCAACACTACAGTAAAGTAGCCACAGCAATGCGTGGACGGGCACAGCTAGTAGTTATTATTTGTAATGTGCGTGTTAACCTCACATAAGCCGAATCAGAGTCATTTATTATATACTTAAATATCAAGTACCCTCAAAAATGAATGTATTGTTTCTTTATTAAACTAGTAATACATCAATTTTAGTTCATACATTAATAATATTGGAAAATCTATTAGATTTTCAAGCTACTAGAAGGACATTAACACTTTTAACATAATGTTTAAGGGGCCCCACTTGCCATCAAGCAAGCTGACACTGATTATGGGTTCTTACAACAAAGCTGCAACTATTTTCATTGGACTGCTGAGAACTGCAGTCCAACAATGGCCACATGTGGGAGATATAAAGCTCCACTAGGCAGAACTGTAACACATCTCATCTGTTACCCACTCCCCTTACTTTTTATTTGTTGTGTAGCCATATATTGGCCATTGGGGTGCTTAGGTGGCAGAGAACTATCCTGGTGTGTTCCTGTAGCTGGGTGCACAGAGCTAATATCACAACACACCAGGGACTTGCAATTCCATTGTATCTTAGACATTTTTACATGCCCACAGGTATATAAGGGGGGGGGGGGAGAGAAAGAGACATGTTCACACGTAGGGAAGACAAGGGAAGGCAGAGAGACACATGAGGGAGAGAAAGAAGGGGCGAGAGGGTGGCACATGCGTATGCTAGTGAGAGAAGGAAAAGTTGAGAAGGGCACACAAGAAGCTGAGAGGATGGTGCATGCACACGTGGGGCATAGAAGGAAAGGCAGAGGGGTACGCATGCAAGAAAGAGAAGGAAAGGCGACCCCAACATACATTTATTATGACCCAATTTGGGGTCCCAGGCCATAGTTTAAGAAGCTCTGCTCTATACAACATCTGAAAGATCCCAGAATGTCGCAGAGCTGCTTCATCACTGCATATGCAGCTATAGAAAGATACTTGGATGTTTCTCCACATCCCTACACTCCTCACTGGCCAGTAAATGTTGGGTTAGCTGCAGGAAGTAAAAGTGGATTTGGAGAGGGAGCAAGATTGGTGCTCAAGGTCAGTAGACAATTCTGACTACTTCAGTGACAAAATTAAAAGAAGACATAGGCATAAGTCACTTACTAAAAGTATATCAATTGAAGCCACTGTGAATGGTTACCATCTTGTTAGTGACATACACATTAAATTGTTCATCATAGTGTAACAGATGTATTCTGCTGAAAGAGGCAGAACTGATGCTGTGCACACAGCAACATTATGCAGTGCAGTTGTGTATAGCAGCAGCAGTCATTCATGTGTTGCACAATATTGCTATTCTTCAAAGAGATTGTGTAGTGCTGCTGCAGTGTATCTCCACATGCAGATATTTATGTTACACAAAGGGGATGTTGAATTGCAACTGCTATCTAGAGATCTGCATGATTTCCATCTTGGTGAACCAATGCTAAACTTGCACACTCACACCGTGATGACATCTGACTAGTTCTCATAACTATTCCCAAGAATTGCATCTTAAGAAGGAATACAGTTGCCCTACACCAAGTCACATCAGTGGTCCTCTAGCTCAGTATTGGCTAATGGCAGTAGTTCTTCAGGTGCTTCTTACCTGGAAGATACAGAATGGGGGACGCCTGGCTTGACAGCAGTGTGTGCGAAAAAGATCTTGGAGTCCTCGTGGACAACAAGTTAAACATGAGCCTACAATGTGATGCGGCAGCTAAAAAAGCCAATGGGATTTTGGCCTGCATCAATAGGGGAATAACGTCTAGATCCAGGGAAGTCATGCTCCCCCTCTATTCTGCCTTGGTCAGACCACACCTGGAATACTGTGTCCAGTTTTGGGCACCGCAGATGAAGGGAGATGCTGACAAGCTGGAAAGCGTCCAGAGGAGGGCAACTAAAATGATTAAGGGTCTGGAGAACAAGCCCTATGAGGAGAGGCTTAAAGAGCTGGGCATGTTTAGCCTGCAGAAGAGAAGGCTGAGAGGAGACATGATAGCCATGTACAAATATGTGAGGGGAAGTCATAGGGAGGAGGGAGCAAGCTTATTTTCTGCTGCCCTGCAGACTAGGACACGGAACAATGGCTTCAAACTACAGGAAAGGAGATTCCACCTGAACATCAGGAAGAACTTCCTCACTGTGAGGGCTGTTCGGCAGTGGAACTCTCTCCCCCGGGCCGTGGTGGAGGCTCCTTCTTTGGAGGCTTTTAAGCAGAGGCTGGATGGCCATCTGTCGGGGGTGCTTTGAATGCGATTTCCTGCTTCTTAGCGGGGGGTTGGACTAGATGGCCCTTGAGGTCTCTTCCAACTCTACTATTCTATGATTCTATGATTCTATGATTCTATGGAGATGCCAGGAATTTGAACTAGCCTGCAAAGCCAGTGATCTACTGCTGAGCTTCAACCCCGCTCCAAGATATTATGCAGTGTAGCAGACCATTGAATACATAGATAGCAGGTTGGAGAGCATACAGCCATCAAAAGGTTGTAAGACCACGTATCCCCACCATTTCTGACCATTAGTGATGTTAACTGGAGCCCAGTAAGTTTTATGGGACTAGAAAAGCACCCTTACTAGGTTATTTACTTCTGCAAGCACTGTTCATATTTTCCAAGCTGTCTGTGGCCATCTGTCATGTTGGTCAGGGTAGAGGGAAGTTGTAGTCCAACAAGTTAAAAATGAGAGACCAGTTCTAAGAGGAAACAGTTTCATACATGCATATTATCAGAAGCTGAACAGCAGACTTCTTCAGCTGGAAGTTTCTCCCTGGCTAGTGGAAACCCCAAGGAAACAGATGCCATTTGCCCCCTTTCCCTTGGAGGTCAGACAATCTGTCCCAAAGAACCTGCTCAAGGGAAACAGATTCTCCATAGCCCCAGCAGGATTTGCTGGAAGGATTTAACATTGTTATTTCTCTGGCCTCAAAGGCTATCATATTAGTGTGTTGCTGTTGTGAGTTTCTGGAACTGCAGAACATCAGCTTTATGTTTTTCTTTGACAGATCATTCACGATCAAGGCAGTTACAGTTTCCTGGTCTGTGGAACCATATTTGGAGCCTTGGCCTTTATTTTCTACATCTTCCTTCTATTCTTCCACAGGATGCACCCACAGCCCCAGTCAGGTAAGAACTGCCAGCTCATTGATACCCCTTTCCACTTTTAAAAAGAAAGGAAGGGGAGGTCTACATGTTACAGTAGAGTGGGCTGGAGAGATCGGAGGAGGAGAAAATGCAAGGAAATGTGTATTTTACAGCTGCTTCCTGTCATTTCTTCCTGCTTGGATGGGCCACAGTGTTCCAGCACCAAACACCCATTTACTTTCTTTACTCTTGGAATTAGAGTTCAAGAAAAATGAAGCATATTGCGTAGACAGGAAGTGTGTGGGGATATCATAAAATGTGTTGAAAGTCTGAAGAAGCAAAATAAATGAGCAAACAGTAGTTGGCTTTCTTTGCTGAACTCAGGAATACAGAATCATTTATGAGGATACCGGCTATTGCTATTTTAGCTGAATGATGGAGCCATCCCAAGACATTTTGCTGCCTGAATTGAAGCAGCATACGCCCCACCCAATTTTCCCCAATTAAGATGTTGCCTACCCAAGGCAGCCCTAGTATTTTGGCACATAAGTGCTTCTGGTCCCCCTTGGAAGTAAAATAGCAAACGATTACATGTTCAACACACCCCGGGTCTGTTGCCGGGGACCCAAATCTTATTGGCAAGCATAACTGTGGCAATCTACTCAAAAGTGAAGACAAGGTGACAACAGAGGTATGGTGGGTGCAGGTGTTGTGATGACAACCAAAAGCTGTCCCCCACTCTTGAGCACTTTGGCAAGGTGGCTTTAGCTGGAATCCTGTTAGTGGCATTCACAAATATAGTTATGGCTTATGTGCACATAGGCTTATTTTTGGATGGAGTGTGAGAGCTGATCTTTAGCCCTTTTGAGGTTTAACAACTTCCCTACCCCAGCAGATTTTAAGCCCTTGGAAAGTGTTGCCGTTCCTGCTATTTACCAGTGGGGAGAGGATGAAGCTGAGGAAGCTCAGACAACAAAGATGCAGCTGGTTTAGTCTTCAGATAGGATAAGATAGGTGTACTGTATTCTTATATACACTTGTCTTAGCCTTCCTCTTTTCCCAGAGACCAAACCATCTTTATCTTCAGGATTATCTTCCCTCTCCATTCTCTTGCCATCAGTAAGGAGCAGCTGTCCCTCCCAGGTCCACGAACAAGCATAGAACTGTGGAGCATTATGCTGTGCCTGGTTATTTTAGGAGCTTAGCCTCTTTCTCATTAAGGTCACAGTTTTTGTAAGCATCCCTACTATACCCAACTCAAAACAGTAAGTAATGCAAATGTAACAACTCTATGCCACTATAAGTCACCAACAGGATCCCAGGCTTAGGGGCTTGTTAATGCTAATAAAACCAGTTCTGATAAATAACAAATATTCAATGGGTGTAAGACAAATAATTGAACAAAGCCACTACATCACCTACTCTCCTACAAATATATTTCAAAGTGAAAATATGTGATTTTTTTGGGGTGGGGGGTGGAGGAGTATTCACCTTGGAACTGTTGTCATAGACTGCTAGGAAGAAGCAAAATATCAGTATAAATCCCAGTTACAAACCAAATGTAAACCAATGCTATACAATTCTGCATTGCAAGCACAAATTTTCCATGATGAATCCATGGACGAGAGATGTTTATGTCAAAGATACAGGTAATACAGTATCTGGCCATAGTTACTGTACTGTATGAAGCAGCTCTTGATGGATGTAAGAAGTGGAAGACATTTTACCATGTTCCTCATTGAACAGTCTGTGAACAGGTTTTATTGTGCTTTAAAAAAAAACAGCAGTTGACATTTTGTTTTGCAGATATAGATCTGTCACCTGACAAGTCACCACCAATAGCTGAACCTGGACTTTATCAGAGCTAAATGAAGCCATGAGTTTGTATTTGGAACAAGCACAATGTCACTCTCCAATTGAAAGAATTGCTCTCACCGCCTGTTTTCAAACTACCTGAATTTTCTACAATCAAACTTGTTGGTTATGACTTGTACCCATCAACCAATCATCTGTTACCAGAGAAGGTTCACTGCAGCTGAAACTAAGAGAAAAACTGCAAAATTCTAGAAGGGCTGAAAATTTTGATACATGAAAGCATAAACTCCTCTCGTGCATTACTCTATGTCCGTCCAGGAGTGCAGGTGGTGGGGAAAATGTATTGATGTCATTTTACAGGCCTCAAGTGGGAGGTCTCCTGGGTTTTTATATTCACTGTAAACAGGAGGCAGCTATAGTTAGTGGACATTGTTCCCTCATTTGGAAAACTATTTGCTACTGGGGAATTTTTAAAAGCCCTCTAATCCCAGGTCTTTGATACAGATTAAGAAAAAAATGCAGTAAATCGCCAAATCAAATTGTAATATTGAAATCTTACTGTTCTCAGATGGGATTTTGCTGCGGCCACACAGTGGGAAGTATAATAGCTTGAGCTGTGTTGACATTTCAGAATTAGCACCTTAGAATGAATAAGATCTGTGGGCTGCCCTATTAGGCAGAACAGACTAACTCCTGAAGTATATGAAACCAAATGTCATGTCCTTTCCATTTGTGCAATATAATAGGTGCCTTCTAGGAGCAGCACTTTTGAGAGGTACTGAATGTCCAGATTATTGTGGTCATTTTTATGACTGCTATAAATGAAGGTATTAGGATAGTCTTAAGATAGAGCTTTAGCAGAATTAAGTTGGTTTTGTTGCAAATGCTGTCCCACAGATATACATGTGTATGTATATAAAGGAATGTTTTAATATTGTTCTCGTCGCATGAACTCGTGGAGTGACTTTTAAGATGGGACCTAGCAACTTCACTCAATCAGAGCTATTTTTTTCCCAAGAGGCTTGTTGCACTACTAATTTCAAAATTGTACATTTATACTAAATTTGTGTTGCCATTTGGCTTTACAGATTGCAATGTTGCATGGGTATGCACCCCCATTTTTGATTTTCATGTCATCCAAGTAATATACACCTTCCTTGATTACAAAGCTTGTGTTTTCTTGGGACCTTAAGTAACATGGACACTGACTTTTTCTAAGGGACCGTTTGTGCCTACTGGTTGGTGGAGGTTTCAGATTAAGATACAGAACCAGGTGGACATTAATCAGATCAGCAAAACATGGTTTTATGTGGTAAAACAACTTCAGTAAAGCAGATGACTGGAGCTATAGCTGTTAAGAATGATGAGGAATAGGCAGAAGCCGTACTCTGTACTCCAATGTCTACAAAGAGAAAAAAAGCATCCTCTGGTTTGCAGCAAACCATGTCTGCCATTTTGTGTAAATCAATAAAAACATATTTCTCCATAAATTAAGATTTCAAACTTTTAGCTATATCCTACCTGCAGGAAGATATATAGGCATACGATCAACTTTATACCTACTTGTTCCTGTAACAGTATTTTAAGGGGTTTAAAATGTGACTTTCTATGCAAAAGAAAAATTGGAAGTCTGTATTTTGAAGTCAAAATTGATGGGAATTCCAGAATTATTCTAATGTAAATCGTGTATATTTTATTAGAACAAAGACATTGAATGTGTGTGGCATAGAACCCTGCCAAATAAGGACAGGTTGCTCACCTGTAACCATGTTTCTTCGAGTGTACTCTGTGAATTCACACTAATGGAGAAGCTGCGCCTGCGCAGGTTCCGACGGAAACTCTTCCAAGCTGAAGTTCAAATTTTGGCGGTAACCACGCCCCCCTTCCCAAGGGGCATATAAGGCAGCCCCAGGCGCCCGCTCTCCAGTTCCTACGCCGCCAAGGCAACGAGAAAGGGAGAGGTTTGCCAGAGGGGAAGGAAGGGCGGGTTTGTGTGAATTCACAGAGTACACTCGAAGAAACATGGTTACAGGTGAGCAACCTGTCCTTTTTCTTCGTGTACTCTGTGAATGCACACTAATGGAGACTAACACGCTAAGGTCCCGGATGGTGGGACAAGGCAAACTCGACAATCAGTGAATGTCCAAACACATGTTAATTAGGACATAGAAAAAATAACCGTCCCAAGGGACCAGTGCAATAAATTGTCCGAAAGGACCAGTGCAATGCAACATGAGCATCATAGAAGAAGAACATAACATGGAAGGAATTTTTCAATAAACATGATAGAGAAAAATACACAATTGCGTAGTGCATATAAACGCTCTCCCAGGGGGAGAGGGACAAACACATCTTGGTCTTTGGCATATCCGCCAGGGCCAACGAGGCGGTACAAAGCAACAGAGCAACTGCTCAATACAATCATGGGAAAAAAACATATCCCTAGAGGCAGGTATGGGGAAAAAACCCCGTCCAACTTGAAGGAGAGGTATAGAGAGTCACCTGTGGGTGAATATGAAGAGAAAAAACGTCTGAGAGTCAGGAGAGGCAAGATGAGAGTACTGATCTTGCAAAGGCCGAGTCTTTAAGGGCCTTACTGTCCAGCCTGTAGTGAGAGACAAACGTGAGAGGGTTTGACCAGATAGCCGCTTTACATATGGAGTCAAGCGGAATACCCCTAAGGAAGGCGGTCGACGCCGAGAGGCCCCTAGTCGACCTCGGGCGGATGGAAGGAGGGGGAGGTCGCTTGGCTAGTTCATAGGCCAACTCAATGGCCTGAGCGATCCAGTGGGACAGTCTTTGGGAAGAGATGGGATTACCCAACTTGTCCTGGGCATAGGCGACAAAGAGTCTTTGTGACTTACGAATGTCCTTAGTACGGTCCCTGTAGAAAAGAAGTGCTCTCCGAACGTCGAGAAGGTGCAGTTTTTGCTCGAGAGGAGAGGAGGGGTTAGAGAAGAAAGCTGGTAAGACAATGTCCTGGTTGAGGTGGAAGGCTGACACCACCTTAGGAAGAAAGGTAATGTCCGGGCGAAGAACAGCGCGGTCATGGTGGAAACGAAGATAAGGCTCGTCGACTCTGAGGGCAGCGAGCTCGGATGGCCGTCGTGCCGACGTGATCGCCACCAGAAAGGCCAACTTCCAGGAGAGCAGGCGTAGATCGGTCGAGGCAAGCGGTTCGAAGGGAGCAGAAGACAGTTGAGAAAGTACAAGTTCGAGGCTCCAGCCCGGCGTAGGTGGTAGCGACGGCGGGCAGATGTTATTGTAGCCCCGGAGAAAGGTTTTGATCAGGTGGTGAGAAAAAAGAGATGGCTGGCCGTGGCGCTGAAAAGACCAGGAAAGAGCTGCGAGATAAGCTTTTATAGAGGCAAGAGAAAGTTTCTTCTCGACGAGAGTCATGAGGAAGTCGAGGACCACCGATACCGAGGTCGGGAAGGTGTCGACGTTACGGGATCGAAGGAAGGCATGAAAGCGAGAGAGTTTGTAGGAATAAGCCTTGGTAGTAGACGGCTTATGGGCTGCCCGCAGGACGTCTTGCAGATTCTGCGGAAGAGAGGCTAGGTAAGAATCCTCCATGCAGTGAGATGAAGGGAAGAAAGGTCCGGGTGAAGAATTTTGCCGTCCTCCCGTGAGAGAAGGTGCGGCGAGAGAGGCAGAGGGTGAAACGATCCTCTGGAGAGGCGAAGAAGGGCTGGATACCACGGTTGGCGGGGCCAGGCCGGAGCTATGAGAATCGCCGTGACCGAGATCGAGAGAAGTTTTTCGAGAACTTTCGGTATGAGGGGAATCGGTGGAAAAAGATAAAGCATCTCCGCCGACCAGTCCAGAAGAAAGGCATCCCCTAGGCAGCCGGGGAAAGAGTTCGGGGGGAGCCTCGCTCCGTAGCGGGGTAGCTGAGCGTTGTGGGGAGACGCGAAGAGATCCAGAGTAGGGCGCCCCCAGAGGCGGAACAGACCGTCGAGGACCTCGGGATTGAGCTTCCATTCGTGAGAGGAAGAAGTCATCCTGCTGAGGGCATCCGCTAAGCCGTTTTGGGCGCCCGGTAGGTGGATTGCAGAGATCTGTACGCCGTGGGCTATGCACCAAATCCAGAGACGAGAGGAGAGGAGCATCAGTTTCCTCGAACCCGTACCACCCTGTTTGTTGATGTAGAATACTGCTACTAGATTGTCCGATTGAATGAGGATGGACTTGTGGCGGATGAGGGGGGAGAATGCTTTTAGGGCTTTGAGAATGGCGAGAAGTTCGAGGAAGTTTATGTGGTTGGCCCTCTCTGACGGGGACCAAAGATTTTGAACCGTTAGACCGTTCATGTGGGCTCCCCAAGCGTAGGTGGAGGAGTCTGTGGTTATGGTTAGCGATGGCGGGGCTGGATGGAAAGGAAGGCCCTTGCACACGTTTTGGTGAGACATCCACCATGAGAGAGACTGGCGGACGGACGACGGTACCGACAGGTATCTGGAGTTGTGGTGGTGGAACGGTTTGAAAGTGTCTATAAACCACCTTTGCAGGGTCCGAAGGCGCAGCCTGGCAAACGGGGTCGTGAGAACCGTGGAGGCCATGTGGCCTAGAAGGACCTGAATGACACGGGCTCTGACCCTCCGGGCAGATCGACAAAGGGCGATATGGTGGCGGAGAGCCAGGAATCTGTCGAACGGAAGTGACACAGTCTCTGCGACGGAGTCGAAGAGGGCCCCGATGAACCGGATTCGGGTTGACGGGGAGAGATTTGACTTCTCGGAATTGAGTTGGAGGCCGAGAGATTTTAGAAGACGCAGCGTGAAAGAGACGTGATTTTGGAGAAGAACCGGGTCGGGCCCGACGAGAAGCCAGTCGTCCAGATAAGGAAAGACCGTGATGCCATGTAGCCTGAGGTGGGCCGCTACGGCGGCGACAACCTTGGTGAAGACCCTCGGGGCCGTGACGAGACCGAAGGGCAAAACGGTAAACTGGTAGGTTTGGTCGAGAACTTTGAAGCATAGGAACCGTCTGTGCGCCTCTCGTATTGCCACGTGGAAGTAGGCGTCTCGTAAGTCTATGGAGGCAAAGTAGTCTCCCCGCTGCAGCATCGGGAGGATAGAGGCAATAGAGACCATCCTGAATTTGGAGGGGCGAATGAATATATTGAGTGCCCTTAAGTCCAGAATCGGGCGTAGCCCGCCTCCTCTTTTCGGGACTGTAAAGTATCTGGAGAAGAAACTTAAAGGGTCCAGTTCGGGAGGGGAGGGACGGATAGCGCCTTTGGCCAGTAGCGCTTCGACTTCGGCCAGTATCTCTGGGGAAGGGTTTGAGTGGAGAACGTGACCTGTAGGAGGGAGGTCCATGAACTCTAAGGCGTAGCCGTCTTGGACAATGCGGAGAACCCATGCATCTGAAGTAATAGAGTCCCATTGATTGTAGAAAGGGGCTAGTCGGTCTGCAAAGATACCGAAGGGACGAGGCAGCGTGGGCTCTACAACGGTAGCGGGCGAGGAGCTTTGGCAGGGGTTGGCGTCAGGTACGCCGATTAGGCTGCGGAGGAGCAGGGGTGGATCGACCGCGTTGCTTTTGCGGATGAGGTCCCCGGCGAGGTTGGTGATGGGCTTGATTGTTCGAGCCCGAAGGCCGCCTGAAAGAATGGTGTCTGAAAGATTGCGGCGGGAAACGGCGGGAACGGTGCGGGAACCAGCGAGTGCGCTGAGGTTGAGGTTGGTCGCCACATTTAGACGCAAGAATTTTAAAGTCATGATTAGACTTGAGTTTGTCATCGGTACCGGCGTGAAACAGTCCGAGCGCGTCAAAGGGAAGGTCCTCAATGACCTGTCTGGAAGATGAGGAGAGACCCGAAGACCTCAGCCAGGCGTGGCGGCGAATGGAAATCGCGTGGGCAATCATTTTACCCGCAGTATCACCTGTATGCTTCGCCATTTGTATTTGGTGGTGAGCGAGCGAGTCTGCCTCCTGTTGGAGGGTAGTGAGGACGGAGCGGTCTTCGTCCGACATCTTAGTGAAGAAGGGCTGCGCCTTCTCCCAGATAATTTGTTGGTAGGCACCCATGCAGGCTCCATAATTCGCCATGCGGCAAAGCAAAAGGGCTCCGGAATAAAGTTTTCGACCCACGGCGTCGAAGCGCTTCCCCTCTCTGTCGGCCGGAGTATTCGACTGACGACCTGAGGATTGAGAGGCCTTAACGACCAGGGAGTTAGGGTCGGGATGGTGTTTGAGCCACTCCAGGGTATCATCGTCGGTACGGTACCAAGTCTCGATCCTCTTCGAGGTCGGAGGAATGGAGGAAGGGTTTTTCCAGGAGGCCTGGATAACGTCCAACAGATAAGGCAGAAAGGGGAGTAGCGTGGCCGGCGGAGCTTGGGCCTGCACCCTTTTGAAGACTGGGTCAGACACTGCTTTGGAGGTTTGCTTGATCTCCAAACCCAGGGCGTCGGCCATCCTGACCATTTGCTCAGCGAAAGCGCGAACATTGTCAGTAGGAGAAGGCGGGTCCGCCTCATACGCGTCGTGGGGAGGAGAGAGGTCGAGACCGAGAGAGACCACCGAGGCCGAGAGGACAGAGTCTGGGCGGTCGACATCAACATCTTCCTCCTCAGCCCCTTGGGGGGACTGAGGGGGAGAAGACAGCACAGTCTCGGGAGGAGGCAAGGCCTCGCGGGAAGAGAGGGCCGGAGGCCGAAGGTCCTTAGAGGCTGAGGCCTGGGCTGCCCGAGCCAGGCGAGCCGTTTGTCTGCCACGCTCCGGTGTCGAGGTGGGAGGGAAGAGCTGTTGGCGCGACGAGCGAGGCGGCGCAAGGGGCTCCGGCACCGGCACCCTGACCACCGTTTGGGTAGAGTGGTGGGGTGAGTCCTGCAGCTCCCCATCAGACAGGGGGTGCAATGGAGACTGAGAAACATCTCTAGGCCTCTGGGCTGGTACAATAGGAGAAGACCTTCTCGAGGAAGTTGTCGAGGAAGATGGCGGGTCTTTCTTTGAGGAGGCCGAGGAGGAGGAGTGCTGAGTTAGCCGTTTCTTCGCCGGCGGTTGCTTGGATGCAACCCTCAAGGACTTGCCAGGTGTGGGAGGAACCACAGCTGAGTCGGATTGCGCTCGACGAGACTCCTCGTGAGCCCTTTTAAAGGCTATTTTGATAGCAGAGGAGGACGGAGGGGAACCGATACGAGAGCGGATCGAGGTCACCGAAGCCAGAGAGCTCGACGTCGAGGAAGGTCCCACCTTTCCGGAGCGGGTCGACACGGTCGCCGTCGTCACAGTACACGGTGGTTTGACCGGTTTAGCGGCCCTGGAGGTCTTGGACGCTCTGGACGAGACCGAGGAAGCCTTGGCTGCCGGAGGCTTAGTTGGTGGTGCCGACATAGCTCTCAAAGCTGAGGACGCCGACGTACCCGACGTCGACGGAGTCGGTTCTGGCGCGAGAGATTTTTCGTAGAGCGCCGCTCTAAGCCTAGCGGCTCTGTTCTTTCTGGCCTGAGCCGTGAGAGCTAGGCAAAAACGGCAGGTACTGACCACATGAGCCTCGCCAAGACAGAAGAGGCACTTGGCGTGGCCGTCCGAGTCAGGAATTTTAGCAGCACACTGCGTGCAACGCTTGAAACGAGTAGTAGACATGCGAAGAGTCCGAAGTGAACCTTGCGGCGGAAAAAAAGGAACTGGAGAGCGGGCGCCTGGGGCTGCCTTATATGCCCCTTGGGAAGGGGGGCGTGGTTACCGCCAAAATTTGAACTTCAGCTTGGAAGAGTTTCCGTCGGAACCTGCGCAGGCGCAGCTTCTCCATTAGTGTGCATTCACAGAGTACACGAAGAAAAATGGGTAGTCATTTCACAGAAGAAAGAAACAACTGGCTTTTTGTCCTCTGCCCATTCTGTCCATAACCAGAGGACAGCTGAGAAAACTTAAATTTGGCATCCAAGAACTTACACATGGCATGCAGCATTGGATGCCTATCAAGCACGCTTCTCAGAATAAAATTGTTGTGATGGCTGCAATATTTCAGTTTTAAAGAATGTGTGCAGAAAGAAAATTGGTACAAACCTAAAAACGGAAGGAGAGGAAGAGAAGAAAGGACCTAGGCCTAAATCCAGCCCCAAGTAGAATACACCTGTGGAATGTTGCCATTATAGGTTGCTAGTAATTCACCATATCTAATCTAGTTGGCACTGATTGGCTATAGGTCCTAGATCAGAAGTCATCAAACTTTTTAAGCAGTATTCTTAGGAACACAGAACTACCAGTCTAAAAGGATGTGCCATCTGTGGTAGATTGCCAGGCCCATGTGATTTCATCTTGAGTGATTTCATCAAAACTTGAAAGTGTTGCATCCAACTCATTGGGAGTGGAGCAGTTACAGGGAGCCTATTTCTGGAAATGTGTTGGGCTGACATGTTTGTTCCGCCACTCAGATTTAAACAGTCATACATATTTTGCACAGCGTAAAAGAAACAAACTAATAAAAGCTAAATAAGAAAGGGTTAGAAACAGGGTTCCTAAGACAGGATTACTGAATTGTATTCTGATACTGGTAGCCGTTGACAGCTACATCTGTGCCTTCTGGAGATGAATGACAATTCTTCACAAAACATATGCATTATTTGCATTCAAAATTAAAAAGATAATCATTCACACACACACACACACACACACACACACACAAACATTAAAAAAACAGGCTGTCAACCACAGATGGTGTGGGTTTAAACAATCCTTCAGAGTTACACAACCATAGTGTATATAAACTATACTGTAATAGCGATTTCTTTCCACTACAAAAGAGAACAACATTCAGGATTACAAATTTTGTTAAAAAATATTTATTTAAAAAAATACAACTGTTTTGCAAGTCTGATTGCACATACATATTAACATGATTTGCTACAATGTTTAAAGCCAGCTTACATTATTATAAAAAGCAAATTTTGTCATGTCTTAAAATATTTAACATTCCCTCAAAATTGTTTTTTTTAATTGCCACAAATTTTTATTTTTGCACAGAAGTCTAAACAATAGAAAAAACACCTGATTCTTCACGAAAGACCTTCATTATGTTTTGACAGGCAACAAATAATACACCAACCATTAAAAGCGAATCAATCCATAAAACAGCATGACCCACCGTGCAGTCCCTGAACACCTTATATTGTAGAATTTGTGGTTAAATCTAAAGCATGTTCCTCTAAAAAAAAGGCTTCCCAACATTTTCTTCCCTTTCTAACCAACATTTCAACATCATGACGGTCCTCCTAATATTTTATCCAGAGGTGCTTCTAGTCAAAGCAATAACACTGAAACTTCACTTAGAACTTTGGCTATTTATGCAACTGCATTACACACCAGCATCATTTTAACAATGGTATGGATATACTGGATATATAAAAGATAAACATTTTCAATTATTTTAAAAAAATGGAACAAGACTTGAAGAAACTAGTTTCTCCCAACTAACTCCACACAACTATTGTAACACAATAGGCTAAATATTTGGAAGACATTAAGAAATCAGACAGTATAGCTTTGCATGGATGTCCTGCAACATCTATGCAACCTGAAATATCCAGGAGTCTGTTTCAGTGCATCTGAGAAATGTATCTTCTTTTTGAGATATTTGCTACTGGATTCATTCAGCAATTGGAAGATGACATGGCTCTCAAGTGCACTGAAACAGACACCCGGATATTTCAGGTTGCATAGATGTTCCAGGACATCCATGAAAAGCCAAGAACCATCACACTTTCTGCAGTGGGGCACAAATGCTTGCCCAAGGGCAGGTGGGTGATGTCATGAACTGAACTTAGATATGGTTTTTCCTCTCCAAGAAATAGTGCAAAGGCCTGATAAGGGCAACAAGCCATTCCAAGAGTAGGGCCTTTTCTTTCTGCTAGCCTAGAAGGCAATACCGTCTGCAGAAAAAAACAACACTGTGATCCAAGTATAACTTTCTTCTCTTCCTCCTTCCTGTGCTATTTAGCCTGGAGGAGGATCACGTCTTCAGTAAGAAAGTGAATAATTAAGGCTGTTCTACTTTTTCTGGCTAAAGGAGAGACTCCTGTAGGAACACTAACCAAATTGTTAAGGAAAGAAGAAAAAATAAAGTATGTTAGCTTACTAGTAAAAGAGCAACGGCAGGAACACCATCTACATTGGAGTGGACTGACTGCGGTGGCTGGACAGTTTTTTAAAAAAATACCTTCCTCCAATTTTTTTCAATCAATTTTTAAAAAATTCAAAGCATACACATATATCCTTGTTGAATAAAAGCCTCCATGCACACACCCACTTGTCAAATAGACTCCACACCCAGGAAAGGTCTTTATGTAATAAAGATGTAAACCAGATGTCAAATTCCTGTTGACTTTACTTATTGAACAAAGGGTCTAAAACAGACCTACATATTTCCTGAGGATGTTGAGTGATTGGGAAAAAATTGTTCAAAAAACAATGGAGCGGTGGGGAATATGACCCAGCAGAGACCAATGTAGCCCGCAACCTTGAGCAGATAGTTGCCCACCCCTTATCTGTATACACCTACTTTGGATCATGCAGGTCCTCCAACCACATCTCTTCTCCACAAGGCGCCTCTAAATCATATATATGCTAATTGACTGGCTTTCCCACTATCCTCTCACTCTTCTCAACCTCGATTTCCCTTGCATATTCTTCCATGATGCAGAAAAGAATTAACTGAGAAAACAAACAAAAAACAAAAAGTTTGCTACTGTACTTATCACAAGCACTGTGATGTACATAAGGCCATCTGGTAACACTGCAATAAAAATACAAATGAATTTTTACAAATTATTTAGGATAACATATTTTCAAATGCGTTTACAAAGTATTCATGAAAAGACATCCTTGAACACTTAGCATTTAGAAGTTGGTGCAACTGAACAGAAAGAATGAAAGTCGGTGATGTTACGAAGAGTTTCAAAACATATTACCAAAGAAATTGCACAGCTCAAAAGGTCTCCTAGAAACCCCAAGTATTCACCTCATCATCCTTTGCTCTATTATTATGTCAACCACAAGAATGACTATCTTATAAAGATCATCCAGATGTGAAAAGAGATTAAAAATAGACATTTCCAATTATTAATCTAGTCTTCTTTTTAATGAAATTCACAGCTACAATATGTTCAGTGTCTGAGATGTCTTCGAAAGGGGGATAAGATCAATGTGTAGAGAAGGGGCTGCTTTTGAGCTAACCATTGTATATAAAAGATTTGAAAATAAATGTTTTATCAAATTCAGATTTGACAACAATTCAATTAAAGACAAGTTTATTCATTCATATTAAGTGCTACTACCAAGGATCACAAAAAAGAAAACTGAAGAGATGTCTTTCTTTTCAAACTCGAATGTTAGTCAAGTAAACCATCGCTTGGGGATGGGGAACATTTCAGCTTCTGGGCCAAAGGTTCCCCAACCTGGCTTATATCATGGAGTAATAAAAATAATTTGAGACATTTGGATTATTAAATGATATGCACAACTGAATTGAGAATATCACACATGAACAATTCCCAGGTGAGTTTAAGACACTTTGGGAGAAAATCACATAATGTCATATAGTTTTGAATTTATATTACAACAGACAGACAAAGTGTAGCATAACAAATAGACCTAGAAATCCTGAAAGTGCAAGATACTTTAAAAGCTGCAGTTACAAAGTGCAGTACATTTAATGTATATATAATAAATACACAATCTAGATGCTCATATGGGTACTTTATATTATGGTATATTGCCTCTTGTGCCACTTTAGCCTCCTCCATTTTATTAGTACTATTCTATACCGGGGGAAGGCAGGATGAGTGCTGGGGAAAAATGGAGATTCATGGAATTTGTTATTTCATTATAAAGAGTGTTTTACTTCCAAATTTTGCAAACAGCAGCAAAGCTCTCAACGCTGGTGTAACTGATTTCAAAAAATGATCCAAAGTGGCCTTCAAAAAAACTCAAGATATCAATTGGAATCTCATAAAGGCTCTTGCTTGACAGTTCTCTATATGAGTCAAATTATGCCTACATAATTATGACAGAGGAACTATTTACATTTTAGTCAGCTTTTTCTATAGTTTGAAAATAATAGCAATGACAATAGCAATTTCAATAGTTACGCATTTTGTAACCAGAACTTCTTTTGACACAAATAGTCTTAGCAAGGCAACTTGAAATGTGCAGTTATAAAGACAGGTACTCTCAGCATGGGATTGTTTGGATAATGAGGAAAATATATTCTATAGTTGGCATACTTATCTTCCTCCAAATTCATCCTCATTCATACTTAATTTCTCAAAGATGATGGGACTAGCAACTTTTATTATGCTCTATTGAGTGAATGTGCTCACTAGCTAGATTTCCTATAATGAAACAGCACAATAGTGATGATGAGGAACATAAAAGGACAACTAAGACTGATATTGCTTGTTTCCCCTTCCACCCAATCAAGAACTAAACAAGACAGAAAGCATGGAAGACAGATCAGTGGACAGTTGGTAATGCAATGGTCCGTGTCACATTGTGCTCACTGACATAAGTAATGAAAAAGAAGTCACCAAGAAAACAGAACAAAAACATTCATGATGGAACTGACTGGAAAAAAATGGGGAAAAAACCCATATTCCTGAAACAACAGGGAAACCATTGGTTCAAAAGAAGAAGAAAATAAATAATGCTGAATTATACACCAAGCCATCATCTAGATGAGGCCATGCTTACTGCCATTTGAAAAGGGATAGTAAAAGAAAACCTTTTACGAAGACATAAGCTTTGAAAGATGCCCTTTAAATTGACCAGCATCCTCTCCTTTTACTTTTCCATGACTGTGGTGTTACACAAACTTACAGTGAAACAAGTCACACTGGGATCAATAGCATGTCTGAGTAAACATACAGTGTGTGTGAGCGTGTGTGCATGCGTGAGTGTGTGTGTGTGTGTGTGTATATATATATATATATATATATATATATATATATATATGTATGTATGTATGTATAACAAGAACTGCATTCTTTATCCCACCACACTCTTTTCCCAGAATAAGATGTACTCAAACACAAGAGCTGAGCAAATATGCCAAGTGTGTTTTACATAACTGATCCTGAGTTATTCCTGTATGTTAACTGCAGGGTTTGCCCAGCCCCGAGTTAAAAGAAGAACACATTAATACAACAAAGCAGATACTGAATTAGGTCAGATGCTGTATTCTCATTTGCTCCCTCCTTCCCTTACTGTTTACATTCTGGTTTAATTATAATAGCATTTGTCATTATACAAAAATGGGAAATTCAGATTAATACTACATTCCAATGGTCTTTAGAAGAAGAAAATTTGTCATTTCTCAGTGGGCAAAATAATGAAAGAAAGGGGAAAAAACCAATCCTTCCTACGAAATCTACAATCTTGAAATATAATTTTTAGTTGATCGAGCATCCCTTAATATTTTCCTTTTTAATGGCAAAATGTCTGTTATATATCATTATGTAAAATACAATAACAATGTGATCGAAGTGGATAGATGAATTATAAAGATCATCAATTCTAAACGCTGAAATAAAACCCATTACACACTAGGATGGCACCATTACTGCCAACTTGTTAGACTATAAGCATTGCTCCTTTCTCTATTAGAAAACTAGGAATAGAACTAAAATATTATTAACTACTAAAGAAAACTCAATAATACTCCAGAGTGATTCTGTTGTCAGCAAACTACAAACAAAAAGAAAGCATCAGACATTCATGACATCAATCATAATCGAAAATATGGGTAATTACAGATAAGTTGTGTTGTGCAAAGGAAAACATGCATGAGAGTAGTAAGTTCTTTCCTTACTTGTATCCAGTTGAATCACAATCTGAAAATATATTTTTGGAACAGATATTTCCTTATTGGGGGGATGGGGTCCTGGAAGGAATCATTTACTCAAGTGGAGTACAGGCAAAAAAACTTGAAAGGTTGTTTAGGTGAAGGGTGCAATGGCACAAAAATCACAATGACAATGAAGGAAGAGGAGAGTGGGCCAACAGCCAGAAAAGAACAAGCTGCCTTTCTAGGCAATAACTTCTGCCTTTATAAGATTTTTTTTTAGAATCCTTTACTTTCAGATGTGCATTTGAACAAAGACGGCAATTTTCAGAACCAAATGCATTAGCCTAAATTTTGATTCCCGTAATGGAAATAATCCATCAAGAGATCGATGACCATCTGTTATAAACTCTCAAATGGCTCATATCTCTAAGAAGCAAAGACAAAGATTGAAAACTATATTGAAAAACAAGCTAACAGTTTAAAAAGCCATTCTTTTACTGCTCAAAAAGAATTTAAAGCAAGAACCACACCTGAAAACTCTCCTACTCAATATATACAGCCAGCCTTGTTTAAAATAACTAGTCCTAAAAAGTGCTATTACTTGTCCAATAGAAACAGCATAAAAATCACTGCAAAAGCAAGAATGCAGGATGCATATCCTCATCTATTCTTTTCAGCTGTTTTTCTGTACATTTTTTAATTGAAAAGAACCTATAAAATATTGCACATTCAATTTTGGTGCAAGAAGCATATGCCTTTCAAATTCCATTTTTAGGGAAGAACAACTCTTACAAGCCTTCCAGTGGCAAATCCCCCCCCCCCCCACTCTGAAGAGACCATGTCATGGGCTGAATGTTCCCCAAAACAGAAATTTCCAGGAATCCAACTGCCAAAAAAATGAATTTTAAAAATGCAGAAAATTTCATCTCATATCCAAACATAACCCTGACATCAGAAGGGAATTACTATTTGCAAAGGCTTTAAGGAGCATTCATTCCCTTTTATTGATTGTTTTGAATGGGGCAATTTGGGGAGGGTTGCACAAATACATTGAGGGCTGCAAACAGTCCTTGAATTAGCTACTTGTTCTCTCATCTTGTCTAGAAAAGAACTCTCCTCAGCCTACTAGAATCAATAGACAGCACACACAAATCAGAACCTAACAGATGTCCCATGTAACTTTCCAAGATGAAGGGAAGTCTGGCAAAATAATAGCTCTGAGCAGTGTGTTGCCAAAGGCTTTCATGGTAGCAATCACAGGATTGTTGTGTGTTGTCAGACAACCTCTGAGGATGCCTGACATAAATGTGGGCAAAACATTAGGAGAGGGTACTTCTGGAACATGGCCATACAGCCCGGAAAACACACAACAACCCTGGCAAGTGTCTCAGTAAAGGTCCGCTCTATGTCTACTGTCTTTTGGGGGGCTGATGAATTAGATGAATATCTCTTATCCAAAATGCTTGGGACCAGAAGTGCTTTGGATTTTAGTTTTCCCCCCAGAATTTGGAATATGCTTACATATTACATGTACATACTGAGATCTTGCAGATGGCAATCAAGTCTATAAACGAAATTCATTTATATTTGATATACATCCTACAAATTGCCCAATGGTGATTTCATACAATATTTTAAACAATTTGGCACCAAAAACAAAGGTTGTGTACAAAGAACCGTCACAAAGCAAAGGTGTCACAGTCTCAGACTCTACATGGATGGTTCTGGTAATTTCTAATTCCAGATAAGGGATGCTCAAAGCTGTACTCTTTCCCTCTCATCAGAATTTTATTATTACTGTGTTTGGGAGGGCAACCAAATATAATGGTTCCTTGGTATCCACTAGAGTTTAGTACCAGAACTTCCTCATGGATATCAAAATGTGTGGATGTGGATCAAATCCCATCATGTTAAAATGGCACTCCGTATATAAAATTACAAACAACTCAAATGGGTGCCTGAGAAGAGTGCCTGAGGATCTGAAGAGGGCTTAATAACAGCATTCAGAGCTGCTGTGTTATAGAACTCCTATGATTAGGAAAGCTGCCTTATCAGGGCCCCCAATCAAGAGAACTCTGTAATAGTTGTCAGTCCAATGTGGTTACAAAACCCTCTTCAGTCCTCTGTATGGCCTCTGATACTGCTGGATGCAGGGTACAACAAATACTGCTGGATGCAGGGTACGACAAATGTTTATGTCCATGTCTGCAGCACCCTTTTAGCCCTTCATATGTAGAGGCAACTGCCTGAACAGAGATTGGAATGAATTTAAATCTGAACAAATTCCTTTATGATAACATACAAGTAGCCCATTATTGGGGGATAGTTGAAGACATTCACATAGGCCCAATCTTGGATGACTCAATGCACACACAATAGAACTACAAGCTTCCCTCCAGTCCAATCATTTCAGCCTTGCACCAGAGATATTGGTGCAAATGGATGCTACATTTTAATCATCTTTGCTCCCTAAGAATCTACTAATAGTAACCACTGTGACTATGATGGGAATTCAAATGTAGTTCTGACAGAAGACAACCAAGACTTCCCAATGCCATACCTTCCACTCCTGAGCGACATGACCTGATCATTGAAATATTATCAGACACCATTTCTGGGACACAATTTCTAATAAATAGTTCCTAGAACTACACAATTTAAGGTGCTTTCAGAAATTAGACTTAGGAACTTGGCACCTGCCAACCCAGGATCTGCATGTTAACATTTATGCAGAAATACTCTTAACTCTTTATGCATCTCTTTATAGCAAAACTACTACTAGTATAGACATCTAATTCTGGGTATTGAATCTGAAAAAGTGGGTTAATACCCATGAAAGCTTATGTAAAAATAGTCTTAAAAGTGCTACCATATTTTGTCTTTTAATTCTCTCTTTTCTTTCCTCCTTTTTATGCTGCAAGAGACTTACAGGGCTACAACTATAAAAACTATTCTGGGTGGAAACAGTTCACACTTTCCAATATGGGTCATAAAAGCAAGATTTCAGAACCCGCAAGTCAACAGAATGTTGTCTCCAGATAACAAGGAATAACGACATATTATGCCATTCTGAAGATAGTACTTTTGGAATGGAGGGCTGAACTACTGTCTCGCCAGAAAGTTAAACACTACCTTTAGCTCCCTTCAAATTATTATCACATTATACCACTCTCACCATGCCATCATCATCAACAGGAAAGTTTCTAATAATGATACAATATTTTTAGCAGCAGGAGCATCTATGCACCCAAAATGTTTAGTCCAGCTATTACTCAGACTTAAACACAAAATATATCGCACAAAGGTGGGGCCAAGAGAAGTGATTACTTTTTTTAGATGCCTTATTTCTTTAGGCTGAGGAAGTATTTTCAAGCAGGAAGGTAACACAACATTTACAATTAACCTGATGAGATAGCACACCTACTGCACAGTTCGCTTGTCTATCTGATTTGCTAATTTTACCATGTTCTTTTCCCTTTTCTTTGCTACCAAGTAATACCTCACTTGAAGAATTCAAACAGTATTTGAAGATCAAGCATGTTCAATCCATGATCTATGCACCTTTGAATCATTCAACAGCATACAGCTGAAGGGTAAGAGTGCAGAAATTATGTAGACCTCCAAATGTTGAACTACAATTCCCAAGAGCCCTAAATCAGTTTATCCAAAGGAAGAATGCTGGGAGCTGCCAGAGTGGAAGGCAGCATGGGTCCCATCCCCCTGCTAGACGATAAAATGATGTTTTCTATGATATGTCAATACAACTTCTTTATCTACATTTATCATCTCTAGTAGTTTGTTTAAATCTCTTGTATACCATCAACATGCACTTGTAGAGTTTCTCCTTACAAAGCCATACATTACATTCCTGTATCAGCAGTACAGAAATTAATAATATTAAAAACAATCTTAAAGCTTTCCAGCTGTTTTTTGGAATCAAACTTCCAATAATATAATATACAGAAACAGAGAAGGAGCACAGGATTATCCAACAAGAGGGTGGCTATCTGTGACTGTGATATCAGCTACTACAAATGCAATCAATGTATCCATACAAAATTAGGTTCCCTTTACCAAGAAAAAACTTATTAAACCAAAAAGAAGCAAGCGAGAAAAGAGATAACAGAGCAGAGTCACCAATTAAGGCATTTCCATATTAATTCCCTTATGTCTTGAAGGGAATATCTGCAAAGGCATTTAAACTGGGAATGGCAAAATCAAGTCAGTATATATTGTTCCTGTGGAATTACCAATCACTCCTTGGATTGCATCATTTTAATGAATCTTCCTCTCATTTTCCAATGTGTCCTCTTTCGAGAAAGCCATGCACTATGTTTTCTGTAAATCTGGAGAGAAAGGCCCAGGAGTGGAGGGCCCATCCATTCCTGACAAAGTAAATGGTCCATGAGTATTCAGCACCGATGGAAACTATAAAACAGAATAAGATATTATGATTGAATTATATAAAAAATTAATACCAGTACAAACATTTCTTTTTTGGAGTGTTAAAATATTAGCAAAAATCACCAAATATATCCAAAGATCTTGATCTGAATTTCAGGAAAGCAGAGCAATGGCCAACTTCAAATGACCACTTTTTACTGGAAAATTCAGGGCAAGTTTGTTGTTTGGTTTTAACTCCTAATGTTAAAAGTGGCTTTCTAGGCAGGGCTACAAGCAAACAAATGAACAAGTCTTGACTAAGGTTCTTTTTTATATACAGTGTGTGGGGGGGAGTATTTAGTCAGATACCAATTGTACAAGTTCTCCCACTTAAAAAGATGAGAGAGGCCTGTAATTAACATCATAGGTAGACCTCAACTATGAGAGACAACATGAGAAAACACATCCAGAAAATCACATTGTCTGATTTTTCACAAATTTATTTGCATTCATGTTTTCTTGAGAGATTTCCATTAAAGAAACAAAGAAGAACTTTCAAATGTAATGTGAAAGAATCACAGAATCATATACCTGGAAGAGATCACAAAAGCCATCCAGTCCAACCCCCTGCCATTTAGAAGAGTCTTCAAAAGTTTTCAAAAAACTTTGTAGAAGAGCTATGGAAAGAAAAGTCTTGATTGTGAAGACCATGGCCACTAGCCTTCGTACCCAGAATGGGAAATCAGTGTGAACTATGGTTTGCAGAATAAAGAATGTCATAGTTTCTGATACAGAAGTTACAGACTCTATGGTCAGAAAAAATACTTGCATATAAAAATCAAAAAGATGAGCAGAGCTTTATGTTGGTGATATATCTTTGGTTCTCTAGTTGTTTTGGACTTTAGCTTCTAGAGTCCGTGACCATTAGCCAAGATGGCTGGGGCTTCTGTGAGCGGAGGTTCCAAAAGTCTGGAGACCAATATTTAAAAACCATTAATCTAAACTGACATTTACTTCTATAAAAAATAAAAGAGTTCATGTTTAAACAAGTTCTCATGAACCAACATTGATGGCTCTTAAACAGAACTTATCTGATATCATGTTCAGAAACATACCTGGAAAAGGGTGTTAGCACCTTGTAATCTTGCTGGACTGAGAGGAGCAAATGGGCTGAGAGTGCTCCAGAAATGGATACTGGAGAGCAGGGGGCTTGGAGTCAGTAAAATAGGTGTCTGGAAAACATACAAAATGTTACAACCCAGTTATGAGTATATTTAATATCTGAAGCTCCAACTACCTTTAATGTAACTACTAATCACTTGTTTCAGCACCTTTCAGATGAAACCAGAACATAAACAGACAGTTCATAAAATATTGGAAAGTGATTACATAGAATGAGTGAGAATTTGATTAATGTGTGCAAACCTAAAATGGGAGCCCGATGGCATATCAAAAGATGTGAATTAATTTCTAACATTCATGCATGTGAATAACCATACCCTCTTTCTCTGGCTGCTGTCCATGAAAAGTCCTAAAAAAGTGAAAATCCTTGGGCCTCATGCAAGGGGAAAGGGCAGAATATAAATTAAATAAACACATTTTTAAAAAATGGGGAATGGGCAGTGATCTGGTTACCTAATTTCTGCTCAAACACTAACAAAGCAAATTGAAACAAGTAAACTGTACATAAGTGTCCTATTAAACTTATCTTTCAATTAAGAATGATGTCCTAAAAGAGATAGACATAAAAATGAAAAATATAACATATAGCAGGAAAGTGCCATGTAAGCTTTTCATTTGCTCCCAGTAGATTCCCATTCTACATCAAGAGTGGAAGAAGCACTTGAGCAGCCATTCTGAAGTATATACCTAATTACACAATCACAGTTAAATAAAGGTTGAAAGATTGAATGTTTCTACTTCTATTCCTTTATGGAGTGGAAATCTCCATACAGAATATCGGGATATGATGTTCATACAACATAAAATGAGCTAGGATTCATGGTCAAACTAAGACAGGCATGGGAAAACTTTGGCCCTCCAGGTATTTTGAATTTCAACTCACAGAAATCCCAGTCGGCTTACCAGCTGTTAGGAATTGTGGGAATTGACGTCCAAAACACCTGAAGAGCCAGAGTTGGCCCATGCCTGATCTAGGATCTGTACCTGAATTAAAACTGGTGTTTCAGATCTTGTGTGAAGCAGGACTAGTCGCTATGTTTAACATAGCAGCAGACATGAGAATTAACTCCAGTCAGGCCAAGCAAGAATAGGCTACACTCCACAAGAAGGGGAAGGGAAGATGTAGTTTCACAGCAACCTAGATGATCCTATTACAGAGTTTTCTTGGAGAGATTTATTCTGAGGTGGTTTGCCAGTGTCTTCTTCCTCTTAGTATGACTTTCCATGGTCTCCCAGAATCCTAGCCCTGTGGGAGACCAGGTCCAGCATCCACAGTTAAATAACTAGGAACACTGGGCAGGATCAAGGATCTGCCTTAATTGAAGGAAAATATCTATGCTCACTGAACATGTCTCCATCTGATTTTTAATCAGTCAAGATGCAGGATCCCACTCAACTTCATGTAACACTTCTGTGGTTACCAGGAGGAAAATGGAACAGGGCAATCCATACCATCTTGCACATATCTAAATTTGGATTCTATGAGTTCTGTTGGTCCTTAAGAAAACAAATAAAATGAAACACTAGCTCAGAAAGCTTGGATATCTCCGAGATATTTACACCTCCTCCACCAAAAATTACAGCAAATGTAAGCATCCTGTACTACTTGTGTATATACACACAGAGACACTAGGAAAATGTACTGAACAGATGGCACTGTGGCAATGTATGTGAACATAGTCAAATCAGGTAAGGTTTCCATTCAGCCTCTATTTCTGCTCCAAACTTTCAACCTTTTTCGTCCCAGAAAAACCATATATTACCAAAATGTTTTTTCAATGCCCCATAATAGGCTTGAAGGCTATTTTGCCATCTCCCTATGGCAAAATAACATTTTAGGTCCATAAGAGTTGACCTCTCCTCAAAGGAAGTGAATAGACGATCAATTCCAAGATTCTTACTTAAAAAATAAGGCTTTCTCTGAACCTAAATAAGCCCTTGAGAGAGGATTCAGCAAAATTAATCCCCATACTCACTATGAAGTGCAATTAAGTATTTGCCTCTTGCCACACATGCCCCCCCCCCCACACACACACACACACACGAAACCAGAGAGGCTCTGAAAGGCACTAAGAGCAACAAAAACTGTCTTAAGGTATGTCTATGGGCTGCACTTTGTTTACCCCACTGTACAGTCATACAGATTTTTATTTAAAAACAGAAGACATGATTACCTGTGAAAAAAGTGCTGGTGTAAGAGAAGCAGTAGGGAGAGAAGGACTTAGTATTCCCAAAGGGCTTGGGTCACTGCCAGTAACAACAAGAGTGGGGGCAATCTCCAGTCCTTTTGGCTTCCTAGTTCGGCTAAGACGAAGTTCCTTTTCTGCCATGAAGGTACTCTGTTCTTTAAACTCCAAGATTTGATCCTGAGATTTTTCCAGCTGCTGGCAAGTGTCAGACTCCTTATCTATAATCAGATCAGGATTAGAATCTAAAGGTGGCAAAGGAGATCTGGGAGAAACCTGGAGAGCAGGGGAAACGGAAGCTGAAGGAGGCGTTGGGGTGAAATTGATAGTCAAACTTGGCAAAGATGTTGAGGTTTCAGTGGCCACCATTTTTGGTGTTACTATAGACTCCACGGCCTGGAGACTTTCATCTGAGCTAGAAGGCAGGGTAGGGACAGCTGATATAATAGATGTTGATTGAGTAGTAGAGGCAAGGGGTGATGGTGAAAGCTTTTTGGAGCACATGGTCACAAATTTTATGACTGAAGGTGTAGACTCCTGAATTATTTTCTTCTCTGCCACTTTTTCAGTTGGATTCTCCATCTTGATTGGCTTAAAGAGTTTTACACAAGAAGAGGAATTAAGGGAGTTCAAAGTAAATGAAGAATATAAGCCTGAGTGAATATAGTCATTGCGACTAGAGGATTTTGCGCAGGATTGAGGCTTCTCCTTCCCACAGTTCTCAGTTTCCTTGGTAGTGTTGTTAGTATCTACAATGCCTGCCTGTGCTTCAGCATCACCCTCAATCCTGCCAACTGCTAGTGGATCCATATTCAAAATTTCTGGATAGGACACAAACTTGTAAACAAATTTTTGACCATTCACTTTCTTAATGATATTCTGTGAAAAAAAGAGAAAAAAGGCTATCAGCTACATATCGTATTTGCATTTTTGTCAAAGAGATTTATTTATTTGGTTAGATCCAGATGAAATCTTATGAAAACTACATTTTTGGACTACATCTTCTAGAATACCCAGATCAGCATGACACTGTTTCAATTTTCAGAGAAAGTAACACCTCATAGTTTGGATTTAAATTTATTAGACCCCACTGAGAATATCACAAAAAGTAATCTAAAACTGATTTCAACAGAACCTAAGTGCTACTAACTGATCCTGCATCAAAATGTATGCCTCAATTCTCATTTGAGAAACTAAAGAGTGGCTTACAAGGTGATTCAATGGTCTCCCATCTATTTTCTAACGAAGGCACCTCCTCCTAAGTTTCACTTAACTCATGGCATCTGGTGATACCGCAAAGTAGTCTGTTTAAGAAAAGCATTGCCATTTCATTTCTGTCCAACCAGCCACTCATCAAAAAGCCCATCCAGGATCAAGATGAATGAAGATGGCTCTGAAACTTTATTACCGTTTTTAAAAAATCTTCAACATAATGGCTATTCATTCAATTACAGTAGAGTCTCACTTATCCAAGCTAAATGGGCCGGCAGAAGCTTGGATAAGCAAATATCTTGGATAATAAGGAGGGGTTAAGGAAAAGCCTATTAAACATCAAAGTAGGTTATGATTTTACAAATTAAGCCCCAAAACATCATGTTATACAACAAATTTGACAGAAAAAGTAGTTCAATACGCAGTAATGTTATGTTGTAATTACTTTATTTACGAATTTAGCACCAAAATATCACGATATGTTGAAAACAAAAATGGCTTGGATAATCCAGAAGCTTGGATAAGCGAAGCTTGGATAAGTGAGACTCTACTGTATCTCCACATGTTATGACCTTGATTCAAAAAGTACTAAAACTGAAGCTCACATTCTGAAGACAGGCAAAACACTTCTATCAGTGTGTGCACAGTGTTACAGCACCAAGGTTAAATATTCAAAAGACAGAACATTTATGTAACATTTTGATGTAGCTGAAGAAAATCAGCTGAAATCTTCCACAGAATGGCGTGAATAATAACCATTTCAATGCTTCTCAGCAATATTCTGTGGTACTTAAAATCTTTTCTACTCACTGATTCAATCTGTGCATTTTAAAGAAAATACACAATGCTAGATAATCAAGCCAGTGTTCAAATCAGCATGCTCACTGGAGCTGACACTATCTCCTGGAGACTTATTTTCTTGTTTGTATACTCACGTGAGAGCAGCTGCAAAACAAACCATTGTTAAGAGTTCATGATATATCAACATCTACTGTTCTAAGGCAGTACTGATTAAAATGTCTGGTACTCCTCTGGTTTCCAAAACCATTGAGAATGAAGCAGTGTCTGTGCAAAGAAGAAATAACAAATTCCCCTACCATATGCTATTCTACAAGAAGTCAGACAAAAATATTTGGAATAATGCAGAAGGATATAGAAGGCTACTCGGGTTCAAAAATCTGAACCAGAATATGTCAGGGAGTTGGACTAAATGGTCCATAAGATCTTTACCAACTCTATTATTCTATGATTTTAATATTTCAGAGAGAGACAAAATTCATGAGGTTAATTTGTATTGTTAGGCCTGCATCTCCCCCAACTTTGTTCTTCCTTCTGGTATTCAGAACAATTGGTTTTCAAGGAGAATCTCAATTAATTGCCATATATAGAGTGTACATACACAATTAACATTATGCATTTAAATTTTAAAACAACAAAGGACATATATGTCTAAATCACACCTATAACAAAGGCCCCTCCTACGCTCATTAAGCAAACGAAACAAAAGTTTCAGAATTGATACTGTACATTCTGAAGGCAACCACACTCACTCATAGGGCCAGCACTGCCATAAGGCAGAGTGAGGGGATCACCTTTGGCCCCAGATAAGAGGAAAAAGCAAAGGTGCTAGGGAAAAGGAATATGTCTGCTATACAGGCTTTAGCAAAGGAGGTTGTCTTGTTGCCTGTACTAAAGAAAGCATCAACTGACAGTTCAGCTTTTGTATGTGGATGGGAAGTGGCACCACTATGGACAAACCCTACTCATTCAACTAAGACAGGCCAACAACATTTTTCTTATTTACATTCCACTTAACATCAATAAAATTCAAGCGGGTTAAAAGCCTCTTGGGCAAACAAAAGATTGAGTTACCTTCACGTAATAATATCTGAGAGCACGACTGAGTTTATCGTAGTTCATACTGGGCTTGTTCTTACGGATCCCCCAGAGGCGAGCCACCTCCTCTGCCTGCAGAAGTTTGAATTCTCCGTCGTTGGAGGTCCAACAAATAACATCCTTGTTTTGAGACTCCTGAAGGAGTTGCAAAAGGAACTGCCACAAGGTGATTGCGTTGTCCATAGCAGTGAGCTGAAATTCAAAGATTAGAGGGGGAAAGATCACTATGAAATATACGCACAGCCTTCTGAGGACACCTATTAACATTTTCCCTACCTGGAGGTGGGTAGCAGGAAAGGTGTTTTTGCCCACAGTTCTTAACACGAGATAAGAAGATGGGCCTGCCAATAGAAGCTGAACACAAGCAGCTTAGGAGGCCTGTACAATTTCTGAAATTTTCTGTTTTCCTCATAGGGAAATCAGGTCAGTTTGAAGAGTTACATTTTCTCCTTACATTTATCTGCAGAAACCCTGTGTGAGCTTAAACTATTGTTTCAAAAGGAACTGTGCCATTACAGAGGCCAGATAAAACTTCTCTTCCATTCAAAACCAAAGTAGCACACAGAAGTAAAAGCAATTCCACTGAAGTCACAATTGTAACTAACTACATGTTCTCTCTCTTAAGAGAAAAACAAAATGATCATTACAAGAAGGATTGGGTTTTCATGTCTGAGGACATCTCACCATTCAGATTTCAACAATAAAATTGTGGTTTTTGGATAAAACTGAATGAAAATGTTATGACATCAAACAAATAAGAGAATGGCAGTATCCAAGACTATAGGCCATTTGCTATACGTATTATAAATTACCAGTTAAGTTACATTTGCAAACAAAACACAAACTTTAAAGGGAAAGTTGGGTAAAATTTGCTTCCTGATTAAATAATCTGCAAACATGTTTTGGTCACATTCATATATTGAAGTTTTAAGCAGACACCTAAAATAATTAAAATAATGTGTCAAATGACACATTATTTTAAATCTTCATTAAGTTGAAAAGAGAATGTTTTAACAATTACATCAAAAACCAAACAAAAATCTACTTCAAATAGCAGATGAGCAGCAAGTCAACCATGACAGTGGGCACACAAGCCAGCCTAATACCCATTCCTTAATTGTCATGGAAGCTATAGAAAAGAGAAGCGTCAGCCTCCAAAATCTTGGTACGTCTTAGTATCAATGCACACGGTCCCCTTTCGATTTAATAGACAACCACAAATAAAAGAAGAGATTTTATGGGATGCTTTTAAAGCAACCATAAGGGGTACTTGCATCTCATTGGAAATAGGGATCAATAGAAAAGAAAAGTATACATTTGAGAAATTAAGATCAGAGGCTGAGGATGCATTCCTACGATTCCAAAAAAATCCAACCGTTGATAATAAGAGAAACTGGAAAGAGAAAAAACAGAAACTGGAGAATTTAGATAAAATAGAGACCACAAAAATACTTATGGGTTAAAAATGATTATCAAATCAATTCAATTAATAATTCAAAGAGATTGGCCAGAGTCTTAAAATCAAAACAAGCTAGAAACAGAATACTTAAGTTGAAAGATGATAGAGGACATCTGAGATCTACAGATGAGGAAATCAGAGAGATTATGGCTAGTTACTATGAAAAACTTTACGAAGTAAAGATTTAATCCAGTGGCTCCCAAACTTATTTGGCCTGCCGCCCCCTTTCCAAAAAAAATATGACTCAACGCCCCCTGGAAAGGGGGTGTGGCTTAGAGCGGTGGGCGTGGCTCCTGCTCAATAGGGCGGGGCTGAGCCTCTCCCCTAGTCCAAGATGCAGGGTTGGGAGGGGGAGGTGGGCGGGGCCACAAATGGGCAGCCAGGACTGGGATGGGAGGAGTTACGAGCTCTTAGGCAGGGCTGAGCTTCTATCCCTGTCCTGCGGTGCGTGCCAGGACACAGGGGGCATGGCTAGAGGAGGAGGCGGGGCCTTTTCCCAAATGCCTGATGGGGCTGAACCTCTATACCCCGCCCCCGTGTTCTAACAAGCGCCTCAGGGGAGGTATACAGAGGCTCATTCCTGTCTTGGGCTCTTGGGAAGAAGCCACGCCCACTCCTCTAGCTCCGCCCTCTGTGTGTCCTAACAGGCGCCTCAGGGGCTCAGCCCTGTCTCCGGCACTTGGGAAGAGGCCCTGCCCCTCCCCTGGCCCCGCCCCCATGTCCTAATAGGTGCCATCACCACCTCCCTGGCACTGCTGCAGCGCCCACCAGGGGGCGGTAGCGCCCACTTTGGGAATCACTGATTTAATCAAACAAGTTGGCCTCTTGGAAAAAATAATAAATTCACAGTCAAAATCTAATCTAAATAGTACAATAACTAAAACAGAAATTGAACAAACAATAGAAAGTCTAAAAATAAATTCATCACCTGGGCCAAATGGCTTTACAACAAACTTTTATAAAATATTTAAAGACAAAATTACTCCCAACCGTGTTACACTGTTTAATGAAATAATGGAGAAACAACATGTACCAAATTCCTGGAAATTCTCAGAAATTCTCACAATCCTAAAACCAAATAAGAACGAAACTGATCCTAACTCTTATAAACCAATATTCCTAAGCAATATGGACTACAAAATATTCACTAAAATATTAGCAAAAAGACTGAAAGATATAATACCAGATATAATTAATATGTAAAGCAAAGTGAAAAACCTGCTTTGATTGAAGTCAAAAATTAGAAACTCCTCAAAGCACAGCAGACAAAAAATCAGTACAAGAAAACTGCACTATAAACTAGAGCTGACAGCTGGCACAACAAAACATTGCATGGAAAGTTCCTTGACAAAATTGAAGGAAAAGCTAATAAGGAGAAGACCTGGCTATGGCTCACGAATGGGACACTGAAGAAGGAGACAGAAGGCCTGATCCTTGCATCCCAGGAGCAAGCCATCAGAACAAATGCAATTAAGGCCAAGATTGAAAAATCAGCTGATGACCCAAAATGCAGATTGTGCAAGGAAACCGACGAAACCATTGATCATATCCTCAGCTGCTGTAAGAAAATTGCACAGACAGACTACAAATAGAGGCACAACTATGTGGCCCAAATGATTCATTGGAACTTATGCCTCAAGTACCACCTGCCAGCAGTAAAGAATTGGTGGGATCACAAACCTGCAAAAGTATTGGAAAATGAGCACACAAAGATACTGTGGGACTTCTGAATCCAGACTGACAAAGTTCTGGAACACAACACACCAGACATCACAGTTGTGGAAAAGAAAATGATTTGGATCATTGATGTTGCCATCCCAGGTGACAGTCGCATTGACGAAAAACTGCAGGAAAAACTCAGCCGCTATCAGGACCTCAAGATTGAACTTCAAAGACTCTGGCAGAAACCAGTACAGGTGGTTCCGGTGGTGATGGGCACACTGGGTGCCGTGCCAAAAGATCTCAGCCGGCATTTGGAAACAATAGACATTGGCAAAATTACGATCTGCCAACTGCAAAAGGCCACCTTACTGGGATCTGCGCGCATGTCACGACCCAGGCTGCAGAGCACCAATAACCATACACAGAGGCCAGAATCTATCTAATATCTTTATTAAGGAAATATGTAAAGTCAATAAAAGTAAATGTAGAATATAGTTCAGAAGAAGACCTTTCAGGAAAGGTCAAATATAGTCCAGGAAAACAATGTCCAATATGAAATAGTAAGGTCCAAAGTTGTAATCCAGTAACCGAAACACTCACTTTGCCAAGCAAAGTGAGGGGAGATGACAAGGTCCTTTAGTCCATGAAACTTAGGCAAGGCAAGGAAATAACTTGATTCTTGGTACACAAAGCTTGATTCAAGGCAACAAGGAACGTGGAGCAAGGACAGGATCCGTGGTAAATTCGTGGCGAGGTCCAAAAACAAGGCAAGGTCCGTGGAGCAAGGCAAGGTCCTGGGAAACAAGGCAGGGCTGGAAACAGGAACAAGAACTCGACCGCGGGAGTAGCGTAGTCCACACACAACCTACTCCCGTAGCTGACGAATTGACTCCGCAAGACTCCTTCGTGGGCAAAACACCTAAGTAGGGTCTCGGTTTCCCGCCAAGAGCAGATTCTCTGGGGAACCAGAAGCGAAAGCCATTCTCTGGGTCCAGATGCATGACTCCCTAAAGTTTCTCATGGGAAGCAGGCTAATCAACCATTTGTTTGGCCGCGATTCTCAGGCTTCTGCGATTAGCCTGTTGAGCTCCTCTCTGTTGTTGACAATAATCACGGCGAGAAAAAGGGGGAGATTTTGGCTCAGGGCTTGTTTGGCAAACTTCTGGAAGGCAAATCTCCTGCAGGTGCAAGGGTTCCAGTTCTGGCTGAGAAAGTTCCAATTCTGACTGAAACGGAGGAAAACCTAAGTTTTCCTCCTCATCTGTCACAACAGTGTTAGGGACGGGACTACATGGCCCATGAGACATCACAGCGCATCATCCGAAAATACTTCACACAGTCCTAGACACTTGGAAACTGTTCGACTTCTGATTTTGTGAAACGAAATCCAGCATATCTATCTTGTTTGCTGTGTCATACTATAATAATAATAATTTTATTTTTATACCCAGTCCCATCACCCCGAGGGGACTCGGGGTGGTTTACATGGGGCCAAGCCCAGGTCAAACAGGTAATGTAAAAACACAACAATAAAACTAATCAATCAACAACAAAACAAATCATAAAACTAATACAGTCACATAAAATAGACATACTTTGATAAAATCCTGGGTTGGCTCCTAAAAGGAACTGGGCCAAAGAAAGTGTCAGTAGTGTCAGATACAATCGAAGATCAATACAGATTTGTAAAAAACAGGAAATTAGCAGACCCTATAAGGAATATTTTGAACATTTTGAACCATGCTACAGGAAAAAAAATCTAAAGTACTTATATTAAAATTGGACTTTTGCAAATATTTTTCACAAATATTTGAACAGACTCTGCGAGGAATATAATATTGGGGGGGGTGTGTACAAGGTAATAAAAGAACTATATAGTGAAAACAAAGCAACTATCTCAGTAAACGGGACACAAACTATATATATTTTATTCGGATTTTTATCTACATAAAAAGAGTGAGAACATTTGTGTGTAAAGATAAAGATAGTGAAAGGGGCAAGGGGCTTGAGGGGAGAGAAAGGGAAAAAGAAAAAAAAATATAGAAAAAAAAATATATAAAAAAAATAAAAATAAAAAGGGGAATCAGTACTTCCCGTCTTTTCTTTTGGGTAGTAAAACAATTTCGTGTTTGTTTTTGCTGTAAGTCCACTCCGACATTCTGGTTTAGTGAAAAAAATTTTCTTGTTCTATATAGGTTGTTAATTGTGTCCAATCAGTTTCTTTTATTGGTTTGCCATGATGGGTCTTCAAATAGTATGTCAATGTATCCATATTCTTTATGTCCATTATTTTCAATATCCATTCTTCTTTAGTTGGTATTTCTGTTGTCTTCCACTTTTTTGCGTAGACTATTCTGGCTGCCGTTGTTAAGAAATGGAATAGAATCTCTTGATTTCTGTTAAGATTTATATCGATTATTCCTAATAAAAAATACTCCGGTCTTAGTTGGATGTTGACCTTAATAATTTTTTGTATCGCCTCGTGTATTTTTTTCCAGTAATCTTTTGCCAATTTGCATCCCCACCACATATGGAAGAATGTGCCTGTCTGCTTCCCACATTTCCAACAGTGATCCTTTACATTTTTATAGCACTTTGCCAACTTTTGGGGGGTCATATACCATTGGTACATCATTTTGTACCAATTTTCTTTGAGATCGTATGAATTGGTATACTTCAATTTGAGGTTCCACATTTTCTCCCATTCTGCCATGTTTATTGAATGTCTCACATAGGCTGCCCATTTTATCATGCAGTCCTTAACTTGTTCTGTTTCAGTAGTCCATTGTAACAATATTTTGTAATTTTTAGTAATCTCTTTTCTCTCATTGAGTCTAATTTTGTCCCATAAGGTATCTTTATCTGCGAATCCATATTTTTTATCTCTATTGTAATATTCTTGAATCTGTCTATAATGAAACCACGAAACCTTTTGGAATCTATTTCTTATTTCTTCTTGAGTTCTCAATATAAATTCCCCATTCTGTTTTTTCAAGACATCTTTGTATGTTGGCCATTCTTCCCATCTTAATTCTGTTCTTTGTGTTGCTTCTATTGGGGATATCCAGAGAGGTGTTTTCTGGTAAAATCTTGCTTTGTAATTTTCCCATATTTTAATAAGGGCTGATCTAATAAAATTATTTCCGAAATTTTTCTCCACTTTTTTCTTTTCGTACCACATGTAGGCATGCCAACCATATCTTAGGTCAAATCCTTCTAGAGTTAAGCTTTTAATTTTATTTAAATTTGACCAATCTTTAATCCAAGTTAGGCCACAAGCTTCGTAATATGATCTCAGGTCTGGTAGTCCCAATCCGCCTCTCTTTTTTTCATCAATCAAATTGAGAAATTTTATTCTCGCTTTTTTCCCCTTCCAAATAAATTTAGTTATGTCTGAATTCCATTTTTTAAATATTTGATAGTTTCTTATTATAGGGATTGTTTGGAAAAGGATCAAAATTTTTGGTAGCACAACCATTTTGACTGTAGATATTCTTCCGAGTAGCGATAGATTTAGATGTTTCCATGATTCCATGTCTTTTTTTATTTCCCTCCATTTTTCTTCATAGTTATTCTTTAATAGTTGCGCATTTTTAGATGTAATAACTATTCCTAAATATTTTATTTTATTCGTGACTTTTATTCCTGTTATTCTTCCCAATTCTTCTTGTCTTTTCCTTGAGATGTTTTTGGTCATTATCATTGTTTTATTCTTGTTAATTCTCAGTCCCGAGACTTTACCAAACTCTTCAATTTTTTTTAGCCAGTTTTGGATGTTTTCCAGTGGGTTTTCAATTATACAAATCATATCGTCGGCGAATGCCCTTATTTTATATTCCTCTTTCCTTATTTTTATTCCAATTAATTCTTTGTCCTCTCTTATATTGTTTAGTAGCATTTCTAGTGAAAGTATGAATAATAAAGGTGAAAGTGGGCATCCTTGTCTTGTGCCTTTCGCTATGTTAAATTTTTTTGTTTCTTGGCCATTTATACAGATCTTTGCTTCCTGATTAGTATATATTGATTTTATTCCTGTAATATATTGATGTCCCATATCCAATTCTTTTACCAACATAATGAAGAAATCCCAGTTAATATTGTCGAACGCCTTCTCCGCATCTAACGCGAGGAAGGCACATTCTTTTTGATTATTTCTTTCATAATATTCTATTGCATTTAATATTATTCTGACATTATCTCTTATTTGTCTCCTTGGAAGAAATCCGGCTTGGTCTTCTTTTATCCAATCTGTTAAAAAGGTTTTCAATCTTTCCGCCAATATATTTGTAAATAATTTGTAATCTGTGTTTAAGAGCGAAATTGGTCTATAATTTTTGATGTCCTGAGGATCTGATTTTTCTTTGTGGATTAATGTTATTGTAGCCTCCTTCCACGAATTTGGAATTATCTCATTTTGCATTGCTTGGTTCATTATTTTTAGAAGCATTGGTGACAATTCTTGTGCGAATGTTTTGTAATAACCCGCTGTAAATCCATCTGGTCCTGGCGCCTTTGAGGAGTCAAGCTTCTTAATTGCTTTATACAATTCTTCTTTTGATATTTCCTTATTTAGAAATTCTCTATGTTTATCCGTAATTTTGGCTAGTTTCTGGTTATTTAAGAACTTAGCTATCTCCTCCTTTTCTATCTGGTCTTTTGTATATAAGATTCTATAAAATTTGTAAAATTGATCCATTATTTCTTGATCTGACGAATATTCTTTATTCTCTACTCGTATTGAAGAGATAAATTGTTTTTGTCTCTTCTTCCTTATTTTAGAAGCCAGCCATTTTCCCGGTTTGTTAGCGTTTTCATAGTGGTGTTGTTTGATAAATTTCAATTTTTTTGCTAATTCCTCTGATTCTAGATTTTCTCTTTGTCTGTGTAGTGCTTGTAGACTTTGTTGAATATTCTTATTGTTGGGGGATTTTTTTAGCTCCTTTTCCATTTTGCTGATTTCTCCTAGGTTTTTCTTTATATCCAAATCTCTCTTTTTTTTCCTAATTGAGTTTTGTTGGATAAAGTACCCCCTCATTACCGCTTTGGAGGTATCCCATATGGTTTGAATAGTAATTTCTGGCGTTTCATTAAAGTCAAAAAATTCTTTCAGAATTTCCTTGTTTTTTTAATGTCTCCTTCTTCTTTTAGTAAGTTATCATTAAGCCTCCATTTCCATATCTTTTTTCCTTGATTTAATATCATTTCCATTGGGCAGTGGTCTGTATAGGTTCTGGGTAGTATCTTGATGTGATTAATGTTGGTGGTTAATGTATTAGAAGCCCAAATCAAGTCAATCCTTGTCCATATTTGGTGTCTATTGGAGAAGTAGGTGTAGTCCTTCTCTTCTTTATGTTTCATTCTCCATATATCCTCCAGATCTAGATCTTTATAGAGTTTCATAAAATTAAGTGGTAGTTGTCCCGATGATTTATTTTTACTTTTCGTCGCTATCTCCGATTTATCCCACTTCTTATCCATTATTCCGTTAAAGTCTCCCATAATAATTAAGTCATCGTATTCCTGATTTCTAATTAATTCTGACAGTTTTTTCACAAATGTTTTTTTGGGTCCATTTGGCACATATATGTTGCATATTAAGATCTTTCGTTTATCTAATTGTAATATAATTCCCACTATCCTTCCATCGTCGTCTTTAAATGCCAACTGTGTGTTTAGTCTTGGGTTTGCATATATTACTACTCCTCGCTTTTTTTCAGGGGCTGAGGATAGATATTCTTGACCAATTGATTTTTGAGTCAGATGCGATATGTATTTTTGGGAGATATGGGTTTCTTGTAATGCCGATATGTCATATCTACCCTTCCTAATGGCGTTAAATATTTTTTTCCTTTTCTGTGGGGAGTTTAATCCGTTAACATTGTTAGAGTAGAATCTGATTTCCATCTTCTTTGTTTTTCTCTTCTTCTTCTACGCCTTCTTCTTCCTCTTCTTCTCTATCGCAAATTTCTTCCTCTATTCCTGGTTGGGTGTCTTCTTCTTCCGGGGAATCAAACCTTGCTCTCTTGATTTTTTTTGTTTCTCTTAAAACCGTGCATTCTTTAAATTTACTTTCATCCATCTCACTTTTAAGTTTTTTATGGAACTCCCTGGCCTTCTCTTCTGTTGTCAACCAATGCTTATTCTCTTTGTAGGAGACCATAATGCCCTCCTTTTTTTTCCCATCTGAATCGTATTCCCAATGTTTTCAAGTCCTCCGTTAGAAATAAATATTTTCTCCTCTTTATCAAAGTCGATGTTGGGAATTCTTTGAGTATTGCTACTCTTTTCCCTTTAAATATGGTTGGGGTTTGGCTATTTTCTTTCAGAATTTCGTCTCTAACTCTTTTTCGTCCGAATTGAACTATCACATCTCTATCAGCTTTATTTCTCTTAGAGTAGTTCGTGGTTACTCTGTATACCCGGTCAATATTTTGGTCTGCTTGTTCTTCTGTTATCCGTAGTTTCTCTGCCACAATTTTGGTTATGATTAGTCTAATATTTTCCTTTGCTTCTTCCTGAATATTTCGGAATCTTAATTGAAATTCCAATTCCTTTTGCTCCCATTGTTCGTATTTGTTTTCTAATTTAAAGTTTTTTTCCTCTAGTCCTTGCAATTTATTGCTTATTCTGTCTTGTGTTTTTTCTATTTTCTTTGTTTCTGTCTTTGTTTGTTTCATTTCTTGTCTTAAATAGTCCAGATCTTTCTTCATAGCCCCTAGTTCCATTGAGATTTCCTTTTTTAGTGTGTCTATTTCTTCTCTCATTTCTTTCCTTGCCTCCATTCTTTGTTCCTCCGCTATCTTTTGGTATGCGTCCTGTTTTTCGGAGATTTTCTGCATCTCCCTCATCAAATCCCGGAGGGATAGGTCATCCGGTATTGAACCTCTTCTTCCTGCTCCCGCTCCCGTTGCCTTTTTGTCGTCCTTAATCTTTAGGAATGACATTTCTCCTATATTTTATTTTCTTTTCTTTTTTTCTCCGTTATGATTCGTATTTCTCGTTCAAAGCGATGATTTAGCCTTCCCTGTATTGCCTTTAATTTGTCTAGTTAAATTTTATTTTAATTGGCCAGAGATTCCATATTTATTATATACAGTTTGGCATTCAATAAATGTCCTTATAAATTTAATCTGTCTTTTCTTTATTCGTATAATACTGAACTATATTACTATTTCTGTGAGTTTATTTATATGAGTTTATTTATATGAGTTTATTTTAGCTGGAGTCTTATTTGTAACTCTATCCAGTATCAGATAAAGGGTTGTTGTGACTGCTTTTCTCCTCCCCCTCGTTAAATCTTATCTTTTCTTCTCCCCTTTCAAACCTTTTGGATCCCCTCCCGTCTCTACTTCATTTCTTTCAGATTTACTTTATATTGCTTTATATTCGAATCCTTCCTCTTGCCTGGGTATTTTCAATTTGAGCTTTTGTTTCCCCCGTACCAAGTTTCCAAAGCGCCTCGTCCGTCGCGGTTTATTTCCTCCTTTTCTCGTCTCTGCCCGTTCCTCCCTTGTTGGCTTCTTCCGCCCAGACTTCTCCAATTTCCGCCCTTTTGTCTTTTCACCTTCCGCCCTCACCTTCTCGCTCCTTCCTCCTCCTTTCGTCACGATCGCCCAATCAATCTCCTCCACCCGTCTCCTCTCCTCTTCTATTTCCAGTCTCTCTGGGCCTCCCCCACAGAGCACTCCCCCTCCAAGCTCTTTGTTTATTGCCGAGGCTCCGTAGACATAACAATCCTCCGATATCTCCTCTCCAAGGTCAGTGCGGTCTCGCCGCCATTTCCTGAGATTTATTTTACGTTTTAAATTCTTTTTAAATTCTTATAACGATATTAAGAGATTCTCAGCTTCTGATAGAATCTTTTGCTTTGGGATAAGTTCTACGTTGCAGAAAACTCTTATAGAGTCTAGCGTCCCCTGTCTTTTGAATTGTCTGTTGTTATCTGTTGTTTTTCATTCCGTTTCCATTCTCAATATTGTTATAAAGTAATGTTGTCATCAGTATGATCCCAATCAAATTTGGTTAGCGAGGAAGTCCCCCCTTAGAAAAGAACGTTTGTTTCAACTTACTTTTCTGTAGTCTTCTGTTTCTTGAATTTTAAAATGGGCGTTGGTAGGCTGTTATCCCGAGGTGCTTGCCTCAGTTCTCCTATGGCGACCAGCACTGCCCTGGGATCTATCCCGCTGGATCGTGGACCGACCACCCTTGAGGGGTAGCCAGACGCTTGACCCTGGAATGATACCCTATGGGCTTGGCTGTCCTTCAGGCATCTATCCGTCTGAAAGCGAGAGTTGAAAACTCTTCCAAATCGCCTATAGGACTGGCGTAGAGAGAGAGCTCTCTCGTCGCCCTGCCAGCCTCCATGAACGCCTCACCGGAACGGGACACAAACTAGACAAATAAATATTAATAGGGGAACTAAACAGGGATGCCCCCTTTCCCCTGCCCTATTTTCATTAGCCATTGAACACTTAGCAAACTTAGTAAGGAACAACTCAGTCATTAAAGGCTATAAGGTGGGCAAGGAAGACATTAAGATTAATCTATATGCTGATGTTATGATAATTTTAGGGGAGGTGGAGGAATCACTACAATCATTAGTCAAAACACTCAAAGACTTTGGAAAATTTAGGCAAATCAGAGATATTACATAAAAATCTAACTTGAGAAGAACTCAAGAAGGTTCAAAACATTATGGAGTAAAATTGGGGAAAAAGAAGATGAAATACCTAGGAGTGGATATACCAAAAAACATCAACAATATCATACAAATGAACTACAATCACCTTTGGAAAAATATAAGCAAACAAATTATCACATGGGGAAAGAAATTCCAAGACATATTTACATGGCTAAAAATCTACAAGATAAAGATCTTGCCCAAATTTTTATTCTTGTTCCAAACCCTCCCGGTGAATATTCCTACCAATTTGTTGAAGAAGTGGGATAACTCTATCAAACAATGGATAGTGGAAAACAAAAACAGAATTGCCAACTTTTTATACTATAGTAAACAAGAAATGGGTGGTTGGGGAGCTCCCTCATTGGGAATATACTACGAGGCAAGCCAGTTAGCGAAGTTATTAGAATTCGAATTGGAAAGGTCAAAAAAATGGGTGTAAATAGAAAAAGAAGCAAATAATTGGCAAAGGGGAACATCATTGGGAGAGAGAATAGATAGAAAAGACTTAAAGAATTTAAAAGCGGGCCCCTGTTTTTCAATGTTGTTAATCTGGAAAAAAATGGCAAAATAAATTACAAATAAATAAAATTGACCTTTTCCCAATAGAAACATTGGAAAATAAGGATAAGACATTCACAAATCTAATTAGGGCACTAAAGGAAAACGGTATCAAAATGATTGGGGACATCATGAATCCCAAAGGAGAAATATTAAAGTGGGATAAAATAAAAGACAAATGTGGTCAAGGGAACTGGATAGCATGGTTAGGGCTGTCCAGTAAAGCTCAGGCCATCAAAAGAAGAGAAGTAGCTGAAACCCCACTGGACAGAATAATTAAAAGGAAAATAGATAAAGGAATGACTGGGCTATTGTATGACAAACTAATCACCTTAACTTACAACAAAAAAACAACCCTTATAGATAACTGGAAACAGGAGGGGAAAACTTTACTGAGAAATTAATTGGGTCTTGGATTGATAATATTCATAAAATTAAACATATAAGGATTAAAGAAACCCAAAGGAAAATAATATCCAAATAGTACAGAACCCCCCTCCAATTAGCACACATAACGAGAAATACTTCAAATAAGCGTTGGCACAACTGTGGGGGAATAGGTACATTCTCCCACATGTGGTGGGACTGTAAAAAAAATTAGAACTTTTATAGAAAAATAATGGAAGAAATAATAGGGAAAGAATTAATATGGGACTAAGCCAGATACATGTCTCTCACAGTAAAGGTAAAGGAAGATAACAATAATTGGACAGAGATCCTAAAATATATGACAGCCGCAATACAAGTCACAATAGCCTGAAGATGGAGGGACGATACAAAATGGGATGTACAAACCTGGTGGGCTTATATATCAGAATATATAATTAATGACTTCATCAATCAAAAGAAAAAAATATATATACAAATAGCCTAAAAGATCAAGACTGGTTCAGGAAATGGACTGTGCTAATTAACAAAATAGACGGAGACGAAAGATACAGCACCTTGAACCAGGCGTTCCACATGGTTAAACTGACGTTTTGAATTGCTGTTCCAGGGGGATGGGGGATGGGGGGGGGAGGGTGATACATTTCTAAGGACTGTTTAAAATGTAATTTAAGAAATAGTTACTTTTGGAATAATGTATACTGAAATAAGTTATGTATGGCAAAAAATAGTTAATTGTTGGGATGTATCAAATAAAAATTTTGAATTTTTTTTAAAAATGCACACGGTCCCCCAGTGACAACTCTTTTTTTGTTGAAGTACATTAAAAAAAAACTGCCCTTAACCATGAAACGGGAAATTCTAAAATCAAGAGGAAGTTTGTAGCTATTTCTAAATGAATTCAGTGTCAAAGGCTTGTAAGTTTTCTTATAATTATTAGCCTAAATGCGGAATTTGTTTCTTGTGTCTTCCAGCCGGCAAAAGGCTAGAATCATCCACTGTTTGAGAAGGATGTAGGCACAGCAAGTCCTCCCTTAATTGTCTTTTTATATAGACTATCATTACATCGAGATGTTCTTGAAAGATGTCTATGAATGACAAATGGAGCAGAATGTGATGGATAGATCTGTGAGTCATGTGTTTTATAGACCATGTAGCACTGGTCCTGAATCACTTCATTTCCAGTTCATTTCTAAGAAGAATTCCAAGGTGCTACTTCTTATTTATAAAGTTCTCCTTTGGGTTTATGACAGGCATGGACAACTCTAAAATATCTGAATGCTCGTTTTCCACCCCCAAGACTCTTGAATATAGGTGCTCTCTCTCTATCTATATATAGGAAGTAACCGGTTTTCGCTTCAGTTTTAATATTGGGAGGAGGGGTCAGGAACTTGCAGGGCCATGTAACCACTTTATGGGCCTCATCACACTTGAGCATTTATCCACTTTAATCCATTTTAAATGCTGTGACTGCCTCCTGCAGAATTCTGGGGTTTGTAGTTTAGGGAGGGGCCTTTAAACTGCTCATCCAGAGAAGCCCTGAGCCTCCCTAAACTACAAGCTGCAGAATTCAGCAGGAGGCAGTCGCAGCATTTAAAGTGGATAAATGCTCAAGTGTAATGAGGTTCTAAGATCAAAATTGTTATTGGAATAAAATCAATTTGTCAAGGGGACATCTGGGAGGGCAGCAGGCTGTAACAGTTCAAACTCTGCATGCCCCGGTTTAGGACCACAATAACTGAAGAACAACCACCATGTTCTAAATATTTGTTGCTTTGTGCCTGCTAATGAGTTATGGCAATCCTAAAACATATAATAGAACCACCAGTGATAATCACAAATTCACACATTCTCAATTATATCATTATATGTCCTATAAAGGTTGGCTCCTGATAATACCAGATGCGGCCTCCTTATTTATGACCTCCCTTTCCAAGGAACATAGATTGGTAACTTCTTTGCTATATTTCCAAAAGACAGCAGAGCAGGACATGTTTTATCAAGCTTTTAATTGTGTTTTTTAATTTTTATTTTTTACTGAACATTTTGTTAATTCATGTACAGGTGGCAACAGTATACTGAATATTTACATCATTTATGTACTTAACACAAGCAATCCAACAGATAACTAAAAAGGAAATAAACACCAACAAACAAGAGGGAAAGGAAAGAGAAAATTAACAGTTAACATTTGGCTAGGACAGGCATGGGCAAACTTAGGCCAGTAGGCTGTTAGAAATGGTGGGAGTTGAAGTCCAAAATACCTGGAGGGCCTAAGTTTGCCCATGCCTAGACTAGGAGGATGAAATGTTTCATGGTCAAAAAACCCTTTATTTTAAACAAAGTCTGTGTTCGCTTATGGGAGATTTTCAGTGATCAGTCAAAGAAGAAGCTCTGCAGTGTAAAGTTTCCTTCCAGAATGCTTTCTAGGCAGGTGGAGGATGATGTTCATTTATATATTCAATAAAGACAAACAAATCTTCCTGAAATATGTTCTTTCTCACTTGTCCATTACATCATTTAGTTCTGTAAAAAAATTATTAGACAGATTATTCTGGTGGAGAAGAATCTGGAAGTTCTCCACCAGATATTCAGAATAAATATTCCTGATTTCCAGCATTTGACTTCATTCGTTCAACCACAATAAGAAAGCAATTACTTTTCTGTGCTTTAAATATCTATTATTATTAACATACACTGAAAGAGGACAGGACAAAATATACAGTTTGGTGTGTAATAAAGGAAATTTGTTGCAGGATAACATTTTGGAAATCTAATATACTGGGGCAGTCCAGCCACATATGTACTTGTACATATGAACAAACAGCTTTATATCCTCTCCAGCAATATGATGGGCAGTCTTAACCATTCTGGACAAATGTATTTTTAAAGATATAATTTATGCACAATTTTAAGACATTTTCTCTTGTGGCGGCTTCAGGTATGATTCCAATCCTGATCTGAAATACTTAATGTCTTTGCCCCATGTTTGATGAATTAGAGATTTTGTTGGTTTGTTTCTGTTGTGTCTTTTGCTAAGGGACCACCTATGGTCATGAGTTGTCATGAAGAGGTAATGATTTGGTGTAACTGGGAGCAAGTGTGGTTGGCAGTTTCTAGGGAAATTTTTAGGATGTCAGTATAAAAGGCAATCCTAGGTTGGTATGCATGTATGCCCAAGCCAGTTATGTCAGAACTGTCACAGGTTAGATTTGTTAGTGGTTCAACTGTTAGAACAGAAGTAAGAGGACATAGTGACACACTATGAATGAGATTTTCCATACACATACAAAGTTCTGTGAATGGAAAATCACATAAGGATTAATTCCATTTAAACAAGAACTATCCACACAACTGATTGATATCTATGAAATACAACCCAGTGCAAAAGAGGTAGGATCCAAAAGCTCCTTTTAACACATCAATCATTTTTTTGTTTTTTTGTTTTGATTTTCTTTCATTGCAAGTCGCTTCTGGTGTGAGAAAATTGGCTGTCTGCAAGGACGTTGTACAGAAGATGCCCTGATAATTTGATGTTTTACCATCCTTGTGGGAGGCTTCTCTCATGTCCCCACATGCAGCTGGAGTTGACAGAGGGAGCTCCCCAGGTTGGATTCGAACCAGCAACCTGCAGGTCAGCAACCCAACCTTCAAGTCAACAGTCTGCCGGCACAAGGGTTTAACCCACTGCGCCATCGGAGGCTCCACTCCTTTTATAGTGGCAGCCACCTATGTGCATTGCAACAAAAACAACTAGTCCACAAAACCTCATGATATAGTTTGGTTATCAGCTTTCAATGTTTCACAGGTTTGCCTTGTGAAATCTGAAGTGGGTAGAAATCATGATAAACAGTCAAGAGTTTTTCTGCTTCTGTCAATCTATGTTTTGGATGCCTGCCAGGTATCTGCTATTAATCACTTTGATGTTAGCATATTCATTTGACAAATGAACAAAAGGAGTCAAGATAATCACGCTGTTGATGCTACAGAAGTATTAAATACCAGTAGTATGAAAAATGACCTGAAGACCAGAAGATAGTATTGAGGTGCAAGAAAAATCATGTATATGCTCTTCTGGAGTACTCAAAGGAAAAACATATCAAGACTGAAAAAAGATATCCAAACTCACAATGAAGAAAAGACATCAAGAGCTCAAGTCAATGTTTTTAATACATCAAAAAATAAATCAGTTGATTTTTAATTAATATCCTTAAAGAATATTCTGTCCCTGACATCAGTATATACTTGAAAAGTAAAAAAAAAATAGCAAGGCTCTCTCACAATACTGCTATTCCTTTTTGTTAGTACATCTCTGCAATGTCAGAATTTTTTAAAAAAACAACAACACACAAATATAAAATATAATAACAAAATAAGCCATGTTGGTAATAGCCAGGGGTGGGCAGAGGAAGAGAATTCTATCCCCTTACATCGTAAGGGGATAGGGCATTGTAGGACTGGGAGCTGTTGTTTTATCTGTTAATAGCCTGGAGAGGGGGAATCACAAAGAGAATGCAGACTATCAGTTGAATAATAATAATAATAAATAATAAAACTTTATTTATACCCCGCCACCATCTCCCCGCGGGGACTCGGGGTGGCTTACATGGGGCAGAGGCCCAAACAACATAGGACAAAACATAGGCAACATAATACAAATCACACTATAAAAAGATAAAACAGTAATACAATATATCAATTAAAACAAAAATACAGGATAAAAAATGCATTTAAAACACATAAATGGTAAAATCGTAGTAAATATGGGTAGTATGCATATGGTATCATACAACAGATCCAGTGAAACGCTGGTCCTCTTGCATGAAAGTCCTAAAAGTTGAGGATCTGCAATGCTTGCCCCTATATAGAAGTCATTCCTGTCCCATCTCTCTAGGTGGCCCCATTTCAAATGCCCTATTGGTTTGCACTGACTAGATCATTTCTTCTGCCTACAGGGTAAGAATATTTTTATATATATATATATATAATATTTATATAATATATATAATATTTATTCTAGTTTAAAACATTTTTGTTTTAAACAAACTTCCAGAAAACACATCAGTCTTCAAAGGAAGAACAGCAATCTTACAGAGCTGATTACAAATCGCTCCCCTTTCCTTCTAGAGATCAAAGTCCTGAACAGAAATACAATATTTTAATACTTTAGCTTGTCATCCAAGTTCCATGCAAATAGGAATGCATTGTGCACTTTCAGTTTCCCTGCCCACTTCATACCACAAGATGAAGCCTAGTGTTTTCATGCAGGCAATCACTGAGTGTCCCTTCTCACTTATTTTTTCAGAAGGATATCTGTAGAGATCTTAGTGTGTACAACACTAAGAAACTATCAAACATCCTTCAAGAGACTGAGACAGAAGAACCTCTACTGAAAAAAAAAAACACTAATTGCTGGGAAATCCAAGTGACAAAGGTTGGTAAACATAAACTCCTCTGCTAGTTTTGGAGCTTTTAAAAATATACATTGGTTTATTTTTCCAGTTAACTCCTACCAGCCACAAAAACATCCTGCTGTATCCCTCTGCTCCACGTAGTTACCACCCACTACCATCTCTTGACCAGGACAGATGCAAACAAAGCAAAGAGCTGGGGAGGCAAGCATTCAGCAAGTGACATGGATAAATAACAATATCAAATTCTATAATTTTGGCCTCATACTTGACCTAGACATGAGATTGACTTACACATGAGTATGCATGGTATATCAATTAACATTAAAATATAAGTAAGCTATTTACTCATGTATAAATATAGAAATTAGTCAAAAATATCAACCAAAAAACCTGGTTCAACTTTTCCATGAGTCAATGTAAGTACAGTACCTTAACCTGTACCAAAAAGGAAATCAGGCCTTCTCCGAATAGACTAGCAAAAGTCAAGAGCTTAGTCCATCCTAGGAGACCCTAAAAGTGCCAACCCGCTCTACATTCTCTGCCGTGGCATCATTTCAACCTTTCTGAATGCCTGGGTGGGGAATGAGAAAGTGGAACTGGAGCTTTAGCCTCTCTGCAGACTGACCCTCATCCACAGATCACACCAAAATCCATAATTTTGGCCCCCAAATCTGGCCTCTATTTATAAATAAATTTGACTTATACATGAATCTATATTGTAGTCACAACAGTACACTATTTAAAATAATAAAAACTAGCTAAAATAGCACAATTAAAACAATACAATACCCACTTTAAATATATAATTTTAAAAAATCTTCAGTTCTAAGTCTTTTAGAATTAAAAAAAAATCTTTGCCTCACGACAGAAGATGACTACTAAAAGAAGGAAGTTGAGACCAAGAGCAGCCACCAAGAAGGTGGTAGGATGAAAGAAGGACATCTTCTGAGAATCTCAGGTTCCAAACAGACTCCTATAGTGAGGTCTGTCAAACAGCCTGGACCTAAGCCACAATCAAAATTGTTAGGAGAGAAATATGAAGCAAAGTTTGCCCATGCTTCCAATTGGCTTTTTACAGGTAATAAAGATGCAAATCCATGTTAAAAAATTAGTTTAATAAGGTAGTATGATCTTGTATGCGCATTGACCATATTCACACTAGTAATTTCATTTTAACAAATTCCCTTAAATCTCCAATACCATTAACACAAAGAATACCAGTATGGGCTGTTCTTCTAAAAAAAGAGTATTCTGCGCAAAACCTGCCCATTAGCATGCATAGGTACTTTAGAGGTTGCAATCTCCTGTAGTGAAGAAATACACGCTACAACTTGTTGACCCTCATGTAAAAGCAACCTCAGTGACAGGAAATAACTGTCACAAGGAGCAACAAGTGGATGGAGGTGAGTGTGAGAAGATGTAACTTGTTGAAGTATAGGTACAGTAGAAGACCCTTAAGATGGGGGAAAGTAGAAAGATATCTTAGGAGCATATCTTAGGAGTCAAAAATTAAAGAGTCTGTTAAACAGAAAGGAGCAATAGAGTTAAATTCTGCAGGCTGATAATTAAGGCCCAAGAGCTACAGGACAATGTAAAGCTGCCAAGAGGAAGTAATGAAGTCCTGCCAGTACAATCCACAACGACAAACTTAGATTTTTAGTTCCAGGAAAACCAAAAGCCCTTCTAGGTCATTCTCTCTCTGCCTTCGTCTTCCCTTTAAAATAAGAGGTGTATCGTAATGGCAAAGGTGTTGTCACGAAGGGCCAACGAACTGCCACAAAGCACCATGCCTATCAGTAATGTTATATGGATAAATAGCAATGAGAAAATGATTAATAAAGTTATTAGTTACAGAAAGCTGTTCAGTAAAAATGAGCAGGGTCAAGATGAAAGCAATGGGAAAAATGTATACACAGTGGGCCCTTGGTATCCACTGGGACACCTGTCTTCAGTTGACATCAGTTGACACTCAAGTCCCATTATATACAGCAACAGAGTCAAATTGGCAAAATAAAAGTTTGCTTTGTAGAACTTTGGGGGGTGGGGGTGGCAAGGAGGAGGGTATTTTCAAGCCAGGGATGGTTGAATTCCTGGATGAAGAACCCATGACTATGGAGGACCAACTGGAACACTGCCTTTAATATCCTTCCTCACTGCCATTCCCTTTTCCTAGTGTGTCCTGTTTTATTCAGATTATAATCCTGAGGGCAGGAAACTTTCAAATTAACAACATGTAAGACCAACAATTACTGTGAGAGCCTTTGTGAGGTTGAAGTCTTGTTTAAGTATGTTTATGTGCCTCCAAGTCATCTGCTGTCTTATAGAGACCTTATTGATTTCACAAAGTTTCTTTAGGCAAGGAATACTTAAAGGTGTTATGTGCCACTTCCTTCCTCTGAAATACCACTGCTATTTGCTAGCTGTCTCCCATTCAAGTACTAACCAGGGCTGACTCTGTTTACTTGCCAAGATCAGATGAGGAAGAGTGCCTTGAGCATGTGAATATTTAAATGGTTTTATATTATTTTAAGTATTAGTTCTATGTTTAGTTTGATCTTACTGTTAGGAATTGTGGGAGCTGAAGTTCAAAACACCTGGAGGGGCAAAGTCTGCCCATGCCTGTTTTAAAATGTATGTAAATAAGTAAGTAAAACTTTATTTATATCCCACCCCATCTCCTCATCGGACTCAGGGCAGCTCACAACATAAAAAGGCAAACATTCAATGCCATAAAAATACACCACTAAATTAAACAGTACAAATAAACAGTACAAACATTTAACCAGATAACAAATCACAATAACAGGAGTAAAACATATTACACACTATCAATAAAAACAGGGTTAAAAGCTATGTTCATATTCCATTCTTTGTATCAAAGGCTGGATCTTTAACCATTCGCTTCTACATAGAACTGGGTGCATAGGAAGGTGTTTATTTGTTTAGATTCTGGATATTTCTTCCCAATGTAAGCTGCGGAATCATATATTAGTTATGTTATTATTTAATTCTTGTTAATCTGCGGTTACTTTTGATGTAATTGTGGTTTGTTTTGGGTTAGGGTGGGGTGGATTGTTTTGTCCCGGTCTAGTTTTTATGGCATGGAATATTTACCAATATTTGTTGTTAACCACCCTGAGTCTCCTCAGGGACATGGATGTGATAGAAATAAAAGTTTTATTATTATTGTTATTATTATTATTATTTGCCTCCTAAAAGAGGACAGTGATGGGGCCAATCTGATCTCCTTCGAGAGGGAGTTCCAGTGGCGTGGGGGGGGGGGGGGGGGGAGACTGCAGAGAAGGCTCTCTCTTGTCCCCACCAAGTGAGTTTGAGATGGGGGTGGGACTCAGAGAAGGGCCTCCCCTGATGAGTGCAGGGTCCGAGCAGGCTCATATGAAGAGAGATGGTTGGCCAAGTAGTCTGGACCAGAACCATTTAGGACAGTGATTTCCAACCTGTGGGCAGTGAGACCTAAAATTGAGTCCATGAGACATGCGGGAGGGAAAAAATGTTCTTGGTGTCTTCGTTTTTAGGCCTGTTCCTGGAGTTATTTGGGGTGCTGATTCAGAAATGTGCATTGGATAGACCACATCAGCTCTAGATTATTAAATATAATTTTCTGTGGGAGAGCAGGTGGCAACTAGTGGATGGCATATGTTCTGTATCAGAAACTAGAGCTAATGTGGTCTATCCAATGCACATTTCTGAATCAGCACCCCAAATAACCAAACCGAATCTAACGTTGACCAAAAACTGATTCGTAACCCTTTTGATACTATGTTGGAGAGTGGTCCCTGGTCAAAGTGATCCCTGCTCAAAGTGGTCCCTGGTCCAAAATAGTTTGGGAATGACCAGCACTTTAAATTTCACAAACTAGGAGCCAGTGGAGCTGCCATAGCAAAGGAGTTATTATCTCCCTGTAAGGTGCTCCCATTAGTAACCTGGATGCTGATCTCTGAACCAGCTGAATCTTCCAAGCAGCTCCATGTAAAATGTATTGTTTTCGGCATTCTTTGGCACTTTGAGTCTCCCTTGTGAGAGGAAAATGGAATTTACATATTATAACAGAAAAGAAGAAGAGATCATCTTTAAACAGGGTGTACTTAAAAACCAATAAAGAGTATAATTCCAAGAAAGGGCGACTAGGAAAACTCTGGCTCTGGTGTCCCTTTGAATCAGGAAGCAAAGGAAGGAGGGACATTAAAATAAGCTTTAGTCGGCCTTGGATGGAAGTATAATTTAAAACCTACAATATTTAAACACTTGAGGGCGCCTATAAGGCAGGCATGGGTAAACTTGGGCCCTCCGGGTGTTTTGGACTTCCAACTCCCACCATTCCTAACAGTCTCAGGCCCTTAGGCGGCTGAGGGGGGAAAGAAAAGAGCCTGAGGCTGTTAGGAATGGTGGAAGTCCAAAACACCTGGTGGGCCCAAGTTTGTCCATGCCTTGCATAAGGTCTATACATAGTTCCATCAACGTTAAAGCGAGTCAGATGGATGCACTTTCAAAATGAGATCTATGTTATGAACAGCATGTGACATAAGGGGGAGGGGCTCCTGAGCATGTCCAGAGTGCATTTCTGGCCACCACGGCCGTCCTTCTCTCCTAGAGCCAAGGCGAAGAGCGAGCTCCTTGGCAAGGCGAAGGGACGAGGGGGGAAAGGGCTCGGGGTGGCTCCAACCCAGACCCACTCACCTAAGCCCGCTCCCTCGCAGGTGTGGCGCCCCCTGCCGAGGCCCTGCCTCTCATGGCCCGGGGTCCCTGCGGGAACTCGCGGGCCGGGGCCCCATCCCACCTCCTCCTTCTCCTCCTCTTCCTCTGCGCCGGACGGACTCCGAGCTTCCCTCACTCCGCCTCAGAGCGACGCCTCGCGCCCATGACGGCCGCCGTAGCTGCCACTTCCGACAGCACACCCCCCTCAGGGGGAAAAGGGGGCATGCAAGCCAATGGCAGCGAAGCTCTTAAGCGCGCCCGCCAATACGAGACCTTGTCCCGCCTCCCTTCCGCAGAGCGTTCTGGGGGTTGGAGTTTTTCAGTGGTCCTCCTCAGGCCAATGAGGAGCAGAGCATGTGCTTGTGTTGAAAGAAGTTCTGTCCTGTTGAAAGACTGCTGTGGGCCCCTTCCACACAGCTGTATAAAAACCCCACATTATCTGCTTTCAGCTGGGTTATATGGCAATGTGGACTCAGATAACCCAGTTCAAAGTAGATATTCTGGGTTATATGGCTGTGTGGAAGTGCCCTCGGGCTGCCTACGCAGAATTCAGGCAACGTGGTCTAAATTTCCCTGGAAGGCACTCATTTCGTTACTAGGTCTTCTGTTTTGAGGCCTAATTTAGAGCCCTTTCACACAGCTATATAACCCAGAATATCAAGGCAGAAAACCCCAAAATATGTGCTTTGAACTGGGTTATCTGAGTCCAGACTGCGATATAATCCAGTTCAAAGCAGATAATGTGGGATTTTATTCAGCTGTGTGGAAAGGACTTAATTAGCCGTTTTTATCCCGTCTGCTCCATTAACATTCGCCTTTTTACGTCATGATTTGCCGCCCATGAAAGTGAAAAATAGGTTAGCAAAACATATAATTTATTTTAAAGGATCTCCCTAAATTACATAATAATTAAGGCCCCTTCCACACATCTGAATAAAATTCCATATTATCTGCTTTGAACTGGGTTATATGGCAATGTGGACGTTTGAAAGCAGATGTTTTGGATTATCTGCCTTGATATTCTGGTTATATGGCTGTGTGTCAGGATCCTACGAAGCTGAGCCACTGATTAGTTGTTTTCACATGTCTTCACTGAAGATGCATCTGTACTGTAGAATTAACACAGTTTAACACCAGGGAGCCCCTGGTGGCACAGTGGGTTAAATCGCTGAGCTGCTGAACTTGCTGACTGAAAGGTCAGCAGTTCAAATCTGGGTAGTGGGGTGAGCTCCCCAGCTTCTGCCAAACTAGCAGCTCGAAAACATGCAAAAGTGAGTAGATCAATAGGTACCACTCCAGCGGAAAGATAACAGCGTTCCATGCAGTCATGCCGGCCACATGACCTTGGAGGCATCTACGGACAACACTGGCTCTTCATCTTAGAAATGGAGTCGGACACGACTAGACCTGACGTCAACGGAAACCTTTACCCATACCTAACACCACTTCAACTGCTATGGAACCCTGAGAATTATAGTTTTACAAGGCATTATGTGCTGCGGCCTCGCCATACTACAAATCCCAAGATTTCACAGTGTTCAGCCATGGCAACTAAAGTGATGTCAAACTGCATTAATTCTGCAGTGCAGATGTACTTGAAGACACTGGGAGACTACAATTCAAACCCCTTCTTGGCCATGAAGGCTTATTGAGGCCCCTTCTATTGAGGCATGGCCCCATGTAAGCCGCCCCAAGTCCCTCCAGGGAAATGGGGAGGGATATAAGAATAAAATTATTATTATTATTATTATTATTATTATTATTATTATTATTATTATTATTATTATTATTCTACACTGCCATATAAAATTAGATAATTTGTTATCTAATTCAAAATGAATTATATGGCAATGTAGACAATAGTCCAAAGCAGATAATGTGGATTATCTGATTTGATAATCTGGATTATATGCCAGTGTAGAAGGGGCCCTGACCTTGAGTAAGCCACACCTTCTCAGCCTGAGGACACTCCCCCCCTCCACACACACACACACACACACTGAAAAATCCTGCCAAGAAAGCCCCATCATGACCATGCGTTAGAAATAATTTGAAGGCACACAACCAAAATGACAATATAACAGGTTGCAAACGCAGAGGAAGACTGGAAGAGGAGGCGAAGGACAGGCATTGGCAAACTTCGGCCTTCCAGATGCCGGTAAGCTGTTAGGAAGTGTGGGAGTTGAAGTCCAAAACACCTGGAGGGCTGAAGTTTGCCCATGCCTGGGTTAGGATGTACTGATGAAAACTAGACTGATTCTGCTATATTTAACTGTATTGCATGAAGGTTCCAGAAAGTGTCATTCCAACAGCAACTTGATTGCAGGAAAGAGTTGAAAAAAGGCCAGATCTAGCTTCTTTCACAATTGTTTTGGGACCTGACTCAATAGTTACACAAACAGACTAGACACATAAAATATTCATTAAAATCTCATTTTGGAACTCCTATTTTTCACTCCAGGTTTCCAGTTTTTTAAACCACTAGATGCAATTGAATCAAGGTTAGACTGGATACAATCCTGATGAATCTTGAAATTAGGGTCTATTCACAAAGGGGCAGGTCAAAACATGCATATCTGATACATATATATAGTAGAGTCTCACTTATCCAAGCTAAACGGGCCGGCAGAAGCTTGGATAAGCGAATATCTTGGATAATAAGGAGGGATTAAGGAAAAACCTATTAAACATCAAATTAGGTTATGATTTTACAAATTAAGCACCAAAACATCATGTTATACAACAAATTTGACAGAAAAAGTAGTTCAATGCGCAGTAATGTTATGTTGTAATTACTGTATTTACGAATTTAGCACCAAAATATCACGATATATTGAAAACATTGACTACAAAAATGGCTTGGATTATCCAGAGGCTTGGATAAGCGAGGCTTGGATAAGTGAGATTCTACTGTAGTTCATATTTTATCATATTCTGTGTGAAATTTGGCAATAAACTCCAAAACATGAAGAGATATGTGGTGTTTGGAGGTCCAAGTCTGTAAATTTGCATTATGTATGTATCTCTGACAGATGCCCAATGGTATATTTGCAGGGATGCATTTTCATTTCACATTAGGAAATATGCCACTATGAAGACAGGCAATGCATATTGATTTTCAATTATATATTATGTTTGCATCCTATTTTTCTCACACCAAATTCAAGGTGACAGAGATATTCATGTTGCTTCACAAACAGTTTTATGATATAGGTTTACACTGGAAGCGACTGACCCAAGTTCACACACTGAGATTGTGTCAGAGCATGGATTTAAAATGCAACCAATTCTTCCAAGTTCAGCATGATTTATTCAACATATAGAGCTACTCATTCTTCTACTATTCCAAAAACGTTTTAAAAGTTATATATTTTTACAGACGCACACAATTTCGACATCTCCAGAGTGTTAATTTGCTTGTTATTTTCTACAAAAGCCTTATAGGACTTGCTGTCAAGTCGAAACTCACTTGACAGTAAACTTACAATTAAGCCAACAGTGGACTTCTGTATTTTTCTCCCAGAAAATTCAGTTTCCGCAATTTTAACACACAGTGCAAATAAAGTTATAATCCTATCCAAAATTTAGTGTTTGCAAATTTGGCCTGATTTCAGTTGGAGAGAGTACATTGAAGAACAAAACTAATTTCTACATTGGGGTTCCCAATTCCATGTTTATCTCTTAAAACAAACATGAAGGTTATCTGCAGACAAAATGGATATACTGGGAATATTCATTTCTAATTGGTGGTGGTCAATCAGTTCTGAAGTAAACACAAGGTGCATTTTTTCCAATACATTTTTTGTAAATACAGTAGAGTCTCACTTATCCAACATAAACGGGCCGGTAGAATGTTGGATAAGCGAATATGTTGGATAATAAGGAGGCATTAAGGAAAAGCCTATTAAACATCAAATTAGGTTATGATTTTACAAATTAAGCACCAAAACATCATGTTATACAACAAATTTGACAGAAAAAGTAGTTCAAAACGCAGTAATGCTATGTAGTAATTACTGTATTTACGAATTTAGCACCAAAATATCACGATGTATTAAAAACATTGACTACAAAAATGTGTTGGATAATCCAGAACGTTGGATAAGCGAGTGTTGGATAAATGAGACTCTACTGTATGTCACAAATATGTCTCAGTGTAAACAGGTTTTGAGGATCACTCCAGGCAAACAGTGTTTCAAATAAAGTTGTATCCAGTAACCTTTATTCCATTTGATTTTAATTTTTGCCTCATTTCTCAATATACACTTCTTTAGCCATCCTGTCTCTTCCTTCATGTATGCAACAATCTATTATAGATCATTCATCCTATTTGTTCCCAGTTGTCTTAAAATGTCCCAGTTCTCTTTAAATGATGGAGGCATCAAGCAATATTTGCCTTTTATAGGGCTTAGTTCGTGCAATCAGGGGCGGTTCAACTGTTAGGCTAAGTAGGCGGTTGCTGAAGGCGCCATCCTCTGGGGGGTGCAGTTGAGGTGCCTCTTGATGCACCTCAAAGTGCCCCTAATGAGCAGCTTCTTTTTTGTCTGTTTCTTCTCTCCTCCCCTTCTCCTCTGGGAGGGGGCACGCCCTCTGGGCGTGCCTCACCTTCCCCCTCCTGTGTGCGTGCATGCGTGTATGCATGCGCATGCACCCCTGCCTCCTCCTCCCAGGCCCGCAGCCTGGCTGGCCTCCGAGGCCTCTCGCCGGCCTCCAAGGCCTCGCACCGCCCTCCGAGGCCTTCCACCAGCCTCTGTGGCCTTGTGCTGGCCTCAGCGGCCACCCGCAGCCTAACCTGCCATCGCCAAGTCTCCAGGCTGCCTGGCCATGTTCCAGAAGCTTTCTCTCCTGATGGTTAACCCCACCTATGGCAGGCATCCTCAGAGGTTGTGAGGTCTGTTGGAATCGAGGTAACTGAGGTTACATATCTGGACCTGAATATCCTGTATAAGACTTCTATTATTCATTATTATTCATCATCATCATTATTATTATTATTATTATTATTATTATTATTATTATTATTATTATTATATCCAGGGTAGGAGAAAGGAAGAACTCTTGTCTGCTGGAGACAGGTGTGGATTTTGCCATTGGCCACCTTGATTAGCATATAATGACCTTGCAGCTTCAACGCCTGGTTGCTTCCTCCCTAGGGGCATCCTTGGTTGGGAGGTGTTAGCTGGCCCTGATAGTTTCCTGTCTGGATTTCCCCTGTTTTCAGAGTGTTGTTCTTTATTTATTGTCGTGATTTTTTTAATACCGGGGACCAGATTCCCTTTTGGCGGCCTTTCAATTCCTATGGATTCCTAAGGACCCTCAGGGCTCTTCCACACAGCCATATAACCCAGAATATCAAAGCAGAATAACCCACAATATCTGCTTTGAACTGGATTATCTGAGTCCACATTGCCCTATATCCCAGTTCAATGTTTGGTGCTAAATTCACAAATATAGTAATTCCTACATAACATTACCATGTATTGAACTGCTTTTTCTGTCAATTTGTTGTAAAACATGATATTTTGGTGCTTAATTTGTAAAATCATAATGTAATTTGATGTTTAATAGGCTTTTCCTTAATCCCTCCTTATTATCGAACATTTTCGCTTATCCAACACTTTTATTCTTCAGTTATTGGTTTGGGGGGGGGGGCAAATTCTGTTCGCTTACACTTGAAAATTACCTTGGGCCAGCCCTGCATGCAATCAGTACTCAGAAGGAGTTATCTCAGTCTTTTGCCCACAACAGTTATCCATATGCCTGTCCAAACACCAGTCTAGTCTGCTTTTAAACCATACCACCCTTTAGTGGGGGGGGGGGGGGAACAATGACTAGACTTTGGAAATGTAAACTATATTGGTCAGTGCTAACACTGCTGGTAGCCTTGTTTTACCATTTATGCCAAGTTGTGGGGAAAGTTTCTAATGTTATCATAGGTAGCAGGTTTACTCCACTTTTATTCACCTCTGACCTTGTGAATAAGAGACTTCCAGCCTTGCTCAGGTTTTACAGACTTGAGGCTGTGGTTTCTTTGATTCAGTGAATCCATATGCAATGTGATCTTCCTCTTTCCCTGCTGCCTTCTACCTTCCCAAATATTATTGCTTCTCATGGTATGTCCAAAGTGCAGCAGTCTCCGTTTACTCCCCTTGGCTTCTAGGAAGAGTTTGGTATTGATTTATTCTAGGACTTTGTTTTTTTTTTCTCTTTAGCAGTGTATGTTATCTGTAGAACTCTCCTCCCGAACCACATTTCAAATAAGTTGAAATGTTGAAGTTTATTTTCTTCCTATCAGCTTCCTTCATTGACCAGCCTACACAACCATGACAGGTTAAATCAGGGACCAAAGTGAATTAAGGGGATGTTGTCTTCAGATAATTAATTGCTACATAAGAAGGCCTTCACAAATACTTGTTTTCATATGAAAGGAAGGAAAGAAAGAGGAGGAGGGCAGGAATCACATGATTACCATAAAACATCTTTTCAGAAGGAATGCTGCGGCTGGCAAATGAATCTGCCTGTTTTGATGGCTATTCAGTTAGTTTTTCTCTCCTGCGACATATGCAAATCCCTCTCTCTCTCTCTCTCTCTCTCTCTCTCTCTGTTTGGCTTTCTGCACCTGGGAGCACAAGAGTTCTTTTTTGTGGGCTTTAAATAGCTAAAATTGCCATTGTACATTTTTTCTGCAGGAGGTGTTTTTTAATCCCTCTCTTGGTTACTTTCACCACCAGAGGCTTTTTTGTTTTGTTTCAGGAGCAACCTGAGTTGCTTCTGGAGTGAGAGAATTGGCCGTCTGCAAGGGGACGCCCGGATGTTTTGATGTTTTACCATCCTTGTGGGAGGCTTCTCTCATGTCCCCGCATGGAGGGAGCTCATCCGCGCTCTCCCCGGGTGGGATTCGAACCTGGTAGCCTTCAGGTCAGCAACCCAACCTTCAAGTCGCAAGGCTTTTATCCCCTAGGCCACCGGAGGCTCATTCAGCAAGAAGTGTAATGCGACAGAACTTCTTTACACGTTCATTTAGAAGCCTGCATGGAAACTGAGACAGAGTAACTTGGGATAATGTAGCCGGAGAGCAAATTGAATTTGGACGTATAGGGCTCTGGAGCAAGGGAAAAGTGAGGTGTGAGTCACACAAGCTGGCACATACTGAAAAAGAAGGTGCCCAAAGGGGAAGGTGGCTGGAACATTCAAGGCAAGCAAGAACAAGAATTATCCCCAAGTAAACATCTTGCAATCATAGTCTTTTAAGTAACTATATGTAGATACTGCCTGCTAGTCTTACCATCTTATACAATGATTGTTCTCATCATCTCGTAAGATCTTGTCCAGCACATCAGGGCATGCTGGAGGTGCATAAGAAACAAAAGAACAAAAATGCAGGTACTTGCCTCCCTAGTGCTTGGTGCATTGCATCTTTGTGCAGTTCAAGTGCATGGGAAAGATAATATTCCCCATTACCCAGATGAAAAGCCATTTCTTTTGCAGCAGGAATACATTAAGATAAAACTTGGGAAGTTACTTTTATTAAAGTAGTTTATTTTGAGCTTTAGGTCTGCTGCCACCCCAGCAGTTCATTACTGTTATAATTAAACATTTTAAAATATCTTTTCAATTTTCATATCTTGAAGGTAAATAGAACATATTTTTTTTCACTTAGTTTGAACAAAGGCATCTGTACACAGGTTGAACATCCCTTACCTGGAATTCTGAAAAACAAAATGCTCCAAAATTGTCCACACTGGTGGCAGAGATAGCGACACCCTTGCTTTCTGATGGTTTAATGCACACAAACTGTGCTTCGAGCACAAAATTATTTGAAACATTGTGCATAAAATTATCTTCAGGTTCTGTGTATAAGATTTTATACATTACTTCTGTATCTAGACTTGGGTCCCATCTCTAAGATGTCTCATTAAGTATATGCAAATATTCCAAAATGGGGAGGTGGGATCTAAAATACAGAAGACCTCTGGTTCCAAACATTTTGGATAAGGACTACTCAACCTGCAATACAAGCTGGTACATTCTTTGTGCTAAAATCACAATCACTTCAATAGAGCACAAGGCAGCAGCATGTGGCAGCACTCCTCCCTACACTCTAGGTCCTTTTCACATTACACAATGATAGTATTATATTCTATTTACTCAATGTGGCAACATCTTCTAGAATCCCGGAGGCTGCAATCTGGAGAATCACTTAAACTCTCTGGCAGAGAAGTCTAAATTCCCCCCCCCCCCACACACACACACACACACACATACACAACTGAAAACCTCAAGACTGTATAAGATGGAAGCATGGTAGTGTCATAGCCATAAAGTGCGAAAGGGTCCCATAGTAATTTTTAAAGCAACTACAAAGTCACAGTTTCCCTGCAAAATGGGTGACATTCCCCATTAAGCTAAAATCATGATGTAATGAAATGACACCTTCATTACTGCAAAGATGACTTCTGAAGTAGTAAATCTGCACTGCATTTTGGTCTCCATTTAAAAGGGTTACCAAGGTTCAGAATCTTAGGGTGAATCTATATTGTAGAATTAATGCAATTTGATACCGTGTCAGCGGACATGGCTCAACACTATGAAATCATGGGAGTTGTAGTTTGGTGAGGCACCAACACTCTTGTCAAGACCTTGTGAACTCCCATGATTCCCTCCCATGATTCCCATACTTTGAGCCATGGCAGTTAAAGTGGTGGCGAACTACATTAATTCTACAGTGTTGATAGCCCTTAGTCTAAAAATAGATTCAGCACTTTCTATAGCTCCTTCAGTGTTTAAATCAAAACCCAAAGCAAAAATTGTTCCGCCACTAACATGGAAGGCACCATTATTGGAGGATTTATTAATTAGTTACTCAAAGCTTCAATTTAAAGTAGCTGTTAGTTACTTTCCAGAGGTCTATGTTGACACTTGAAAAAACAAGGCAGTTTCTTGTGGCTGGTTATATTAGAATAGTTTTTAAGGTAAGGATGGTTGCTTCTACAAAAGAAACATCATTAGGCTGAAGTATAGTAATGTAATGAATACCAAAGAGTAGCTAGGAAATCAGGGTTAAATCCATATTCAGTCACAAAGTGCATGTGGCTTTTTATCAGTTGCTTCTTTTGCCCTATGGTGCAAGCAGAGTTAACAAACTCAAGAAAACAAAAATGAATACAACCCTTTACCCAACAACAAGGAACTACACCCAGGCCTCTAAACACTGAAGCCATTTTGATAGATAGATAGATAGATAGATAGATAGATAGATAGATAGATAGATAGATAGATAGATAGATAGATAGACATATACATATGTGTGTGTGTGTGTGTGTGTGTGTGTGTGTGTGTGTGTGTGTGTGTGTATAAAATGAGAGCACAACAATCACATGAACTCAATTGAAAAGAGGGAGAAATCAACTAAAATTCCCAAACTCTGCCAGCCAACAAAGAGAAGTTTGAAAGTTTGAACCCCATAAGCCCTACTACATCCCCAAAGTTTACAGAATGGTCTGATCTGAAGATACCTTTTCTTGCCTGATAACACAGACAAAGGAGAATCTGTTTTTCACCATACAGTTCTCAGAAAGAGAGAGAGAGAGAGAGAGAGAGAGAGAGAGAGAGAGAAGAATGTGTGCACAAAGTTCACTCTGTATGCCATTGTAGGCACTGAAAGTCACCATTCAGAACAAAGGCATTTAAACAGGCTGTAAGAGCCAAATCACAGTAATCCAAAATGCAATGAGTTTCTGCAATGACAGACATCGAAAACCAAGAAAATTCTATTGAATGCTACAAAACCTAAAGGGCTCAATATGGCTTTACGAAGGTGAAGCTCATATTTCAAAACAACGGACTTTAGAATTCATGCAGAAATAGGACATCTTGGTTTTAAATGTAATTACGTTTCATAATTTTCAGACTTGTTTTCACAATTTTAGCAGGCATCCATTTGGTGCCATTATTTAACATTCATGTTCATTTACATTGTAGGATCAGTAACAGAGTGATCAGATAGGATGCTGATGGAGACAAAACTGCTGAAAAAGAAACTCCTATTTCACTTATCATCCCATGCATAAGAGTTAGAAATACTTTAAAATAGTCCTGATTCTGAAATTCAAAAGTGAGCATTGTATTCTTCCCACTTCAACAGCTTTAAATGCTGCATTCCCTCTTCAAATGTTTGCAGAAAGGCTCACAATGATCAAGAGTGACTGTAAGGCATGTTCAGGTGGATGCCATCCACATATTTTAAGCTATCAGTCCCTTGTCTCCTTCCTTCCTAAAGGAAAATAGTATTTTGTGTTTCCATCTAATGCGACTGAGAGGCTTCTCTTGGGACAGCAGCAAAGGGAGGGTTAACTGTTTCCAATACAACCTTGGGCTGTCCGACTTCCCAAACTGAATGACCCTTTGTGGATTTTCATATGTTTGGATAAGTGGTCACTGCGGGCAAATTTCTTCTCACAGACTTGGCACTGGTAAGGCTTCAGTCCCGAATGAGAACGCTTGTGGCGAGAGAGCTCATCCGAACGGGAAAACCTGCCAGACAGAGGACAAGATGTTTACTGCATATTTGTGTAAAGGAAGAAGACTGTTTTCTTCAGCCAGTATCATCATCACCAAATCACATTATGCAGAAGAGCATCCTGGGATACAGAATAGATGGCTGAGCAGTTTGTGCTTTAGCTTCAATCTATTTTTCCCCATTTCAAAAATTATCCTTCCTAGTCATATTTTCAAATTACATATAGGTATGTCGCAATTAACAAAATAGATTTGTTTTTGAACATTACTTCTTTTCAGAACAAGAGGCAGACATAACAATGAAATAATAAGGATAGGCAATTAAATACATTTCAGTGAACATTTTATTCAGAACTAACTGCAAATGGGAAATAAAAAATAGGTCAGGTAGGCCTTGCAAAAGTAAACAAAACATTTTGAAACTTCTAACCACAAAATCCATCTTGAGACATATTTTTTCTGTCAACATTTTTAATGATTTCCATTATTGATGGCCAGACTTCGAACAAGCTAAGCACATCTGGTGAGGCAGGTTTATCTGCTCTCCCCCTTTCTCTCTGTTTTGCTGTTCATACATGTTCAGTAAGGTATTCTGGAGGCAGCTGCCATTCACCTTACCTACAGGTAAGTGCACAGAACTGAAGTAGGAAGGGATTCAGCAGAATTCCATTCTTTCCCACATCAAGCTTTGTTGCACTGCATTTTGTACTGCAGTTATGCTGTTGCAACCCAGCACTAAAAGACTGTAGGAACTTTTGGTGCTGGGTTGCAACTTACACAATTCTGTGGGTAAGTTCACACCATCCTTCAGGATCTATGTTCTCCCGGTGTTGGAAATGCCAACTTGTCTCCATATAAAACAGTGGTTCTTAACCTGTGGGCCATGGCCAGCAGTGGGCCACGAGAACGAAAATCCAGTCCGCGAACCCCCTTCGTCTTTACTTATTTAATTTCAGCTCCTTTCCACAGAACTGACCATTGCATTGGATAGACCACATCAGCTCTAGATTAATATGGCTTTCTGTGGGTGAGCAGATGGCAACTACTAGATGACAAATGTTTTGTATCAGAAACTAGAGCTGATATGGTCTATCCAATGCAATTTTCTGAATCAGCACCACAAAAACCAAACCGAATTTAAAGTTGACCAAAAACCAATTTGTAACCCTTTTGGTACTAATGTTGGAGAGTGGTCCCTGGTCAAAGTGGGCCCTGGTCAAAAAAAAAGTTTGGGAACCACTAATATAAAAGAAGAAGAAAAGGAGAGGTGGAGTCTCGGAGATTCAATAATAAAGATTTACTACAGGTTCATTATTCACATATATCACTTCTAACTCTCCTCTGTTAGTTGTGCCTTTCTTTCTTTTTTCTTTTATACACATACATACACACACATTCCTTTTCATATATGAATTGGAGCACACATATAAGACAACACCAACTGCTTTTGGCCACATCAATAAGCTTTGGCAAGAGTTTCAACAGAACCTCCCAATAAAGGAACTTACAAACCTTAATAAAGTCGTCATGTTTTTGTGAAAAAGATGTCTCCCTGGCGTGAAGAAAGCAGAGAGGCAGAAGAGAGCACAACTTCTCTGGTGTTGCATAATCCAGGAAAAGAACAGACATGATCTCATTGCCAATCTACTCAAAACCTTAGCCAGATACTGTCCTTAACCGTAAAGGGGCCATTGTTCAATTCAATATGCATTTATCATTGGAAAGATATAGGACAAGATTGGACAACCTGCAGCCTATGGCACTGTTTCAAAAAACACTCTGCATGTAATCAGTTGTGAGGTCTGGCAAGCTTGAGCTATCCTTTCTATGCATAGTCTTATGAGCAACGCAAGGTGGAGAAAGAGAAATAAAAGGTAAGATAACCATAAACAGAGAAAACAGAGAGAGGGGGGAGGGGGAAGCAGTGGGAGAGGAGGATGCCAGAAAGAGAAATAGAAAAGGAAGGAAGGAAGGAGAGAAGGGGGGGAAGGGGGGTGGCAGCAAAAAATGGATCATAACAGATAGGTAAACTGTAAAAAAGAAAAGGGGTACCCGCATCACTTCTAGTTCTGTCCACAGTTGGCATGGAGCTCAGCTGACCCTAGAACAGTGGTTCTCAACCCATGAGTCCCCAGGTGTTTTGGCCTACAATCCCAGAAATCCCAGCCAGTTTACCAGCTGTTAGGATTTTTGGGAGTCGAAGGCCAAAACATATGAGGACCCACAGGTTGAGAACCACTGCCCTAGAAGGAATGTAGTCTTTAATGTTGGAGCACCTCTGGCTCTCTCAATATTGGTGGATTACTATACCCATCATCCCTCACCATTGACTAGGCTGGCTGAGACAGAAAAGAAGTACATTGTAACTGGAAAATCACATATTCTTCAGTTCTGGGGGAAAGACTCTTCATCCAAAGGGTGCTCACCAGCGGTTCATCTTCATCCTGGAAAGAAGTGACTAGTTTGGTGCTTAAACCATGGGAGGCTTACACCTAAATCTAATTGCTAGTTCCAGCTGGATATAGGTTTATTGAATTAATAGTATTTACATGACTGTTAATGTAACATTCAGCAATTGATTCTAGTTATGCGCAACAATTGGATTTAGAACATAATGTACATGACAATTTCGAATTCTAAAATTTACATTAGTATATCTCTATTAGCTAAGGTCAATGAATTTTTTAAGAAAAGGGGGTATGGTGCTATAAAAAGGAGGTTACAAGAATGGCAAATTATTGTTCTTGAAACAGGATAAAAAAATATTGGCTTGGTAATCATTAATGGAAGCAAATATAGGTTGAGGGCCCTTTCCATGTCTCTGAACCTAAGCACATGCTAAACTTCATCATGCTCTGGAGCTGAGACCAATGTAGGCAAAACCAGCAAATCCAAGATCATGAACTTTGCAAACATTTTGCTTTCTCTATTGTAGCTTTTTTCATGAGATGAAACACAGTGACCACCATTCTGGATCAGACCAAATATCCATTTATTCTAGCATTCTGCATTCTTGCATCTCACAGTAGTTAACTAGATATATCCTGGAACCCAGAAAGCAAGACGTGAAGGCTATAGCGCAGTTGTGTTTAACAGCTTTTGCCAGACCTGTCCTTCAGGATTTGTCTACAATTTTTAAGGCAGTGCCATCGCCAGATAAATTGGTGGTGTAAATTCAATTAATTATTGTGCAGAGAAGTATTTTACTCTCTTCTTACTGAATCCTTTGCCTTAGGCTTGGAAAGGTTTTTTGATCACAATTACTAGACTCTCCAAAGTGTCATGGTCCAAAAAATCAATGTTAGTGTTTTTATTGTACTTTTCTGTCTTTCTGCAAATTGTCATGACTCCCAGTCTGGTTGAAGGTCAGAGTATAGATAAATGATGGATGTGCCCTATTCTGCAGAAAAAAAGTGGTTTCCCCCCTATTTGTATCTTGTCATCTTCTTTAAAGTGAAGGAAGATGTACTGATTCAGATAGAAAACAAGCACCACTGTTTCTCCACAAGGAGAAGTGACAATGAGACTCTCACTCCAGAACTTTTTGCACGCAGCAAAGTTGTTGAAAAACTTTACAAGCTACTAACCTAAAATAAAGAATTCTAGGTTTGATTTTCTGCTGTGTCACATATTCCCTGTGTGAACCACAATACATGACTTGGTAGGCAAAATACAATCTCTTCCCTCGCTAATAAACATTAGGCAAAATCCTGTTGGGGAGTTATAGGTCGCCCTATTTCTAGTGAGATTAGAACTGGGCAGTTTCATAACATTTGTATCCAATAGAGAGCTGCTGTTATATTACCATCTAGCAGAAGCAACAAAGTGACTATGTGTCGTCAAAGGCTTTCATGGCCGGAATCACAGGGTTGTTGTGTGTTTTTCGGGCTGTTTGCCCATATTCCAGAAGTATTCTTTCCTGACATTTTGCCCACATCTATGGCAGGCATCCTCAGAGGTTGGGACTGTTGAGCAATGACCACAATGCATAATGGGAAATGCACTGGTTTCAATGTGCATTGGACACTCATACTAGTGTCCAATTATGTGTTTTCCCAATTCTTAGCATCTCTGCTATGTAGTCAAGTACAGTAGAGTCTCACTTATCCAACGTTCTGGATTATCCATTGCAATTTTGTAGTCAATGTTTTCAATAAATCATGATACTTTGGTGCTAAATTTGTAAATACAGTAATTACTACATAGCATTATTTCGTATTGAACTACTTTTTCTGTCAAATTTGTTGTGTAACATGATGTCTTGGTGCTTAATTTGTAAAATCATAACCTAATTTGATGTTTAATAGGCTTTTCCTTAATCCCTCCTTATTATCTAACATATTTGCTTATCCAACATTCTGCCAGCCCGTTTATGTTGGATAAGTGACTCTCTACTGTAACTGGAAAGTTATGTAACATAGATGGAGATATAGGATTCTATCAATTATAGGGGAGGCAGACAATTCCAGAACCCTAAGCATCATGACTACTGATGGTTGAGTTTGGAGATTTTAAGTCCAAAAATGTTTTCCGGTTTGTTTGTTTTTTGTTTGTTTTTGCATCACTGGGATATTGGTAGAATATTTTTAAATTTCATGCCTCTGTATTGGTGGAATCAAATAACAGGAGAGTCTACAAGGGAGAGGAGAGAATTATGCTGTTAAATGAAACCACTGAATTCCTAGCAACTTTCACATACGGTAGAGTCATTAGGAGTGTTTTATCATAATGTACAACGGAATGTGGAGTGAGGGGCTTGTTATGTTTACCATCTTTTCCATTCATCATCTGCATTTGTAGCCCGTATCTAATGTAGCCAAGGCTTTTACAGAGCATGACAGAGATCAAACAAATTCCTAATACATTTACCAGAGTTCCAAGATGAAAAAAAATACAGACTAGCTTTCTCTGGAACAAAACAGAAGTGCATACCAAATCTCAAGTCATTATAGCCAAAGGAATTGGAAGGCAACAGATCAGCCAAGACTTTCTTGAGCTTGATAGCCTGCAGGCTAAAAGGAAGCAGTAAATTAAGAGAGTAGCAAAGTAGCAAGGGAGGGAAGGGAGCATGCAGTTTGTTGCTTCATGTATCCATTCTGCCAAGCTTGTGAAAGCCTAGCATTCTCTCGTTCTTACAAAAGAAGTGGGACAGAAACCTGGAAAACTTGCTTTTGGGACGGTAGTTCCTAGAATACACACACCAGTATTTGTGAGCTATAGCTCAAAAATGGTAACATTTCCAAGTAGAGAGAAAACTAAGCATTTGTCTTTCTATTATTTTAGACTACCTTGGGTACCCGGTGTTGCCCAGGTTATTTGATAAATTCAATTTTAATTGTACAAAATGCATAAGGTTATGGGTGAACTACAACTCACATCATGCCAGATAGACCCCGGAAAACTTAAAGTTTGTTATGTTGGCCAAGTTTGCTCTACATGCATCATCTGTGGGTTACAGTGTGCTCTCTGGCTGTAGGGTAAACTACAACTCCTACTATGGTGAGTCAGTCCCTTCAAACCTCTCCAGTAGGTTGAGTTAGTCATGGGGGTTCTGTGTGCCAAGCTTGGACCAAGTGCATCATTGGTGGAGATCACGGTTTCTCTGGTTGTAGGGGAACTACAACAAGATCTGGGAAAGGAAGATCTGAGAGAGTAAGAACACTGGGAAGTCTGTGGTGGAGGAAAAACAAAACATCTAGGATGAAACTGTCCCCGTATGAAAGCCTTTACTTGGGTGGTGGGCAGGATGGTGTTTGTGGAGGACAATGGCAGGGCTCTTGTACATGTTCATGGTGCTTGCTATAACCTGCAATGTCATTGGAGGGGGGGGGCATTAGTGCTATAGATGTTTGTGGAGGCGGGAGATATCTGTGCAAGAGGACACCCCAGCCACATACACACATACAGATTTTCACTTTTATTATGTGTATAGATGAATATAGGGAGCTGCTGCAGGTCTTTCTTTCTCCATATAACCTAAACTGATAGGCAACAATTATCTGTATTTTCCCACATATAGAGCTGTGGACTTTCTGTACAAAAACTTGTGCAGTATCACTGAACTATGGCCCTTCCTTGAAACATTTGCTGCTCTTTTGAGGTCTGAGAGTGGTTCATCCATTGGGCAGAGGGAAATGTGCTTTAGGCAGCAGTGACATATCCTTGATTGACAGAGCTGTGTATGCCACAGGGACTGTGTTATCTTCTTTAAACTACATTATTTAAAATGCAGTGAAGGCTTTGAAGGTTTACTAGTCAATTGCCAATATTCAGCCTAGTCAGTTTCTGCATGTAAAACGTGGGAGAAAGTTTCATCTTTTTTTCTCCTTCTCATCCCCTCTTCCATGCCAATTCTGGAAAAACCTAACCAGAATTTATGCTTAACATAAAGTACCTCTGTTCCTTTATCCTGCCCAGACTGTCAAAAGCTTAGATAATCAGTTTGGGAAAACTTAAGTTAGAATAGACGTTATTTTAGGAATTTGAGCTTTTTATGCAATTCCTGAGGAATTCTGAGAGTTGTAGTCCAAAGAAGTAACTTTCCCATATTTTGGGAAAACGCCTCTGTGTGGTCATGTATTATATCACAGGAACAGCTACACTCACACACACCCCTTCCCATTTTGGTTTGGAGTTAGTTTGATCCCTACCTATCTACTCTGTCTGATACCCTTGAAGCCTGGATACATATATCCTGCTTTGAAAAGAAAATGAGATATTTCATCATGTTCTTCCTCTTATCACAAGCAGTCAAGAGACTGATGCACCACAGCTCCAAAAGACTGTTGCAAAACTCCCTGCAAGTGATGGCAATTGCACATTCATCAGGCGAACACGTCTGGTATTTTGAACATCTTTCCTGCTCCAAGGACAGCTGAAAGCTTTTAAATTTTAAATAAAACCATCTGCTTGAGAAAGAGATACATATATAGCTTGAATGCATAAAAAAGCAATCTCTCAAGGCTTTGCAACTTCACCGCAGAAAATGTAGCCTGTAGTTTGGGAAAACTTCACAAAAGGTACATATGAGTGAAGTAATTTCCAAGTATGTTCCAAAATCTATGGCTAAGTCCTTCTATTATGTTTAACATTGTGGGCACTCTTTCAAGATCTCCACAACCTTTTTATCAGGGGACACAGAAGTTTATAGAATCATAGAATCATAGAATAGTAGAGTTGGAAGAGACCTCATGGGCCATTTAGTCCAACCCCCTGCCAAGAAACAGGAAATCGAATTCAAAGCACCCCCGACAGATGGCCATCCAGCCTCTGCTTAAAAGCCTCCAAGGAAGGAGCCTCCACCACAGTCCGGGGAAGAGAGTTCCACTGCCGAACAGCCCTCACAGTGAGAAAGTTCTTCCTGATGTTCTGCGTCCTAGTCTGCAGGGCAGCAGAAAACAAGCTTGCTCCCTCCTCCCTATGATTTCCCCTCACATATTTATACATGGCTATCATGTCTCCTCTTAGCCTTCTCTTCTGCAGGCTAAACATGCCCAGTTCTTTAAGCCGCTCCTCATAAGGCTTGTTCTCCAGACCTTTGATCATTTTAGTTGCCCTCCTCTGGACGCTTTCTAGCTTGTCAACATCTCCCTTCAACTGCGGTGCCCAGAATTGGACGCTAGGTTTCATCCAACCAAGTGAAAGAAAATATTCTGGGGACAGCAGCAATGTTGAGGTGAAAATACAGTACTTTCTCTGTATTCACAGAGTTTCAACAGTTAGTTCCTGTACAGGAACTCTGGATGATAGTGAACCCTACTGAACCAAATGGCTTCCACTTGAAGGTACTATAGAGTTGCCTTGAAGGACCTAGCAAATTCATAGAGAGGATATTCCCAGGATATTTCTATGTTAATGTCTGGTGAAAGCATACCATGGAATCACTTGAATAGCCTAGAAAATTTGTAGAGAGGACATATTTAGTCAGATGCTGGTAGGTGAAATCATGTGCATCAGTCCCTCAGATATGAGGATCATACTATATCCATGTAGTCTCTGAAAGAGTTTGTTGGATGCAATTATGTGGCAGAGGGGTGATCAGGAGTGGTTGCAGTAGCACTGTTTTTCTTCCAGGATAAGCTTCCTGTGCCTTTAAACAGGGGCTTGGCAACAAGCATCAAATCAATAAGTGAGAATTTCTCCCATACTGCTGAGAAGTATGAGAGTAAGACTATTGGTCCATCTTCCACAGAACTGTCTATATTGTGAGGGGCAAAAATTGACCTTAAGCACTCAAAACCCCACAAAAAGCATGAAAAGCTTTGCCTTTTAACACTGTGACCCCTACACCCCAAGACCTCCCAAACCCCCACAAATCAGCAAATATCCAGCTGAAAATGCATAAATTATGAACTTTTTTCAGCTTGGGGAATTAATTTAAGAAAAGGATTATAGAATGAAGTCTGAACAGCAGGAGAGAGAAAGCAGCATTCATTGATGTATACTTACTTCCAGCCACAGTCTGGCCAAGTACATATATAAGGCTTTTCCCCAGTGTGACGTCGGAAGTGTGCTTTGAGGTGAGAACTCTTGGTGTACATCTTGGTGCAGCCAGGATGTGTGCACTTGTGGACCCGGATGGTGGAAGGAGAAAACTTGGGGAGTTTGGCCTCAGTACTCTTTGTGCTTCCAAGAACTCCAGGTCTCAATGCCACAGGCAAAGGGGCAATGCGCACATACTTTTGGTCTGTGCCTGTGACAGGGCTTTGGACAACCTGAGGAAGAATAGTCAAGCTCTGGCCTTGCATTTTGATGACCAATTGTGTCACTCTGATGCCTCCAATAAGGCCCTGAGTAGACGGATCACCTTCAGTCACTTGGGTGGGCTGGATCTGAAGGACAACAGGGATAGTCCCCAACGTTCCAGGTATGCTTGTGCCGCCAGACTGAATAGAGCTTGAAAGACCATCATCCAAATTGGTTCCAGTAACAGACTGTTCTCCAGGGCTGCCCAGGCTGATTTCAGATGTTATCTCAAACTGTCTTCCTACTTGCTGTTTCTCACTGAGCTCATCCTTGAGAGCTGACATTTTCTCATTCAGGAACTCTTCAATCTCCTCCAGGGTTGGGATGAAGTCTCTAGAGAGTTCTGTGCACACATCTGGTAGTTTGAGATAAGCTTCATAGACAGTGGTCTGTGGTTTCTCAATTTCCTTCTTTACTTTTGATAGTGAGACACCCATCTCTGATGTGCAAATTAAGTTGGAAACGTCTGGGTTAAACACTTGTTCCCCACTGTAGTCTTGCAGATTTAGTGGTGGCATTGCAGACTTGACAGCATCTGACGTATTGTCTAGCTGCACAGAAACTGAGGCCGTCAATGGTTCTGAAGGAGACACTGATTCGCTATGAATTACTGAGACCATTGGTTCCTTGCTCATAAACAAGTATGTAGATGGAGGTGTGTATAACTTTTAAGTAGATCAGTTGAAAATGATGCAGCTTGGAACACTATAGACCCACCTACAAGAAGACAACCACAATTTTAAATGTCAACACAGGAAACAGAAGTAGAACACCTAGAAAGAACTACATTCCATCAACGGAAGCAAGAAATGTCGAACTATGAGATGACATTTAATATAAAAACATTTTTATATTCAAACATACTTTAGAAACTACCACAGCATTATTTTGGATATTGTTTTTTCAATACAATATATTCCTTGAGTTTGGATAAGTATTGACTTTCTCGATTAGCAGCAAAGTTCTAATATCTGTCATAGTTCTGGAAAGCAATCAATTATTTTTTCAGGCAATCAAATTTTGTACCCATATCATCTTTGGGGTAGATCATGTGACACTCCTTTTTGACAAGGCTCTGTAAATTTGGCAGTGAAGGTTTTCATGCTCACTCAACATCTAATTTTAAAATTAGATTTTGAAATTGCATGCACACTGAAAATAATTTCAATATTTAAATAAAAAATAAGACTTTTACATCAAATACAAGAGACTAAACACAAAAGACTCTGGCTAAACTCTATAAAAACAGAAGTTGCAGTTTCAAGCCAGGTACATTCCACAAGTTTAGTGCAATTATTAATAATTTACTGCTGTTGTGAACATACATCACTATCTCCATCTAAAGATCCAAGGGAACTGAATGACCATTGCAGAGCAGATGCAAATATGCATCCAATTCAAAGTTGGGCAGTGTTCACAGACAGAGGGTCTACTAAAAGTATTTAAGTCCCAGCCAACATAACACATTGTATAAAGTAATTCAGAATGATCTGGATGTCCTCTGGGGTCTAAACAGATCACAAGATAAACATAAATTATTTAATGGCTTCTATCTAAAGACATCTTCTAGTACAGTGGTTCTCAACCTGGGGTCCCCAGATATTTTTGGCCTACAACTCCCAGAAATCCCAGACAGTTTATTGTCCTGCTCACTTCAAAGGATCAGTCTGAACGCAGATCAGAGATGGCTGCTCTCAAATCCAATCTTTATTGAAGAACACATGACTTTGGAAAAGTCAGGAATGACCCAATGTTTACATACAACTATTTTTATAACTTTTGATGCTACGTAACACCACACGTAAATATCATCATCAAGTCCCACCCCCAATATCACATTACTACCATTTTCACACACTAGACCAATTATAATTGTTTATACTTTCGGCCCCAAGTTCCCAGGCATATTCTATCTTCTTCTGCCAGGTGCTCCTGGGATTGTTTATGTTATGACTCCCAGTTACAGGGCTGAATTACCAAAGCCCTGTAACTGGGTTCCATGACATGGTGCCCTCCTTTTCTTCGTCCTCCTCTTCAGTTCTTCTTTCATCACCAGCCTGAAACAAAACAATAATTCTATGTGTCCATTTTGTCCAAAGTACCCATATATTTTTTCAGTAAGCTACGATGGAATACAGGGTGTATTTTCCCTAAGCTTTTTGGCAATGCCAACTGGAAAGTCACCTCGTTGATAACACCCTGTATTCTAAATGGTCCAATATATTTAGGGCCCAATTTTTTCGAAGGTAGCCCCAGTTTGATGTTTTGGGTACTTAGCCACACTAAATCTCCTTTCTCCAATTTATCACCTTCCACCCTCTTTCTGTCTGCGAATACTTTATACTTTTTATGTGCTTCTTTTAAGGATGCAGTCACTTGACTCCAGCATTCCATCATTTGCGCTTTCCATTTCCCTGCCTCTGTTCCCTCATTCTCTGTCCATCTCGGCAGCTGGGGCAGAGGCTGTATTTCATACCCGTAAACTACTTCAAAGGGGGTTTTATTTGTTGCTGAATGTATAGTCGAATTAAAAGCTAGTTCTGCAAAAGCCAACCACCGAGACCAGTCATTTTGTCTCATGTTAGAGTACATTCGAAGGAACTGCCCAAGTGTTTGCTGAGTACGTTCTACCGCCCCATTTGTCATGGGGTGAAAAGCAGAACTTAAACTCCTTTCTGCTCCTAGCATTTCCAGGAATTTTTCCCAAAATTTTGCTGTGAATTGTACTCCTCTGTCACTGACCACTCTACTGGGACATCCATGCAGTTTGTAAATATGGTTTATGTACAATTCAGCTAGTTTCTCGGCTGATGGTAGTTTCGTCAGTGCTATAAAGTGGGCCTGTTTAGAAAACAGGTCCAATACTGTCCAAATATAACGATGTCCTTTGCTAACCGGTAGTTCCCCCACAAAGTCCATAGCTACACATTCCCAAGGTCTGGTAGGTTCTGCTACTGTTTGTAATAATCCCATTGGCTTCCCTCCTCTCGATTTATTTCTGGCACAATCATCACATTGAACAACATAATTTTTTATGTCCTTCCTCATCCCTGGCCACCAGCAATGTTTTGCTATTGCTTTTGTTGTTTTTGTAATTCCTGTATGACCGGCGCTCTGGTTGTTGTGAAAACGATGCAAAATCTTGATCCTTAATGTTGCTGGGATATACAGTTTCTTGTTCACAAACCAAAATCCCCCCTTCTGCTCCCCCTGTTCTGCATTGGATGCGATCCACTGATCTCCTTCATAAGACTGTTTCAGCTCGTTTCCCCAATTATCTTTTCCGTCGAGTTCAACCATAGCAGTGTTCTCCTTTTGGGTTTGTGCTCTTGTTCTGACAGCTAAACCCCATTGTTTGTCAGAGAATATTGTTCCCTCTTTTGCTGTGGGTATTCCTTCGTGTTGAGGCATGCGTGAAAGAGCATCTGCCAAGACATTCTGCTTCCCCTGAAAAAACTTTAATTGGAAATCGAACCTGCTGAAGTATTGTGCCCATCTAATCTGTTTGGGGGACAATTTTCGAGGGGACTTTAAATACTGGAGGTTCTTATGGTCAGACCAAATTTCAAATGGGATTCCGCTTCCTTCGAGAAAGTGTCGCCAGCATTCTAAGGCTTTTAATATGGCTAGTGCCTCTTTTTCCCATATCGGCCAACATTTTTCAGTTTCGCTGAACTTCCGGGACAAATATCCACAGGGTTTTAAGTTCCCATTTTGATCCTTTTGCAATAGTACTGCCCCATACGCACAGTCTGAGGCATCGCAATGGATTATGAAAGGGCTCCTGATATCGGGGTGTTTTAGAATGGGTCCTTCTGTGAAGCATTCTTTTAGGGTTTCAAATGCCTTTTGGCATTCTGGCGTCCAACTTAGTTTGGCGCCAGGAGCTTTTACTTTTGCTGTCTCTCCTTTCCCTTTTGTTTTTAAAAGTTCAGTAAGGGGTGCAGTTATTTGCGCGAAGCCTTTTATGAAGGATCTATAAAAATTTGCAAACCCCAGAAACGATTGCAATTGCCTCCTTGTTTGAGGCACTCCCCATTCTTTTACATCTGATACTTTAGCTGGATCCATAGCTAACCCTTCTGGAGATATCCGATACCCCAGAAAGTCAATTTGAGTTTTATTAAATTCACATTTGGACAGTTTTGCGTACAGCTTTGCTTCTCTTAGTCTCTGCAAAACTTCCCGGACCAATTTCACGTGCTTTTCCTTATCTTCAGTCACAATCAAGATATCATCAAGAAATATGAATACCCCTCTGTACAACAATGGGTGCAGTATTTCATTTATAAGCTGCATAAAGCACCCGCCTCCATTTTTTAAACCGAAAGGTAAAATTTTATATTCAAAATGGCCGAATGCGCAGGAAAATGCAGTTTTCCAAGTATCTTCCGGTTTGATCCTTAATTTATGATATGCTTCAATTAAATCAAGTTTAGTAAATATGCTCCCTTTTTTCAATACGGTAATTAAATCCTTTACTAAGGGCATGGGGTATTTATTGTCCTTAGTAATTGCATTCAAATTTCGATAATCAATGCACAATCTTAGGGAGTTGTCTTTCTTTCTCCTGAATAACACTGGGGCCCCGAGAGGAGAATTGGATGGCTTAATGAAGCCCCGCGCCAGGTTTTTATCAATGTATTTCCTCAATTCCTCCTTCTCCTGCACAGACATGGGATACACTTTTGGTTTTGGTAAGTTTGCTCCGGGGGTTATTTCAATTTCTACTTCTATATTCCTTTTGGGAGGTAATTTACTTGCCTCTTTCTGATTGAACACATCCACAAAGTCTCTGTATTCAGGTGGCAATAGCAGTGGGTCTATTTCACCTTCTTCATCTCCCTCGTCCTCCTCTTCTGCAATCTTGCTTATCTCCCATTGCGTCTGCTGTTCTTTAAATGCTAGGCTCTTTCCTCTCCAATCTACTTCGGGATTTGCCTGTTCGAGCCATGGTATCCCTAATATTACGTGGTATGTGGCAATAGGGGCTATCACAAAGGATATTCTTCCTTCCCATTTGCCTATTTTACATGGGACCTCCCGTATTTCCTTTGTAGATACTTCCCCAGTAGCAACTGATCCGTCTAGCTGCGAAAATGCAATTGGGGAGTCAAGCGCCATCTGCTGGCATTTCAACGCTCCTGCTAACTCTGGAGTTATAATATTTCTGGAACAACCACAATCCACAAATGCCTTGCAGGTGGCCCGATTCTCTAGCCCCGAGAGGCAGATTGGCACTACTATCATGCGTTTGTCCCGACTCACCAATTTTTCTGAAGATTCTGGAGCTTGCACCTCCTCCTCCGCACGCCTCCCGGTTGCTGGCTTGGGCTTTGAGGGTTTTGGCGGCTCCCCCTTCCGTGCCCAGCATTCTGCTGCTCGATGGCCCGTCTTCCCACATACAAAGCATCCCGGTTTAGGTTTGTTGTCATCTCCTCTGGAGGGAATCCCCGGCCTCCCTCCAGGTCTTTCCTGCTTCCTCGTTTCTCCTCGACCTCTCGCCACCGGTCTTTGCTGGCCGCCGCTGCTCCTGAAGCGCTTTACTTGGGCCAGGGTGGATTCAACGCGCCCCGCTAGTTGAATCCATCCCTGGAGCGTTTCGGGGTCATCTCTGTGCGCTGCCCAGCTGAAAATCTCGGGGCGTAGTCCCTCTTTAAATAACTCCACTTTGGTCACTTCAGACCACTCTGGTACCCTTTCCGCGAGGTGTAGGAATTCCTCTGCGTACTCGGGCACTGTTTTGTCCCTCTGCTTTATTCCTTTCAGCTGGTCTCGAGCCCTCAATTGCTCTAGCCGGTCTCTGAATCGGTTTTCCAGTGCGGCGAGGAAGCGGGGCACTGACCTCAGGCATGGGTCGTGTCTGGCATGGAGTTGCACGTACCAGCTGGCTGCTCCTCGCTTTAGTGTGTTGCCGATGGCTCGAACCCTGCTTGCCTCGGAGGGGAATGTGTGTGCATTGTCTTCCATGTATCCTCTGATGCTAATTAGAAAAAAGTTCAGTTCATCTGATTCCCCTCCGTATTCCAGTTTGAGATCTTCTCTTCTTGGCATCCATTCTGCGGCCCGTTGATGCTGTCTGGGAGGCATGGGGAAGGGTTGCATCAGGTTCCCTCGGGCGGCTCCTTGGAACACGCCGCGCCCCACTCCGGTGGTCATTCTGCGCGGCTCCCGAAAGTCTGCCGCCGCTGTCGGCCCTTCCGCCCATCCGCATACTGGCCTCGCTGTAGCCCCCTCATCTCGCCTTTCCTCGTCGTACGGCACATCCTCCTCCTCTTCCTGGATCCCCCGCTCCTCTCCGCCTTCGTCTGCAAATCCACTGGACCCGATCCCTGGCCCCAGTGGCCTTTCTACTCCGACGCCCATTCGGGGGGTTGGGAGCTCTGTTGGGGTTGGCGGCCTCAGAGTTCCCAGAGCTTGCTGGCGCTCCACTTCGCGCGCCATTCTGTCCCGGAACTCCAGCTCTTGCCAATATTCCTCGTCTCCCTCGTCCCTTGCCGCCGCGGGACTCTGCGTGGAAGCTCGCTGTCCCCTCTGGCTCCAATCGCCTCCTTTGCTTGGCTCTCTCTCGGCGCCATATCGGATGTGCTCTTTTTGGAGATTCTCTTCCAATATTGGCACTATTCTCCCCACGGTATCCGACAGCCTGGATAAATGAGTTTCCAGGATGGATAACCGCAGGGCCACGGTCTCCGGCATGCTTCCTCCAGATCCCCAACTGGTTTCTGCCGCCACCGGAACGCCTCTTCCCCCTCTGGGAATCCTCTGGGTCACGCCGTCCGGCTTGGGGTACCCCGTAGAGGAAGCTATGGCTTGCAATGTCTCTTCTGCCAACGGCAGAGCTCCCAGCGGAGGCCCCTTTGCTCCGTCATGGCTTTGATCTCCTTCCCTGCTCATTATCACTTCACTGCAAATTTGCAGGAGGGTGAGAACTGGATTCCTGACTTAATTGTCCTGCTCACTTCAAAGGATCAGTCTGAACGCAGATCAGAGATGGCTGCTCTCAAATCCAATCTTTATTGAAGAACACATGACTTTGGAAAAGTCAGGAATGACCCAATGTTTACATACAACTATTTTTATAACTTTTGATGCTACGTAACACCACACGTAAATATCATCATCAAGTCCCACCCCCAATATCACATTACTACCATTTTCACACACTAGACCAATTATAATTGTTTATACTTTCGGCCCCAAGTTCCCAGGCATATTCTATCTTCTTCTGCCAGGTGCTCCTGGGATTGTTTATGTTATGACTCCCAGTTACAGGGCTGAATTACCAAAGCCCTGTAACTGGGTTCCATGACAGTTTACTAGTTGTTAGGATTTCTGGGAGTTGAAGGCCAAAAACATCTGGGGACCCCAGGTTGAGAACCACTGTTCTAGTACATCCTCTTTCATAAATGCAATAATGTCATTCTGTACAGATGCTGGAATTAAGCTTGCATATACTATAACCAATGAATCCAAAGCAAAGTTGCACAACCTCCACAAAATCCCATTCTGCTACCTCATCACAGCTCTCAAAAGCCATGCCAATGATACGCCAGTTTTGGCTGGTAACGCTTCACCTATGGTGACAATGGTGGTCTGATTGTCTGCTTTCCAAGGACAAGCTCATCATCACCAAAAGGGTAGCCACAGGAGACTGGCCACAGCAACTATGAACTCTGTGACAGTGTGTAAAATAGTTGCAACCTGAGTCAGTGGATAGGACATCAGTACTAATGAAATCATAACTCAAATTATCATCTTATTATTTAACCGGAAACAGAACATACTAAAGATTAATAAACTATATGATACTTAGCCTGAATATTTGTCCCTTAAATAGTTTCTCTATTCATTCACAGTTAAAAGAAACCTCATGTCCTTTGATAAGCATATAAATATATGGAAACGCTGCAGATTTATTCATGACACTCTCTTTGCTACAGTTATCTTTCCAAATTGTTGAAAACTCAACAAGAAATTCAAGGAAGCATTCCTGAATACACACACCCAGGTTCTAAGAGTACAACATTTGGAATACTCCATGGCCTCCCAGTAGCAAACATCCATGTCAAAGAGTTTGCATTGCACAATGTATTTCATAACGCAATTCACAAAAGTGTCTCTACTTCCCACCCCAGGTGCTTCTAAGGTAAGTGAAGTGTTTGTGAGTAGCTAGCCTCATTCTTCTTTATTGTTCTCTTCCACAGGTAATAAATACATTTTATTGATCAGCCCTTAGGTTCTTGCCTAGATTGTTTGCTAGTAGGATTTCGTAAAATGAAGACCAGAATTTGTTGAATCTCCTCTGTTTCAGACAAGTTTGCTGGTTAAACTAGTGATGATACAGTGTTAAATATATTCCTGTAATTTAATGTACTTTTGCAGCAATCTGCAAGACTGAGATTAAAGACGCTTTATCCACATATGATCAGGAGGTAAAAGGCTTTCCTGGCTAATGCCACAACTATTCTTTCACAGACAGTGCCAAAGCACAGCTTGCGAAATTACAATTTTGGGCTACAGTTCCCAGACTCCCCCCAACCAGCAATGTTGTGATCCAAAAAAAAGTTGATTTCCAAACCCTGATAAAGGCAGCCTACTCCAAAAAGTTACTGTGAACTTGGCCCTTCAAGAAGGGTGAAACCCCATCTAAAACTGTTTAATTCCAAGTTTACTTATCCACTAGTTTACTAGTTTACTTATCCACTGTGCCTTCATATTTTCTCTAGTTTCATCTTGCTTTCCATCATCAGTCACAAAACCATCTCCAGATACCTGTTCAAGAGTTCCATGGTTTCCTCAGAATTTTAAGGGTAGGAAATGGAGACTGTGTGTCATTACTGTATTGCTGACTCAAGTCTACAGTCATTGTAACACAGTGATTTCATGTACACTTTAAAAGGCACTAAACAAGGTGAAACCTTGTAATACTCCCATATGCCAAATGAGATGTGACAGAAGAGAAATCCCGTGTTCACCAGCTCTTAAGAATTTCAACCATAACACTGTGCATCTCTGTCCTGTGTGACTAATGTGTATTTTACAGAAATGCTTTGATCTGTATCTTTCGTGAGACTGAATTTTAATGTGTTTTGGTAGATTTTTTATAGTATTTGTATGCTTTTAACTGTGCTGTGACCCATCTCAAGCCATATGAAGAGGTGGGTAAGAAATAAAAATTATTATTATTATTATTATTATTATTATTAGGTAACCAATCCAGAAGATACTATGGTCAGTGTGATCAAAAGTCAGGTGATCCAGGCAAACTTTTAGCATGTTGCTCCCTGCATGCATTCCTCAGTATTAGCTGTCCACTAAGTAACCAGAGCTGTTTCTAGTCCTAAACCCAGCCTAAAACCAAAGAGCTCTAAATAGCAAATTTCTTACATGGTTACCTACATTTGAGGAGCTACAGTCCAGTCCAACACCTTATTCAAAATTAGAGGACTGGGCATCAAGAAATAATTATTCTTAATCATTGGATCAAGACTAATTTGGGTTTCTTTAGGTTTCTCATAATCATCTCCTTTAAGACAACAGGAACTTCCCTCTGATCCTGAGAAGCACCAACTGGTTAAGATCCTACCTCACTGCAACTTTACACTTGAGGGAACTGCATAAAGACTATGCATTAATGAATTATAACACTATGCAACTGAACACGTAAATAAATAGCCAGTGCATGATCACATTGTGGAAGTCATGTCTGCATGGGCACAACGGCACAACATGAATAATAGGATTGCACACACAACTATGTTTTCACAACCTCCAACTGAATATGGAGTTCTCTATTGGATAAACATGCCTAGTCACCTGTGTAGGAGAATTGTAGACGTCCATTCCAGACTGTGGCTCTCTCTTCCAAGGCCGATTAGGTTGGCCTCCTTTTTGTCGTCCTGCCAGGAGCCAAAGGCCTTGCCATTTGGGGAGATGTTTGGCAACTGACTGGCTGTGGCTTTTTATGTGTTTGTACAGGTGTTACACTTCTCTTACAACTGTGTGTTTAACCTGGGTTCAATTTAACTACTGTATGGTTTAATAAGGCATGTTTAGTTCTATTTTAAGTTCCAGACACAGGGGAAAAGTCATAGGGATATACAGCATGACCCCCAGATCCACAGGGGATACATTCCTGGACTTCATGTGGACATACAAAACTGTTAATGACAGTGAATCCTTACTTCTCAGGACACTCCTAATGCTGAAGCACTTTAAAAATGCCAAAACACAGCTGGCTGGAAGGTAAACAATTTCTCCCCCAAGAGGGAAACCACATTATGGGAACCCTTGCTTGCCACCCCATTGCTCTCACTTCCCTGCCATGGTCCAATGCTGATCTAGAATGGACATGGTCCATTCACTTCAACACATCTTACTGGACTGGATAAGAAAAAACTCCAGAGGCTGTCTAACTGCAGATACTGTGGTTTCTGGGTTTAGTTCTGATCCGCAATCAGCTAATACTGCAGCCACTGTCTCAGCCCCGAACTGGTTTCTGGGACATTTACGTAGTTGCTGCACAGCAAACCCAATTCCTTCTACTCCACTTCTAAATTGCATCACAGAACTGCCCTCTGAGCAGCTCTAAGATGAGCCCTCTGGAAAGAATATGTGCAAAATGCCAACTTCTTTGGCTGGTATTTAGCACACCTCCTGCCACCCTGCCACTTTACTATCAACCTACCAATATCAGGATCTGACCCTCTCCCATTCATAATGGAATCCCGCCTTCTAACCAAACAGTCCCTGGCCCAGGCAGTTCAGCCTGTTTAGCTGGATTCCTCCACCTCAAGCCCTGATTATGTTGTTCTGGATTAACCCTTTCTTGGTAGAAATATCAGGTTGGAAAAACAGAGTCAGGATGGTTTGACAGGCACACGAGAAAATGGCCCCTCTACTATACTGAATACAGCTGGACCCCACTTGAACTGCCATGCCTCAATGCTATGAGATCCTGGGAGTTGGAGTTTTGCAAGGACTTTACCTTCTCCACCAAAGAGCACTACAAATTTCACAGCACAGAATCATGGCAGTAAAAGTTCAGTGGGTCTGACATTTAATCATGATAAGAGATGTCTCACTAGAAAAGATGATAATGGTAGGTAGATTGGAGGACAGCAGGAAAGGAGGAAGATCGCCTTCCAGATGGATAGACTCGGGATGTATCTGCACTGTAGATTCAATGCAGTTTCACCCCACTTGAATTGCCACGATTCAGTGCTATGGAATCACAGGAGTTGTAGCTTTATAAGGGGGTTTCCCTACTCCTCTGGTGCCTCATTACAAATGTCATGATTCCATAGCATTCAGCCATGGACATTAAAGCAGAGGTTTTTCTTCTTTCATGTCAGGAACAACTTGAGAAACTGCAAGTTGCTTCTGATGTGAGAGAATTGGCCATCTGCAAGGACATTGCCCAGGAGACTCCTGGATGTTTTGATATTTTACCATCCTTTTGGGAGGCTTCTCTCATGTCCCCATACGGGGAGCTGGAGCTGACAGAGGCAGCTCACCCACTCTCCCTGGATTCGAACCGCTGACCTGTCGGTCAACAGTCCTGTTGGCACAAGGTTTTAACCCATTGCGACACCGGGGGCTCAAAAGCAGAGTTAAACTGCATTCATTCTGCACCCAAAGCCATCTTGGCAAGCTCTTAGGATGCATCTTCACTGTAGAATGAATGCAATTAAAAGTGGTGTCAAACTGTATTCATTCTACAGTACAGATCAGGCAAGGGCAAACATGGGCCCTCCAGGGGTTTGGCGCCCCTTTAACTGTCATGGCCCAAGGTTGTAAAATTGTGGGAGTTGTGGTTTGACAAGGCCTTCGGTTCTTCTCTGCCCAAGAGTTGCTGGTGTCTCACCAAACTATAACTCTGAGAATTCCAGAACTTTGAGCCATGGCAATTGAAAGTGGCGTCCAACTGCATTCATTCTATAGTATAGATCAGGCATGGGCAGACTTGGGCCCTCCCTCCAGGTGTTTTGGACTTCAACTCCCACAATTCCTAACAGCCTACCGGCTGTTAGGAATTGTGGGAGTTGAAGTCCAAAACACCTGGAGGGAGGGCCCAAGTCTGCCCATGCCTGGCATAGATGCACTCCAGAGCTTTCTGACAAGAAAAGAGTAAGTACCTCAGAAATCTGCAAATGCTGTAATTCCATAGCAGTTAAAAGTGGTGTGAAACTGCATTCACTCTACAAAGTAGTGACGATGCACCCATACTTGCCACGCTTGGAAAGGAAAACCTTTCCACCACCCCTCTTCTTCTCCTCCTCCTCCTCCCTCGTAGCCCCTTACCATGTCGTCCCAGCTGGCGGCTAAGGACGCACTCTCTCCTCTCCTCTTTCTGTCTCTCTCACATGATGCAAGGGAAGGTGCCAATCGGAGCTTGGGGCGCCCCGCCCTCTCGGAAGGCTTGGCTCTTTCCTGGCTCCTCCATTGGGCCGCCCCTCCTGGGGGCTCGCCTGGCCCTTCCTCCTCCTCCTCCTCCACCTCCTCCTCCTCCCCGAGAACCACGTGGCGCCCGTAGAGAAAAATGCCTGGGAGGGAATGTCCGGCCCTCCCAGTCTCTTTCAGATACCTGGAGAGGCTCCTTTCTAAGCGAAACAATGACTTCAAACTACAGGAAAGGAGATTCCACCTGAACATCAGGAAGAACTTCCTCACTGTGAGAGCTGTTCAGCACTGGAACCCTCTGCCTCAGAGTGTGCTGGAGGCTCCTTCTTTGGAGGCTTTTAAGCAAAGGCTGGATGGCCATCTGTCGGTGGTGCTTTGAATGCGTCTTTCCTACTTTTTGGCAGGCCCATGAGGTCTCTTCCAACCCTATGATTCTACGAAAGGAGGCGCCATGGTGGAGTATTGGACTGTGGGGCATCTACACCAGACATGGGTAAACTTCAGCCCTCCCGGTGTTTTGGACTTCAACTGCACTGCAGATTTAATACAGTTTGACACCACTTGAACTGCCATGGCTCAATGCTATGGGATCCTGGGATTTGGTAAGGTGACTGACTCTTTGCCAGTGACGCCTAAGTAAAGGTTTTCCCCGACATTAAGTCTAGTCATGTCCAACTCTGGGGGTTGGTGCTCATCTCCATTTCTAAGCCAAACAGCCAGCGTTGTCCAAAGACACCTCCAAGGTCATGTGGCTAGCATGACTGCTTGGAGCACTGTTACCTTCCTGCGAGAACAGTACCTATTGATTTGCATGTTTTCAAACTGCTTGGTTGGCAGATGCTGGGCCTAACAGTGGGAACTCACCCCACTCCCCAGATTCAAACCTCCATCCTTTCAGCCAGCAAGCTCAGCAGCTCAGAAGTTTAACTAACATGGTTCCCAAGAACTAAAATATGGTCCGCAGCCTCACTGTTACTACACCGTTGCAACAAGAGCGATTGGTCTCGTAAAGCCCTCTTATAGTGCCAGGCAACAAGGATGTTAGCAGAGGAGAGGCTGACTATGCACAAAAGGTGTGACAACAGGCCTCCTGACTGCCACTTCTCCTCCTCCCTCCCTCCCTCTGAGCGGAGCCATTACATGTGGCGCCTGGAAGCAGAAGTGCCTTTGTGTCTTCATTTTTAGGCCTGTTCCTGTGGTTATTTAGGGTGCTGATTTAGAAAAGTGCATTCGCTAGACCACATCAGCTCTAGATTATTAAATATGGTTTTCTGTGGGTGAACAGATGGCAACTACTGGATAGCATATGTTCTGTATCAGAAATTAGAGCTGATGTGGTCTATCCAATGCAATTTTCTGAATCAGCACCCCAAATAACCAAACCAAATCTAAAGCTGAACAAAAACTGATTTGTAACCCTTTTAGTACTAACGTCGGAAAGTGGTCCCTGTTCACAGTGGTCCCTGGTGAAAAAAGGTTGGGAACCACTGTCATAGATGGAAGAGACCGCATGAGCCATCTAGTGCAGTCCCCTGCCATGTAGGAAAAGCACAATCAAAGCACTCCGACAGATGGCCATCCAGCCTCTGTTTAAAAGCCTCCACGGAAGGAGCTTCCACCACACTCCAAGCTAGAGTTCCTCTGCTGAACAGCTCTCACAGTGAGGAAGTTCTTTCTAATGTTCAGGTGACCCATTGCTCTGGGTCCTAGTTTCCAGGGCAGCAGAAAACAATTTTGCTCCCTTCTCCTGATAACATTCTTTCACATATTTATACATGGCTACCATGTCTCCAAGGAGCCTCCGTGGCAAAGTGTGTTAAAGCACTCAGCTGGTGAACTTGCAAACCCAAAGGTCTCAGGTTCAAATCCTGGGAGCGGAGTGAGTGCCCGCTGTTAGCTCGAGCTTCTGCCAACCTAGTAGTTCGAAAACATGCCAATGTGAGTAGATCAATAGGTACCGCTCCGACGGGAAGGTAACGGCGCTCCATGCAGTTATGCTGGCCACATGACCTTGGAGGTGTCTATGGACAACACCAGCTCTTCGGCTTAGAAATGGAGATGAACACCAACCCCCAGAGTCAGACATGACTGGACTTAACATCAGGGGAAACCTTTACCTTTACCTACCATGCCTCCTCCCCACCACTTCTGCAGGCTAAACATCCCCAGTTCTTTTAGACACTCCTCATAGGGCATAGTCTCCAGACCTCTTATAGTTTTAGTTGCCCTCTTCTAGACACCTTCCAGCTTGACAATACCTCTTTTAATTTGTGGTGCCCAGAATCGACACTCTAAAAGAGGCTCTACAAAACTGGCACACTGCCTGGAAGTTGCAACATGCCATTTTAAATCTCTTGCTAATTCCCTAGCATAGCTTTACTCAAAAACACCGCAAAATTGAGAAATGGTATCATAGTGACTTTTAAAATAGTGAATTATCTTTTTGATGTGGAGCAGGAAAGATCCAATTACTGCACCTGCATGAGCAGAATATTATCCATCAGAGCTGGGAAAGTTACCCTTAAACATAGGCTAGGATCCCTGTTGATGCATTAAGGACTTGTGCAGAAGCAGTTGGTTTTTATCTGATGCATACATCTATATTCAGTTCAAGGTCTTGGAATCGGTTGTGTTCAGTGCCATTATGCATGTAGATGGGCATTCATATTGAGCATTTGAGTGGTGTACAAAATTATGCATTCCATTATGTATCATTGCCAATCGACATAACCAATACATACCTCCAATGTAAGATCTCAGCCAGAGTAGCCATCCACAACAAAACATGAGTTAGATGATATTCTGGGATCTAGAGCAACATTCAACTACTGGTCACTTATGGGTAGCAACAGCAAGTTGTTATGTTTATTCATCATCATCAGATTTTCCAGGCTCTGCTGTCAGCTGCTCAAGAGTGCCAGCAGCAGGTGCTAGGATTTCCCTAATATCTATACACTGGTCAACAGGCACAATGACTGTAAACATTCAACATATAATATGTATGCTTCCAGACAAGACTTTTTGCAAGGCTTCCCTGCTCTTGTATGACTTTTAGCATAATTGCTTGAAGAAGAATCAGTAAAGTTTCAAAAGCTCACATACCGGTAGAATATCTCATTTTGGAACTGGACCCAAAAAGGTATCATTGCTTATGGATTCTACATATACAGTAGAGTCTCGCTTATCCAACGTAAACAGGCCGGCAGAACATTGGATAAGCGAATTTGTTGGATAATAAGGAGAGATTGAGGAAAAGCCTTTTAAACATCAAATTAGGTTACCGGTATGATTTTACAAATTAAGCACCAAAACATCATGTTATACAACAAATTTGACAGAAAAAGTAGTTCAATACACAGTAATGCTATATAGTAATGACTGTGTTTACAAATTTAGCACCAAAATATCACGATGTATTGAAAACATTGACTACAAAAATGTGTTGGATAATCCAGAACGTTGGATAAGCGAGTGTTGGATAAGTGAGACTCTACTGTACTTGTAAATGATATGGAAAATACTGACGTGTGTGAAGCAACCTTCCACAGCCTTTCTTCACCAAAATCAAGCCATTAGGTTAGCTAAAAATGTACAGAATAGTGTCTTCTGGGCAATTTAATCATATTGTTGCTGCGCTCAGGATGTCAGGATGTCTACACCACCACCTACCGGGGAAGTGTGCAAAATGCATGAAAAAGGGACTCTTAAGCATTACAAGAAACTTTTAAAAGGTAATGTCACAGCATTGGACAAATCCCTGTCCTGTACTCCACTGATAGTTTTAGCAATTCTTCTAGTGTAAGGATAGAAAAATGTAGCTGCTGACCTTCATCCCTAAAAAATATTATTTGCTACAGAATTCATGCCTGGTCAAAGAGTAGCACTTTACCTGACTTTTTTTTTCCTGATTAGCTCTATTTCCATATTTCCTCCCAAATTAGACCTAATTACAACCTTTAGTTTCTTCAGCAGCATGACACTCCAAGATATCACTCAAATGTAATTTCATTCCTCAACAATGAATTTGTTGACTGGGGTTAAAGCAAGTCGATGCAACAGTGCCAGCATGAATGCTCATCTCTATCAGCATCATTCATCTTGGCATGCCAGAATTTTGTAGGACAAAAAAAAGGAACCACAGTACAGGCTGAGTATCCCTTATCCCAAATACGTCAGACCAGAAATTTATATTGAGCCCCCAGTGGCACAATAGGTTAAACCCTTGTGCCGGCAGGACTGCTAACTAACAGGTTAGTGGTTTGAATCCGCGGAGAGCAGCTGAGCTCCCTCTGTCAGCTCCAGCTCTCCATGCAGGGACATGAGAGATGCCTCCCACAAGGATGGTAAAACATCAAACATCCGGGCGTCCTCTGGGCAACATCCTTGCAGACAGCCAATTTTCTCACACCAGAGGCAACTTGCAGTTTCTCAAGTCACTCCTGGCATGAAAAAAATTATATTATTTACAACAGTTCAGTCTCTCTCTCTCTCTCTCTCTTTTTTTTTTTTTTTTTTGCTTAAAAGTGGAATCTTCTATTTTATCTGCCTTTATCTTTCTGAGTATTCAGTGATGGAGTTTGCCATTATACAACCCTTAAGACATATCCTGCCTAGGAGCTGGCAAGACCTGCTGATGCATTTCGAGAAAGAAAAGAGAGTAAGAAATGGTCAGTCAATATCTTTCTCTATCCATTTGGGTATTATGTCTCTCTCAGTGTGAAGTGTGTATCTGCCTTCCTAATGAAGTGCAAAATTAAAGACAACACAGAGAGTACATTGACCAATTTGGTATTTGTAATTTATCCATTCTTTAGAAGGATTTTCTTCTTGCAATTGTGTTTTCAAAGAATGTATTATTTGGTGTTTTGCAATAAGTTGCCATCAGTTCATTGTAATATAGTACTTCAAAATCCTGTTCTTAACCGGCAGCTGCTTTGTCTTCTGGAGCACCATAATTCTCAGCTTTTAATCCTATCTTCATAAGCAATGTCTCATTGTAATACCTTGATTAATTGGCATGTTTGAAACAGCTGTTCCAATAAATCATGAGAGGAGAGCAGTAATTAATTACACCTGCAGTCATGTGAATTCCTTCTATTGTCTTCAGTTTTTATTAATTCTTTCAGTTCGGGACAAAAAATAGATTCATTCGGCATCCAGTTCCAAGTCAAAAAAAAGTTCTCATTGGGTCATTAAATTATAAACACACTGTTCTTAAAATTACACTCCTTAATAGACTTTAATATCCCCTGCACATAAACTATACAAAATATTTACTTCCGTAAATAAATAAACACACAAATTGAAGACAGCAAGACACAGTGAGGGAGATATGTTCCCCTTCAAACAAATATAATTCAATGAAATCTCTTATTTGGAAGTAAAAGGCACCAATCCAATCACTGGCCTAAACATGTTCAGTAACTTCCCTTTAAATAAAGCTATGTGGGAAAAGGCAGGTGAATATCAGTAATGGAGGAAAAAATCATTGCTTGACAGAAAACACTTGAAAAGAAAACTTGTTAAAGAGAATGCCATTGTAACTGTGCTGACGTTAAATATACAGCAACAATTGAAGTGGATTGATCCATTATCCAGTGGCTGAATACTTGGTTGGGAAGGAGTTTTCACTGGCCCAACTCAACTATTCCTGATAACTAGAACAGGCTAAGCGCTAAAGCATGAGAGCTTACTGAGCAAAACTGAAAATAACACTACATTGTGAGAGAGTTATAAGCAGCAATTGGAATGGCTCAAAAATCAGCCCCCAGACACCCCTTATTAAACATCAACAATTGCAAAGATATAATGAATATTTCTTTTTGCAATGTTCATGTCACTGTCCTCATGAAACAGAAAAGTGAAAAAAAACTGAAAATAGGACAAGTTGGGTAATCATTGGGATTTCACATCATAGTTTTCCCCATTCTCCACCCTAAGGACCAGACCAGAAGATACATGTGATCTAAAGAGGACAACTTGGTGTAGATATATGGGCTTTCTTCTAATCCAGTGGTTCTCACCCTTTTGAGTCCCCAGGTGTTTTGGCCTACAGCTTCCAGAAATCCCAGTTTACCAGCTGTTGGGATTTCTGGGAGTTGAGGGCCAAAATATCTGGGGACCCACAGGTTGAGAACCACTGCTCTATCTGAAACACTGGTTCAAAAAACAAAACAATTATTTTAGGTATTTTCTAGATTTTTGGGGCTACAACTCGAATCAGCCCTAATTAACACAATTAAGATGTGTTGTGGTCATTTTCTTTCCTTGACTGAAGTCTAGGATGTAAAAAAGGGAAAGCAAATCTGTCCATAGGGCACAAAGGACTGTTGAATTCCACACCACTAATTTCAAAGTGACTGAAGCATATGTTGGACTATAGCTGCCATGAGCCTTCATCAGCATGGTCATTCCTCAGGATGATGGAAATTAAGTCTCAAATCTCTGGATGATGCCAAATTGAGAAAAGATGGATTATGACAATGTACTTCTCATTTTGCTTCTATATTTTGAATATTGTGTACTTTATTCCCTCTCCTATACGAGTTCTGAGATCGTTGGGAGACTTCATGGCTCTCTCGCAGTTTCGAACAACTCCCTCAGTTGGGAGAGCTCCCAGATCGTTTTGCTCCTATTTATGGCTTGTAACTTTACTTCCAGAGTAGCAGACTCTGCCCAGCCAACCACAAAACTGGAAAGACTACCTCAGTAAGATCTTTTCCAGTGGATAAGGCTGTTCTTCCAAATTCTATGCTTGATCCCCAGCTCACCCTATGACACATTCAAAGATTGCCCTTGTATAGTCAACTACAATGAACATGTGGCAAAAAGATAAACCAGTAATTTCTTAAGATGACTTGATAGAAAACAAAAATCCTTTACAAAGCTTTAACTGATCTTCATATTCAACCTCAGAAAGTTTGCCTTCTTTAGGAAAAGAGAAACAATAGTTTCATATGGGAAATGCTGGGGACAGGAATGCTGGGACATTTTTGCACCACAAAATGTATTTATATTATATATATGCTGCCTTCCTCTTTGTACAAGATTCAAGGCAGTTAATTATAGCATTGTGATTCCGCTTTAACTGTCATGGCACCATCTTATAGAATCTTATATAATTCTGGGGTTTGTGATTTGATGAGACACTACAGCTCTTTGGTAAAGAATTCTAAATACCTGTCTCTAAACTGCAAATCCCAGAATTCCAAGATGAACCCAATGCAGTGAAGTGGAATGACAGCACTATCACAGTGTAGCATGAAGGGGGCCCCTGTTCTGGATCATTACTGACAGAGGTGGCTGACTAAGTGGTTTTCCTATCCCTACAGAGTGCTTGTGGACTTAACCATGGATGAGAATGAACCTTCCCTATCATCTGGGAGAGCACCCAGCCCATTCAGTCCACAAGTTATCACTACCTATAAGTCTACTGAATGGTTACCTACCTGTATAATTACTTCCATCACTCAAAGGGCAAAACATCTAGGTTGGAATCCAACACTGATAATGGATGTGAGGGGCCACATTAGATGTGCCATTAATCAATTTAATATGATTAATGTGCCTGTATGTTTCTTGGAATTATAGATCAAAAAGCTAACTTTTCTAAGATGTTACATTTTATTGCCTCAATAGCCATGGGTTGGGTTTCACCTTCAAGTGCCCTTCTAGTCTAAATATTCCATGTAGAGTACCCTGATTTTCTCTTACTAAGAGTTGTTCTGCTCCTGGTTAGAAACAGCTGCACTGCCTGGTGCTGCATGAATAGCTGCGAGCTAAATATATTACTTGTTCAAAACTGTTTGGTTGTTTAAAAAAATGCAGAAAAAATAACAGATTTCAAGGAGAGCCATTTGCTCTGCAAAGTTTGCCTGACAGAGGGAGTGCCTCCATTCAATCTGGGTGGCATAATGGATACATTGCACACTGGAAAAAATCAGCTTGGTGCCTGTTTTGTGGTATTAAGAAACATGGTCAGTTTTTCTATGGAGCCCTTTAGTACTGGCAGGCTGTAGGATTCGTCCTTAGTAGCAAAGGCAGCATGTACGAAAGAACTTTTACCATTCTGGCACACTAAGCCTCCTTTTTAGGACTGCACACAGCGAAAGGCACCGTGGTTTGTTTGTGCCAGCCAGTCACTAAAACCAAGCCTTCCAAAAGGGTGTGTTCTTTGGCTGATGTTTATGCAAACCTCTCTGTTTGTACTCACTGCAAACTCAGTTTAGAACAGAGGTGTGGGGGGAGGATCAGATGATGACCAAGTTTTTCATTTCCGTCAGGCCACTGCTCAGTTGCTGCTATTTCAACCACAGTATCCACACCTAAACAAGTCCCTCTCCCAGTCCTATGTGACACTATTCATCTTCTTTATATCACCTCGATCTTGACTTACAAGACATCTGGGTGAAGGGAGTGGATAATTTCTACCTCCTTTTAGATGTGCCAATTTATAGTCCTCTTTTCATGTATTTTCTGGTTCACACCAAGACAAGGAAACTTTCATTCCAATAGTGTATTTACCTATAAGACAATCTGGAGACCAACCACAACTAACAGCAGTGCTTAAAAATATATAATAAAAAGTGAGGTGAATGAGAACTTTGAATCATATTTGGCCCCTTCTGTGCCTGTACCACCCACACAATTTGAAAAAGCTATCATAGTAGTCAGAGCTTAAGAAAATTAGCTTTCTGAACGACAGCTCCATCATTATTGGCCACAGTAGTCCACAGGAGTAACTTTTCCCATCTCTAATAGTAGTTCTCTGTAATGTAAATGTTCTCCCTTTACTTTTTAAGCCCAGAATCCTCTATCTATAGACTTCAATGCCAAAGCACTTTGGTGAAGGCATTATGAAGAAACAGGCAATGTGATATTATACTCCCTTTCATTAGATACCCTGAGATTAGCCCAATATTTTCCTTTTGTTTTCTTATCCTTCAGCCAAGATTTCTGCATATGTCCCTTAACAATGCAACCTGGGAAGAAAGAAGGCGCATCCTGTGTACAAACTGACTCTTCTCTGTGACCCTTTTTCAAGTTGGATTTGGATCCACATCCTTTCCCCTCCTACAGCGAATACTTGGCCATGTCACTTTTGTCAAAGGTAACTTTGGTTGCAAAGTAAATGGCCACTAAGCCAAAACCAGTAGCAGATGCCATATAAGCAGTGACTGACTGAGTGAACTGAACAAGTGAACCCATGAGGAGGGATGGGATGACCTGGGAAAGGAGGAATGCACTGTCCAAAATGGCCAGGTCTGAACATATGCCTCGGCTTGCAGCTGCAGTGTCTGTGTCTCCCACCATCATCATGAGAGGGACTTCACAGGGAGAGCTGACGCAGAGGGAAGAGCCAGCAACAGGGGCAGAGAAGAGACTTCCATTGTGTCCATTTTGGTATGTCAGTTTCTGACCAGAAATATGGGTTTTGAGGAAGCCATGCTTCTTGTCTAGTTGAGCTGCATCTTCTTCTTTGCTTTTATACTTAGGCAAATATATCTGCAATGACAGAAAAAGGAACATAAGATGCTGCCCCAGAATTCTGTGAACACAGAATCAGCAGTGAAATACGTGAGTACCTGGAGCAAGGCAGAAGTTGGGAGACTGCAATTACTTGAAGAAAAACACAGGCTGGATGGCCATCTGTTGGGGTGCTTTGAATGAGATTTTCCTGCTTCTTGCAGGGGGTTGGACTGGATGGCCCATGAGGTCTCTTCCAACTCTACGATTCTATGATTCTAAAATGGAATTGGCTTAAAATCCAAATCAAGCACATTCTAACCTGGTTAGGGTCGAGTAGACCAAGTTAATTTTGGCACAAGGATGATCTTACTAGGAGGTAACTGCACAACTCAGCATTATGCAGAAAGCAGTATTTTGATTGAAGGCAAGGACCTCTCCTGCTTAAGTATATGCTTTTTTTGCTCAAAACAGATGGAGATGAATATGCTCCAGGAAACAAAAATTGATGACTGAGTTAGGGCAGGGTTCTCAGCCTGCCATCCTCCAAATATTTTGGACTTCCAAATTCCAGAATCTCTGTCTACAGAGCATCCTGACTTGTGCTTCTGAAAGCTGAACAAAAAAATATCCATTTCAGAATATGATTAGAGTTGAGATCAAGGGGACAATATAGTCTTACCACAAATCATGCACACCCCTGCTTGAGAGGCTCTGAACTGGTTGAAAAAGGGACATTGGGGAAATAGTTTTTTTTAAATTTTGGAGTGTGTAATAATAATAATAATAATAATAATAATAATAAGAAGAAGAAGAAGAAGAAGAAGAAAAAGAAAAAGAAGTAGTAGTTTATTTTTATACTCTGCCTCCATCTCCCCTGGAGGGCACTCGGTGCAGTTAACATGGGCCAGGCCCAGATAAAAACAATAATATAAAATACATCCATAGACAAAAATCTACACAATTATAAAATTTAAACATTAACCTACAAAGATAAAAACAAACTTAATAAAACATGAAATTAAAAATGACAAGTTCTAATAATAGACTGGGTAAAGTGCACCTTGTAAAAGTTGTAAACACAAGGAACTGATAAAGTGCTGCAGATTTGTGGGAGAGCGATTTGGGATGGGAGAAACCCTGCATCAATGTCAGATTGAGTAGGAAAAAGTGCAACCTGTGCAGAAGAGGTCATGGAGCATGATTGTTATGGGGATGGGTGATACTTATGTGTGAAGAGCCAGGTTTTCAAGCTTTTCCTGAATGCCACCAGGGTGGGGCTTGCCTGATTTCCCTGGGGAGCGAGTTCCAGAGCCGGGGGGCCGCCACGGAGAAGGCCCTCCCCCTTGTCGCCACCAACCGCGCTTGTGGCAGGCAGGTGCAAGAGGAGGGCCTCCCCCGACGAACGAAGAGATTGTGCAGGTTCGTAGGGGGAAAGGCGATCACAA